>NC_068923.1:46487032-47112032 GCF_023091745.1 Budorcas taxicolor | reverse complement strand
AGTGGCCTGGCCAAAAAAAAAAAAAAAACAAGTTTACAATGGGAAATTTTGTTCTGTATATTTTACCACAATTTTTTTTTTTTCAATGAGACCAACTATAGCTACTACAAATAGACAGCCCAACACGAGTTCTGGGGCTCTAAAAGGACTACCCTGATAGAAGGCCTTTCCTAAGCTCTAAGTGGCTCTTTTCTTGCTAGCTAAGCCTTTGTTCCTAATCTCTGCCTCTCTGATCACAGGCTTGACTCTGATAGGGGGCCGGACACTCCCCTACTCCCGAGAGGGGCTTCACTTTTGGAGTGTTGGCCCAGACCCTCTCTTTAAGTGGCTACCTGTCAGTTTCCATTTCAGCTCTACCTATTTACGGGACAGCTGACCACCGACTGACTTATTACCTGTATTGATTCTCTAAGAGCCGTCAAGGTGGAGGGAAAGACTATTCTAAGGCTGCCCTGAGCTCTTAGCTGAGTGGGCTCATAAATGTCCCCATTAAAGGTTTCATTCAATAACAATCTTGGCAAAAGTAAATGGACATCAGTCTCCCACCCCCACTGCTTATCCAGAGGCCATTATCAATGGGCAGAGAGCGCTGAGCTGCCGCAGTATCAGTTTCCACATTTTCAAATGATTCCTCTAATGAAAAGCTGCGCTCTTTTCAGGCCATGAAACAATGGAGGAAAAGTCTATTCATTTAGGTATTACACATATTAGCTTATCTATTTATGGCTAGCTTATTTATTTATAGCTAATGATGCCATCAGCATTCCCGTGAAATAACGTTCATTCCCTTATTAATTGGTTGATAAGCCTGCTAAAAACCAGACATGCTGAAATTGCCTTGAATTTCTATCATGCAGTGCACTCTATTTTGATAGTGTACAGGATAACTGTGTGTTTTCATTTCAAACACAAACCCCCTGCCCTTATAGTCTATGTTATTCGCTTCATATCAAACATTTCATATTTGTACACCTAGGTGATCAAAGCTCATAAAGATCCATTTTCAACCATGTTTGTAGGAAATAAGTACATCACTACCCTTAACCAAATATCCTTCAGTCATTGAAAGATCTTCACCACCCAACTGTGAGCTCTTTTATGGCAAGACTGTCCCTCTTTCTCACGTTCCTTTCCTTCTTCCAGTCCTTCCTTCATGAATTTAGCACCTTTAGTCCTTCAGCACTGAATTTAGATATCTCAGCACCTGTGTGTCTTGCCCAGCAGGGACTGATGGTTGGCGACAGTTTTTTTTGGAGAAAAAGTACTACCCCAATGAGACTCATCTTTGAGGGATCTAAGGAAAGAGCTGGGACTTCGCACACTGGTGTTTTGGAAGATCAGGACCCATAACTGGATTTACTGTTTCTATTAGTGCAGTTCGATGAATTTTTTTTTAAGATTTTTCTTGATGTGGATCTTTTTTAAAGTCTTTATTGAATTTGTTACAACATTGCTTCTGTTTTATGTTTTTGGTTTTCTTTCTGGACCTGAGGCATGTGGGGCCTTAGCTCCCTGACCAGAGACCAAACCTGCACCCCCTACGTTAGAAGGTGAAGTCTTAACCACTGGACCGCCAGGGAAGTCCCTGAGAGATGTTTTTAAACGTTCAGTTGCATGGCTATTCTGTGCACACAGAGAGAAATAGGAGTAATGAAAGGGGATACAATGACATGTAAGTGTCCTTTCATTAAATTCTGCCCTCCTCCCTTTTCTTTTGTTACGTGAGACATAAATGTAAAAATTTGAAAGAAACGACAAAGAGAGCCCTTAAAGTCACTTCAGAATTGTGTTCTGCTGAAACTAAACAGGGACAAGAGGTGGATGGCCAGTCAGCCCACAAATCGGGGGAGCCAAGAGAGGGGTAAAGTTACTTCCATTCCCAACTTACAAGCCTGACCCCCAGGGCTATTCTAACCTTCACTGGATGTGAGTCTGCATGGGAAACCCAGGTCCCTCTCCTGATCCTGGACACTCCTGTTTCCTCTGAGACCTGCCTTCTCTTCCTACTGCACACTGTCTCTGCAGTGTCCCGAACTCCCAGCAGTTGTTTCATTGGTAAATCGTGTCCAACTCTTGTGACCCCATGGACTGTTGCTTGCTAGGCTCCTCTGTCTCTGGGATTTCCCACCCAAGAATACTGGAGTGGGTTGCCATTTCCTCTTCCAGGGGACCTTCTCGACCCAGAGATTGAACCCTTATCTCTGGTGGCCCCTGCATTGGCATGCAGATTCTTAAATTGCCATCTCCATCCTACATTTTGACCTGACTTCCTACTACTGTGTGCTGTGTGCCCCGGAGGCAACTGATTTTGTCAAGTGTCCAACTAAACTAAAGATCTTTCCTACAAGTCTGACAGCCCACCAGATCCCTATCTTAGGAATGGCCCCACTACCTCCTATCCAGGTTCCTACCTGGCAGTCACACCTCACCTCCAGTTCATACATTTCATCTCAGAAGCCTGAGGCCCATCATCTCCACCCCAACTGACACAATAGCTCTAACATCTATTTCTACCCCTCCAGATCCCTTCCTTTCTAGCCAGAGGCATCTTTTCAAAATACAAATCACTTCTTTACTCGAGGCCTTTTAATAGCTTCCAAGATTATAGTCCAAAAATTTTAACCTTAACCTATAAGGTCTTCAGCCTCATTTTGAAACAATCTCCCTTAGGACTCTGTTTCAGCCACTAGCTTTCTGAAAGTCTCTTTAACAAGTCAGATTACATTCTGCCTCAGGGCCTTCACTGATTGTCTGCCTTCTGCCTGGAGCACTCCCCACCCTTCTTGAATTTAGCTTTGAGTGCTGACCACCTAGATTTGGATCTAAATGCCACCATTTAACCAGTTATGTGACCTTTAGTTTCTGTAGACTATCTGTGAAATACAGGAAATAATAGCACTTACCTGATTGAGTTATATAAGGTTT
Organism: Budorcas taxicolor; assembly: GCF_023091745.1. Classification (NCBI taxonomy): domain Eukaryota; kingdom Metazoa; phylum Chordata; class Mammalia; order Artiodactyla; family Bovidae; genus Budorcas; species Budorcas taxicolor. Next base: position 47,109,107 of record NC_068923.1, on the reverse strand, counting down.
AAGTAAAATCATGTACCTAATCTTATCCTTTCTAGTAGTCATGTATGGATGTGAGAGTTGGACTATAAAGAAAGCTGAGTGCCAGAGAATTGATGCTTTTGAACTGTGGTGTTGGAGAAGACTCTTGAGAGTCCCTGGGACTGCAAGGAGATCCAACCTGTCAATCCTAAAGGAGATCAGTCCTGAGTATTCATTGGAAGGACTGATGCTGAAGCTCCAATACTTTGGCCAGGTGATGCGAAGAATTAACTCATTGGAAAAGACCCTGATGCTGGGAAAGATTGAAGGCAGGAGGAGAAGGGAACAACAGAAGATGAGATGGTTGAATGGCATCACCGACTGGATGGACTTGAGTTTGGGTAAACTCCAGGAGTTGGTGATGGACAGGGAGGCTTGGAGTGCTGCGGCTCATGAGGTCGCAAAGAGTCGGACACGACTGAGCGAGTGAACTGAACTGAATCTTATCCTTAATGTCTAAGGCAGTTAGTATGTGTTCAATAAATGCTAGAGATAAGCATCATTGATATTTTCTTCTGTGTTTCCAATAAACATAGTACCCTATATTTATGACAGGGTGGTTTGATATTTATTGAATGAATGAATGAGCACAGGAAAGATGAGATCTGGCCATCCCTTTATTGTCATTACTGTGGCTTTCCAGGTGGTGCTAGTGGTAAAGAACCTGCCTGCCAATGCAGGAGATGTTAAAATACACAGGTTTGATTCCTGGGTGGGGAAGATCCCCTGGAGGAGGGTATGGCAACCTAATCCAGTATTCTTGCCTGGAGAATCCCATGGACAGAGGAGCCTGGTGGGCTACCGTCCATAGGGTTGCAAAGACTGAACTGACTTAACCCGTGCATGTGGAACCAAAGAGTGAGAGCAGCCACCCAGGATATGTGACCGAATGGAGAGGGGAGGACAAGTACACAGAACCAAAAAACAAGTGGGAAAGCACAGCAGGTGTGAACACAAGGAGGGAAAAGTCATGATGAACTTTCACCCTGTGATGGAAGGTGGAGAGGTGAGAGCCCAGATCTGCCAGGTGAAATCTATGAAGGAGGGGTGGGGTTTGGGTGTAGGGTGGGAGTCCTGGTGGGAACATGGGATGTGTTCAAGGTAAGCTTGAAGAAGTTACACTATCCTGGGATGCTTCTGCAAGATCTCATATGGCCACCAGCAGGCTGCTTCTACACCTTGTCACTTTTATACACTCACAGCAAATTCACATGTTTGCCAGTGATCAGAGCCAAGACACATTCATTCTGCTATATATATACAGTGTATAATCCGGCACCATTCTTAGAAGACAGTTAGGCACTGGGCACTGAGAGTTTTTTTATTTTAATTGGCCCCACCTTGAAGGATGTGAGATTTTAATTCCCTGACCAGGAATCAAACTTGTGCTGCCTACATTGGGAGTGCAGAGTTTTAACCACTGGACCACCCAGGAAGTCTCAAGCCTTTTAAAAAATGTATGTAATTCTAGGAATCCATTCTGTAGAGAGTTAGAAATGCAAAGATTTATGAACCAGCATGTTCTTTGCAGCACTCTTTTTGACAATGAAAAACATGATAACATAAATGTCCAGTAACAGAGCTGGTGGCATGTGATACAACGGAGTGTAGGGTGGTTCAATAAAATTGAGCTTTTTTCTCTTTTTTTAATTGAGCTTTTTTCAAAGGATGTTTGACATTCTTTCTATAAACCTACTGCATGACATTGGGCAAAGCTCACAATGTTAATGTGAAGCCAAAAAAGAGCCCAAACTCTGTATAGCAGGTAAGTATCTGTACAGAGCTTACAGATGGATAGAAACTACCATTTTCCAGAAGTTAGTAACTAGGCAGGAGGGATTAGCCCGGAAGCCCTCCTAGCAGGCCTTATTTAAATTCTTTCAGGGCTGTCTTTATGTGCTGAAGCTATCCTGACCCCCAGGACTGGCTTGTCAGTCCACTGGGCTTCAGTTTCCTTGTCTGTTAAATGAAGCGGTTCAACTATTTTTTATCATGGATAAGATAAACAAACATGCAAGGAAGGTGCAATCTCCCTTAATGTTTGCTATTGTCAGCCCTTCTTTTCTGGGCCCTTTTAAAGAGGCCAAATTGCTGTGCAAAGCTGGTAAGAATTTGAAAACTCAAGAAACAGGTAGCAGCCTCCAGTGAGACACCGGAGGTGGAAAGAGGCTAATTATTTATTTGGGGGGGTTGGGGCACGTTGTAGATTCTGAGGAACACATCACTGTTCCCAGGGACCTGAGGACAGATGGCCAGGATACCGTCTCCTGGCTGGGTCTCCAGGGAGCCAGTGGCTACCCTGGGTTCCACCTCTCCCTGGTTTTCTGGACTTGGGTGGGAGTTGCTCTGGATCTCAGAGACCCTTCTTTCCTGCCTGCAGTGGTCCCTCGCACCAGCAAATGGTGCAAATGATCACCTCGGGGTGATTTCTGGGTGTGGAAACGCCAGAGATCAATGAGGTGGAGAGCTCCAAGGGAATGGGGGAAAATTTGTTCTCGGGCTCTACCGAAACAACAAATTGGAGGACGTTTCGTTGGCCTTGTCATTTCCCATCTCGTCCCAAATTCAGCAAATTGGGAGGAAAGGGGCCAGGGGCGAGAAGGGAGGGGAGGCACCGGGACCCCTGGCCAGCCGGCTCCACCCCTCCCGGGGTCCTTCCAGGGGCATATTTTGGAAACCTAAGTTCCCTGCCGCTGGCAGGGGCTGGAAAGGGCTGTGAAGGGGCGCTGGAGATGTTCTGCAGCCGCCCTAGCCGCCACCACATCTTAGAACTCCACAACCTCGAGCGAGGAAGACCAGGAGAGAATCTGAAGAGCAGAATCCAGATTTTTGAAGTAATTGTTTTCTCTTATCTTTGGAGGAAACTGATACTCTGCATCCAGCCACCTACAGGTAACCGATTTCCAGTCTCCATCCATCCAGGTTATGTCTGTACGTCGTTATTCAACAGAAACTGTTTTGTAAACTGCGCCTTCTCCACTTACTGTATAATGAACACTGTTTACCAAAAGTATCCGTCCGTAAAAATGACTTTAAACGGGCACATTAAATCCCACTGAAAGGGTGAGCCATGATTTAGAATCAATGTTGATCGTTTAAGTAGCTTCTAATTTCTCAATATTAAAAATAGCTGCGCTGAGCATCCGTGTAGGTATTTGCCTACATGCCGGATTGTTTCACATTCGAATCAGTTCCTAGAGAGGAACAAATGGACCAAACACAGCCAAGAAAATGGTAAGTTTCAGGTGGGCACAAGTGTGCCGCAGCGATGGAGCGTGCAACAGCAGCTATTGTTAATACTTTCCTAATTTTTCTCTCTAGCTGCCCCTCCCTTCCCCCTTCTCCTCCACCAATAACTATTATTCCGAGCCGTCCTGGGTAAAGCGTGGCCCTGGTTTCACCTGGACTACCAGAGGTCTCCCTATCAGGGAGGACGGACCTGGCCAAGAGACCAGGCATCTAGAGTGAGGCTGGGAGTTCTGGAAGGGAACAGGGACAGGCGGGGCTCCAGACCCAATTTATGGATGGATGTCCGTCCCAGGTGACCGGCCCCTCCCCATCCCCTGCTTGGGCGTGGCGGCGGGCGGCGGGGGGTCGTGACAATGGCCTTGACGACAGGTGGCCCTCAACTGAGCCTCTGGTCATGGGGAGCCTCAGTCTCCCCCTTCTTCCTTTCTCCTCTCCCTCCCCAACCCCACACCGGACTTCCTTCCCCCTCCCCTCCACCCGCGGCTGCCGGAGCCCCCAAGCCCCGGTGAGTGGGAAGCCCAGCCGCCCGCCAGGGGCCAGAGAGGGGGCGGGCGAGCAAGCGAGGCTGGGGTCAGCGCGCATCCTGCAGGGAGAACCCGGGAGGCGAGGCGGAGCGCGGATCCTCTCCCTGCTCCACGCGCAGCCCGGAGCATCCGAGCTCCTACACGCGCATCCAGGCTCCACCCCGGCCCGCCCCCAACTCCCCTCACCGCCCTAACCCTGGAGGCTGGGCCGGCTCTCTCCTAACTTTGGGGAGCCACCCAGGCGGCAGCTAGAGACCCTCCCTTTGAGGAAAGGTCTAACTCGGGGCTCTCTACTTGCACACTGAGATGAGGCGACCGGTTTCTTTTTTTCTTTTTTAATCATAGTGTACAGTTCGAGTAAGATAACCAGGACAATTCCAAGCAGATCTAGAAGGAACGTTCCTTATGCTATGATTGATCGAATGATGTAATTGTAATTCAGGAAAGGAAGAACAATAAGAACTGTGAGCGCCGCAGGGACTCCAGGCTCATCCCGGGGCAGGGCCGACCCTGGGAGAAATCTGCACAGGATGAATGAGGGTCCTCCTGGGGTGTTTGGGGCTCTAGGCCAGGACATCGTCAAAAGGGCGTTGTGGGCCGGGCCGTGTGTAAGGCTCGGGTTTTCTTTCTTTCTTTCCCGGGTTCCATCTTGTTAGAGGCCTGAGTTTCCAGCATCTTACGGGGACCGCCGGCAGCGATCTGATGGCATCTCTGTCCACTTCCGTGGATGCTGGAATCTCCGGGTTGGTTCTGGCTCCACTGGGCTGTGTGGTCCGAGCATTCGCCTCTTCTTAGGGTGAGGTCGCTGCGACTCGTTTCAGCCACTGGCTCCTGGACACGTGGCTGTGCTCAGAGTTTTCGCCCCCCTCTCAACTCAGGAACTGTCTCATCCCACGTGCCTCATAGTTCAGTGTCCCACAGAAATGGGGGCTTTGGCAGCAGTGACTGCTCAGCACAGGAAGCTATCCAGCGCCCTGAACAAAGCCTTCGGTGTGCCAGAGTTCAAAATAAGAAAATAGAAAACAAACAAACAAAACCTGGGAGGAAACAAGGCATGGGGCAGAGGAAAACTTCACAGAAATCTCAGACCTCCCAAGACATACTAAAAAAGTTTTCTGGAAGGGGTGCTCTTTTTGGTTTACTTCTAATTTCAAATTTCAGTACATTATAGTCAATGACTGTGGCCTATATAAACTTCTAATTTGAGGAATTCATTGAAATTTTTACTTGCCTAATTAATACATGGCTAATAGTTGCAAAATATACCATGAGTGTCTGAAAAGGATGTGTAATCTTTTGTTGGGTAAAAAAATGCTTCTTTATGAATTCAAGTCTGTTAATTGGATTGTGTTACTTAATCATCTGCATGCATATTTTTTGTATGCATTTGATCTGTTGATTTCTTAGTTCTGTGTTAAAATCTCCCATTCCGTTGGTTGTGGGTTTGTCAACAACTTTGTCTTGCTCTCAGGTTTTACTTTACTTATTTTAAATATATGTTACTAGGTACGTAAAGTTTCCTGGCTGCTATTTATTCTTGGTGGATCATACCTTTTATGAATATAGAATATTCCTCTTGGCCCTTTTAGTACGTTAAGCCTTGATTGTTCTAATTTGTCTGATAATATTTATTATATCTACTTTCATTTTATTAGCATTTACCTGATAGATCTACTTTTTTCTATTCTCTCCTTTCCATTTTTTTTTTTTTGTCTTTTATTACACTCTTAATGAGAGATGGAGAAAACAGTGAGTCTGATAATAATTTTTGCCATTTCGGTATTTCCCAAATTATGTGTGTGTGTCTCTCTATATATATACAGTTTTTGTCCCTTTCTGTTCAGATAACCCTGTTCTGAATTTTACTAGGAACCTCCATCCACCAAGGGAGGGGATAGTGAGGGGGTCTGAGATGCCAGACAATGTACTGGTGGCTGCTGTTGTTTCTGCAGAGGATGGGAGAGCTTGGACACCCAGAAATCTAAGACAGTTCAACTGGACTGAGCAATGCTGTTTTGATAAGCTCACTTTTACATGTTTGTTACTTTTTTTCCTTAATTTATTTGGTTGTGTCAGGTCTTAGTTGCGGCATGTGGGACCCAGTTCCCTGACCAGGAATTGAACCCAGGCCTCCTGAGTTGGAAGCACTGAGTCTTAGCCACTGGACCACAAGGACAGTCCTGTATTTGTAACTATTTTTAATTTTGAATCCCATGCTGGTTTGATTTGTAGTAATTGAAAATCGTACATGAAAAATCCACACTCGGGTGCCCTTTTATGGTTTTATAATATACAATATGGACATTGAGTGAAATCTAGACAATAATAATAAAGTTGATTAGAAGTGTGTCCATAAACTGGGTAAAAAAATTCTATTCATACCTATTAGCTCAACCTATAAATAGGATAAAATCTACTTCCTTCCAGTTCAGTCAAATGAAAATTTCTTTTTACTTTTAGTCTATTTCTGTTAGTGTATCTTTCATACTCAGCATTGCCTTAATCCACTGGCTGGCCTGCCTTTCCACGAGACGAGTGTGGTGTTTTGATTTTATGATATGTTATATGATTTGCCATGCAGATTTTTTGGCTCACTGTTTCAAATTCCAAGTTGTATTTTTCTTTCCCATTTGTCTTGGGAAGTGTCCCTTTATTCTAAACATTTTCCATTTTAAAATCACAACTCCTGTACTGAAATACATCCATTCTTCTGTCTTACTGAGCAATTTAGTTTATGGAACAATAAACTCCAGGTTATTAAAAATATTTTGCCTAAAAGACAGAGTTGCTGAACTTCCATTTGAAGTAATTTGATGGAGATCATAATGGAACCTTTTGGGGAGCTTAGGGCATAAGTTTTGAGAGAGCTTATCTTCTTGGCCATTTTTTCATCAATCACCTGGTACACATTTCTAGTTACGTTTCCCTGCAATGCCTCTGAGCAAACATTGGGTTCTTATGCAAAAGGCTTCTTACGAGAGATTGATTTGTTGATTTTTAAAATGCTTCTTAAAATAAGAATTCCCATTAAATTCCATATTGGAAAAAGAACCAATATGTATGATTGACATCACCAAGAATGTCTTGTGTGTGCTACTCACATACAATCGTTTTGTAGCCATTATATTGAACATGTCTCATTTTGAGAGTATGACCTTGAGTTGTCATTGCTTTAGAAACCATGGACTGGTTAGGATATCCATTAATGTCCTCGAACAAGTGCTATAGCAGAATCCCCAAGGGAGACAGGGATTTTACTGGTCTCTGGACACAGGAATCCATTTGTTGGAGCATATGCTGAGTGTGATGAGCTGTAAAATGAACTTAATTTCTGTGCCAGACCAAAGGAGGTGAAAGCCCGAGCAACTGGATAGGATGAGGGCTGCATATCCTTCAGATAAAAAAATCACTGCCTTAATTTCAGATATTGTCACATGAGGTTTTTTTGGTTTATTTGACTAGGCCACGTAGAGCAATCCAGAGGAACATGAACATAGGCTAAGCAAGAGCTCAGTCTTCAGGAAGCTCTCATTGTGAAATCTTTAATTTCAGATTACACTTCATGCAGAGTAGTTGAAGAAAAGAGGACAATGCCTTTTCGCTAAAAGCATCCTGTAAGTGAAACTGTTAATACCATTCTTGTGAGTTCTTGTAGCTGCAAATTTTAAAACAGAAGAACTGGGATTTTCTATCTTCCACTTGAGGGTACCTGATTATCAAAGCAGGAACAGTATAACATTTTCATTTTACATTTACTACTATGAGTTCATTTGGAGTTTGAGAGTATTTTTCTGGCTGAGATTCTCTTTAAGTTATTTAATAGTTTTTCTGTTATTTTCCATGTCAGTTTTTTCCTTGCTATTGACAGTTGCTCTGCTGTTTTTAAAGACAGTACTCACTACATGAAAAGCAAAGCCCACGTTTTCTACTTCCCACCCCACCCCACCCCCATTCAGTCATAATTGCTTTGTAAGCAGAGTATTAGCCTTACAATGCTGCCCAATATGGTAATTAGGCTTGGAGATTTTTAAGCTGTTGTATTTGAAATTTTACTTGCTTTTACAAGTTAAAGAACCTACCTCTTCTTTTCTGACAGGCAAGCGGTGTAGTAATTAAGAGTCTGGATGTTAGAAACAGATATAACTAATTGTATGATTTGGGGCAACAAACTTCTGAGATAATAATTCCTATCACACAGGCTTTTAGTGTGAATTCAGTATTTTCTAAATACTTAGAACACTACTAGTTCAAATACAGTAGTATTTTTTTTCACTCATTGTATGGTGGATATCAAGTCCTTTCTGAAAATAGGATTATATTTTATTTCTAAAACTTGAAACACCCTGACTAAAATTTTGCCTTCAAAAAATTTGATGTGCCAGGCCCAGTTCTAAATACTTTATGGTAGCTTTTGTTATCATCTCAACCCCTTGTACAGATGAGGAAACTGAAACACAGAGAGAAGAGTAATCTGCCCAAGTTAGAGCTGCAACTCCACACAGGCATCCCACTGCAGAGTCCTTTTAATTTTTAAATTTTTTGACTAGGTAAGACATTCACATAACTTAAAAATAAAACAAAGTACATATATGGTGAGTATATATGATGAAGTATCTTCTCTTCTCATGAGCAACCATTTTTACCAGCTTTTGAGATGTCTTTCCAGAGTTTCTTTTTAAAATACAGATGTATGTCTTATTTCTTCTGCATTTTCTTCTATGTGAAATTTTCTTATTTATCAACATGTCTTCAAAACCTTTTCCAATCAGAACACGGAGGTTTCTCATTCTTTTTTGGAACTACATAGTACTCCATTGCATGGATATGCCATAGTTTATTTCTTTTATCTCCAAGCAATGGACTGTTTTTTTCCGGTGTTTGCTAACGTAATTAAGGCAGCAAAAGACAAGTGAATGGTCTTGCCCATCCTCCGTTTGCTTGTGTGCAAAGACAGCTGGATGCATGCCAGATGTCGTTAAATATGTGTAACACTGACAGATATTGCCAAATTGTGGTCCAAAGAGGGCTGTGCCAGTTTACACTCCCCTCAGCGATGTAAGAGGGTACCCTTTCCCTCACAGCCCTGCCAAGCTTATTACCCAATTTGTGGAGATTTGCCGTTTTGAAATCCCAGGTGACTCAGTGGGTAAAGAATCTGCCTGCCGTGCAGGAGATGCAGGAGTCTTGGGTTCGATCCCTGAGTTGGGAAGATTCCCTGGAGGAAGGCATGACAACACACTCCAGTATTCTTGCCTGCAGAATCCCATGGACAAAGGAGCCTGGCAGGCTATGGTCCATAGGGTCACAAAGAGTCAGGTATGACTGAGGACTAGGAGACTAACGCTTTCCATAAATTAATCTTGGAAAACCATGGGTATTCTGTTCACATCTTTTTTTTCCCGAGGTATGACAGTGTTTTGTTTTATATCCCTAGTATTTCATATCCGCATTGACCAAGCCCAATATATGTTTCTTGAAGTGCTTTGCTCAGTCACTTCCGTTGTGTCCGACTCCGACCCCATGGACTGCAACCTACCAGGTTCCTCTGTCCATGGAATTTTTCAGGCAAGAAAACAGGAGTGGGTTGCCATTTCCTTCTCTAGGATGTTCACATTTTAAATTTGATATCTAAATGTGTTCCTACAGTGTTGAGTCCAGGACTGAGTATGGAGAATAACTGAAAAAGAATTGCTTGTATTTATTTTTCTGTTCTAAATATTGCTTTATTTACACAAATAATTCTTGCATACATTCTCACTGAGAATTACTCAATACAGGTAAAGCAGTAGTCTCCTTTGTCCTTCTCACTTCGTTACCAGCTCCCTCCTCCTTAACAGGTTAGTGTGTTTTCTCAAGAAATTTGTCAATGCATTACATGCATATAGAGACCCTGTTGGCAACATATGCTTTTATTTTGTGGAGTCATTAAAAAACGTATTGGATCATGCTGCACGTAACTGTGTAGTAGTTAGGGTTTTCATTTTTTACCGTAAGTCTGGATGTACTTATCTTGTCAGTTTCTGGAGAACTAGGGTCGCACAGAGTTGGACACGACTGAAGCGACTTAGCAGCAGCAGCAGCAGCACAGTATCTAAGAGGGCTTCCCTGTTGGCTCAGCGGTAAAGAACCTGTCTGCAGGAGACGCCGGTTCGACCGCTGGGCGGGGAAGATCTCCTGGAGAAGGAAACCCACTCCAGTATTCATGCCTGGAAAATTCCATGGACAGAGGAGCCTGGCAGGCTACAGTCCATGGGGTCACAAAGAGTAGGACATTACTGAGCAACTGAGCACACAGGCACTAAGAATTGCTTGTATTTAAATGATCGGAGGTCTTTTTTAGCATTTAACATCCCTTTTAATGCTTCCTTTCCTTACTTTCTTGGACTGTCTATCAGGAGTGAAGCATTCTGTGCAAATAATCTGGAAGAAGCAAAGTCAAACAAAAATTGTCTTTATCCCACCGTTTAGTCTACCTAGATTTAAAATCAAATTTACCCAAAGCAGACCAAAACACCATATTTCTAAGGCTATGAAGTGAAGTGAAAGTCTCTCACTGACTCTGTGATCCCATGGACTGCAGCCTACCAGGCTCCTCTGTGCATAGAATTCTGCAGGGAAGAATACCAGGGAAGCCCTAAGGATATGCTTCTCTTTTAATAGAGGTGTGACTAGATAGGAGAATATAAGGAAATGCAAGATAGGTGACTGGAATAGTCATTAAAAAGGCTCCCTTTCTGGGGCCCTAGGAAGGCAGAAAGTCCTGGAGCAATGATCAGAATTTAGTTTGGTTTGAGTTAAGAGTGGCATTTTCCTTTGTCAGGCTATTGGGAAGCTCCGTAACCGTGGGAGTAAATAAAGGATGTGGAACTTAATTCCTTTAAGACCATCCAAGGTCACAGGATGTCTGAAAAGTCTTTGTGTACTGCAGGGGTGGTTACACTCCAGTTTGAAGACTTGCTGTGGGACATGTCCATGGGAGGGAGAATTTTCAACACCTCTGGGAATGTTCATCTCCATTTGCTTGGGTGCCACCCAGAAAGATGCTGACTCTCATTTTAAAGCTGTTAACAACCAAGGTGCTGAGAGTTCTGAAACCTGCCTAAGGTCACACATTTGCTAATGACAGAGTTTGGGATTGCCTTGATCAAGTCTAAAAGTATAAGCAGTTCCAAAAATAGATGGTCGGGAATGGGAAAGACATAGAAAACAGGAATTAAGCAGGGGAGGGTCTTCCCTAGTGGTCCAGTGGCTAAGACTCTGAACTCCCAATGCAGGGGACAGGGCTTTGATCCCTGGTCAGGGAACTAGATCCCACATACTGCAACAAAGAGCTGGGTGCAACCAAATAAATAAAAAATAAGCATTAAAAAATAAACTAAATGTAAAAAAAGAATTAGACAAGGGTTTGTAAGCTGTGAAGGCCAGTGAAGAGTTTTAAAGCATGACTCTGGAGTGGCACTTTTGATTGCACCTCTGGCCTTGTTGACAAAGGTCCTGAGGTGACTATCAGGCTGCAAAGTGGGGAGAACATTGGAAGGAGGGTGGGAGCTGGTGGGCCGATCGTATTTCTGAGTTATTCTAAGGATGGTCATCTTCACCTGAAGCAGTTGTGCCTAGTACTTTGCACCTGGGAGAGAGCAATGCATAGCTGTTGATAAACCCTAATGACCTATCTCAGCATCACCGGTATTTTATGGAGAGCTTTTCTGTTGCTTTTTCAAAGTGGAAGGATTATGGGTTTTTTGTGTGGGTTTTTTTTTTTTTTTTTTTTTGATGTGGACCATTTTAAAAGTCTTTATTGAATTTGTTACAATAGTGCTTCTGTTTCATGTTTTGCTTTTTTTGGCCACAATGTATATGGAATCTTAGCTCCCTGATCAGGATTTGAATCCACATCCCCTGAACCGGAAGGTGAAGTCTTAACCTCTGGACTGCCAGGGAAATCCCAGAAAGATTATGTTTTTAATATATCTTTTTTTTTTTCAATCTTCAGAATAGGAAGAAAGGGCCTGTTGACTTAAAAAATAGTCACAACTTAAAAATTGAGAGTTATGTCTTTGTACATATTTATATTTATTTATTTGATTTCACTGAGTCTTAATTGCAGCATGCAGAATCTTTAGTTGACCCATGTGAAGACTTAGTTGTTGGATGTAGGATCTTAGTTCCCTGACCAGGGATGAAACCTTGGCCTCCTGCATTGGGAGTGTGGAGTCTCAGCCACTGGACTACGAAGCAAGTCCTGACAGTTGTTTTATGCAGTGGAAAGTTTTAGGACTTCAAGCCCTGAGATACAGCATCTCAAATAACCCTGAGAAAACTGCTGGGAGGGGGTGGGGGGTGGGGGGGAGGGGAAGGTGAGGCAGGGTGTGGGGGAAAGAGGAAACAGTCACCTGAGATGGTAGAGGAGGGATCAGAGCAGGGGAGTGAGTGAAGCCTTTCTCAGAGGCTTCAGTAGTTTGTAGCCCTGCCCTTTCGAAGTGGAGAAAGACCACCATCAAGCTAAGTAGTTCAACGTATCAGCTCATGCAAAGAGCTGAAATGATTTCAAAGTTCAAAGTAAAATCTATTTTATTCTTTATTAGTTCCTTTAAAATTTTTTTCAGCTATGCTGGGTCTTCATTATGGTTGAAAGTCTTCTCCAGTTGTGGCATGCAGGCTTAGTTGCCCAGTGGCATGTGGGATCTTAGTTCCCTGACCAGGGATCAGATTGGAAGGTGGATTCTTTAGCACTGGATTACCAGGGAAGTCCCTATTCTTTTCTTTAAACTTCCGAATTTCATGGGATTTGGGGGACAATTGGAAGTTTGAAGCTAGACCAGGCTCTAAAAGTGACTGAGGGAAATAGAACTGATGCAAAGTCACAAGCCTGTCTTGGTGGCAGGGGGTGTCACATTTGCACAGACCTCTATATCCTGAGGGAGAAGGATTGAAATCAGTTCAAGTTCCACAGTGGTCCTCAGAGTGGGGTTCCCTGGATCAGTTCCCTTGTCATCATGCTGTACATTTTAGAACCCCTGAATTTATTCATCTTATAACTGGAAGCTTGTCCCCTTTGACCTATATCTCCCACCAATGAATCAATGGGTTTTAAAAATGTGATATATATACACATACGGGCTTCCCTTGTAACTCAGTTGCTAAAGAATCTGCCTGCAATTCAGGAGACCCGGGTTCGATCTCTGGGTTGGTAAGATCCCCTGGAGAAGGAAATGGCAACCCACTCCACTATTCTTGCCTGGAGAATCAGAAAGACAGTGGAGCCTGGCAGGCGACAGTCTATGGGGTCACAAGGGCCAGACACAACTTAGCGACTAAACCAACCAACCAACCAACCATATATACATAAATACAATGGGATATCATTTGGCCATAATAAGAAGGAAATTGTGCCATTTGTAACAGCACGGATAGACCTTGAGGACACATTATGTTAAGTGAAATAAATCAGACAGGAAAAGACAAACGTTGTATGATCTTACTTATACATGTAATGTAATACGCTGAACTCAAAGAAACAATAGAATAGTGGTTAACAGGGGCAGTAGCAGGGGAGGGAAGTTCATTTCACTAGTTAATTTTTAATTTTTTCAATATGCCTTCTAGAAAATTCAAAATATTTCTATTGAATAGTGTTGGTGTAGGATATTGGAAGATTTGCTACATATTTCGTCATTTTCCTGCAGAGAAGAAATGACTGCAGCATTGTTATCATCCTATTCTTTCTCTGGCCGTAAGCAACTCTTATCCAATATCCTGCATTTTTAAGCAAAGTCCCCCCAGTCGTGCCATCAAATAGTGCTGGTGCAGCAAGCAAAGTGGTTGTGATTGGAAAGTGGGTAGTCTGCATAGGACTATTATTGAATTACCATATTCCAACCTGGTTGGCATTAAAAAGTAAGATTAAACAAAAAAGATTATTAAAAAAACCAATAGGGACTCTGTGTCTTGCAATAAAATTGCCTCCTTAGTTTGCCCTTGCACAGTTTAGCATCAGTGCCTTATTGATCAGAATTAGGAAGTTAATAAGGTTTGGGCTAATTAATCAGCTGGGTAGGGACTGGAACTGCACTGCAAGGCTTAATCAAGTCATCAAAGCTCTCAAGCCATGAAGAAGGTAATTAAAGGAAAAGGATGCCTGTTATATAGTAACAGGAGATCAGGAGAGAGCAAGAGTGAGATAGAGAACCTCCATTTTCTTTTGTGCACTTTCTTGACATAAATCAGACCCAATGATCAGAGCACTGCTGCTCAGCTTCCTATCAGAGAGTTAAGTTGAATGAATGTATAAATCACCTCATTGGGTAATTTACTTGCCCTAGACCAAATGTCGATGAAACTATACTTATTTATAGCAAACTTTGTCTTTGCCAAGTTCTGCAGAAATGAATTCCTTAGGGTAACTTACGGCTGTCATTAATGGCTACCACAGTTTTGATTTAGAAGCAACAAACCATTCAGTAGTTGATCATCCATCAGATACTGAGACCTCTGCTTCCAGACGTTGCGTGCCGTGGACCTCTGTACTGTGGACCTTACAAAGTGTAGAGAGCTATTTACTCAGGGAGGTTATGTAGTATGGCAACTTGGTGATTCTCGGGGAATCTTTTCTTCCCTCTGGGTCCCCCTCAGCCTGTCCCCCACACACCTCCTTCCCCCCAATACTTCATTGTACCATTCTGAAACTCAAATGGAAAAGGAAGAAAGACAATGTGGAGAGGATGTTAGGAACAGGGAGAACATGTGAAGGAGTGGAGGATGCTTGAAGGCCAAGGCAGAGATTCTCATGTGTGATCTAGACATCACCCACCTGCAGACCAGATGGACTCTTTTGGCCTGGGGAGATGAACTAAACTCAAAAAGGAGCTGAGGTTTGCAGTCATTCAAACTGGTTCTGATCTTACAACTTAATGAGGGTATCAACGAAAACACTGCTATTGTACCTGTTGGGGACTAGCCCAGGGCCCTGAAAGTCCATTGTGTTTAGGAACCAGAATTCCAATGTCTTTGTCAAGACCCAGACAGGGGAACGGGGAGAACAGAAGCCAGATCTCAGGGACAGAGATCTTCTTTCCTGTCTTCCTCTTTCTCTCTTGAAACTCTTCCCTCTCCTTTCTTTCAGGACCTCTAGCATCTGTGTGGGCTCATTGAGCTAATTAACATCTGAATGTTCCCTCTTTTTCCTGCGCCCCACCCCTCTCGCTCTCTCAAATCTCTGATTCCTTGAGTCCCTCTAGTTCTTACTGTCTTGGTAAGATGTGAATGAGACCTATCTCTAAATTAGTCCATCTATTCAATGAAATGGAATTTCCCTGGGGAAATTTTGAAAATAAATAAAGGAATGAGGGAGTCCTAGACATAACAGATATCAAAATGTTTTATAAAACCACAAGGTGTAACAGCTTATTTAGTAATGATGCGTGAATATGGACATCAAGCAAACAGAACAGTGCATACACAAATAGAGCAAAATTCATTTCAGAATTTAGAACAGTATAGGAGAAAAGGGGGCATTTCAAATCACTGAGGTAGAATACAATTTAGTCGTTAAATAATGTTGAAGAGGTACTTCCCTGGCAGTCGTGGTTAAGACTCCAGGCTTCTAATGCAGGGGCTGCAGGTTCTATCCCTGGTTGGGGAACTAGGATCCCACATGTCATGTGGCATTGTCAAGTTCTAAAATAATGGCAATATTAATAATAATGTTGAGGTAGTTAGCATTCTTACTTCCAAATTCAATTCCAGATGGAGAAAAGCATATATAGGAAGTTATCATTGCTACTTCACTTGTAATTGAAAAATATGGGAGGTAACCTAAAATCTGTTGTAGGGTTAAATAATTTATGGTTCCTTAGGAATATTGGGCTTCCCTGGTGGCTCAGACGGTGAAAAGAATCTGCCTGCAATGTGGGAGACCCAGATTTGATCCCTGGGTCAGGAAGATCCTCTGGAGAAGGGAATGGCTACCCACTCCAGTGTTGTTGCCTAGAGAATTCCCTGGACAGAGGAGCCTGGCTGACTACAGTTCACAGCATCGCGAAGAGTAGGTCGCGACTGAGCAACTAACACTCACTTTTTCCGGAATATTAGGCTTGCCTGAAAGGGAAAAGTGTGCTATAGCAAATATTACCAAAAAATATTGCTACATTTGAAAAAGAGGACGAAGAACTGTATCTGGCACATCTTATGTAAATACATGTATACACAACACACATATGCCTATCTGTGCAGGGAAATTTCTAGAAGGATAATTTAAGAAACTTAGAGTGGTGGAGATTTACTCTTCTTTACACATACCCATTTTTAGAGCTTGAATGTTTAAATAATTTTTTTAAAGCTAGTTTAAAACATATGTGAAGGAGTTGAATTATTTCTAACAAATGACTTCTGGAGCAGTTTGGGAATAATGCTAAGATTTGGGGGTGAGGGTAAGAACAGAGTTTGAATCCAAGGGAATCTTTGACAAACTATGTAGCTTATGGGCAAATAGCCTTCCGGAGCACAATTTTTGTTTAATGGGAGTAATAATCCCTTTTAGGTTTATTTTGAAGACCAAATACCTTCCTATGTCCATGTATACAAATCATAGCATAATGCCTGACATTTAATATGTGCTGATTTAAGAGCAAATTCCCTCCATTTCAAATAACTCTTTATCTCAGGGGCCTACCACCCTCTGGATCCAATTTCAGAGAGTTCTTGCTGATAGGTTGTGAACTTTACCCTCTGAAATCAGAAAGTAAAATACCAGAGTCCCTAGACCCTCCCCCAGTCACTTTCTCTCAATCTCTCTACTTCTGTTTTTGCTTTTCCCTGATCTGGTTTGAATCTCCTCTAAACACTCTAACCACTCTGCTGCCAGATCCCTTTCCCCTTTGTCCTTTTGTCCCATTCACCAGGAAAACCCCAAACACTGCGTCCTTCCAATTCTGCCTTCTACAACCTCTCCCTGGACTAATGGAGAGAAAGTTCTTGAATACTGAGTTTGCTGTGTCCAGCCTCTCGTGAACCTTCAGCTCTGCCTGGCCACCTCTTCCCAGTCCTGGGGAGCTCGCTTTCCCACTCATCACAAGGATTATTTCAAACCTGCAAGCTTCTGAAGAGCCTTCTGATCTTTCTAATGCCATCGGCTATTTTGCCTGATCTACAATTTCACAGAGAAAATAGAGCCATCAGAAGAGAGTGCCTTGAGGGGTGGAGTTGGGGGGGGCATAAATTTGGAGTTTTTGATTAACATATACAGGCTACTATACATTGGGCTTCCCTGGTGGCTCAGATGGTAAAGAATCTGCCTGTAGAAATAAATGGGGAAGCAGTAGAAACAGTGTCAGACTTTATTTTTGGGGGCTCCAAAATCACTGCAGACGGTGACTGCAGCCATGAAATTAAAAGACGCTTACTCTTTGGAAGAAAAGTTATGACCAACATAGATAGTATATTTAAAAGCAGAGACATTACTTTGCCAACTAAGGTCCATCTAGTCAAGGCTATGGTTTTTCCTGTGGTCATGTATGGATGTGAGAGTTGGACTGTGAAGAAGGCTGAGCGCTGAAGAATTGATGCTTTTGAACTGTGGTGTTGGAGAAGACTCTTGAGATTCCCTTGGGCTGCAAGGAGATTCAACCAGTCCATTCTGAAGGAGATCAACCCTGGGATTTCCTTGAAAAGAATGATGCTAAAGCTGAAACTCCAGTACTTTGGCCACCTCATGCAAAGAGTTGACTCATTGGAAAAGACTCTGATGCTGGGAGGGATTGGGAGGAGGAGGAGAAGGGGACGACCGAGGATGAGATGGCTGGATGGCATCACTGACTTGATGGCCATGAGTCTGAGTGAACTCCGGGAGATGGTGATGGACAGGGAGGCCTGGCGTGCTGCGATTCATGGAGTCGCAGAGTCGGACACGACTGAGCGACTGAACTGAACTGAACTGATACATTGGGCTTCCCTGGTGACTCAGACGGTAAAGAATCTGCCTGTAGTACAGGAGACCCAGGTTCAATCCCTGAGTGGGGAAGATTCCCCTGGAGGAGGGAATGGCAACCCATTCCAGTATTCTTACTTGGAGAATTCCATGGACAGAGTTGCGTGGCGGGCTACAGTCCATGGGGTCGCAAAAAGTCAGACATGACTGATCAATTAACTTTTTCACTTTCACTGCTATATATAAACTAGTTCAACAACGAGGACCTACTGTATAGCACAGGGAACTCTACTCAATATCTTGAGATAGCCTATAATGGGAAAGAATATGAAAAAGTTTATGTACATATTAATATATGTATGTATAACTGAATCTGTTTTCTGTACACTTGAAACTAAGAACATTGTAAGTCAACTATACTGCAGTCTTTACAAGACTATGATATATTCCTGCTACAGACTATCCTTCAGTCATCAAAATTATCCTGATGGAAAAATTGCAATATTCTCAAAAAGTAACGTTAAATAAAATAGAATATAAAACTGCAAGAAAAAAAGAAGAAAAGACCTTCTCGCTCTTGCCCATTCCGTGCTTAAATTACGCTCTGTTCTCTCAGTCCTCCTGCCCTCAGGGAAAAGGGAATATTTGCCCTTTGTTCTATCAGAGTGAGTCTCATGCTTTGGGTTAGAATTCTCTGTGTACTCAGCCCTCCTCAGAATCAGTGGCTTCTCCCTCCTTCTTCACTTAAAACATTTTCTAGTCTCCCTATCTCAAACAACAACAAAGACAATAAAATTATCACCATTTTTATCATTAACCTCCTCACCATCAACAACTCTAAACCCTCCCTCTACATCACAAATCTCTCCCTTCTCTGCCTATCAACACCAACTCTGCCCTCCTTTTCACAATCACATGGAGTTTTTGTTTTGCGTGCATGTGTGTGTGTTATTTTACTGTGTTCTTGGCCCTGCCACTCAGCATGCAGGATCTTAGTTCCATGCTGTGAGGGCATAGGTTTCTTCTAGGCTGGGGCCATGTCTATCTTGTTCACTATTTACCTATTGTACTTAGCTCAGCATAACACTAACTGAGCCGCTTTCTAAGCACTGCACACAACTCCTATGTCATCACAAGGTAGCCACTGCAGTTGTCCCATTTTATAGGTGAGGAAACAAAGGGAAGTCATTTGCTCATGACGGCTGCAGAGTGAACAAGGCAGGGCCAGGATCTTACCCTGTTCTGCCTGCTTCCCAAACCCATGTTCTTAACCACGACACTCTATTATGTAGATGGCACCACAAATCAATATTACTGACTAAACGGTTGGCTGAATTTCTGTGGGAGTTTTCTTAGCAAACTTCTTGTATCTCACTGGCCCAAACTTGAGCTGGTTTTATAGCATAAGAATAAACAATAATTAGCTCTGTAGCCTCCATTTTATTTTTCTCCCTCAACAATTCTCTGTGCAGGTGAGTTGGTTGGGCTGGTGTAGCCAAGAAGTCATGAGTCCACTATGTTGAAAGCTCTTATGTAGGAGAAAATGGCTGGGTTGTAACATTAAATACAAGTCTTTCTTTCATATTCTGGTCTCTTGCCTTATGGAGAGCTTTCCTAATTTCCAAGTTTTATTGATATGGTTCCCATTTAGATTCAACCTAATTTAAGTCTGTTTTGAATTGATAATCAAAAAATAAAATTATATGGTGATTATTTTAAACTTTTTAATGTTAATTTACTTTTTTATGTTTACATTTTTAGACAATTTTTAAAGGTTACAGTCCATTTATAGTTATTACAAACGATTGGCTATATTCCCAGTGTTGTACAATGCATCCTTGTAACGTATCTTGATGCCCAATAGTGGGTACCATCCACTTCCCCAGCCCTGTAATACTCCTCCCTCCCCACTGGTAATCCCTAGTTTGTTCTCTGCATATGTGAGTCTGCTCCTTTTATGTTATATTGTTGTATTTTTTAGATTCCACATGTAAGTCATGTCAGTAGTTATCTTTCTCTGTCTCACTTATATTACTTAGCATACTGCCCTCCAAATCCATCCATATTGCTGTAACTGGCAAAATTTCTTTCTTTTTTATGGCTGAGTAGTTACCATTGTGTATAAATATCACATTTTCTTTATTCATTCATTTGTTGATAGCCTCTTAGGTTGCTTCCATATCTTGGCAATTGTAAATAATGCTGGTGTGAACGATGGGGTGCGTGTTTCTTTTGGAATTAGTGTTCTTATTTTTTTCAGATATATGCCCAGGAGTGGAATTTCTGGATCATATGGTAGTTCTATTTTTAGTTTTTTGAGAAACCTCCATACTATTGGCACCAATTTATATTCCCACCAACAGTGTATCACGGTTCCCTTTTTTCTACATCCTCACCAGCATTTCTTATTTGTGCGCCTTTTGGTGATAGCCATTCAAACTGATGTGAAGTGATTCCTCATTTTTTTTTAATTAATTAATTTATTTGGCTGTGCCAGGTCTTAGTTTCAGCATGTGGAATCTAGTACCCTGACTAGGGACCGAACTCAGGCCCCCTGCACTGGGAACTTGGAGTCTTAGCCACTGGACCATCAGGAAACTCCCTGTTCTCATTTTACACATGAAGAATCTGAGGGCTTTGGAGATTTTGTAACTTGCTAGGGATCACACAGTTTAGCACCTAACCATTCCACTATACCGATAATAATATATTTATGCGATGACTCTGAAGAAAAGAATTTAATAATGCTCAATATATTTTCTTAAAAGAACAGGGGAAAAAAAAAGAACAGGGAAGTGGGTAGTACATTTTTAAAATGAGGTATAATTTATTACCTACTATAAAATTTACCTGTAGTAAGTAGGTAAGTGCATAGTTAAATTATTTCTAATAAATTTAGATTTGTGCAGCTAATTCCATAATTCAGTTTTAGAATATTCCCATCACCCCAAAAGTCCCCACTTACTCATCTGGAATCAATCCTCACTCTTACTTTCAGACACAGATGATCACTAATATGCTTTCTTTCTCTATAGATTTTCCTTTTTTTAGAAATTCCATAAAAATAGGTAGATACAAAAAAAAAATAGGTAGATGCATATATCATACAATAGGTATCTGATTTCATTTCCTGAGTAAATGTTTTTGAGGTTCATCCATATTATTGCAAGTATCAGTGGTTTTTTCCTTTTTATGATGGAGAATATTCCATGGCATAAATATACCACGAGTTAGGTTTTTGGGTATCATGAACAATGCTAGTCAGAACATTCACATACAGGCAAAGGAAGTACTTCTGCAACCCTGAAATTTTAGGGAATTCAATAATCACCATGGTTTTAGATCAAAACTGCTGCTGCTAAGTCGCTTCAGTTGTGTCCGACTCTGTGGGACCCCATAGACAGCCTCCTACCAGGCTCCTCAGTCCCTGGGATTCTCCAGGCAAGAACACTGGAGTGGGTTGCCATTTCCTTCTCCATTGTATGGAAGTGAAAAGTGAAAGTGAAGTCGCTCAGTCGTGTCCAACTCTTAGAGACCCCGTGGACTGCAGCCCACCAGGCTCCTCCGTCCATGGGATTTTCCAGGCAAGAAAATACTGGAGTTGGGTGCCATTGCCTTCTCTGTAGATCAAAACTAGTAAGATTTAATTAAGCTGGCTGCTTCCAGCAGCTGAGGGGGCTGGGAGAAAAAGTATATAAGCGAACAGGGGATGAGACAGAAAGGGCTCAGGGTAGGGGGATGTCTAATCTCTAACACCCTTCCACTTTCCCTCATAATCCTCCCAGGTCTCTATTTTCTCTTGGCTTCACTCTTTTTTTCCCACATCTCTTCAGATACCTTTATTACTCCTTTTTTTTCTTCTTTAAAAAAATTTTTTTTTATTTTTAATTGAAGGATAATTGCTTTATAGTATTGTGTTGGTTTCTGCCACACATTAACATGAATCAGCCACAGGTATATATATGTCCTCTCCCTCTTGAATCTCCCTCCCACCTCCCAGCCCATCCCACTCCTCTAGATTATCAGAGTCTCCTGGCTTCACTCTTTAAAAAAAAAATCCAACTTATAACCCTTATCCCACCAGATTTATCAAAACTTTCTTACCTCTTCAGACTACACTGAGGTGTAAGTCAATTTACTGACACTGCAGCTCCAGGCCCGTGTGCTGGTTACAGAGCACGGCTGTGGTGCTGCCTAGAAGGCCTTCCTGCCCTTGTCTGGCTGGCAGAGTGTTCCATTTCATCTACACTCAGCTTCCCTGACCACCTTTCTACTGCAGGGGAGTCAGGGACCCTTTGGATGTCTCATATGTATCTCTGCCTAGCAGTTATCCTCAGCTGTCAGCCATCTGTCCATCTTCAGATACGGTACCCAAGTCTGTGTGTTCATACTTTCATTTCTTTTGCTGACATATCTAATTTCTCTTGTTAGATATGAACTCATTGGCAGCAGAGGATTTTTGGTCTTATACATCATGTTCCTCAGTATGGGTGCTAAGTCGCTTCAGTCGTGTCCAACTCTTTGCAACTCAACGGACTGTTGTAGCCCACCAGGCTCCTCCGTCCATGAGTTTCTCCAGGCAAGCACACTGGAGTGGGTTGCTGTGCCCTCCTCCAGGGTATCTTCCTGACCGAGGGATCAAACCCATGTCTCTTACATTGGCAGGCAGGTTCTTTGCCACTAGCGCAACCTGGGAAGCCTGACATGTAGCACAGTAAATATTCATTAAATGCTTGTGGAAAGAACAACAAATGAATCAATAAATAATGAATGACTATTTTAGAAAAAAAGGAGAAAAGTGGCCTCACTGCAGACCCATCGAGGCAAAAAGAGAGCACACACACTAATGGGTCATAATAAGTTGTAAGGTAATTCACAAATATTTGTCTTTCTTCAACAACTTATCAGAGTTTGCAAATATACCCAAGTTGTTAAGCCGAAAAAGAAAATCAGAGATTTGAGATTATCTATATGATAATATCTCTCTTGAAAGAAAAAAAAAAGAGTGAAGCTTTAGTCCCTCTTTGAGGTCCCATGGACTGTAACCCCCCAGGCTCCTCTGTCCATGGGGATTCTCAAGGCAACAATACTGGAGTGGGTAGCCATTCTCTTCTCCAGGGGATCTTCCTGACCTAAGAATCGAACCTGGGTCTCCCGGATTGCAGGCAGATTCTGTACCATCTGAGCTACCAGTTCAGTTCAGTTCAGTTCAGTCGCTCAGTCGTTTCCAACTCTTTGTGACCCCATAAACTGCAGCACACCAGGCCTCCATGTCCATCACCAACTCCCAGAGTTTACTCAACTTATTTCTATTGAGTCGGTGATGCCATCCAGCCATCTCATCCTCTGTCATCCCTTTCTCCTCCCACCTTCAATCTTTCCCAGCATCAGGGTCTTTTTCTATGAGTCAGTTCTTGCCAAACTATTGGAGTTTTAGCTTCAACATCAGTCCTTCCAGTGAACTCTCAGAACTGATCTCCTTTAGGATGGACTGGTTGGATCTCCTTGCAATCCAAGGGACTCTCAAGAGTCTTCTCCAACACTACAGTTCAAAAGCATCAATTCTTTGGTGCTCAGCTTTCTTTATAGTCCAACTCTCGCATCCACACATGACTACTGGAAAAACCATAGCTTTGACTAGATAGACCTTTGTTGGCAAAGGAATGTCTCTGGTTTTTAATATGCTGTCTAGGTTGGGCATAATTTTTCTTCCAAGGAGTAAGTGTCCTTTAATTTCATGGCTGCAGTCACCATCTGCAGTGATTTTGGAGCCCCCCAAAATAAAGTCTGCCAGTTTCCACTATTTTCCCATCTAATTGCCATGAAGCGATGCGAGCGGATGCCATGATCTTCGTTTTCTGAATGTTCAGTTTTAAGCCAGCTTTTTCTATCTCCTCTTTCACTTTGATCAAGAGGCTCTTTAGTTCTTCTTCACTTTCTGCCATAAAGGTGGTATCATTTGCATATCTGAGGTTATTGATATTTCTCCCAGCAATCTTGATTCCAGCTTATGCTTCATCCAGCCCAGCATTTCTGAGCTACCAGGGAAGTGCTAAATACTCTTACTCTTTTGGTTTCCAGTATGTTTTTTTGGTGGCGGGGGGGGGGGGGGGGGGGGGGCTGTGCTGGATCTTCACTGTGGTACACTGGCTTTCTCTAGTTGTGATGTGTAGGCTCTCTACTTGCAGCTCATGGGCTCAGTTGTCCCTTGGCACATGTGATCCTAGTTCCCTGAATAGGGATCAAACCACGTCCCTGGCATTGGAAGGTGAATTATTAGCCACTGGACTGCCAGGGAAGTCCCTCTCATATGCTTTCTTGAGTGTGAGGAAGAAGGGTGAAATTATAAGTGGCCAGCCACGATGGGTGCCTCATTCTGGGGTTTCTTGGACACGTGCTGTGAAGATGAACAGCTTCTATTAGGAGTCATGGCAGGAAAAAAGGACATAACTTCTAGGTTAGAAAATCATAGAGAAGGAACTTGTGAGATGTTAACTCCAGAGGCTCCTTCCCTGACCATACAGAGGCAGCCAGGTCAAGGATTCATAAGGAGGTGATTCTGGCTGATGCTCATTCTTGGCATGGAGAGTAAACACAGCATTCATGTTCTTTCTTCCCTGAACGTACAAAGCACTGGGCTGACTAGTAGCTGCATGCTTTCTGGTCATGAAATGAGATTTCCTAAAAGAAGGACGTGGGCTGTCTTGGAAACCATTATTAAGAGTCTCACACATCTGGTAAGATTTCTACCTAAAATGACTAGAAGTGCTGATGGTGGAAGCTCCCATGACCTGGAAAATTCATTTGCTTTTTGCTTCCTTACAGCTCGAGTACAAAGAGCCATTGTCTACCCATTTCTCTCAAAGTTCAATTATTAGAAAATTGATCACATGTCAAAAAGTGACAGATTAATTGCCCCAGAAATCCAAATGTGTGAGAGCCTGGCATCTGCAGACCAAGTGATCTGCACGTTTAGCTCAAGGTGAACTGATGAGGCTCCTACACATATATCCATTGGCTGTTTGATAACTAATGTGTATTGTGACCAATGTGGACTCGATGGGGGGAACAGTGTGTTTCAAAAGTGGTAGCCAAAGAGGCTAGTTTGTTTTGTTTATCTATATGTACCTTCATTCTGGCTTCCTAGGTGGCTCAGTGGTAGACAATCTGCCTGTGAATGCAGGAGACTCGGGTTTGATCCCTAGGTGGGGAAAACCCCCTGGAGGAGGAAATGGCAACCCACTCCAGTATTCTTGCCTGGGAAATTCCATGGACAGAGGAGCCTGGTGGGCTGCAGTTCATTGGGTTGCAAAGACTCAGACACAACTGAGTGACTGAACACACATACATACACACCTTCATTTTAATAGAAAATCTTAAAAACTTTATGTGCAATTTCTTTCCAAATTTAAATATAAATTAATATTATGAAGAACAGCCATTTGTTTGTATTACCATTTGAATTATGCAAAATAGATAAACAATATATAATAATCAGAGCTAATTAAATTGCACAGCCCCATTCACTCTCAGAATTGTCTTGGTTTCTAGATGGTCTCCTCACTGAACACATACTTTGTGTTCAGTGTTCTTCTAAGTACATTATATAGACTCATATATAATCTAATCACATATATCGTAAGACCATGCCTTCAAATTTTGAAGACAATTAACCATTTGGCATTAGCTAGAATGATATTGTGCATGCTCTTAATAGACTTAGCATTTTCATTAGTCAGGAGTGTAATGGTGCTGGGAAAATCTAATAATAAAGGTAAGCAATGGTAATTGGTTGTTATGGATTAATCAAAGAGTATATAAAGCACAGCATATAAATTTTGGATCTAATCATCACAGTTTGGAGTGTTCTCTGTCCTTTCAGGGAGGATGAATGAGTACTGAGAGAAAACTAGCATTTTTTTTTCCTCCTTAATGACACTTCTTTTCATTAAAGATGAGTTTATCACCAGTGATTAGCTTCTTTCCTTTAAGCAGGCTTTATAGAATAATACAGCAAAAGAAAAAAAAAAAGCTAAAAATCTTACCATGATCAAGTGGAAATTATTGGGTCTTTCACATCTACTGTCTTGTATAACAAGGGTTAAGTTTTATGTCCCTGACAACTCAGCCAATATACTAAAAACCACTGAATTGTATATCTTAAATGGATGAATCGCATGGCATATGAAAAAAATATATATCAACTTAAAGCTGTAACAAAAAAATTTAGCTTCCTGTCACACTGTAGTTTATAATCTCAAATGTGTTTATGCACATATTATAAGAACAAAAGTATCGATAAGGACACCAATTTTCAGTTGGTGTATTGTATACATTATTGCATGTTCTTGAATCATGCAATAATGTGCACATCATACCAAATAAAATTGACACTATAGGGGGTCATACGACATGAGCATTTTGTGTTTTTTGAAGAGACTGAATTATGCTTCAATAGGATTGATGATAATGTCAATGATGCCATGGTTTTGAAATGATGAATGCACCAAATATAAAAAGTGGAATCTGGTCTAGTCACACACAAGTCTATTAAATCGGAACCTCCTGGAGTTCGCACTGGAGCACTAGTAGCTTTAAAAGATTCCCAGGGGCCTTCAGTGTGTCACCAAGGATGAGGGACAGGAACTGAGCTGAAATGGCTGGGTGACAATCACCTTCTTTCAACAGGATATGCTGGAAATGCGCTTCCTCCCACAGTAAAGGTTGCTTTGCTTCTGTAAATGTACTCCTGGATATTTTTAAGTACTAAGTTTATTTATCTCCTTTTATTTATTTGGCTGCATCAGGTCTTAGTTGCAGCACACAGGATCTTCAGTTTCGGCACGCAAACTCTTAGTTGAAGCACGTGGGATCTAGTTCCCCAACCAGGGATTGAACCTGGGGCCCCCTTGCACTGGGAGCTCGAGTCTTAGCCACTGGACCACCAGGGAACTCCCTAAGTGCTAACTTTAAATGCTCTCCAGATATACCGAGTGGAACAAAAATAAAAGGAAAACACAACTAGGGAAGCTTATTGTGTATGCTCAGTCACTCAGTCGTCTCCAACTCTTTGCTACTCAATGAACTATAGCCCATCAGCTCCTCTGTCCATGGAATTTTTCAGGCAAGAATACTGGAGCAGGTTGCCTCCTCCCATGAGGAAGGCTTGGAAGCATGAATTTTAAAAAAAAAAAATCAAGATAAGGAAGAGCTGAAGAGGTAAATGAGACCCAAGAGGCCCTTCAATTGTTCTTACACTGCTGCTGCCGCTGCTGCTGCTGCTGAGTCTCTTCAGTCGTGTCCGACTCTGTGCGACCCCATAGATGGCAGCCCACCAGGCTCCGCCGTCCCTGGGATTCTCCAGGCAAGAACACTGGAGTGGGTTGCCATTTCCTTCTCTAATGCATGAAAGTGAAAAGTGAAAACGAAGCTGCTCAGTCGTGTCCGACTTGCAGCGACCCCAGGGACTGCAGCCTAAGGGGCTCCTCTGTTCATGGGATTTTCCAGGCAGGAGTACTGGAGTGGGTTGCCATTGCCTTCTCCGTTCTTACACTAAAAAGGATATTAAGAATTGAATTCAAGGGACTTTCCCGCTGGTCTAGTGGTTAACACTGCCTTCCAATGAAGGGGGCATGGATTCCATCCCTGACTGGGAACTAAGGTTCAACATGCCTTGGGGTTAAAAAGAAAAAAAAAATTTAAATAATCGAATTCAGTGGGCTTCCCTGGTTGCTCAGACAGCAAAGAATCTGCCTGCAATATAGGAGACCCAATTCGATCCCTGGGTTGGGAAGATCCCCGGGAGAAGGGAATGGCTCCCCATCCCAGTATTCTTGCCTAGAGAATTCCATGGACAGAGGAGCAAAACTTAAAAAAGAATCTAATTCAATACCACATTCTACATTCCTTACCCAGGAAGGTAAGGGATTAGAAGTTAAGAAGTGTCTGTATACCTGAAAGTATCACAGCACTGTTAATCAACTACACTCCAATATAAAATAAAAAATTAAAAAAAAAAAAAGTTAAGCAATGTGTTCAGGACAGAATACAACTAGTTCACAATCAAATCTTGAGTAGAAGTCAGGCCCTGTCAGGGCCTGTGCATTCTGATTCTACCACGGGGTGAGAGGGGCTCCTTGCCTTCCACATCATAAACTGCTGAGATAATTTTCTATTTCCAGAAAAGCTGCAAAAATAATGTTGATAATTCCCATCAACCATGCAGGTAGCTTTCCCTAATGTTCATCTCTTAACTAACCAAGGTACAATGAGAAAAGCCAGGAAATTAACACTGGTACAATGCTTTTGAAGTGTAATTCAGTCTTATCCGATTCGTTGCCACCCCTTGGACTGTAGCCTGCCAGGTTCCTCTGTCCAGGGAATGCTCCAGCCAGGAATGCTGGAGTGGGTTGCCATTTCCTACTCCAGGTGATCTTTCCCACATCAAACCTGGGTCTCTTGCATTGCAGGCAGATTCTTTTACCGTCTGAGCCAACAGGTACAATGGTACAATGCTATATTCTTTTACAAATGAAGAAACGGAGGCCCAGAGAGGTTGAACCACTCACCCAAGAGCACACAGCCCAACAATGGTATAATCCCATCACCTTTAAGGACACAAGTACCCAGTTCCCTTGGCTTCATCTGAAATCCGCCTTATATTAAAACGCGTTTCTAGAGTGAAGGCTGCGTGCAAGCGTCACATTGTCCTGCTGATATCATGGATGCAACCAAGACATTTCATGGTCATGGTGAGACCTCGCGCCCCCCTCTCAGAAGGGCCCTCGAGCTTGGTTTAATGCTTTGAGGCTGTTACAGTCTTGAAATTCTCAGTAATTTTATCTTGGAACTTGTGTTTTGTTAGAGGCCGATGGTGCAACCGGGGCGATAAACCCAGCAGCTGGGTGGGGACTCCCGCCAGCGGGCAAGAGCGGGTCCCTGAGCGGTTGGGCTGGCAGCCAGTGCGCATGCGCCAAGGTGGGGCCAGCCTGGGGATGAGGGGCAGACCCTGGAGGCAAGGGTCACAAAGGCGCGGCCTTCAGCCCTGATTAGTGGCTGTGACCGTGGCGTCAACAGCAGAAGCTGGAGGAAGGGGGTGTCCGGTACTGTCTGCAGAGCCCATTCCTGTGGCACCTCACTGGCCTGCAAACTTTGTCAGTAAATTATTACAAAACAAAATCATGCACATGGACATTACAGTAAAGCATATCAGGAGTTCCCTGAATTCTTCAGTGAATTTAGGGTGTCTGCTTTTGAAAATTGCTGTAACATTGCAAAGCCAATGTCCTCAGGCTTAGACATAGAAATTAAATTCAAAGATTGTCATTTGATGGGAATGAACAATTTCCATGTGATATTTCAGCATCACATCAGTAGAAAAGTCCTTCTAAAAAGAAAAATTATTAAAAAATTGCTTGTGATTTTGCATATGCGAAGAGTGACTTTCAGTTACACCAATTGAAAATGAAAGAGTATACATTTTGAAATCAGCCTTTACTTACAGAAAAGTGAGCCAGAAAAATCTTATGATCCATCAAAATATCACATTCATAAGGAATTATTTACTATCTACAAAATTAGAGCCCCAAATAATTTTTTTGCAATTTTAAATGCACTTTTACTTATGTATCACTGTTGGGGCTTCCTTGGTGGTTCAGAAGATAAAGCATCTGCCTGCAATGAGGGAGACTCGGGTTCCATCCCTGGGTCAAGAAGATCCCCTGGAGAAGGAAATGGCAACCCACTCCAGTATTCTTGCCCGGAGAATCCCATGGGCAGAGGAGCCTGGCGAGCTACAGTCCATGGGGTCACAGAGTCAAACACAACTGAGTGACTTGAGCACACATGCAAATAGTATTGACTTAAGCTTGAGCTTTGAATACAGACATCGTCTGGCTAAGCAACTGTCACTTTGGCTTCTTAATGAACACAGGTTGTGGGCGAATGAAAGCATTACTGAACAGAGACACAATCAGAAGGTTTGAAGCGATGGAAGGCAGCATGTTCAGAGGCTGAGTGGTAGTTATAGGGTTGGATTTAGAGAGTGAAACTGATCAAATATTATGTCTATTCAGCACGAGAACCTGATGATCAGTTGAAATGCAATCCAGTGCTCAGAGAGTGGTGGGCATTTAGGTACTTTGGGCAGAGACTCACAAAAGGACAGGAGTCTAAAAAGGTGCTACAAAGGATAAGCCGAAGAAAGAGATTTTATCAAACATTCTTCATTTAAATTAACATTTGGTAAGAGGGAGGAGATATATGTATACTTGTGGCTGATTCATGTTGTTCTTCTGCAGAAACCAACACAACATGGTGAAGCAAGTATCCTCCAACTAAAAATAAAAATTTCAGTAAATAAAAGTCAACTGGAAGGAAAAGAGAAAGGAAAGAAATATATTAACTTATAGTTATCGTGGCTTGCTCCAATTATTGTTACCCTGTAGGAGTTGGCTTTCTAACAGATACCCAAGAGAGATCTATCCAGAATCTCAAAGTCAGTGTGTACATGAGGCATTTGCCCTCATGTCTCCCTGATGCCTTTGTTTTTTTGCTGTGATTTGTCATCACTTTCTTGAGAGGATAAGCTATTATCATCCAAAGGAGTAAATGTTGACTCAGTAGTTATAGTGGGTTATGGGAAGACCCCACAAAAGATCTGCCCTGTTCTAACTTCTAGAACCTGTGATTGTGACCTTATTTGGAAAACGGGTCTTTGCACATGTAAATAAGTTAAGGATCTCATAATGAGATCATCCTGGACTATCCAGGTGAGGTCTAAATCCAGTGGCAAGTGTCTTCTAAGAGACAGGAGAAGGCAGAGAAGGTCAGATGAAGAAGAGGCAAAGACTAGAGTGATGTTTGGAGCCATGAGATGCTGGGAGAGACTAGGATTCCCCCCTAGATGCTTCTGAAAGAGTGCAAGCCCCTTGATTTGAAAATTTTAGCCCCTAGATTTGTGAGAGAATGCATTTCTTTTGCTTTAGGCCTGCCACTTTGTAGGACTTTGTTACTGCATCCTGGGAAACCAACAGTCATCTCCCAGAGCATAGGGAAGCTGAACTTCAGTGTTCAGAAGTTCTTGTTAGGAAGATTTTTTTTCACTTTGTTATTTATGAAAGTGACATTTTAATTGCATCTTCCAGAACTGTCCTGTCCTGAACTGTCCTGGATCCTTGATCTTACCACCGATATTATCAAACACCCACAAACACCTCCCCCGTTAGCCATTTTTTCTGAACCACTGGTCTGAGTAAGGTAGGCACAGGTAATACCCAAAGTGGCTTATTAGTAAGACAACTGTCTAACTTAATATTCCAACATCTGAAAACATAAATCTAATGAAGGATAATTTTTACCCAAATGAAGGATGGTAAATGGTCTTAATTACATCAGGAAGGTAATTATCACAGTGATTTTGGGGTGAAGTACTACACACTGTTTCCTCAAGTTATTTGGTTCGGTTCAGTTGCTCAGTTGTGTCCAACTCTTTGTGACCCCATGGACTGCAGCACGCCAAGCTTCCCTGTCCATCACCAACTCCCAGAGCTTATTCAAACTCACGTCCATTGAGTTGGTGATGCCTTCCAACCATCTCAATCTCTGTCGTCCCCTTCTCCTCCCACCTTCAATCTTTCCCAGCATCAGGGTCTTTTGCTATGGGTCAGTTCTTTGCATCAGATGGCCAAAACATTGGAACTTCAGCTTCAGCATCAGTCCAGGGCTGATTTCCTTTAGGATGAACTGGTTGGATCTCCTTGCAGTTCAAGGGACTCTCAAGAGTTTTCTCCAACACCACAGTTCAAAAGCATCAATTCTTTGGTGCTCAGCTTTCTTTATAGTCCAACTCTCACATCCATACATGACTACTGGAAAAACCATAGCTTTGACTAGATCAACCTTTGTTGGCAAAGGAATGTCTCTGGTTTTTAATATGCTGTCTAGGTTGGTCATAGCTTTTCTTCCAAGGAGTAAGTGTCCTTTAATTTCATGGGTGCAGTCACCATCTGCAGTGATTTTGGAGCCCCCAAAAAACAAAGTCTCTCACTGTTTCCATTGTTTAACCCCCATCTATATGCCATGAAGTGATGGGACCAGATGCCATGATCTTAGTTTTCTGAATGTTGAGTTTTAAGCCAACTTTTTCACTCTCCTCTTTCACTTTCATCAAGAGGCTCTTTATTTTTATTTTTATTTTTTTAAGAGGCTCTTTAGTTCTTCTTCGCTTTCTGCCATAAGGGTGGTGTCATCTGCATATCTAAGATTATTGCTATTTCTCCTGGCAACCTTGATTCCAGCTTGTGCTTCATCCAGCCCAGCATTCCGAACGATGTACTCTGCATATAAGTTAAATAAGCAGGGTGATAATAAACAGACTTGACATACTCCTTTCTCGATTTGGAACCAGTCTGTTGTTCCATGTCCAGTTCTAACTGTTGCTTCTTGACCCGCATACAGATTTCTCAGGAGGCAGATCAGGTGTTCTGGTATTCCCATCTCTTGAAGAATTTTCCACAATTTGTTGTGATCCACACAGTCAAAGGCTTTGGTGCACTAAATAAAGCAGGAGTATAGATGTTTTTCTGGAACTCTCTTGCTTTTTTGATGATCCAACAGTTGTTGGCAATTTGATCTCTGGTTCCTCTGCCTTTTCTAAATCCAGCTTGAACATCGGAAAGTTCTGGGTTCACATACTGTTGAAGCCTGGTTTGGAGAATTTGGGGCATTACTTTACTAGCATGTGAGATGATTACAATTGTGTGGTAGTTTGAGCATTCTTTGGCATTTCCTTTCTTTGGGATTGGAATAAAAACTGACCTTTTCCAGTCCTGTGGCCACTGCTGAGTTTTCCAGATTTGCTGGCATACTGAATGCAGCACTTTCACAGCATCATCTTGTAAGATCTGAAATAGCTCCACTGGAATTCCATCACCTCCACTAGCTTTGTTTGTAGTGATGCTTCCTAAGGCCCACTTGACTTTACCTTCCAGGATGTCTGGCTCTTGGTTAGTGATCACAGCATCATGGTTATCCGGATCATGAAGATTATTTTTGTATAGTTCTTCTGTGTATTCTTGCCACCTCTTTGTAATATCTTCTATTAACAGAGCACCACCCAGGCTTGGAGCTGGTTAAGAGAAGAAAATATACTTTCTCCTAACACTATGAGCCAGTTTGCTTTTATATTTTCCTTTAAACTTAAAAAAAAAAAAAGCTTACTACTTAAGCAATGAAATTCTCTGTTCTTTTTTAAAGAAGAATCTATGAGAGCTGAGCATCTTTAGAGCAAACCATTCATTTTCCTTACTAGTGTTTTCACTTCAGACAATGCTCTGATTTACCTAGGGTAGTGTCTTTGTTATCAGAATCCTGAAGGTGACTCCTTAAGTCTCTTACAGGACATTTCTCTTTCTGATTGCATCTCATTCTCTACATGATACCTTCATCTAATAAGACAATTTCTCCTCCGATTGAAAAGAAACCATTTTTGAGCAGTTCCAAGGAATAACCCGCTGATCTGTTCTGATTGGTTTATTAACACAATTTACTTTCAAGTAAGTTACAGATGTAACTTTATCTTTAGTCTATATTCCTCCTTTACTTCTCAGAGAGAAGAGAAAGCAATTCGAAATCAAAAGCACTTTACAAAAAAAACAACAACAACAACTATTTGCCTAATTGATACTTTTTAGAAGAAGTTTTAAAGTTCTCTCATTGCAGTTTTTCCCCATTTGATTTATAAATTAATGTGGATTATTGAGAAATGCTACATAATTCCACTAAAAGTGGATTTGAAGCTTAGAGCCTGCAATCACATCACCCATGTGGGAAGTTAAGTGACATTTCGTGACAGCCTCAGAAGAAAAAAAATCTTTCATTGATTTTTTAAAAATTGTAACTTTCAGTTACATTCTAAAACAACACAGCTAGATGCATGAATACTAGCTTTTAAAATATCTTGCATTTCATATGATAAAAGTTCTAAAACCTACATCTATGTTAAAGAACTTATCCTCTAAATTGTTAACTGGTAGGATTACCTAAATGTATTTCTTTTTTAAGAAATAGTCATTGTCATTTCTATTTAATTATTTTTTAAGTTTAAGATCCACCCATTAAAAAAAATTTTTTTTTAATTATTTATGTGGCCACACTGAGACTTAGCTGTGGTATGTGGGATCTAGTTCCCAGACCAGGGATCAGTCCTGGGTCCCTTGTATTGGGAGTGCAGAGTCTTAGCCACTGAACCACCAGGAAAGTCCTTCTATTTAATTCTTAACAAGATTTAGCAGCAGATCTAATTGCAGAAATTTCAAGGTATTATGCACACATCTACTTAGTTATATATAATTTATATATAAATTACATGTCAAGATGAATACAACAATGACAATATGATATTTTTAAAAACTGTGGTTTCCCTTAGTAACAGTCTGTGGGGATGATTATACTACTGTCTTTTCCTACACTTGTCATTTGAGAGAGTGATAAATTTCAATTAGAGATTGGTGAAACCAAAAATGTATTTATTGTCCTACCCAACTTCATGGATCCCCTGATTCTGTCCACAGACTGTACTTGAATAGTGTTTTCTTTAATATCATTGGTTTTGTGGGGTAATATTCTGTACTTTATATACTTAACAAGATTACTTTGAGAAGGAGGTCCAGAGTTTCATCAGGCAAGGTCTTTGTGAATATCCAGAGGTGGTGCTGGTGACAGTTATGGTTAGTGACATGAACAAGGCTGTTTTAAATTTAAGTGACTCCATCCTAAAGCTTTAGGGCCCCAAGAGATCAGAAAAAACCTACAGGCTTGCTTTTTTTTTTTTCTTTTCAGTTTCTTCAGAATCTAGAACAGTGAAACCATCACCTTGCATGTCCTACTGGGCTCTAGTTTTTCTAGAAGAATGATGCTCCATTATATTATATATTCAGTTCAGTGAAAATCCCTAAACTGATTTTTTTGTCTTTGGATTAAGAAATATAATTACAGGGAATTCCCTGGCAGTCCAATGGTTAGGACTCTCAGCCTCCACTGCTGGAGCTGGGTTCAATTCCTGGTCAGGAAACTAAGATCTCATAATCTCTGCAGCATGATCAAAGAAAAAAAGAAAGAAAGAAAAAGAAATTACACAGATTACAAAAAATATAATTTTTAATAATCCCATTATATAGTAGATCATTTGGATGACTTCATAACCACAAAAAGCAAATTGTTGCAGGTGAGCTTATGATTTCTTTCTTCTGGTTGACATAGCAACAAGCTGGAAAATGAATACATTTAGGAAAAGAGCACTGAGGAAAGATCATAGTGGGACTCAGATTTCTTTTACATTTTCTTTTATTTTTCCAAAAGATCAGTAGTGACTCCCTCTTGTTACATCGATGGGAAACTCACTTAACAAGCCACTTTTCAGTTAAGAGTGAACTCACAAATCCCTTGACAGCTTCAAGCTATTGCATAGTATGTTTAATGACTTCAGATTCACTCCCATTGCTTCATGGATGACTAATCTATAGCTCTTTCCTCTACTCTTTTTTCTGTTCGATATACACATGCATTTCTCATCACGCTGTCTCATGGAGCAGGTTCATCAGGAAGGATTGCTTTGGAACTGTAGGAAACAGTTCAAAACCTGTTTCAGGACACCCTCCTACACTTTTTGTGTGTGTGTGCAGCATGTGGGATCTTTGTTCCCTGAGCAGAGATTGAACCTATGCCCCCTGCAGGGGAAGCATGCAGAGTTTTCTTGTTATTGGTTTTAACTTTTTGTATTGAGGTACAGCCGAATAACAATGTTGTAAGTTTTAGGTGAACATAGAAGGGACTCAGCCACACACATACATGTATCTCTTCTTCCCCAAATTCCCCTCCCATCCAGGCTGCCATGTAACATTGAGTAGGGTTCCATTGAAAGCATGGAGTCTTAACCACTGGACCACCAGGGAAGTCCCTGTTTTAACAGTTTTCAATGACAGTTGTGTATTAGTTCAGTCACTCAGTTGTGTCGGACTCTTTGTGACCCCATGGACCGCAGCACGCCAGGCCTCCCTGTCCATCACCAACTCCCAGAGCTTGCTCAAACTCAAGTCCATCGAGTCGGTGATGCCATCCAACCATCTCATCCTCTGTCATCCCCTTCTCCTGCCTTCAATCTTTCCTAGCATCAGAGTCTTTTCAAATGAGTCAGTTCATTCCATCAGGTGGCCAAAGTATTGGAGTTTCAGCTTCAGCATCAATCCTTCCAATGAATATTCAGGACTGATTTCCTTTAGAATGGACTGGTTGAATCTCCTTGTAGTCCAAGGGACTCTCAAGAGCCTTCTCCAACACCACAGTTCAAAAGCATCTGTGAGAGAGTTGTGTATAAGATTACTCTATTCCTGTATCTTTTCAATTGTTTCTTCCTTGGCGGTGTCATCTACTTTTCCTGGCTTGATGTGGCTTTATGTTCAAGGAGCTTTTGGAGATCTTTGCCCAGGTGTAGTGGAGTGATGCTAACCACCTGCTGCGTGAAAGCACTTCCCCCCATCCATGGACAGCTGTGCCTGTAGCATTTCCTGCAGCACTTGTTCTGTGTAGATGATTTATTTCTGTAACCCTGGACTACTCTGCCAATTTGCGGCCCTCTGTAGAGCCTTTGCCCAACCTGAACTTCATCTCGTTCCCATTGGGCGTGGGTCAAACATTATGCCTGTCTCAGCTCTTTGGAAGGATGGAAAGACAATCTTCTTTAAAATGCCTGTTTAACGTTCTTGCTTTCTCAGAAGCAATGAAAGGATTCAGACTCACTTTGGCCACTAGTGCTTCAGTGATGACCACAAAAGGAAAGCACTAAAAAGACTTTTTGATGACTTTCCAGCATAGCACCAATTCTTACAACTTTCCCAGGTGTCTGTATATAACTTGTTCTTTGTTTAGCTATTTTTACAAAACCTGCCCCATGCCCTCTGACCTTATGCCTGCCACTTTCTCCCACTCTCACCCTGGGTCACCCTGACTTCTGGCTATTAATCCTTCAGCATCCAGACAGCCCCTCCCCAAGCCTGTATATGCTGCTCTGACCTTCATCTGAATGTCCTTCCTCTGGCATCCCCAAGGATATTTGCATAAAAATGAAATAATTAGATTTTTAGAGCTCCTTCTCAGAACATCCCTCTACATTGGTTGATAGCAAAAATGCCAGTATTAGTGTATGTATGCTCAGTTGTGTTGGATTCTGAGACCGCATAGACTGTAGCCCGCCAGGCTTCTCTGTCCCTGGAATTGTTCAGGCAAGAATACTTCAGTGGGCTGCCATTTCCTACTCCAAAGACTCTTTCTGACCCAGGGATCAAACCCATGTCTCCTGCATCTCTTGCATTGGCAGGCAGATTCTTTGCCACTGAACCAACTGGGAAGCCCAAGATCACCAGCACGAGGCCCAAAAGGTTATGGTCTCCATTCGCTATTTTCAGAAGCTCTGGCGATGAAGAAAATGTCAGACAGTCAGATCAGAACTGGGAGTCTCCGAATATTTCGGAAAATTCTCTAAATGGATCCTATTTCTCTGAACCAGCCTCTGGCTATTTGTTAGGGGCATTGAGTTGGAGTTTGGGTCCCTAACAAGTGCCAGGAGAGCAGACCTCACGAGTGGGAGTGATCAGCATCAGAGCCATTGGGTTTAAGGTCA
The DNA here is from genome assembly GCF_023091745.1 of Budorcas taxicolor. Lineage (NCBI taxonomy): Eukaryota > Metazoa > Chordata > Mammalia > Artiodactyla > Bovidae > Budorcas > Budorcas taxicolor. Next base: position 47,071,717 of record NC_068923.1, on the reverse strand, counting down.
TTCAAGCAGTTGAAGGAACTCACAGCTTCTCATTTCATGGAGATGCAGACCCAGTCCTGGAGGGAAGATCACTCCCTCTCCTGAGAGGATGCAGAGAAAGCCAGTGGGGCCAAAGCTGCATTTTTCTCATGGAAAACATTCTGGATCTGCTACAGCCAGTGGGAGAATTTACCTTCATGATTCTATGATGTAAAGAAAGATCAGATAATTTTAGCCTGGAAAATTTTAAGCAGGATGTTTTAACACCTCCTGTGCCTATTACAGAAAGTATAGAAAAAGTACCCACTGAACATGTGATTTAGGCAGGCAGTGCATCTAAGGGGCAAAGCCCTCTTGAATTAACTAACTTCCAAGTCTATAAACCAGGGTCTGTTGTTGTTCAGTAGCTCAGTCATGTCTGACTCTTTGTGATCTCAGGTACTGCTTCATGCCAGGCTTCTCTGTCCTTCATTATCTCCCAGAGTTTGCTCAAACTCATGTCCACTGAGTCAATAATGCCATCCAACCATCTCATTTTCTGTCGCCCCCTTCTTTTCCTGCCCTCAATCTTTCCCTGCATCAGGGTCTTTTCCAATGAGTTGGCTCTTGGCGACTTCCAATGAAGTAGCCAGAATATTGGTGCTTCAGCTTCAGCATCATTCCTTCCAATGAACTTAGTGATTTCCAATTTTTTCAATTATACAACCTAATCAGTAAAAGCTTTTTGACAAGCACCATTAAAATGTTTATGCATATATATAGTTACCTGACCAGGGGTTGAACCTGGGCTTTGGCAGTGAGAGTACCAAGTCGCAACCACTGGACTGCCAAGGAATTTTCTAAAATGCTTGTATTTTTATTTTAGAAATTATATTTAATTGTTGTTGTTCAATTGCTAAGTCATGTCCGACTCTGCAGTCCCGTGGACTGCAGCACGCCAGGCTTCCTTGTCCTTCACTATCTCCTGGAGTTTGCTCAGACTCATGTCCATTGAGTCAGTGATGTCTTCCAAGGTTACTACAAGATAATGGGTATAATTTCCTGTGCTATACAGTGTATCCTTGATGCTTAGCTATTTTATATGTAGTTGTTTTTATCCATTAATCTAATGTCACTAATTTGTCCCTCCACCCTTCCCTCTCCTCTAGAAAATAATCTTTTTTTTAATGAAAGAAATACCAATAAGTGCATCAGTGAGACACATTTATGTAGTGACTCCTTCCAAAGAGAGATTCTTTACTCACTGGGATTGAGGCTTATTAACCTTGGCCTAATTGTGGTCTTGAGCTGTCACTCATTTATTATTTATCTTCATACCCTCTAACCTGGTTCCCTATCCAATTTAAACAAACAAGACAGCCCTAAGGGTTCTCTTAAACAGCCTAAAATATAGGCACTCTTCTACTTGGGCATCGGCCCTAGGTCCTGTCTGTGCCCTAAGCTAATCTATGAAGGAGCAGAATTCTTGAGATAGAAAAGACTTAGTTCTTGCATATTTAAGACTAAAAAGCTACTGAAAGAAACTGAGGGGTATAATTGTCAGCAGAGGACTGGGGTCTTCCTGGGCTGATTTTTTTTTTTTTTTTTGACCCTGTCATGTGGATTGTGGGATCTTAGTTCCCTGTTCAAGGATGGAGAAGTCATAACCATTGAACCACCAGAAAATTCCCAGGGTTGTTTCCCCCAACCCGCTCCATGCTCACTGGCATGGTTCCCAGCGTCCACGTGGAAAACAGTCTAATGTAGACACACAGAGCGAATATATAACTAAATGCACAAGGCTGCTTGCCCCCAGTCCTCCAAATTATGGATCCTGATTTAAGAAAATCCTACTGAGGAAGTGGTCAATTACACACTATTTTCCTTGTCTCCTTGCCTGGAAGACATTTCACTTCCTAGCCAAAGTCTAAGCAATGTCTGATTTCCATGTTTCCTTTACCGCCTCACCTGAGGCCATTTGCCCAGGTGGACATGCTCTCCTGGTATGGTTTTCCTTCTGCTAAGTCACTTCAGTCGTGTCTGACTCTGCACGACCCCATAGACGGCAGCCCACTAGGCTCCTCTGTCCCTGGGATTCTCCAGGCAAGAACACTGGAGTGGGTTGCCATTTCCTTCTCCAACGCATGAAAGTGAAAAGTGAAAGTGAAGTTGCTCAGTCGTGTCCGACTGTTAGCGACCCCATGGACTGCAGCCCACCAGGCTCCTCCGTCCGTGGGATTTTCCAGGCAACAGTACTGGAGTGGGTTGCCATTGCCTTCTCCAAGGGTTTCCTTACTGATGGCATATATACTCTCTTTAGCTTCCTCCATCTCCAGTTCAGGTTCTAATCCTTACCCTTTCCACTGCAATCTCACTTCTGTTCTCTGTCCTTATTTCAAAATATGGTTCCACTCAAGCCACACAGGAAAAACCAGTCCTGGAAGGTAATCTTAGAGACTAAGCTCAACCCAGGGCTCCCAGACTTGCTGCAGGAGAAAAAGTAAACCCCCTCTGCTGATTACAACAGATGCTCAGACCCCAGAGCAGAATGAATCTCCCCTGGATGAACCTGCAGGGAAGGTTCCAGAAATCTTTAGTTTAATCAAGGCCCTGGGTGATTTTTTTTTTAAACCAGGATAGTTTGGGAAGGGCTTCCTTGATGGCTCAGTGGGTAAAGAATTCACCTGCCATGCAGGAGACACAGGAGATGCGGGTTCAATCCCTGGGTCGGGAAGATCCTCTGGAGGAGGGAATGGCAACCCACTCCAGTATTCTTGCCTGAAAAATCCCATGGACAGAGGAGCCTGATGGGCCACAGTCCATGAGGTGGCAAAGAGTCAGACAGGGCTGAATGATTAAGCACAGGGCACACACAGTTTGGGAAACAGACAGGGAATCCAGGGCTTCTCAAACTTGAGCCTGCCTCAGACTCTCCTGGGAGGGTTTGTTAAACCATGGGTGGCTGAGACCACTCCCCAGAGTTCAAGTTTCAGAAAATCTTGGGTGGAGCCTGATTATTTGCATTTTTAATCGGATCCCAGAAGCTGCCAGCGACTTGGGCTGAGAACTCCCACCCTGACAACCTCTGATTCTAGTTCCAGTGGCTTCTTGGAAACTGTATTCACTACACGTGAAGGGATTAGCCGTCACGATTGATAAGCTAAGGATGGAGCCACATCTGCACCAAAAAAGAAACCCAGACTTCTCAATTAAACGTTCTAACGGAGGATCACTTACTAGAGAGCCAACAACGGCCCCAACCCCAGACCTGAATCCCCGGAATGTCTCTTAATTCCGCTTTTTCTTAAGCACCGGAATTACCGAAAAAATAAGCCAATTTCTTAGTTTTCGAAGTTTTGTTTCATTGCATTTTTGCTTTCAGTTCTTTTTTTCCCCATCACATCATCAGAATAACTTAAGGTGTTTTTGTGTCCCAGCCAGAGAACCTCACAGCTATTCTAACCTAGTGTGTGCGTGTGTGTGTGTGTTGGGGCGGGGGCGCAGGATATCCCAATTCGAGACAGATGAGCTCTGTGTACGCTGGGGGAACGGGTCTGGTTTGGCTGATTCCAGTACAGCGCTGAGCCTGTCTCTGTAGGTTCGTAGCAGGCAGTAGAGATGGTACAGGAACCACCCGAGTGCCTGGAAGAGGTTGCAGCAGCCGGCATTTTGCAGATCAATTAGGCACCGATGCACGTGCTCCTGTAAGTAGGTCTTTGGGGAGAGACTAAAAAGGGATACGATACTTAGGCTGGGCTGCTTTGCAGACAGTATGAGCGTTAATAAAACTCATTACGTCGTAGCATCTTAGCTTCTTCCTGGCAAGGGACAAAATGCTCACTTACTTTAACACAGTACTGTGTGTGTGTGTGTGTGTGCTTTTAAAAAAATTCATGGAGAGAAATGCAGAATGAAACAAACTGTTTACGAACGTTTATCAGCAGTTTGTTTATGAGATCCTACAGTTTCAGTCTATTATGACAATGATGCTTTTTAAAAATTTTTGTTGGGGTATAATTGCTTTGGGCTTCCCTGGTGGCTCAGTGGTAAAGACCCAACCTGCCAATGCAGGAGATGTGGGTTTGATCTCTGGGTGGGGAAGATCTCCTGGAGAAGGAAATGTCAACCCACTCTAGTATTCTTGCCTGGAAAATTCCAAGGGCAGAGGAGTCTGGCCGAGTCCATGGGGTTGAAAAGAGTCTGACTGGACTTAGCAACTAAACAACAACATAATCGCTTTACAACGATGTTTAGTTTTCTGCTATACAGCAAAGTGAATCAGCTATACGTACAAGTGGATCTTCTTTTTCAAATTTCCTTGCCATTTTAGTCACTGCAGAGCACTGAGTAGAGTTCCCTCTGCTATACAGTAGTTTCTCATTAGTTATCTATTTTACATATAATATCAATCAATTGTGTATATATGTCAATCTCAATATCCTAATTCATCCCACCCCATTGCTACTTTTTATATCTGGCTTCTTGGAATATAACCATCAGCAAGAGCATGGATGGGAACCTAGTATGCATTTATGGACAAACATTTCCACTTGTTCCCACACATTCACGAAGAGCCGGGTCAGGCTGACAGGTCTGATACAGGAAGGAGCATTTGTGAAAATGAATTATTTTTTCACGGTATGAAGTGTGCACATGTAACATGAAGAAAAAAGTTTAGCCCAAAGGAAAAGACCAGTATTCTTTTCAGGATCTTTTCTTTAGGCAGGAAAATTCAAATTCATTTCATAGAGGGGAAAATAAGTATTGGAGATTCATCTTAATTGATGGTACACATTGAGTGGTGTTTTCCATACTTTCTAAAGCCTCTGTGTAAATATGATGTAATAGTCAAAACAGGAAATTAGATGTAAATTAAAGTCACAAGTAACTAGACACAGGCAATCAGAAAAAAAATAATGTAATCAAGTCACCGTTCTATTTTCAGAACTACTTCTCCTTTATGTCTTCTTTAAAGTTTTACAGACTTGGTTTTTATCCATTGAGGAGAGATGAGAGTGTTAACATTCAGCTTTGTACATTGTACAGTAAAAACAAACAAACAAACAAAAAAAAACTCAGAAAGGATACTTCTGACAACCACAAGATTTGGAGGAGTCTGGAGAGAAGAAGTTGGAAAAATGAGATACCCGGGAAGGCGTACTTCAGAGAAATTTTGAAAGGGACAAATAGTAGCTACAAAGAGAACCTGCACCCTGCACTTTCCATTTGCTTTCTCAAAAGAAATGGTGAAGGTCAACATTTTGTCCAAAAAAATTTTTTTAATTAAAAAATTCTTGGTTTGTATAGTTACAGAAGTACTGTATGCTCATCAAACAAAGCTCATATATTACAGAAGCATGTATGAAATATTTTGAACCCACTGCCTCAATCCTGTTTTTGGTCCCATAATTACTAGCACTCCCATTTTAATCAGAAAACTAGGGTAGGTTATGAATACAAGAATAAAAGACATACATTTCCTGGAGAATTAATTGGGAATGGTAACTGCTGACTCTTGAGTTCCCAGCATACTTTCCCCTGATAAAAACGGTTATTTTATAACTGTTTTCTTAACCTGCATCAGCTAAAGAATAAAATTGATGTTAGATTTTGGCAATCAACAGACTCTGTCAGTTAATCATTCTTTTAGAGGATGAATTATTGCAAACCAACGCTTCACTTTTCCTTTGTGGTCCTATTAATCCATTCATTGATGAATGTCTCATGAAAAAATAAAAAGGTCACAGTAGACATTAGGGCTTATAGACCCCCTTGGTTAATAATCTACAGATTGGACTATGTGTTCCTTTAGCAAAGACCTGGCCCAAACACTATGACCTAATAGATCTATTTAGTGTGTGTTAAAATAATTGCAGTGGCTGCCGTGAGGTTAGTAGCAATGAGTGACAGTGATGTTTTTTGTTTTCTAGGTAAGTTTTAAAAGACTTTTAAGAGTTTTCAGAGTTTTTCATTTAACTGTGTAAAGGTGTTGCAGGGACTCATGACTGACTTGTTCTTTGTGTTCGTGGGGTCTCTATTTAGGTTAAAAAGAAGCACTTAGCCCATCTTCTTAACAATCAAAGGTAGTCATGCTCTAATACCTTAACCCCACAGAGCTATTGTCTGCTTGCAAGTATATTCTATAGGCTTTGCATTCAAGATTGATCTGTGTAAATAAGAAAATCTTTTGTTAAGTAAATTTAGGAATGCAAATAAATATGCAAGAAAAAGAAGCAATTAAAAAGTCTTTAAGCTACGTTACTAGTCATTCAAGTAGTAAAGCCACTGAAGAAAAAAAAAAAGAAATTATGTGGGGTTGTAAATGTTTATTATGAGTTGCAATATAGTCTCTAGTTCAAATAGCACCGTTGAACAAGCTAGTGAATATTACACAAAAGAAACAGACTCACTGAGGTAGAGAACTAACTAGTGGTCACCAGTGAGGAGCGGGTAGGGGGAAGGGCAAAATAGAGGAAGGGGATTAAGGAGTACGAACTACTATAAATAAAGTAAATAAGCTACAAGGGTCTATTGTACAGCATAGGGAATATAACCAACATTTTATAATAACTATAAATGGAGTATAATCTTTAAAACCTGTGAATCGCTATGTTGGACACCTGAAACTTACATGATATTGTATATCAATGGAAAAAAACTCTCAGTTTTAAAAAATGAGGGTAAATCTAGGTTTAAAAAAATAGCACCGTGAGACACCAAATTGCGCCATTTGTGGATTTGACTGGGAGCAGTTAAGTGAAACATTTAGGTAATTTACCCTTCATCTAATGTTAATACATACTAACTATGGTATGCCAGATATAGTCTAATCATTCAGTTTACTTTTTTGTTACTTTATGTAGAGAGGCAAGATAAACATCAAATAATGTCCTAAATTTACAAGAGAAGTTTTCTTTCTACTTACGTTTTTTTTTTTCGGCCACGATGCACTCCTTGTGGGATCTTAGTTCCCTGATCAGGGATTGAACCCCCCTGGTCCACGACAATGAAACCACCAAGTCCTAACCACTGGACCATCAGGAAATTTCCTCTCTTTATGTCATTTTGTCAATCATTTATTAAGACCATGAAACAGTAGTTTCAGGAAATCTGTATCAGGAAATCTCAATGACATTTTACTTGTATAGAAATTTTCTAATGGGCAAGAGGAGGAGGTGGGGGACACAGAAAGCAGGCTTTGTCATTTTTTTCATAGCCTTGTGCTTTGCTGTGGCCTTCTTCCCATCCCCCCTCATGCTCACACTGTTTGTATGACCTTTAGCAAGTCAGCTAACCTCCCAATGCTTCAGTTTTTTCATCTGTAAAATGGGAATAATAAACATAATACTGGATGAGAGAAATGCTCTGAGAATTGAAGAAAGAAAGTGAAGTTGTCAATCGTGCCTGACCCCTTGTGACCCCATGGACTGTAGCCTGCCAGGCTCCTCTGTCCATGGGATTTCCAGGCAAGAATACTAGAATGGCTTGCCAACCCAGAGATCGAATCCAGATCTCCTGCATTGCAGGCAGACTCTTTACCATCTGAACCACCTAATACAAAATCCCCAGCATTGTCTTTGAAATCTAGCAAGCACTCAAAGGAAGTAGCTGTTTATTGTTATTATGTCTGTATATCATCAGATGCTTCCCAGGTGGTGCAGTGGTCGAGAATCCACCTGCCAGTGCAGGAACTGCAGGAAACTTGGGTTTGATCCCTAGGCTGGGAAGATCCGCTGGAGTAGGGAATGGCAACCCATTTCAGAATTCTTGCCTGGAAAATTCCATGGACAGAGGAGGCTGGCAGGCTACAGGCCATAGGGTTGCAAAGAGTCAGGCATGACTGAACGCGCGTGTGCACAGACACACACACACACACACACACACACACACACGCACGCACATTGTTAGATATGAAAGTTACACTTATACATTCATGAATTTGCAGAAACTTCCAGGAGAGATGTATTTTCCAGGAGAGATGATACCAACCAACATTTCCTGAGTATTTGTCTGGTGACGGGCATGTTGTCTCTTGTTTGACTGTGGCAGAGCCTGCATGGAGTGTCCAGTGTATCAGGCTGGAATGCCCTGCACATACTCACTGTGTGAGATCAACGTTGGATTGGCCCCTAACTCTTTGTGAATTTCTCCTGGGCATTGTATTACCACTAGTGATTCTGTAGTTCCTTCCAGATGTGTTCGTGCATGCGTGTTAAATCAGTATAGTTGTGTTCGACTCTTCGGGACCCTATGGACTGGAGTCCACCAGGCTCTTCTGTCCATAGGATTCTCCAGGCAAGAATACTGGAGTGGGTTGCCATGCCCTCCTCCAGGGGATCTTCCCAACTCAGGGATCGAACCTGCATCTCTTACGTCTCCTGCATTGACAAGCGTATTCTTTACCACTAGCACCATCTGGGAATTTTATACTCCCGTAGTATTTTCTCACCATCACATGGAATTCGAAGGCTGTTAGTCAATTAATTTCAGTTAACCCTAGCAGTGAACTCGTATATCTCATTAGATAGATGCTTCCTGCCTTTGGCACTCACTGTATTTTTAACTTCTTCTCTGCATTAAAGAAGCAGATGACACAGAAGAGAGAAACAGGTGATAACACCTGTGATATTTTCACATACAGAACTGCAGAGCTCCCCCCTGTTTCTGTTCAAGGAGCTGTTAAGGCAAAGAACAGGTTCTTAGACCCTCCCTAACTACTGGTTCTGAACAACAGACTGGTTCCAAATCAGGAAAGAAGTATGTCAAGGCTGTATATTGTCACTCTGCTTATTTATCTTATATGCAGAGTACATCATGAGAAATGCCAGGTTGGATGAAGCACAAGCTAGAATCAAGATTGCTGGGAGAAATATCAATAACCTTAGATATGCAGATAACACCACCTTTATGGCAGGAAATGAAGAGGAACTAAAGAGCCTCTTGATGAAAGTGAAAGAGGAGAGTGAAAAAGTTGGCTTAAAGCTCAACATTCAGAAAACTAAGATCATGGCATCCAGTCCCATCACTTCATAGATGGCAAATAGATGGGGAAACAATGGAATAGTGAAAGACTTTATTTTTCTGGGCTCCAAAATCACTGCAGATGGTGACTGCAGCCATGAAATTAAAAGATGCTTGTTCCTTGGAAGAAAACTTATGACCAACCTAGACAGCATATTAAAAAGCAGAGACATTGCTTTGCCAACAAAGGTCTGTCTAATCAAAACTATGGTTTTTCCAGTAGTCACATATGGATGTGAGAGTTGGACTATAAAGAAAGCTGAGTGCCAAAGAATTGATCCTTTTGAACTGTGGTGTTGGAGAAGACTCTTGAGCATCCCTTGGACTGCAAGAAGATCCAACCAGTCCATTCTATAGGAAATCGGTGCTGAATTGGAAGGACTGATGCTGAAGCTGAAACTCTAATACTTTGGCCACCTGGTGCGAAGAACTGACTCATTGGAAAAGACTCTGATGCTGGGAAAGATTGAAGGTGGGAGAAGGGGACGACAGAGGCTGAGACAGTTGGATGACATCACCAATCAATGGACATGAGTTTGAATAAGCTTGAGGAGTTTGTCATGGACAGGGAAGCCTGGCGTGCTGCAGTCCATGGGTCACAAAGAGTCAGACATGACTGAGCAACTGAACTGACTAACTGACTACTGGAGGGAAAGGGGATGGTGGGTGGGAATTTTAGGAAGCCTAATGAGCTTCTGAAACCCCATTTGTATTGTCCTCCAGCAAAGTTGTCTCTTCAAAAGAAATAAAAATGGGTATAGAATTCATTCACTTTCTTCTGATGATGCTAAATCACTCCTAACTTAAATTTGTATGAATCTGAGTCAGGAACCCCTAAACAAAATGGGGCTTACAATTTTCATATGAAAGTAAATTAAGGCAATTTCCTGGAGGTTCTGAGGTTAGGACTTGGTGCTCTCACTGCTGGAAAGGGACAGGAAGTTTGGAATGGACGTGTACACACTGCTCTATTTTGAATGGATAACCAACAAGATCGTACTGCACATGGAAATTTGCTTAGTGTTTGCAGCAGCCTGAATGGGAGAGGAGTTTGGGGGAGAATGGATAAATATTTTCTATGTGCCGAGTCCCTTTGCTGTCCACCTGAAACTATTACAACGTTGTTAATTGGCCATACACCATTTTAAAATAAAAAGGTTAACAAAAATTTAAAAATAAAAAAACTAAAGTGTTAACAGTAAAAAGAAAGGAAGGAAGGAAGAAGGAAAAAGAACGGAAGAAAAGATGTCTCTGTACCCAAAAGAAGACCTTATGGGAATGTTATGGGGGGGACCATTCATTAAGATTATGATTTTAAGGCCCATTAATATTTAAGGTAATCAGAAATTATGACAGAAGATCATTTCCTAAAAAACCTCTTAACTGCTCTCGTAATGAATATGGAAACAATATGTTACAGGGTGTGTTACAGGGTGTGGCTTCTAGGTGTTGGGCTTTGTGTTAGTTTCCCTGGGCTGCTAGAACCAAGTCCCATTATCTGGGTGGTTTAAAAGATGGCAGATTTTTTTTTTTGGCCGCACCAAGTGGCATGGGGGATCTTCCCCGGCTGCGTTGAACCTGAAACCCCTATATCGGAAGCTCGGAGCCTTAACCCCTGAACCACCAGGGAAGTCCAAAACAGAAGAAATTGATCCTCTCACAGTTCTGGAGCCCACAAGTCTGAAGCGGAGATGTTGGCAGAGGCATGCTGTCTCAGAAACCTCTAGGGAAGGGCCCTCCTTAGTGTAATTCCCTTCTCTTTATCTACTGTCACATGACTAGCTCCCCTCCAGTGAACTGTTGTTTAGCTGCTAAATCGAGTCTGACTCTTTGTGACCCCGTGGACTGCAGCACACCAGGCTTCCCTGTCCTTCACTATCTCCCACAGTTTGCTCAGACCCATGCCCATTGTCAATGATGCCATCCAATCATCTCATCCTCTGTCACCCCCTCTTCCTCCTGCCCTCAATCTTTCCCAGCATCAGGGTCTATTCCAGTGAGTCAGTTCTTTGAATCAGGTGGCCAAAGTACTGGAGCTTCAGCTTCAGCATCAGACCTGGATTAGGGACCACTTTAATGACCTTATCCTACCTTGATTACATCTGCAAAGACTATTTCCAAGCAAGGTTCAGAGGTGAGAGAAGGTTCCTACCTTGATAACTTTTTAGATGACACAGTCAGCTCAGTCGCTCAGTCATGTCCGACTCTTTGCAACCCCATGACTGCAACACTCTAGGCTTCCCTATCCATCACCTACTGGAGCTTACCCAAACTCAAGCCCATTGAGTCGGTGATGCCAGCCAACCGTCTCATCCTCTGTTGTCTTCTCCTCCTGCCTTCAATCTTTCCCAGCATCAGGGTCTTTTCAAATGAGTCAGTTCTTCCCATCAGGTGTCCAAAGTATTGGAGTTTCAGCTTCAGCATCAGTCCTTCCAATGAATATTCAGCACTGATCTCCTGATTTCCTATAGGATGGACTGGTTTGAACTTCTTGCAGTCCAAGGGACTCTCAAGAGTCTTTTCCAACATCACAGTTCAAAAGCATCAATTCTTTGGCACTCAGCTTTCTTTATAGTCCAACTCTCACATCCATACATGACTACTGGAAAAACCATAGCCTTGACTAGATAGACCATTGTCAGCAAAGTGATGTCTCTGCTTTTTAATATACTGTCTGGGTAGGTCATAGCTTTTCTTCCAAGGAGCAAGCATCTTTTAATTTCATGGCTGCAGTCACCATCTGCAGTGATTTTGGAGCCCCTCCCCAAAATAAAGTCTTTCATTATTTCCATTGTTTCCCCATTTATTTGCCATGAAGTGATGGGACTGGATACCAGGATCTTAGTTTTCTGAATGTTGAGTTCTAAGCCAACTTTTTCACTCTCCTCTTTCACTTTCATCAAGAGGCTCTTTGGTTCCTCTTTGCTTTCTGCCATAAGGGTGGTGTCATCTACATACCTGAGGTTATTGATATTTCTCCCAGCAATCTTGATTCTAGCTTGTGCTTCATCCAACCTGGCATTTCTCATGATGTACTCTGCATATAAGTTAAATAAGCAGGGTGACAATATACAGCCTTGACATACTCCTTTCCTGATTTGGAACCGGTCTGTTGTTCCATGTCCAGTTCTAACTGTTGCTTCTTGACCTGCATACAGATTTCTCAGGAGGAAGGTCAGGTGTTCTGGTATTCCCGTCTCTTGACGAATTTCCCACAGTTTGTTGTGATCTACATAGTCAAAGGCTTTGGCATAGTCAATAAAGCAGAAAATAGATGTTTTTCTGGAACTCTCTTGCCTTTTCGATGATCCAGTGGATGTTGGCAATTTGATCTATGGTTCCTCTGCCTATTCTAAAACCAGCTTGAACATCTGGAAGTTCATGGTTCAAGTACTGTTGAAGCCTGGTTTGGAGAATTGTGAGCATTACTTTGCTAGCATGTGAGATGAGTGCAATTGTGCGGTAGTCTGAACATTTTTTGGCATTGCCTTTCTTTGGGGTTGGAATGAAAACTGACCTTTTCCAGTCCTGTGGCCACTGCTGAGTTTTCCAAATTTGGTGGCATATTGAGTGCAGCACTTTCACAGCATCATCTTTCAGGATTTGAAATAGCTCAACTGGAATTCCATCACCTCCACTAGCTTTGTTCATAGTGATGCTTCCTAAGGCCCACTTGACTTCACATTCCAGGATGTCTGGCTCTAGGTGAGTGATCACACCATTGTGATTATCTGGGTCATGAATATCTTTTTTTTTTTAGTTCTTCTGTTTATTCTTGCCACCTCTTCTTAATATCTTCTGCTTCTGTAAGGTCCATACCATTTCTGTCCTTTATTGTGCCCATTTTTGCAAGAAATGTTCCCTTGGTATCTCTGATTTCCTTGAAGAGGTCTCTAGTCTTTCCCATTCTATTGTTTTCCTCTATTTCCTTGCATTGACCACTGACGAAGGGTTTCTTATCTCTCCTTGCTATTCTTTGGAAATGTGCATTCAAATGGGTATATCTTTCCTTTTCTCCTTTGCCTTTAGCTTCTCTTCTTTTCCCAGCTATTTGTAAGGCCTCCTCGGACAACCATTTTGCCTTTTTGCATTTGTTTTTCTTGGGGATGATCTTGATCACTGCCTCCTGTGCAATGTCACGGACCTCCATCCATAGTTCTTCAGGCACTCTGTCTATCAGATCTAATCCCTTGAATATATTTGTCACTTCCACTGTATAATCATAAGGGATTTGAATTAGGTCATACCTGAATGGTCTAGTGGATTTCCCCACTTTCTTCAATTTAAGTCTGAATTTGGCAATAAGTAGTTCATGATCTGGGCCACAGTCAGCTCCTGATCTTGTTTTTTCTGACTGTATAGAGCTTCTCCATCTTTGGCTGCAAAGAATATAATCAATCTGATTTCGGTATTGACCATCTGGTGCTGTCCATGTGTAGAGTCTTCTCTTGTGTTGTTGGAAGAGGGTGTTTGCTATGACTAGTATGTTCTCTTGGCAAAACTCTGGTAGCCTTTGCCCTGCTTCATTTTGTACTCCAAGGCCAAATTTGCCTATTACTCCAGGTATCTCTTGACTTCCTACTTTTGCATCCCAGTCCCCTATAATGAAAAATACATCTTTTTTTGGTGTTAGTTCTAGAAGGTCTGGTAGGTCTTCATAGAACTGTTCAACCTCAGCTTCTTCAGCATTACTGGTTGAGGCATAGACTTGGATTACTGTGATATTGAATGGTTTGCCTTGGAAATGAACAGAGATCATTCTGTCGTTTTTGAGATTGAAGTACTGCATTTTGGACTCTTTTGTTGCCTATGATGGCTACTCTATTTCTACTAAGGGATTCCTGCCCACAGGAGTAGATATAATGGCCATCTGAGTTAAATTCACTCATTCCAGTCCATTTTAGTTCACTGATTCCTCAAGTGTTTATGTTCACTCTTGCCATCTCCTGTTTGACCACTTCCAATTTACCTTGATTCACACCTAACATTCCAGGTTCCTATGCAATATTGTTCTTTACAGCATCAGACTTTACTTCCATCACCTGTCACATCCACAACTGGGTATTGTTTTTGCTTTGGCTCCGTCTCCTCATTCTTTCTGGAGTTATTTCTCCTCTGTTCTCCAGTAGCATATTAGATAACACAACTCAGCCCTTATCAGGCTCCAAGCCTCTCCCTTCCCTAATGTGTTTTATCTTCAGTCTCTACCCCTTGGTTGGGTAAAGCGTCTGCCTACAGTGCGGGAGACCTGGGTTTGATCCCTGGGTCAGGAGGAGCGTCTGGAGAAGGAAATGGCAACCCACTCCAGTATTCTTGCCTGGAAAACCCCATGGATGGAGGAGCATAGTAGGCTACAATCCATGGCGTCGCAAAGAGTCGGACATGACCGAGCGATTTCACTTTACTTCACTTCTTCAAGAGAAAACACAGATCATTTGAAGCAAGTGTAAATTCTTAAAAATCTGACTGGGGCTTTTGCCCTGGAAAAATCTTCATTCTTTAAGCACTGGTAGGAACTTTCCCCAAGATCCCCTCCTCCCTCCCGGGCTCTGATAGGAAATGTGTACCCCTCTGATGGGTCTCAGGCTAGTGTGAATCCTCCATCATAACTAATCCCCTCTTCCAGTAACGATGCCCACCCCCTGCTTTACTCTGTGAGCTCCGCTCATGACTTTATGCCAGCGCCCTTGCTGACATCTAGAAGGAGATGAAGTTGAAAGAAAGTGAAAGTGTTAGTCGTTCTCTTGTGTCCGACTCTTTGTGACCACATGGACTGTAGCCCTCCAGGCTCCTCTGTCCAGGGATTTTCTAGGCAAAATACTGGAGTGGGTTGCCCTTCCCTTCTCCAGGGAGGTCTTCCCAACCCAGGGATCGAACCTGGGTCTCCTGCATTGCAGGTAGATTCTTTACCATCTGAGCCACAAACAGAAGAAGTTGGATGGAAACAGTGTGTTCACAGGCTTTATGCTGTCACCTGAAGGATTCCTCCTCCTCCTCCTCCTCCTGAGCTTGTGTAACACAAGACCCTGACCGTCTCTTCACCGGAGCCAACCGTATGCTGATTCCCGAGCAAGTCCTCCGAGCAATGAGGAAGATTTCACGAGTCCATTTACAGGGTCGTTTCTTTCCTCTGTGTCTTTGAACTCTTACCTCACAGACAACAACGCAAAATTTAAAAATGGTGATCTTTGGAACCAAAGATGTTGGTGATACCTTGATGAGTAGACATAAAGACGTTATTGAGGGCTTCCCTGCTGGCTTAGTGGTAAAGAAACTGCCTGCCAATGCAGGGGATATGGGTTGGATCCCTGATCTGGAAAAATCCCACATGCCCCATGGCAACTAAACCCCAGCACCACCACTACTGAGCCTGTGAGCTGCAGCTGCTGAAGCCCGCGTGCCCTGGAGCCTGTGCGCTGCTAGGAGAAGCCACCACAACGAGAAACCTGTGCACAGCAACAAAGATCCAGCACAGCCAAAAATAAAGGCAGATGTTATTCCTGGTGGGAAGATACAGTGGTGCAGCTGCTGAGAAAAACAGCCTGGTGGCTCCTTAGAAAAATTAAACAGAGTTTCTGTATGACCCCGTAATTCCACTTCTGGGTCAACACCCAAAAGAAGTGAAAATAGGGGCTAAAACAAATATCTGTTTACAGCAGCATCATTCACAATAGCCAGAGGCAGAAACAACTCAGATGTCCCCTGATGAATGAATGAAGAAACAAAATCTGGTCTATGACTACAATGGAGTATTAGTCACCTTAAAAAGGGAGTCAGTTCTGACACCTGCTACAACACGGATGAACTTTGGAGACATGCTAAGTGAAGTCAGCCAGTCACAAAAGGAAAGCTATGGTATGATTCTTTTTATATGAGGTCTCTAGAATAGACAATTTCTTAGAAACACAAGTAGAATGTTGGCTGCCAGGGACTAGGGGAGAATTCGGAGCTAGTGTTTAATAGGTACAGAGTTTGAGTTTGGAAAGATGAAAAGTCCTGGTGATGGGAAATGGTTGTACAACATGAATCTACTTGTGTCTGTGAAATGTATACCTAAAAAGTGGTTGAAATGATACATTTTAAGTTACGTATATTTTATCACGATTAAACAAAAAAAGGCTGTGCTTGTTCCCCTGTGATGGAAGAAACTGACCATGTCAGTGGTGGTCAAAGCTCTCTGCTTTTAGTGACTCCTTTTTAAATTTTCTTTTAAAAATATTTATTTATTTATTTGGCAGTGCCAGTCTTAGTTGCCGCACAGGGATCTAGTTCCCTGATCAGGGATAAAACCCAGGCCCCCTGCATTTTGAGTCTTAGCCACTGGATCACCAGGGAAGCCTCCTTATTGACTCCTATGATGCAATGAAGCATGGTCTTGTCAGACCATCAGAAGTTATGGGAGTGGGGATAACAGTAAGGGAAGGGGTGCTGGAGGGTGATTTGAAATAGAACTGTGTTTTATCCCAATAACTCAGCATTTTGACTAAAACCCCCCTTTTCCCGTTTGACTTCTTTTCAAAGGCAAGTCGTACATAAACAATGAGGACCTACTGAATAGCATAGGAAACTAGATTCAATATCTTGTAATAACCACAATGAAAAAGAATTGGAAAAAGAATATATCTTTCTACCAACCTAACTGAATCACTTTGCAGTACACCTGAAACTAACACAACATTGTAAATTAACTATTGTTATTGTTCAGCTGCTTAGTCATGTCTGACTCTTTGCAGCCTCATGGACTGCGGCATGCCGGGCTCCCCTGTCTTCCACCATCTCCCAGAATTTGCTCAGATTCATGTCCATTGAGTCAGTGATGCTATCTAACCATCTCATCCTCTGCTGCCCCCTTCTCCTTTTGCCTTCAATCTTTCCCATCATCAGGGTTTTATCCAACGAGTCAGCTGTTTGCAGCAGGTGGCTAAAGTATTGGAGCTTATTAACTATACTTTAAAGTGCAACTATATTTCTATTAAAACAGAAAAGGAGAGTCACTATCACTCCTCAATTCTAGTTATCTAATCACTGCAGAGTTGTTTTTGGAGAAGTCCAAGTCTGTTTTGACCCTGGCTATCAAAGCAGTTCAGTGTCCCCCATGACTCTACCAAAAAGATAGTGACAGTCGAGGGCGCAAGGGATGGGTATTTGGGATGAGATCTTTGGCTTTATTTTTTTCAGTATTTATTTATTTCATTGATTGATTTGGTAGTGGTGTTGGGTCTTAGTTGCGACAAGCAGGATCTCCGTTGTGTCATGTGACATCTTTCCTTGCATCACATGGGCGAGTGGGCTCCAGAGCGGGTAGTCTCAGTAGTTGTGGCACGTGGGGATCTTTGGCCTTTGATCTAGCTGTTTCTTGAATCACAAAGAGCAAAACATATCCTCTGGTTTTCTAAAACCAAAGTATTATATTGGTTGACTTTCTGATGTTCAGAATTTCCCATTAAAACAAAGATTCCTTGTAGTGAAGAAATTGGAAATCATGTCACTCCTGTGTAATTGCAGAAAAAGAGACTAAAACGTGCAGGTTTCCAGTGCCAGCCAGGTCTGTGTTTCTCATAAAAGCTCGGGGTCACCTCTCGGTATTGCTCTCTTGTGATTATGGGTAGTTGTCAAGTTGAAAATGGTAAATGACCCTTCAGCCTTTGCTGAGAAACATTATCTATTCAATTAATGGCCCATAAAATGATTTAGGTAAAAGACAGCATGGCGATTTCTTCTTCCAAAGGAGAAAGACAATCCTGCCTCATTTATCAAACTTCAAGCTTTTAAAAGGTTTTAGGAAATGTAAAATATTACTTACCTAGGATTCTAGAAGCCACAAGAGGAAACCGGAAGCAAGGAGGCAAAGGCAGACTGAAGATGCACTTTGAAGAGGAAACATCTTCATCAGCTCTTTCCTATATATGTGAACATTTATTCCTCGTCTTTCTACAGATGATTAGGGCAAATCTGATTAGGCCAAATGTTGATATGGAATGAGGTGAACAGTCATTCTGTGCACTTGAAAATTAAATGTGGAAAAAAGTGAATCTGGTCTCATATGGGATATCCACGAGTCTTTGCTGTAACACCCACAATGTAAATCAGTACTCAATAATAGTAATCTGAAATAGAAATGAAAGTGTGTGGGACACAGCGACACCCCCAGGTCATCCTCTAGGGGGAGCTGTACTCTGGACGTCAGATGACAGAAATTTTCATTAGTCTTCACCCCATGAGATTGTTAACTTTATCAATACCTGAAGAAGCTTAGAGCATGGCTGGACCACACAGTTGAGGGAATCCATTGGCTTAAACATGAGTTTCTATACTGCAAATACCTTATAGCCTGGCTCTGGCATGAACCTCCATTTACTTCCTCAAGAAGAAGCTGGTGCACCCTCAGCGGGGCGTGTCTGTTGGTCGAGGCTGGATCCCCTGGCTGCCTTGGTCCTTTCCTGGCTGCCCCTCTGCAACTTCCTGTGATCTGTTCTGACACCAGCCACTGAAATGGTCTCTCTGTGCTTGCCCAGAGTTCTAAAGAGTTGAGGTTTGCTAGCGTTTGGAAGCCCCATTCCCCTCCCTGTGAGGTTCTTCCCACTGCTCTGCCCTGCAGTTCTCTGGTCTGTTTTATCCAAGGATCCCTCAGAGCCATGGGGTAGAAGCTGGATGTAGTGAGGATAACGTTCAATTTCAGTGTTAGTGTAGCAGCATCCTGCTTGAATTGCACCTGGAAAATCCTCCCCTGCAAAAGCAGGAGTTATGGACTCCGGGATTCATTCAGCTGTGTATCCATCTATCCATCCATCCATTGGTCTTTTTCTCTCACAGTAGCCAAAGCAATCAAAAGCAGACATTTGAGGACTTCTGTGGTGGTAGGGACATGGGTTTGATCCCTGGTGTGGGAAGATCCCATATATGGTGGAGCAACTAAGTCTGTGGGCCACAACTACTGAGCCTGTGCTCTAGAGCCTGTGAGCCGCCACTACTGAAACCTGTGTGCCCTAGAGTCTGTGCTCTGCAACAAGAGAAGACACCACAGTGCAAAGCCTATGCCCTGCAATGCAGAATAGTCCCCACTCGCCACCACTAGAGAAAGCCCTCGAGCAACAGGAAAGGCCCAGCGCAGACAAACAGAAAATAAAGATAAATGAATAAAGAAAATCCTCTGCCTCTCATTAAAAAAAAAATCTGATTATGTCATTTTCCCGAGCAAAATCTCCCCAAAGTGCCACTGTCCTTAGAACTAACCCCTTGTTTATCTTGGACAGCATGTCACTCCTTCATTCGCCAAGTACTCATTGTGTGTTCTGTGTTCTGTGCAGGGCCAGGTTTGGATGCTTGGGATGGATCAGTAAAACAAGCAAATGAGATTTCTTGCATTCTGGCAAGGGGAGTTGGTAAAAAAAAAAAAAAAATGCTACATAAGTAACCTATAGCTTGTTAGAAGGGGATGAGCATTATTTTAAAAAAAAGGGTGGGGTGGGGGGGGAAACACTGGGCTTCCCAGGTGGTGCTAGTGGTAAAGAACCCACCAATGCAGGAGATGTAAGAGACACAGGTTTGATCCCTGGGTTGGGAAAAACCCCTGGAGGAGGGCACGGCAACCCACTCCAGTATTCTTGCCTAGAGAATCCCATGAACAGAGGAGCCTGGAGGGCTATAGTCCATAGGGTCTCAAAGACTTGGACATGACTGGAGCGACTTAGCAGGCATGCACCCAGTGAAGGTGTGCGGGAGTGAGTTGCTTTTTAAATGAAGCCCCCTTGCTTGTCTCCTGCCCACAAGCCTCCTCATGCACCGACTACCAAGGCTCTGCCTCAGGACTTTTGCACAAGCTCTTCTGTGTCTTGCTCCTTTCCCCTATGCCCCAGTTTGCTCCTCCCTTCAGTCAGTTCTCTGCTCAGATGCCATCTCCTCTGGGAAGACTTTCTAGCTGCTACATCCAAAGTCCCAACCCCAGTGCCTTCTATTCTCTTACCTGGTTCTGGTTTTCTTCGTGATACTCACCCCATTTTATCTAATTTGTACAGGTTTATTTATCTATTGTCTCTCCCCATGCAGCAGAACAGAAGCACCATGAGGTCAGGGATTTTGTATAAATTTTCTACTTTTTTTTTTTTTATCACCACCATCTAGTATTTATTCCTTGCTAGGTTCTGAGCTGCTGCTGCTGGGGGTGGAGGTAGAAATTGATGCAACTAATAGTAAGATATTTAGTAGAAGCTTCCCAGAAGCTTTCTCCATTAGGAGATAGTCTTTCTGTGAGCTGTTCGAGGGAGTCTGTCTTCCCATGCTCACCTTTTTCTGAGGTTCCTTGTGTATATTAGTTAAAGGTTCTGGTTACACTGCCACCAAATCAATGTGTTTTAACCTCAGCTAGAGAAGTTCGTTATCATCACAATGGCTAATATTTATGGAGCTCTTATTCTGCACTTCGTTCAATTAAATTCAGTGGCTCAGTCATGTGTGACTCTTTGCAATCCCATGGACTGCAGCACGCCAGGCTTCCCTGTCCATCACCAACTGCTGGAGCTTACTCAAACTCATGTCCATCGATTGGTGATGCCATCCAACCATCTCATCCTCTGTTGTCCCCTTCTCCTGCTGCCTTCAATCTTTCCCAGCATCAGGATCTTTTCAAATGAGTCAGTTCTTCGCAACAGGTGGCCAAAGTACTGAACTTTCAGCTTCAGCATCAGTCCTTCCAGTGATTATTCAGAACTGATTTCCTTTAGGGTGGACTGGTTGGATCTCCTTGCAGTCCAAGGGACTCTTAAGAGTCTTCTCCAACACCACTGTTTAAAGCATCAATTCTTAGGTGCTCAGCTTTCTTTATAGTCCAATTCTCACATCCATACGTGACTACTGGAAAAACCATAACTTTGACTAGACAGAACTTTGTTGGCAAAGTAATGTCTCTGCTTTTTAATATGCTGTCTGGGTTGGTCATAACTTTTCTCCCAAGGAGTGAGTATTTTAATTTCATGGCTTCAGTCACCATCTGCAGTGATTTTGGAGCCCAAACAAAGTCTCTCACTGTTCCAATTGTTTCCCCATCTATTTGCCATGAAGTGATGGGACCAGATGCCATGATCTTAGTTTTCTGAATGTTGAGTTTTAAGCCAACTTTTTCACTCTCCTCTTTTACTTTCATCAAGAAGCTCTTTAGTTCTTCCTCACTTTCTGCCATAAGGGTGGTATCATCTGCATATCTGAGGTTATTGATATTTCTCCTGGCAATCTTGATTCCAGCTTGTGCTTCATCTAGCCTGGCATTTTGCATGATGTACTCTGCATATAAATTAAATAAGCAGGGTGACAATATACAGCCTTGACATACTCCTTTCCTGATTTGGAACCAGTCTGTTGTTCCCTGTCCAGTTCTGACTGTTGCTTCTTGACCTGCATACAGATTTCTCAAGAGGAAGGTCAGGTGTTCTGGTGTTCCCATCTCTTGACGAATTTTCCACAGTTTGTTGTGATCTACATAGTCAAAGGCTTTGGCATAGCCAATAAAACAGTAGTAGATGTTTTTCTGGAACTCTTCTGCTTTTTCAATGATCCAACGGATGTTGGCAATTTGATCTCTGGTTCCTCTGCCTTTTCTAAATCCAGCTTGAACATCTGGAAGTTCACGATTCATGTACAGTTGAAGCCTGGCTTGGAGAATTGTGAGCATTACTTTGCTAGCATATGAGATGAGTAAATTGTGAGGTAGTTTGAGCATTCTTTGGGATTAGAATGAAAACTGACCTTTTCCAGTCCTATGGCCACTTTTCCAAATTTGTTGCCATATTGAGTGCAGCACTTTCACAGCATCATCTTATAGGATTTCAAATAGCTCAACTGGAATTCCATCACCTCCACTAGCTTTGTTTGTAGTGATGCTTCCTAAGGCCCACATGACTTCTCATTCCAGGATGTCTGGCTCTAGGTGAGTGATCACACCATTGTGGTTATCTTGGTCATGAAGATCTTTTTTGTTTAGTTCTTCTGTGTATTCTTGCCACCTCTTCTTAATATCTTCTGCTTCTGTTAGGTCCATACCATTTCTGTCCTTTATTGTGCCCATCTTAGCATGAAATGTTCCCTTTGTAGCTCTGATTTTCTTGGAGAGATCTCTGGTGTTTTCCATTCTAATGTTTTCCTCTATTTCCTTGCATTGATCACTGAGGAAGGGTTTCTTACGTCTCCTTGCTATTCTTTGGAACTTTGCATTCAAATGGATGTATCTTTCCTTTTCTCCTTTGCCTTTTGCATATTTTCTTAGCTATTTGTAAGGCCTCCTCGGACAACCATTTTGCCTTTTTGCATTTCTTTTTCTTGGGGATGGTCTTGATCATTGCTTCCTGTACAATGTCCCCGACCTCCTTCTTCAGTTACTGTGTCTATCAGATCTAATCCCTTGAATATATTTGTCACTTCCACTGTATAATCATAAGGGATTGATTTAAGTCATACCTGAATGCTCTAGTGGTTTTCTGTACTTTCTTCAATTTCAGTCTGAATTTGGCAATAAGTAGTTCATGATCTGGGCCACAGTCAGCTCCTGATCTTGTTTTTTCTGACTGTATAGAGCTTCTCCATTTTTGGCTTCAAAGAATATAATCAATATGATTTTGGTGTTGACCATCTGGTGCTGTCCATGTGTAGAGAGTCTTCTCTTGTGTTGTTGGAAGAGGGTGTTTGCTATGACTAGTGTGTTCTCTTGGCAAAACTCTGGTAGCCTTTGACCTGATTCATTTTGTACTCCAAGGCCAAATTTGCCTATTACTCCAGGTATCTCTTGACTTCCTACTTTTGCATCCCAGTCCCCTATAATGAAAAGGACATCACTTTTGGTGTTAGTTGTAGAACCGTTCAACCTCAGCTCCTTCAGCATTACTGGTCGGGGCATAGACTTGGATTACTGTGATATTGAATGGTTTGCCTTGGAAACGAACAGAGATCATTCTGTTGTTTTTGAGATTGCATCCAAGTACTGCATTTCGGACTCTTTTGTTGCCTATGATGGCTACTCTATTTCTACTAAGGGATTCTTGCCCACAGGAGTAGATATAATGGTCATTTGAGTTAAATTCACTCATTCCAGTCCATTTTAGCTCACTGATTCCTAAAACATTGATGTTCACTCTTGCCATCTCCTGTTTGACCACTTCCAATTTGCCTTGATTCCTGGACCTAACATTCCAGGTTCCTATGCAATACTGCTCTTTACAGCATTTGACTTCCATCACCAGTCACACCCACAAGTGGGTGTTGTTTTGCTTTGGCTCCATCCCTTCATTCTTTCTGGAGTTATTTCTCTACTCATCTCCAGTAGCATATTGGGCACCGACCTAGGGAGTTCATCTTTCAGTGTCCTATCGTTTTGCCTTTTCATACTGTTCATGAGGTTCTCAAGGCAAAAATACTGAAGTGGTTCTCCCTTCCCTTCTTCATTTTGCACTCACGTGCTGATAATCTCTTTATGTGCTTCAAACCTTTCCAGTCTTACCCCTCTGAGATGTATTCTGTTGTTATCCTCATTTTATAGGGAGGTTGCTGAGGCTCAAGGTCACACTGTGGTCTGAGGCTGAGCTGAGACAGAAACCCAGCTCACCTGACTCCAGGCTTCTGTTTCTCACTCGCTCACAGTGCTGTCTGCTTCCAGAAGGCCCATCATTTGGAAGACAGGTTTCCATAGGCCTGCAGTCCAAGGCCCTTCCAGCCCCTACTGAGATGCTTGGTTTCTGGGGTAGAGGATCATTTAGGCCAATATATTGGCCTAAATTAAGCTATAGCCTGCCAGGCTCCTCTGTCCATAGGATTCTGCCGGCAAGAATACTGGAATGAGTTTCAGGGAGAACTGAGTCTATCCCTGGGTTGAGAAGATCCCCTAGAGAAGGGCATGGCAGTCCACTCCGGTATTCTTGCCTGGGAAATTCCATGGACAGAGGAGCCTGGTGGCTGGTGGGCTATGCAGTTCATGAGTTCATAAAAGAGTAAGATATGACTCAACAACAACAATATGTATATGTGTTTTTGTATGTGTATGTGTGTATGTGTATATGTGTGTGTATATATATGTATATGTGCGTATGTACACATATATATACTCCTCCTACAAGCTTACCCCACATCTCTATGGTGTCTCCCCTGTTGATAAGCTGAGGCAGATAGTAGGTGCACCTGAGGCTTCATTCTTCTTCCTGTCCTAAGGCTCAGAAAGAGCCAGCTAGAATCTACCTGTTCTGGGCTTGCTTCCATCAGCCTGGGCCCCACAGGGTGAGGGGTTCCTGCTAAGCTCACAAGCTTTAGGGGCCCCAGAGTCCCTCTCACGTACACTTGTTTGTGGACATAGGACCTTTCGAGCTATATTTTTCCTCCCATGGAAATTTCTCTAGTGCTTCTAAATTATGCATCTTGGAGACGCTGTTTTGTCCTCTGTCAGAGCTTCTTTATAGGGGTGGGAGTACCGATGGGAAGGAGGCCTTGACCTGTCCCCCTAAAGGTGAGAGAGTCTGACCCTACACAAAGCAACATGCATTTGGACTTAGTTTTCATTTCGACAAAGAGGTGATGATTTTCCAAAGTGACATATAATCATTAACGTCCTAGTTGGACTGGAAAATGGATCTCTTTTTGCAGCTTCTGTGCTCAAACCACTTCACCACACTGTTGTCTCATAATTTCAACGAGAGTAGAGATTGTCTAGGAGAGTATCAGGTCTCCAATAATGCGGTGGCTGGGTAAAGGGCAGGGGGAGGAGAAGGAATTATGTGAATCATATTCTGTTTCCTAGAATATCTGGTTTGCATGTCTATGGGGGAGCAAGGCTGGTCGATGATTCAACACCTACTTAGTGTATTCTGACCTTCTGTGGTACAGGGTTCTGTAATAGTCGGGTGACACCAGGTGTGTAAAATCTACATTTTTTTGTAAAGATATTTATTTATTTACTTTATTTGGCTGCACTGGGTCTTGGTTTCGACACACAGGATCTTTAGTTGCAACGTGTGAGCTCTCAGCTGTGGCATATGGGATCTAGTTCTCTGACCAAGGATCAAACCCAGACCCCCTGCACTGGGAGCCTGGACTCTTAGCCACTGGGCCGCCACCAGGGAAGTCCCTAAAATCTACATTCATAGCCACAAGGACATCGTTGATTGCAATACTGCTTCAGCGACCTAAGATTTGTATTCTGAAACAGAGCTCCTGAAAAGATCTGGTTTGGTCCTAAGAAGAAAATTCTGTTACTGAATATTAAACCCTTATTGTCTATTCTGTAGGAAGGAGATGATTCTGGTTATGATTCTTTGTCTACCTCTGCAGAGTGTGTGTGTATGTGGCTAGTTGGGCAAAAATTCAAAATCAGGGACTTCCCTGGTGGTCCAGTGGCTAAGACTCTGCACTCCCAGTGCAGGGGGCCCAGGTTCGATCCCTGGTCAGGGAACTAGGACCCACATGCTGCAAATAAAAATCCCAGATACCACAACTAAGACTCAGCACAGCCAAATGAATAAATAAATGAAAATAAATTTTAAAAATGTTCAAAACCAGAAGATTCCACCTGCAGGTCCCAGGGTCCTTTGAGAGCCCAAGCAAAGGAAAAACTCAAGTGTGGTGCCAGTTTATGCTCTTAAAGGATTCAAGTCTTCTGCCCTGATGGCTTCTATGACAGTGAGAATGAAACAGGAAAGCGTTAGTTGAAGATCACGGAGCCTACTGATCCCGGGAAGAAATTATTGTGATACATTAAGGATCAGGCTAGTTCAGGGAGTTCCCTGAAGGTCCAGTGGTTAGAACTCGACCTTTTAATGCTAAGGGTCTGGATTCAATACCTGGTTGGGGAATTAAGATCCTGCAAGCCTGCAAGCTGTGCTTTGAGGGGAAAAAAAAAAAAAGAATCAGGCTAGCTTAAGAGTTGTGAACACTGCACGTTGGATCATATTGATGGCCATTGCTTTCAGCTCATGGATTCCCAATAAAAGCTTATAATTGAAATGGACATAAAAAGCAGTGCCATGTGAATTTTATAAAGCAGCTAATTTGATGTGAAATGGAAATACTTTGAAACTAAAGAGAGAACATAAAAGTCCATTCAATAAATACATCAGATAATAAAATAGATAATTTCCAGTAACCATGAGGGAGCAATGCTAAAAGAAAAATGAGATGAAGGAGGAAATATTTGGATGGAGTCACAGATGTTCTGTTAAGCACTATGCTATACAGATGATGAAACTGGACTTGATCAGCCAAATCTAATATCAACAAATTCAATGAAAGATAAATGTAAAGGCCTTTGGTTTGTCAAATAAAAGTCAGCCTCAGAGGTACAGGGTAGGGGGCACTTAACTTGGCTGCACCTGTGCGTTAGCTTTTAGTGGCTGACCAGAGATAGTGTTAAGAAGGAATCTGAGGGGTGGGATGGGGAGGGATATGGGAGGGAAGTTCAAGAGGGAGAGATTCATGTTGAGGTTTGATAGAAAACAACAAAATTCTGTAAAGCCATTATCCTTCAAGTAAAAAATAAGTAAACTTAATTAAAAAAAAAAAAAGAAGGAATCTGAGGACACTGCTGAATTCCAGGGAACAGTGTGCCATGCTGTTCAGCATTGTATGGTGTAGACGCAGGGAGTACATAGGCAGTGAATAGCGTTACATAAAATCATCTATGCATTTGAGTGCAATGAAAGTTCCGAGTGTGTCCA
This sequence comes from Budorcas taxicolor, assembly GCF_023091745.1. Classification (NCBI taxonomy): domain Eukaryota; kingdom Metazoa; phylum Chordata; class Mammalia; order Artiodactyla; family Bovidae; genus Budorcas; species Budorcas taxicolor. Next base: position 47,045,057 of record NC_068923.1, on the reverse strand, counting down.
CAATGTGAGGGCCTCAAATCATTTGTCTATGTTAGAGGATATATAGAGGAGGGAGGTGAGGTGATCCCCAGCAAGGGTACTGTGCTCAGTACTGGGTGCTGGACTTTATGAGGGACTTTGATGGACTCCCTAGAGAGTGTGGGACCAAGGCACCTGGGATGGTGAAGTGATCTGAAACCACGTCAGAGAAGAATGACTGAAGTGCTAGGGAATGCCTGGGTATGAAAAGAATTGAGAGGATCACTTACTGCTCTGATTAGAAGAATAGATAGATACGGATATATAGACATGTATAGATATCTGTATAGACACAACTATAACTGCCATGTTGAAGAAGAACTAGGTTTATTCAGAAGGCAGAAATAGGACCAGCAAGTTAAAGTTATAAGGACTCAGATTTCCACTTAATTTAAGGAAGGACTCCTTAGTAATTTGTTTTTTTTTCGCAATGAAATAGTGAGGCTCCTACTGGTGGAGGTGTTTTAGCAGTGACCAGATGGGTTAAGAACTTCCCAGGTGGTGCAATGGTAAGGAATCCACCCACTAATGCAGGAGATGCAGGAGACACAGGTTTGATCCCTGGGTGGAGAATTAGTGAGTTTTTATTATTCCTGGAATAGGAAATGGTAACCCACTCCAGTATAGAATTCCATGGATAAAGGAGCCTGGTGGGCTACAGTCAGACATGACTTAGCAACTGAGCAGGCATGCAGATGGCTTAAATTGTCAATTTTTCGAGGATGTTGTAGAACAGACCAGAAGTTTAAATGAAAGGTTGTCTGAGTCCTCTAAGGTCCTCTGACTCTAAGACAAAGACTCTAAGAAATTGGGAAAATGAGAGATAGAGGGGAAGGCTGGCTGGCTCTGAATGTCCACCCAGGAAGTAAGCTTACTTAAAGGTCTTAATTCCATTGCTCTGGCCTCAGAGACCCAGCACTTCTTACCTGATCATCAGAAAGCCCAGCCCTGTTTGGGTTGGTCTGCCCTCCTACTCTGCAGCCTTGCTTATCTCAGCCACTGCTGGGGCTAGTCTCCTTAGATGTCTGGTTCCCAACCCCAGGCTTACCCTGACCCTGACTTTGACACAGGCTTCGCTGACTGCCCTGAGTCTTCTGTCCAGCAACTCTCTGACAGGAAATGGGCAGATGGGGTAATACGATAGAAGATGGGAAAGTCCTGACCTATTACAACTAGAAAGTTATTATTTAGTTTTTTAAAAAAGCACATCCAAGGTAATGTTTAATTAATGTGTTGTTTCTGAGATGAAAAGTGATTTCTAATAATGTTTCAGCCTTGACTCTGTCAATATTTTAACCACAGACTTGGATAAATATAAATAAATTTTACTTATGAAATTTGTGGACAACATGAAGTTGAAGCGGACAATAAATATATGGGATCGAAATTCCAAAAGATCATACTGCTTGGCTAGGATAGCAAATCAGATCTAAGAAAGAGAAATATAAAAGAGGTTAATATAAATTTTAACACTGGAATTTGAAAGCCCAGCTGGACAAAGTTGCATGGGAAAGACTTATAGACAGGCAGCTGTTTTGAGTAATTTGGAGCAGTATGGTCTAATAGAAAATTACAAGCCATAGATATAATTTTACATTTTCCAATAGATCAAATAATAAAAAGAATCAGACAAAATTAGTTTTGATAATATGTTTTATTGAACCAATTTATCAAAAATATAATTTCAACAACTAATCAATATAATTATTGATACCTTTACATTTTTATACAAAATCTTTGAAATCCAATGTGCATATTACACTTAGGGCATAACTCAATCCTGAAGTTAAATTCACTGGAAATACTCAACCTGTCCTTAGATTTCATAAGACTTACTGTTGGAAAAGTAGATTCACATATCCAAGTTATTTCAAACATCAGTTCAGTTCAGTTCAGTCACTCAGTCGTGTCCGACTCTTCATGACCCCATGGACTACACCATGCCAGGCTTCCCTGTCCATCACCAACTCCCGAAGCTTGCTCAAACTCATGTCCATCGAGTCGGTGATGCCATCCAATTATCTCATCCTCTGTTGTCCCCTTCTCCTCCTGCCTTCAATCTTTCCCAGCATCAGGGTCTTTTCAAATGAGTCAGTTCTTCACATCAGGGGGCCAAAATATTGGAGTTTCAGCTTCAGCATCAGTCTCTTCCAATGAATATTCGGGACTGATTTCCTTTAGCATGGACTGGTTGGATCTCCTTGCAGTCCAAGGGACTCTCAAGAGTCTTCTCCAGCACCACAGTTCAAAAGCATCAATTCTTCAGCACTCAACTCTTTATAGTCCAACTCTCACATCCATACATGACTACTGGGAAAACAATAGCTTTGACTAGATGGACCTTTGTTGGCAGAGTAATGTCTCTGCTTTTTGATATGCTGTCTGGGTTGGTCCTAACTTTTCTTCCAAGGAGTCTTTTAATTTCATGGCTGCAGTCACCATCTGCAGCGATTTTGGAAACCACCCCCCCCCAAATAAAGTCTCTCACTATTTCCATTGTTTCCACATCTATTTGCCATGAAGTGATGAGACTGGATGCCATGATCTTAGTTTTCTGAATGTTGAATTTTAAGCCAACTTTTTCACTTTCCTCTTTCACTTTGATCAAGAGGCTTTATTTCTTTGCTTTCTGCCATAAGGGTGGTGTCATCTGCATATCTGAGGTTGATATTTCTCAATATCAATATCGATCTTGACTGGCTTGTGGCTGCCATATTGGACCATGCGGCTTAGATGATTTAGTTGGCTAGAGTTGTTTAGGAGTCTATAGTGCAATGGGGCTATTAATAATGTAAAATAAGAAAGGTACAGTATTTGGAACAAGGAAGTTGACAGTTTTGTTCTACTTCATTTCATTTAGACTTACCCACTCCCATATTCTTGCCTGGAGAATCCCATGGACGGAGAAGCCTGGTGTTCTACAGTCCACGGGGTTGCAAGGAGTCAGACAGGACTGAGCCACTTAATTTTCACTTTCACTTTCAACAGCATTTCATTCAGGAATGAAAGGGATATAGACAGGCTGGAGGGGGAATGCCTATATGTGGGTATAAGAAGTAGGTGGTGGGTGGCGGGGCATGGTTGTTACTTCCTGGTAAATGGAGAGCTGGCTGGTGGGATGAGACTTACCCAAGAACATAAGCTGAGGGCCAGCATGGAAACAGAGTTAAGAACTTTCCAGGGGTCATACAGGGGATCCTGTGAACTAGTGGACTCCTAACTCCTGGAGGGCAACCACCTTCTGAGGGAGATACCACAGAGGATTCCAGGAATGAATGGCATTTTGGCCTGGATCAACCTCAGTCCTTTTCAAGTTTGATTTTACAAATTCCTGCCCCCCCACCCCCTCCACCGCCACCTTTAGAGACTATTCAAGATTCTTTGTCGCAGGACCGGGGGCAGGGGGTGGGGGTGGGGCAACAAAAAAACATTTATGAGTTAGAAGGGACTTTGGAGACTGTCTATGGCTGTCAGACTCAGGTGTCTGGAAGCTGGCACTTCTCCATTATAGTCTCCAGGTGAACATAAACCTTGTTAAAAAGAACACTTTTTTTTTAAGGAGAAGTTACAGGGAGCAAGGCTGTCCTTTTTTTTTCTCACTTGGAATGAAAGGAGCTACTCCTATTTGCTTACCAGGACTCCGGAAAGGTCGACACTGATTTCCTTCAGCGGAAACCAGTGCATGGGCGCCACCTACAGGATTTGTGGAAAAGCGACGCTTGGCTTTCAGGAAGGACAAAGGTCCCAGATACTCATCTCAGGTCACCTGAAAATTATTGTTAATGGCTGCCCACTCCAGTATTCTTGCTTGGAGAATCCCATGGAGAGAGGAGCCTGGCGGGCTACTGTCCCTGGGGTCACAAAGAGTCAGACATGACTGAGCGGCTAAGCACACATTCAAAAAAGGCTGCTAACCAGCAGTTTTCCAGAGGGGCGAGGTATACCTAGGAGTAGAGAAGAGGCCATGTGCCTCTTGGATATGTCATCAGGACCTTCTTAAAAATCCCTCCCTTCTTCCTCAAAGGCCCACAGTTTGCAGAGGCTTTTCTCCTTTGGCTTTTAAATACTTTTCCTTTCACAACATCATCATTTAGTAAAATACAATTACTAAGAGTGTTACATGAGAGAGGCAGGATGGAGAAGTGGGAACGACAACACAGGCTTTTCACCTGGACAGAACTCAGGTTGAGATCCTGACCACGAGGACACTTAATGGGTGACTACGTGCTTGGTTTCTTCATCTGAGAATAATTATGTGGTTGTCATGAGGATTAAAGACATAGAAGGTCTGGCATCAAGTTCTCCAAGGCTAACTGATGATTTTTTTTTAAGATTTTTTTTTTAATGTGGCTGCTGCTGCTGCTAAGTCGCTTCAGTCGTGTCCAACTCTGTGCGACCCCATGGATGGCAGCCCATCAGGTTCCTCCGTCCCTGGGATTCTCCAGGCAAGAATACTGGAGTGGGTTGCCATTTCCTTCTCCAATGCATGCATGCATGCTAAGTCGCTTCAGTCATGTCTGACTCTGTGCGACCCCATGGACAACAGCCCACCAGGCTCCCCTGTCCACAGGTTTCTCCAGGCAAGAATACTGGAGTGGGTTGTCATTTCCTTCTCTGTTTTTAATGTGGACCATTGTTTTTTCAAGTCTTTGTCGAATTTGTCATGACATTGCTTCTGTTTCCGTGTTTTTTTTTTTTTTTTTTTGGTGGAGAAGCATGTGAGATCTTAGCTCCCAGACCAGGGATCGAACCCACAACCCCTGCATTATCTGCCCACAAACTTTCCTTTTCAACTGTCACTTACTGGTGCCTTTCTGATGGTGTTGGCCCTATTCTGACTTGCAGAATACTATGATTTGTGTCTTTGTCTCATCTCCACTTTTAGACTATCTACTCATTGTGCTGGGACTGGATTGACATGTTTCAAGACTCCACAGCATGTGACATCCTGGTTACCCATAGAAGGCACTTAATATGAGCTTAAAAAGTGGAAGTCCAAAGTACAGAAAGACACTGATAGGAATATCAGGGAAAATTATTGGTAATACAATAGATCTGATTGCTGGAACTATTTTTTCTATTTTCAGTAACTGTTCTAAGGGTTGTTGAAGTCCCAAGGATTTCTAGGGATGATTCTACTCCACTTCCCCTGTTATATATAAACACATTCTCCAATCCCTCCTGGCTTCCACCCATGTTGTTACCCCAAGTGCCTTCTACACAGAAATTCTGGAACTGGGTGGGCAACCAGTCTGTGCTTGGGGTTTCCCTAAGAGGCAGAGCGCTTTCAGTTCAGTTCAGTCGCTCAGTCCTGTCCGACTCTTTGCGACCCCATGGCTTCCCTGTCCATCACCAACTCCGGGAGCTTGCTCAAACTCACGTTCATCGAGTCGGTGATACCATCCAACCATCTCATCCTCTGTGGTCCCCTTCTCCTGCTGCCTTCAATCTTTCCCAGCATCAGGATCTTTTCTGATGAGTCAGTTCTTGGCAGAGTGCTTTGCTGTTCTTTTTTCCTATACCCGAGCGCCCTCTGCTGGAAATACTCAGAAGTGATTTTCGAAACTGCTGGAATCTACACTGTCTCATTTGCTGGGAAAGATGACCCTCCCCCTGAAACCCCCTCGCTCCCCGCCCCGCCCCGGTTCATCTAGGTGAAAGATGAGTACTTCCACTTCTGTTTTGTTTTCCCTCATCCCTGCTCTCTTCCCAGACGAACTCTTTCCTGGAAGCGAGCACTTCCGGTCGTGGAGTGGCCCTGCGGTCCATCCTGCTCTCTTCTGTCCTGTCTCACGCCTAGCTCAGGGGTCCTTACAGGGTGAAATGACAAAGGGCAGACCCTCCGCCCTTCGGAAGGGCACCTGGAAGCTCTGAGGTTACTGAACCCAGAACCAATGCTGTGAATTCTAATTCACGTTAGAAGGCTCCGAGTTTTCTAGCAACTCCTAGGAGGCCGGGAAAGCGTGGTGGGACAGTGTGGTGGAGTAAGATGTGAGTCAGCCCACAGCCAAACTGGGCTAATGCACATTGGGGTGTCAGAGCCCCTTGTTAGCGAGTCTCGGATCCATCCCCGGCCCCACCCGCGACGCCCCAGCTCTGCAGTGACTGTGAGTTAAACTGGGGGTCCATTGGGCTTGTCTCTTTTGAACAGCTGAAAATACACAGATCAAATCTGCAGATGGGAAGGGGGGGGGCCTCTATTGTTCATGGTTTGTATCTAAAAATAAACTGGAAACTGAGGGAGAAAACCATTCCTGGGGCCGAAAGATAAATTTCTACCGTGTTGTAGAGGACATCAGATTATATAGTGACCAATATTCTCACCAGCACTCTTCCAACAAATAGGAGTGACTTTCTGGGGCTTCTAGAGTGGCTCAGCGGTAAAGAATCCACTCCAATGCAGGAGACACTGGTTCAGTCCCTGGGTACAGGAAATCTCCTGGAGGAGAGCATGGCAACCTACTCCAGTTCTTGCCTGGAGAATGCCATGGACAGAGCAGCCTGCGGGCTACAATCCGTGGGGGTGGCAAAGAGTCACACCGCTGAGACATCTGAGCATAACTGGTTATTTCTGTTAACATTGCCTCACTGTAGACAGAGGGCTTACTACCAAAGCACAATTCATTAGAGAATTTGAGGATGTTTTAGGGCTGTGTTTGGTATGTAAGGAATAGTAGGTCCAAAACACACACCAGGAAGAATATTCTGGCAAAGTGGCAAGTCACTGTTGTTTGCCCGAGTACATTTTCTTCCATAGAGCATTTTCCAAGCTGGTTGTGAATGCTATTTTCAGCTGTGGATTATTCTGTTTTAGTTGTTAAATGATCGTTAGTATTTTCTAATACTCAGCAAAAATCCCACCTCACCACAATTAATGAGCACAGAATCTTTCTGACCTTGAGCAGAACACTGGATTATTTAAATTGAAATATAAAAGGCGGAGAGAATTTGTGATCTGCAGTGCATCACAAAAGACTCATTAGCCAGTGATTTAATAACTCCCAGCTATTGTGCACCATCACTTCTCTGTTGGCTTTCATCATTTGATCAATTATACATTGTACAGTGGTGGGTAAAACACAGGGAACTTCATATTGATTTAGTCCAGACAAGATCATTTGTCCAGTTTCCTCTTTTCAAAAGTTATCAGTGCCAATTCTTTCCTCTTTGAGAGTGGTAGAAAAATAGATGATCAATAATTCTGCCTTCATTTATATATTTGTTTTAATGAAGCCTCTAACTGTCAAAATTAGGCTGGATTTTAAGTGGACTACCCTCCATCTGCTGAGGTTTGTACAGCAGTGTTATTAAGATGAACCATGTTGGGATATAGGTATCAAAGGATATGCAAGACATGTTCATCAGAGGTTTTTCTGTGGACACAAATCAGGCATTCTCAAAGAGGGAGGCTTGGAATGATGGTGGGGACAATGTCACTCCAAGCAGCTGACAACTGGGATTTCCCTGGTGGTGCAGTGGTTAGGACTCAGCACTTTCACTGCCTGGCCTGGGTTCAATCCCTGGTTGGGAAACTAAGATCTTGCAAGCCATATGATTTGGCCAAAAACAAAAATGAAAAATCAAGGGATGATAACCGATTCTTGCAGGGATGGGGGGTGCCTGGGGACAAAAATATCTATGCTACTTCAACAGATAGTACGTTGGTGTGTGGCCCTCCAAAGGGACCCAGTACATAATAGCCCACCTGTAGCATTAAAATTTCATGGTGGGGCATGACTAAGCAAAGTGTCTATTGGTGTAGAAAGGTGTGTTTAAACACTGGTGCAGCTCTCCTGGTGACATCATCATGTGACAATGAGGAGGATGACAGATTTTTTTTCTTCAACTCTTAAGGTTACTAATTCTTTAGAAATAATTTTGTGCCGGGTCTTATTTGTGGCATGCAGGATCTTCAGTTTCAGTTTGTGGGATCTGGTTCCCTGAGCAGGGATCAAACCCTGGGCCCCCTGCATTAGGAGCGTGGAGTCTTAGCCACTGGACTACCAGGGAAGTCCCATATAGGCTACTCTGTATTGATTTAATTTAATTTCATTGTGATAAGAATACTTAATAGTTGGTCTACTCTCGTCCCAAAATTTTAAATGCATAATACAGCAGCGTTGAGTACAGATACATTGTTGTACAGCAGAGCCCCACAGCTTCCTCGTCTCACTCAACTGAAACTGTCTGCCTGTTGGTTAGTAACTCCCCTTTCCCCCCCACTGCCTAGCAATCACCATTCCACTCTGTGATTCTATGGATTTGACTACTTTAGAAACCTCATATAAGCACAATCATGCAGTATTTTATATTTTTCCATGACTGGCTTATCTCACTGATAATTAAGTTTTCAAGCTTCATTCATGGTGTAGCATGAGATAGGATTTCCTTCTTCTTTAAGGGTGAATAATCTGGTATATGTATGTTTCAATCCCTGGGTTGAAAAGATCCCCCCTGGAGAAGGAAATGGCAACCCACCTCAGTATTCTTACCTGGAAAATTCCATGGCCAGAGGAGCCTGGTGGGTTATAGTACATCGGGTCTCAAAGAATTGGATGTAACTGCATTTATATAGCATAGTTTTCGTTTTAAATTTTTATTTTATATTGGAGTATAATTGATCAACAGTGTTGTGTTAGTTTCAAGCATACAGCAAAATGATTCAGTTTTACATATACATGTGTCTATTTTTTTTCAAATTCTTTTCCCATTTAGTTTCTTACAGAATATTGAGCCACATTCCCTGTGCTATACAGTAGGTCCTTGTTGGTTATCTGTTTTAAACGTTGCGTTGTATACATGCCAATCCCAAACTCCCAGTCTATCTCTCCCTTCCGACCTCTACCCCCTGGTAACCATAAGTTGGTTCTTTAAGTCTGTGAGTCTGTTTCTGTTTTGTCAATAACTTCATTTGTATCTTCTTTTTTTTTAGATTCTGCATATGAGCAGTATCATATGATACTTGTCTTTCTCTGACTTCACTTAGTACGGTAATTTCCAGGTCCATCCATGTTCCTGCAGATAGCATTATTTCCTTCTTTTTAATGGCTGAGTAATAGTCCATCATTTATATGTACAACATTTTCTTTATCCATTCATGGTTGGTGAACAGTTAATTTGCTTCCATGTCTTGGCTATTGTAAATAGTGCTGCAATTTACGCAATAGAGCATAGTTTCTCCATCCATCCTTCCATCAATGGACAGTTAGACTGTTTCCACATCTTGGTCATTCATTGTCAGTAGTATTGCAGTGAACATGGGAGGGCTAATCTCTCCGAGATCCTGATTTCAGTTTTCCTCTTTATATAAATACTCGGAGGTGGGATTGCTGGATCACATGGTAATTCTATTTTGATTTTTTGAGGATCCTCCACTTAGTTTTCTATAACGGCCATACCCTTTTGCCCAACAGTGGAAAAGGGTTCCCACTTCTCCACGTGGTGAACGTGGTGAACACTTGTCTTTCATGACCAGCCTTTTATTGAGGATATATCATGTGCTGGGCACTGTGCTCTTCACTGTATAGCGTGATGTCATTTAATCTTCAAAAGACCAAGCGAGGCTTGGAGAGGTTAAACAAAGGGGCAAGAGGAAGTGGTAATATTTAGTTAGTGTTTAACACTCTGGCTGAGGCAGGAAGCAGGCCTCAGAGTGTAGTATTTACCAGTCATTTGACCCCTGCTAAGCCTTATTTCCTCAATTATAAATTACAAATACTGAGATCACCCTGATGGTCCAGTGATTAAGACTCTGCTTCCACTGCAGGGGACACAGGTTCAATCCCTGGTCAGGGAAGTAGGATCTTGAATGCCATGCAGCATGGCCAAAAAAATTAGAAATATGAATAGTACTTCTCTAAATGGTTATTGTGAAAATTATGTGAGAAAACATATCTAAATTATTAAATGTGTATAAAGTACATGTTGATTATTGCTATATTACTAATAATTTTTATTATTAAGGTATTTGCTCTTAGCCACTTCCCTTTTTATTTCAGCTGGAATTCTAACATTTGGTTTCAGTATGTGTGCTTTTTTGGCTCAAGTCCATTTCTCGCATTTAGTTTCTCCCCTTGAACTGCATAAACATTAATAAATATGCCTCTAGCAATAATAAACTGACAGTTTTAGGAAATAGCCAAGGACACAAAAATACTGTTTTATAGAGGCTATTTTATCTTTCAAATATAGATTTGGCATTTGAAATATATATTCAACAAAAGGCAAAGCACTAATGAACATTTTTTGACATATATGACAGAGGATTAATGTAATTAATAGCCAGAGAGCTTTTATAAATCATCAAGAGACAGCAAATATTCCAGTAGAAAGATGGGCAAAGAGCATAAGGCAATTCATGCCAAAAAGAAATGCAAATGGCTAATAAATATGAAAAAATATTCACTCTGTAATGTTATAACCATGAAGGATCATTTTGGTTCATAAAATTGGCGAAATTTAAAATTAGAATATTTATTGCTGGTGAGAATATGAAAATTGAGCAATCATACATTACTGCTGGTGGCAGAAAATGATAAAACTCATTAATGAGAATAGCGAACTTCCTGCTGGTTCAGTGGATAGGATTCTGCCTGCTAATGCAGGGGACCCCAGTTAGATCCCTGGTCTAGGAAGATCCCACACGCCGAGGAATGGCTAAGCCGGGGTGCCACAACTACTGAGCCAGCTCTCTAGAGTGCAGGAGCTGCAGCTACTGAAGGCCATGTGCCCAGAGCCTGTGCTCCAGCACAAGAGAAGCCACGGCGATGAGAAGCCTGTGCACCAAGGGGAGTAGCCCCCGCTGATGCACATAGCACAGCCATAAATAAATCAATAAACATTTTAAAAATAGTTGTTTCTAGAGGAAAGTTTGTATGTATCAAAATCTTTTAAAAATATGCAAGCCTTCTGGCCTAAGACTTCTAGGAAAATCTTAGATGAATTGAAAGCTGTGTTTATATAGGAATGTTTATGCAGCTGTGTTTCTAATAAAAAATTTGAAACAACCTAAATGTGCAGTAATAGCTATTACAGTTATTATTATCAAAGACCAGACTTGTTCTGTGAGAGGGAGTTTTTTTTTCAAGTGATACTGTTGAAGCCAAAAAATCAGACCCGTGCTTTATTTAAGAAGAAAAATGTGCATATAGCCTTAGGAAAATACTGGAAGCACAAGGCTCAAAATTTGGAAGCAGTTGTCTTTAGGTAGAGAATTACAGGTTTTTTGATTTTTCTGCAAAGAGCACGTGTTACGTTTTAGTTGTTATTGCCACGTTACAGACCATGGTAAACTTCCGGCATAAAGCAAGAGTAGTTTTACTGTGTTTGTGTCAAGAATCTGGAAAGGTCAGGTTGGCTTTGCTGCAACACATTTCACACCACACCTGGGGATGACTGAACAGCTAGGGGCCGGAACCACCCGAAGTCTCCTTCGCTCACATGTCTGACCCCTGGGATGTTCTGATGACCGACCTGTCTCCCGAGTGCCTTTGGGTGGCCTCTCTGTGTGGCTGGCCTCTCCCTCCCAGCCTGGCGGCCTCAGTGTAGCAGAGGGCCCCAAGTGTGCATGGTAGAGTGAGCAAGGCAGACACTGCCTTTTCTGATTTGGCTTTGGAAGTAGTGTGGTCTCACTCTGTTAGTTCTACTGAGTCAAGAGTCACCGGCCATCTGTATTCAAGGGAGAAGGGACACAGACTCCATCTCTTGGTCACATTGGAAAAAAGCGAGGTGGGAGATACTGTTGCAGTCATCTTTGGAAAATGCACACATCTTAATTTTGCAGTTAAGAAAAAAGCTCCATAAATATTATTGCATTAATTTTTTTTTTTTAAAAGCTTATTATAGGACTTCACTGGTGATCTAATGGTTAAGAATCTGCCTGTCAATGCAAGGGACACAGGTTTGATCCCTGGTTGGGGAACTAAGATCCCATGTGCTGAGGAGAAGCTTAGCCCATGCACCACACCTACTGAACCCACAGCAGCAATTACAGAAGCCCAGGCGCCTAGAGCCTGTGCTTCGAAATGAGAAACCATGGCAATGAGAAGCCTGAGCACTGCGATGAAGAGGAGCCCCGGCTTGCTGCAAGTAGAGAAAGCGGGTGTGCACCAATGAAGACCCAGCACAGACAAAAACTAAAAAAAACCTTTTATAAAGCTTATTATAAAATACCAATGAGCCTAATTAGCTGAGATCTGAAGTAGAAAACCATTTGGCATAATTGAGACCAACCTTGCTAAACATCTGTGTATTGTTCCTCATGTCCTAGGTGAGTTTCATGTCCTTGATATGTTCCTGTGTGTGGTCACAAGGGTAGAAGTGGGTTTAAGTAGGTGTAGGGTTGTCAGGTACAATACAGGGGGGACTTCCCTGGTGGCTCAAATGATAAAGAATCTACCTGCAAGGCAGGAGGTCTGGGTTCGATTCCCTGGGTTGGGAAGTTCCCCTGGAGAAAGGAATAGCTACCCACTCCAGTATTCTTGCCTGAAGAATCCCATGGACAGAGGGGCAGCCTCAATAAAGGGCATCCAGTTAAATTTAAATTTTAGATAAATACCAAATAAATGTTTATCATAAGTCTGTCCCAAATTTTGCACCGGCCATCCTTGTACTATACAGTTATTCATTGTTTGAAATTTAGATCTAATTGAATGTCTTACATTATTGTTTTGCTAAGCCTGGCAGCCTGATTAGGGGGACCTGGGGAGAGGAGCCTGATGGACTGTTGCTCCCTTCTGACTCCCCTCAGTCAGTCAGGGAAGGGAGGAGTTTTTGGCAGTGGTGTGGGATTCTATTTTCAGCGTGGGCATCAACACTCTCAGAATAGAAGAGGGTGAGAGATGGGGTGAGGGAAAGAATGTTTTCCAACATGTGAGGGGAATTAGCCTGCAGAGACTGGAAACCTGGATTTGATTCCTGGACTTGTTGAAAACTCACTATGACCTTGGGTAAGTCACTAAATCCTTCTATGGCCAAGTCTCTTGGTGAATCATTCTAGCTTGATATAGGGTTGTGGAGAGGATGAATGTGAGATGAGTAAAATTATTTCAAGATCTTTAGAAAAGCTTGGGGCTGGTTCGCTCTCACTCTGAACCTGGGCACACCTGGGGGCTCGTCTCCGCAAGCTCTCTCATGTAATCACTGTTCTTAACCAAAACATCACACCAAAATGTTGTTGTTGCTTTTTAAAATCCATCAACCTCAGTCCCACTAGAAGCTACATGAACTCGGACAATAGCAGAAGGTCTTGTTAATTAAAGAGTTGAATGTGTTATTAAGTTCTTTTTCTTCCTCTTCCTTTACAGACTGTGACTTAATATTGTAAGTCAACCAAATGTCAATAAAAAAGAAAAGCTTAAAATAAGAAGTTATATTCTTCTCTGTTAAACTGTGTTTCCAGTAGCTAAAACTGAAACTAGTGAATATATATATGCCTGTTGCAGCTATGCAGGATCCTTTCCTACCTAGCAACTGACAAATAACAACAAAAAAAGAAGAAAAACCTTTGCCATTGGCCAGATCTCTTTTTGGTGAGGTAATTAGGGCAAAACTGTTATTAATTAGGAGCCCATTTTCTGAAATCTTCAAAATCACCCCATCTCCAATTCTGTCTTTTAGCACTTGGAGCATTGTTTAGTGAGCACTCTAATATTTGCTGAGTGTTGATAAAACAAACCACTAAAAAACACGTTAAATTTATTAAAAATAAATTCAAACAATTTTAAGGATACCCTGAGGCAGGTATACATGCAGCTCAGTTTCTTATTTCTGTATTTCTTATTTCAGATGCAGTCTTTTATTTATTTATTTTTAAACTTTCTATTTTGTATTGGAGTATAGTTGACTAACAATGTTGTGATAGTTTCAGGTGTACAGCAAAGTGGTTCAGTTATACATACACATGCATTTATTATTTTTCAAATTATTTTCCTGTTTAGGTTGATATAAGATATTGAGCATAGTTCCCTTTGCTTTACAGTAGGTCTTTGTTGGTTATGCATTTTATTTTTTTAAATTTTTTTATTAGGATATAGCTGATTAACAATGTTGTGATAGTTTCAGATGAACAGCAAAGGATCTGAGCCATCCATATACATGTTTCCATTCTCCCCCACACTCCCACCCATCCAGGCTGCCACATAGCACTGAGCATAGTTTCATGTGCTACCAGCAGGGCCTTATTGGTTATCCATTTTACATATACCAATGTGTACATGTCCATCCCAAACTCCCTAATTATCCCTCCCCCCTACCTTTCCCCTCAGGTAACCATAGATTCTTTCTCGAAGTCTGTGAATGTGTTTCTGTTTTGTAAGTAAGTTCATTCGTGTTCTGTTTTAGATTCCATGTGTAAGCAATATTCTGTTTTTCCCTGACTTACTTCACACAGTATGACAATCTATATGTCCATCCATGTTGCTGCAAATGGCATTATTTCATTCTCTCCAGTGGCTGAGTGATCGTATATATGTACCATATCTTCCTGATCCATTCCCCTCTTGATGGACATTTAGGTTGATAGAGAGTCTTGGCTATGGTAAACAGTGCTGCAGTGAACATTTGGGTGCGTGTATCCTCTCAGACCACGTTTTTCCCCAGATACATGTCCAGGAGTGTAGCCTTTTAGATGCAGCATATATATGTCTAGGACTATGGCTGAGGTCTGGCAATATCCTTAGCTGTAGAGGAAAGTTGAATACATATGGTTTTTTTTTAATCAATATTTTTAAAAATTTATTTTGATTGGAGGCTAATTACTTTACAATATTGTGATGGTTTTTGCCATACATTCACATGAATCAGCCATGGGTTTACATGTGTTCCCCATCCTGACCCTCCCTCCCACCTCCCTCCTCATCCCATCCCTCAGGGTCTTCCCAGTGTACCAGCCCTGAACACCCTGTCTCATGCATCAAACCTGGACTGGTGATCTATTTTACATATGATATATGTTATTAATATAAAAACATTATATGATGCCTAGATGGAGATGTTTATATTAAACATAAATTATCACAATTAAAGAAATAAACATTTTTTAAAAATTAGGGATCGATGATGTATGCTCATTTCACTAGAAACTTAAACAATTGAATTCACAAAATAATCTTCATAACCATAGCTTTACCATATCTAGAGAACATATTAAAAGTGTTCTGGGAAACCCACTAAAATCATTTCCCTTTGAAATTGTTTATTGGTGATTTGTGGGCTATTTTATGATGAGTGAGATTCCACTTAGACTATATCTAGATTTTGCTTATCTTGCTTGAATATTAGATCCTTATGGAGGTGAGATCATGTTCATTTTGTTCTCTGGGTCCTGTAATAATTGACTCTTAGTAAATAATTGACTCTTAATAAATACTTGATAAGCAAATGAATAATTTGATGAAGAGTAGTTTTTCTTCATTTCTTTTTTTTGAGATGGATAGTTCTTAAACTTGGGTCTTATAACTGTGGCTCAGAGAGGTTAAATAAATTCCTCGAGGTCACACAGTAAAGATGGCACAGCGGTTCCAACTCCAGGAGCCCAAGGCCATCGTAAGTATTATGTTCAGTTGCCTATTATGGTTAATTGTTATGTTAAATTGCCTTTTAAAATGATATATACATACACACGCATCTATGTATATATACATATATAAAATGGAGGTATATATTTAATACAAAATATTAAATGTCTTAGAATTCAGAGCTATCATCTCATGAGACTTGGGTAATTAGAGGAGGTTTGGGGAAGGGGCTGGGATTTGAAATGGGCCTTGACGGATGGGAAGCGTTTCAATAAAACGCTTCAGTAGAATGGAAATGGAGCATCTCATTAGGGGAACAGGATAAGCAAGGTGAAGAGGTGGGAAGAGTTCCTGCAGGAAAGGAGTGAGAAGTGAGTAAACCTGGAAAAGCAGATGGGGGAATGGTCTCATAACCCAAGGTCTTGTGTTTTATTTCCATCGTGTATACCAGTATGTCATGCATGTCAATAAAGAGGAGTCTAAACAGACTTAACAGCAGTGAATTGTGGATAATTATAGTATGCTAATCTCTTGAAAGTGTTCTGGAGAATTAAAATTCTTTTCTCCGAGAGCGTTTATCTTTGGGCCTGAACCATTTCAAGTGCTTTCCACTGCTCTTTCAAGAATGTAATTCCTTCCCATCTCCTTGCCGTCTGTTCCACTATCGTGGGGCACACAGATGACGTGGGGGGGACGCAGGC
Organism: Budorcas taxicolor; assembly: GCF_023091745.1. NCBI lineage: Eukaryota > Metazoa > Chordata > Mammalia > Artiodactyla > Bovidae > Budorcas > Budorcas taxicolor. The sequence continues at coordinate 47,028,823 of NC_068923.1, read as the reverse complement.
GGCCCTGGCAGTCTTGACTCTGCAGCCTGTCTTGGGGGACCTGTCTGGGTCTCCTTTGCTTTCCCAGGACACAGCACAGAGATCCGGGCTCCATGTGAGCCTGGTCATGGCCAGCAGGCTGGCCTCAGCAGAAAACATTTCCTGTAAAAGGTAAAGCTAATATTCTTAATGGCCACATTGGAAGGGTTGTTAGCTACTTCCCACAGTGCCTGCCTATGCAGATGAATTCTGATTATTGATAACAGTACATTCCTGGGATTAGAATGATGTCTTCAGGGGTTGGTGGAGAGGACAAACCGAGAGCTGTCTTTTAAATCTAGTTGTGCACCGCTTCTACCTGAAAACAGTTTAAAAAGTTTTCATTTCCTAAATGTGGATAAATCTAGTTGTGCACCGCTTCTACCTGAAAACAGTTTAAAAAGTTTTCATTTCCTAAATGTGGATTATTAGCATTTTGTCCTCCCTGCTCCAAGGGCTGTGTAAAATCCTGGTGGATTTGAGACACTTGACAAAAGAAGAATTTAATTCTACTTATTTATCTTTGCTCTTAAAATTTTTTTTTCATGACTCTTCTTTTTTAAAAATTATTTTATTTTATTTTATTTATTTATGGCTGTGCTGGGTCTTTGTTGCTCTTCATGGGTCTTCTCCAGTTTCCACAAACAGGGGCTCCTCACCGCAGTGGTTTCTCTTGTCATGGAGCATGGGCTCCAGTAGTTATGGTACCCAGGCTTAGTTGCTCCAAGGGATCTGGAATCTTCCCGGACCACAGATCAAATCCTTGGCCCTTTCATTGGCAAGTGGTCTCTTTACCACTGAGCCACCAGGGAAGCCTCTCATGACTCCTCTTTTTTTTAAAAAAAAAACAACTGTGTTTTCATTCTTTTTTATCCTGTATTGTCAGGAGTGGGGGTTGTGTTTTAGTTTTCTTTCCTAAAAATATCAATTTACCATTAAATCTGGAGCTAATTAATCAGTATTAGCATACAAGTCGTTTATATTGATGGATTTTTCCTTTAAAATAATTTTTTGGGAGTCTGTACCTGATGATGGTACAGATATTAAAAAAGCCTGAGAGGGACTTCCCTCGTGGTCCAGTGGTTAAGATTCTGCCTTCCAGTGCCAAGGGCAGGCTTTTGAACCCTGATCGGGGACTAAGATCCCTCATGCCGAAGGGTGCAGCCAAAAAGTAAAAAAAAAAAAAAGCCTGAGAATTCATGCTTAAAAAGGAAGCATTTCTCTTATTTCCTTAGCTGTTCATTTCTTGTTCACAGAAGCCCTGAAAATGATAGACTGTTCCTTGGATATCATTTCAGAGGCTTTTACAGCCCATTTAAGGGTGTGTGTGTGTGTTTATCCTTTTAAATATTACACACACACTCAAAGGATGGCTTGCACATGCACCTTGCATGTGGGACCTTAGTACTATGACCAGGGATCAAACCTGAGCCCCCTTCATGGAAGCTTGGAGTCTTGGACCATTAGGGAAGTCCTGTACCGTGCTTTTTGAATTACACTTTTTTATTATATTATAGACAGAACTGCCTGATTTGTTAAACAATCTACACAGTATTCCATTTGGCAACCCACTCCAGTGTTCTTGCCTGGAGAATCCCAGGGACAGGGGAGCCTGGTGGACTGCCGTCTGTGGGGTCGCCCAGAGTCGGACATGACTGAGCGACTTAGCAGCAGCAGCAGCAGCAAGCAAGCACTTCTTTAGCCAGACATTTTGTTGTTTCAGTGAAAATGCTTCTATAAACAGTATTTGTTATAGGTGTGAGCATAACTGTTGGATCAATTTCTAAATCTGCAATTTTGAGACCAAAAAGCATGCATTAAACATTTTGATAAATATTTCCATATAGTGCCTCCAAAGAAGTCATATAAATTTATGTTTTCACCAACAAGATGGTAAATTGCTAGTTTGCTCCTTTTCTCACCAACATGGTGTGTCATCAGATTTTTGGTATTTGCTAATATGAAAGTCATGATGGTATCTCATTGTAGTTATAATTATTTTTCTTATAAGCAAAATTGAACATGTGTTTTTATGTACAAAAGATCTTTGTATTTCTTTTGTATAAACTGTTTATCTACTCTTTTACCTATTTTTGGTGACTGATCTTTTTCTTACTGATTTTAGGCATTCATTGTACATTAATGAATTACTTGTTTATTGTCTGTGATATTTGTTGCACATATTTTTTTCATATTTTATTCTTCCTTTTGATTTCATTGATTTTTTTTTTCACGGCTTTTGGATGCTGTATCTTACTAAAGCTTCCCCAATTCTGAGATTATTTTTAAAAATTTTCCTTGTTTTCTTCTCATACTTTTGTGTGTATATTTGTGTGTGTATTTACATTGAAATCTTTGATTCATTTAGAATTTAGTTTGGTATATAAATAAAGTAGGGATCACTTTATTTTTTTTCAGATGGCTACTCATTTAACACAATATTATTTGTTGGTTAATCTTTTGTTTCCTTGTTTATTTGAAAGTCAGTCTTTATAGTATACTAAATTCCTGAATGAATTTGGGTTTATTTCTAGACTGTTCTGTTCCATTGATGATCTCAAGGAAATCTGACAACTTTTAAGGAATTTTTGTAAAATTATTCATAATTTAATTTATGTACAGTGTTTCTTATCAGTTTTTTAAGAGATTTGATTTCTGATTTGTTAAAATTCCTCAAAGACTTTTAGATCTGTCAATGTTTTAAGTCCAACTTTCAGCCCAAAGAAGCCTCCATTGTGTGCTGGTGAAAAATTGTGTTTCCCGTGCAGACATTATGCCTGAAAACAAAACATTTCACATTTGTTTTATTAATGCTCTTCCTTGTTTGCTGTTTTGTCATTTAAAATTGAAATATATTGATGAAAATTGCAATTGTCAGCATTATTATGCCTTGTTACCTTGTCATGAAAGATGAAACTTTCAAGTCTTTATTTACATTTTCCTCGGAGTTAAAATTTTTTAAATTGTGGTAAAATAGACATAACATAATGGAGAAGGAAATGGCAACCCACTCCAGTACTCTTGCCTGGAAAATCCCATGGATGGAGGAGCCTGGTAGGCTGTAGTCCATTGGATCGCTAAGAGCCAGACACAACTGAGCAACTTCATTTTCACTTTCATGCACTGGAGAAGGAAATGGCAACCCACTCCAGTGTTCTTGCTTAGAGAATTCCAGGGACGGGGGAGCCTGGTGGGCTGCTGTCTATGGGGTCGCAGAGTCGGACACGACTGAAGTGACTTAGCAGCAGCAGCAGACATAACATAAAGTTGACCAGGTTAACCATTTCTAAATGTACTTAGTTCCGTGGCACTAAGTACCTTCACATAGTTAGGCAACCATCACCACGGACCATTTACTTTTTAAAATAAATGTATGGCTTGTCTTTCAAAAGACAGAAATCACCTGAGAATGGTATGTGGAATCCTTGGGAAACAAAAGCCGGTCAGTAATTTGAAGCTGATGTGCACAGCGTCTTTCTGGAGCACAGACGCGTTCTATAAAAGGCATGTATTTCTTGGCTCTAAATCCCGATACAGTAAAACTGGCCATTTAGAAATTGATCTGAAACTCAATTCTTAAACTGTCAGATTCAGCCTGAGCTCAGAGTCAGACTTTGGCCTCTACCCTTCGTGACTGTTAGGACCATGGGACACGTCAGCACCCTCTGCTCAGTTGCTATGGCCTTCTTTGTGGGATTGTCAAGGCCCAGGGCTTTTCTCTTTTTTTGGATGAGATTCTCCAAATATTATTTAGATAAATGGATGAATATGTCTTTCACACCATCTGAATATGTATCTCCTGTCCCCCCTTCACCTTCTCATCTTGCTTCAGGTGTCAATGAGCCAGCTAATCTGGGAATATCTTTTTTCTAATTGCATGTAGGCATATGCCAGTAGTGCTCTGAATGGAGGTGCCAGCCCGCTATTTTGCTGCTCACTGCCGCCTCCTAAATATCCAGGCAGGACTCTCCATCCTTCTGAGTGGAGAGGCGCTTTCCCAAATTGCAGTGTTGGAGGGCCATATGTTAATGAATGGGGGCAGGAGGGAGTCAATTAAAGGAAGCTCTTGGCCTCTTTCCTGGGAGGAGAGCTTTGAGCTGGATCCGGAGCAGCTGTGCAAAATCCTGACCCTCTGCCCGTCCAAGCGGCCTCTTTTCAGCAGATTGCTGCTGTAAGAGAAAAGGAAGGGCCATCATTGTTCCATTCTCCTTTGCTCTCGCATCCTATTTTGTGCATTCTCTTTGGCTGTGCTTATTTGCATAACTTGTCTCACAAAAGTTAAAAATTGTCATCCCATTATGGAAAATGGTAGGACACAGTGGATTATATGTGTCACTGGAATTAATCTTTGCATCAGAAAAGAATGAGGATTTCTCCAGTCTCCACTTTCTAAAGCATGCTGAGAAGACGCTACAGAGAGGAAAAAAAAAAAAAAAATTGGAACGAGCATTAAATGAACCAATGAAAGTCAGTAGGTGCAAGAAACATGTTAGAGTCATGACTTGGTTTGTTTGTTTTTGTATAGTTGACTTGAAGCTAAATTGGTCAGTTTTTATCATCTGTAAAATGAGAATAAGGGACTTCCCTGGTGGGTCAGTGGTTAAGAATTCTCCTTCCAATGCAGGGGATGTGGGTTTGATGCCTGGGTGTGGATCTAAGATCCCACATTCCTAGGGGCAACTAAGCCTGTGTACTGTTACTAGAGAGAAGCTGGTATGTGGCAAAGATCCTGTGTGCCGCAACTAAAACCCAATGCAGCCAAAATAAATACATAAATAAAAATGAGAATAATAATAGTATCTTCCTGGTAGGGTTGTGGTGAGGATTAAGCAATTTAACAGAGGGCCTGGGGCTGAATAATCTAAGTCCTTGCTAGAATTATAAGTATTATCATTATTACCATCATTTCTTGGTCTGTCTTTGATATATTCTGAGACATTGGCCATTTTATGTTTTCCTTCTGTTGGGGCATTGCTTCCACTTCTTCTCAAGAGGCAAACACTATGATGATCCCTCTCTCACTGTGAAACAAAATACAACAAAATAGTTAAGTTGCTTCAGTCTTGTCCGACTCTTGGCGACCCCATGGACCATAGCCCATCAGGCTCCTCTGTCCATGGGACTCTCTAGGCAAAATACTGGAGTGGGTTGCCGTTTCTTCTTCCAGGAAATCTTCCTCTAACAGGGATTGAACCTGAGTCTCTGATGTCTCCTGCATCGCAGAGAGATTCTTTACCCGCTGAGCCATCAGGGAAGCCCATCAAGGAAGGAAGGTTATGAGCTAATTTACATTTTGAATTGTCCTGGTTGCTGAGTGGAGCGTGAACTGAAGGTAAAGAGTGAAAGCAGAGGGAGCGTTCGTACACTGATGACACATTGGGGTTTTTCTAGTTTGGTACTTCCTTGACTTCTGAATTCTGTGAACTGTTAATGTAGAAGAGAAATTTTGGGCAACCAGCATAGTGATGCTATTTGTACCTTTGCCTTGAGAGTCACAAAATCAAAAGCAACAACTACCATCATCTCAAACAACCACCATTTCATAGAAAAGTGGAGATTCTAACAGTGAAAAGGTTGTTGTTTTTCAGTCGCTCAGTTGCGTCCGACTCTTTGCGACCCCATGGACTGTAGCACGCCAAGCTTCCCTGTCCTTCACCATCTCCCAGAGCTTTCTCAAACTTAGGTCCATTGAGTTGGTAATGCCATCCAACCATCTCATCCTCTGTCTCCCCCTTCTCCTGCCTTCAATCTTTTCCAGCATCAAGGTCTTTTCCAGTGCCAGCTCTTTGCATCAGATGGCTAAAGTTTTGGAGCTTCAGCTTCAGCATCAGTCCTTCCAATCAATATTCAGGATTGACTTCCTTCAGGATTGACAGGTTTGATCTCCTTGCTGTCCAAGGGACTCTCAAGAGTTGTCTCCAACACCACAGTTCAAAAGCATCAATTCTTTGGTGCTCAGCTTTCTTTATGGTCCAACTCTCACATCCAGACATGACTACTGGAAAAACCATAGCTTTGACTAGATGGACCTTTGTTGGCAAAGTGATATCTCTGCTTAGGGATGATTAATTTTGTGTAGTCTCAGAATTAAGAGTAACTTTGAAGTTCAATAAAGGTAGGGTTGGGGGATATATTGACATTGTTCCTTTTTTTTTTTTTTTGCTGTTTTATCTTGGATTAAAGTTTGTCCTAGCTGCATGGGTATTTAGGAACCACTGATCTAGTTCACCTTTCCAGTTTTGACAGAAATCCCAGTTACAGCATCCATGACAGATGGTCTTCTAGCTTCTGCAGGAATATTTCCCTGGGGGGATACACACCGTCTTACCAGGCAGCCCATCCCATTGTGGGAGCATCCTAAAGGCTAGAAGCTTCACTGCCACCTCCACATCCTAGCCTGTCCTCTGGATGTGTATGTGTGTGCGTGCATGTATGTTAAGTCAGTTCAGTCATATCTGACTCTGCGACCCTGTGGACTGTAGCCCACCAGGCTCCTCTGTCCCTGGGATTCTCCAGTCAAGAACACTGGAGTGGGTTGCCATTTCCTTTTTAACTGGATGTGCACAGACCAGAGCGAATCTCTCTTCAGCATCTCAGTGTCTCAAATACCAAAAGGTATCAGTCATGTCCACCTGTTTCAAAAGGCCAACATTTCTAGTTCCTTTAACTAATTCTAACTGGATACACAAAATTAGAGATACCAAGGGAACATTTCATGCAAAGATGGGCTCAATAAAGGACAGAAATGGTATGGACCTAACAGAAGCAGAAGATATTAAGAAGAGGTGGCAAGAATACACAGAAGAACTGTACAAAAAAGGGCTTCACAACCAAGATAATCACGATGGTGTGATCACTCACCTAGAGCCAGACATCCTGGAAAGTGAAGTCAAGTGAGTCTTGGAAAGCATCACTACGAACAAAGCTAGCGGAGGTGATGGAATTCCAGTTGAGTTATTTCAAATCCTGAAAGATGATGCTGTGAAAGTGCTGTATTCAATATGCCAGCAAATTTGGAAAACTCAGCAGTGGCCACAGGACTGGAAAAGGTCAGTTTTCATTCCAATCCAATGCCAAAGAATGTTCAAACTACCGCACAATTGCACTCATTTCACATGCTAGTAAAGTAATGCTCAAAATTCTCCAAGCCAGGCTTCAGCAGTACGTGAACCGTGAACTTCCAGATGTTCAAGCTGGTTTTAGAAAAGGCAGAGGAACCAGAGATCAAATTGCCAACATCTGGTGGATCATCACAAAATCAAGAGGATTCCAGAAAAACATCTATTTCTGCTTTATTGACTATGCCAAAGCCTTTGACTGTGTGGATCACAAGAAACTGTGGAAAATTCTGAAAGAGATGGGAATACCAGACCACCTGACCTGCCTCTTGACATGGAACAACAGACTGGTTCCAAATAGGAAAAGAAGTATGTCAAGCCTGTATATTGTCACCCTGCTTATTTAACTTCTATGCAGAGTACATCATGAGAAACGCTGGGCTGGAAGAAGCACAAGTTGGAATCAAGATTGCCAGGAGAAATATCAATAACCTCAGATATGCAGATGACACCACCCTTATGGCAGAAAGTGAAGAGGAACTAAAAAGCCTCTTGATGAAAGTGAAAGAGGAGAGTGAAAAGGTTGGCTTAAAACTCAACATTCAGAAAACTAAGATCATGGCATCTCGTCCCATCACTTCATGGGAAAGATGAGGAAACAATGGAAACAGTGTCAGACTTTATTTTTGGGGGCTCCAAAATCACTGCAGATGGTGACTGCAGCCATGGAATTAAAAGATGCTTACTCCTTGGAAGGAAAGTTATGACCAACCTAGATAGCATATTCAAAAGCAGAGACATTACCTTGCCAACAAAGGTCCGTCTAGTCAAGGCTATGGTTTTTCCAGTGGTCATGTATGGATGTGAGAGTTGGACTGTGAAGAAAGCTGAGTGCCAAAGAACTGATGCTTTTGAACTGTGGTGTTGGAGAAGACTCTTGAGAGTCCCTTGAACTGCAAGGAGATCCAACCAGTCCATCCTAAAGGAGATCAGTTCCTAGGTGTTCATTGGAAGGAATGATGCTAAATCTGAAATTCCAATACTTTGGCCACCTCATGCGAAGAGTTGACTCATTGGAGAAGACTCTGATGCTGGCAGGGATTGGGGGCAGGAGGAGAAGGGGACGACAGAGGATGGGATGGCTGGATGGCATCACCGACGCGATGGACATGAGTTTGGGTAAACTCTGGGAGTTGGTGATGGACAGGGAGGCCTGGCGTGCTGTGATTCACGGGGTCACAAAGAATCAGAGACGACTGAGCGACTGAACTGAACTGAACTGAACTGGATACAAACTAGGAAGATAGAAACACACAGTGTATGCAATGAAAGTTCTAAGATTGCTGCTCTGTTACCACTCAGCAGACTTTCAGTGGGTGTTTGGTGTCTGTTCTGCTGTCTAGTCCCACACACAGGAAATAGAAAGTTAGAAGGAAAGTCTCCCTTTAAGCAGATTTGAAGGCTAGCTACTTGGACATCTATTTTAGAATGGAGGCAGGGGGAGGAATTTAACTCTGCACACAGATCTTGATCTCATAACCCCGCTCTGGGCATTAACATCATTTGTTTAAGAGAGACCTGGATTTAGGGGACAAATTAATTCATGTCCAAAGCTTTAAGGCTTTAAAAAGAATCCAGCCCTGCTGGTGAGTAATGTCAGGGAGACTATTCCTGACTTAAAGGGTATGTAGCTTTGAATTAAGGCTTGTGAAGGCACCTAGTGTTTTACTGGCTACTCAGTAAAGGTTTATTTCATTTCTTTCCTTTCTCCCTTCCTGTCTCTTTTTCCTCCTCCTCCCCTCCTTCCTCCTTCCTCTTCTTTCAATCTGTTGTTGTTTAGTTGGTAAGTTGTGTCTGACTCTTTCCCACCCCGTGGACTATAGCCTGCCAGGCTCCTCTGTCCATGGGATTTCCCAGGCAAGAATACTGGAGTGGGTTGTCATTTCCTACTCTGGGGGATCTTCCTGACCCAAAGATCAAACCCATGTCTCCTGCACTGGCAGGCAGATTCTTTATCACTGAGCCCTTGAATCTGTTAAGAGAGTATAGTATTTTGTATCTTCATCTTGTCAAAGCGTGAGTAGATTTGTTAAATATCTGGTTCAAACTTGATAGTCCTGTGACCCTTATATACTTATGACAAAAATACATTCCTTTAAGATAGTCCTCTAAGAATGCAGTTTCCTAAGTTTTGTACATATTGGACATTTAGTTCAGTTCAGTTCAGTTCTGTCACTCAGTCGTGTCCAACTCTTGGCAACGCCATGAATTGCAGCACGCCAGGCCTCCCTGTCCATCACCAACTCCCAGAGTTTACCCAAACTCATGTCCATCAAGTTGGTGATGCCATCCAGCCATCTCATCCTCTGTCATCCCCTTCTCCTCCTGCCCCCAATCCCTCCCAGCATCGGAGTCTTTTCCAATTCTTCGTATGAGGTGGCCAAAGTATTGGAATTTCAGCTTCAGCATCAGTCCTTCCAATGAACACCTAGGAACTGATCTCCTTTAGGATGGACTGGTTGGATCTCCTTGCAGTCCAAGGGACTCTCAAGAGTCTTCTCCAACACCACAGTTCAAAAGCATCAATTCTTCGGCACTCAGCTTTCTTCACAGTCCAACTCTCACATCCATACATGACTTCTAGAAAAACCATAGCCTTGACTAGACAGACCTTTGTTGGCAAAGTAATGTCTCTGCTTTTGAATATGCTATCTAGGTTGGTCATAACTTTCCTTCCAGGGAGTAAGCGTCTTTTAATTCCATGGCTGCAATCACCATCTGCAGTGATTTTAGAGCCTCCAAAATAAAGTCTGACACTGTTTCCTCTGTTTCCCCATCTATTTTCCATGAAGTGATGGGACGAGATGCCATGATCTTAGTTTTCTGAATGTTGAGTTTTAAGCCAACCTTTTCACTCTCCTCTTTCACTTTCATCAAGAGGCTTTTTAGTTCCTCTTCACTTTCTGCCATAAGGGTGGTGTCATCTGCATATCTGAGGTTATTGATATTTCTCCTGGCATTAAGAATCCTAAATATAAAAGACAAGGTTCTCTTAGTTTAGATGTTTATATAATAAGCAAAGTCATAGGCATAGGATGAAAAAAGTTCCATTTGGGGGCCGCAGATAGCCCCTGTGAGGTAGTGGGACTCCTAACTTGCCTGTATGCTTCTAACAATTTTGCTTTTTTCATCTTCGAATGCCATGTTGTTGTTGTTTAGTCACTCAGTCGTGTCCGACTCTTTGCAAACCCCATAAACTGTAGCCCGACAGGCTCCTCTGTCCATGGCATTTTCTAGCCAAGAATACTGGAGTGGGGTATCATTTCTTTTTCCAGGGGATCTTCCCAACCCAGGGGTCAAAACTGTGTCTCTTGCATTGGCAGGCAAATTCTTTACTGCTGAGCCACCAGGGAAGCCCATCAGATGCCATACACTTGAATTTTTTTAAAGGTGTAGGATGATGATTCTGTCTTCTCTGTGGGTAACATTTTTGTCAAGATAAAGTGTGACCAACTCTTGACTTGAATCCCACTGTGTCTGGTGTGAAACTTGAACTCCTGTTTCCTTCTTTTTAATTAATTTATTTTGGCTCTGCTGGGTATCTGCTGCCGTGAGTGGGCTTTCTCTAGATGCAGAGAGCTGGGGCTACTCTCCAGTTGTGGTGCTTGGGCTTTTCACTGGGGTGGCTTCTCTTTTCGTGGAGCACAGACTCTAAAGCTCAGGTTCAGCAGTTAGGGTTAACCCTAACCCAACCCTAACCCTAACCCTAAGCCTGTGGTGCGCAGACTTAGTTGCTCCACGACATGTGGAATCTTCCCAGACCAGGGATTGAACCTATGTCCTCTGCATTGGCAGGCAGATTCTTAACCACTGGACCCCCAGGGAAGTACTGAACTGTTTGTTTTTGTTAGAAATGACCTGGAATATCTTTGTCTTCAGCGTTCACTACTAATGTTGTTGGGCACTTGTTTAGGTGACAGAGGGAGCAGGTCTTAGGGAGGGCGCAAGTGGCCAGGCTCAAACCAACCTCTTCTAGGAAAACCTTCCTGACTTTGCAACTGCCTTCATTATACAGCTGTTACTTGCATTTCATTTGGCCTGTGGACTGTTGTCTGTGCAAGATCTGTGATTACAGTTCACCATGGATCTTCTGTCTACTGAGCTGGGGTGGTGGGTTCCTTGGATGATAGGGTTAATCTGCAGAGTTCTGAGGCAACAATCCACAGACTGAACTTTCCCACTTGGCATTTTCTCAGGTGAATGCTTCAAAGTTGCAAAAACCACTCCTTCCCCTGAAGAATTTGCTATCATTTTGGACTGTCTGTCCACTGTGGAGATGCTAATTCTGCAAGTGTAATGTCAAGAGCACGTTTGCTATTTTAAGCCAAGACATGGAAGTAACCTAAATGTCCATCAACAGAGGAATGGATAAAGAAGATGTGATGTGTATGTGTGTGTGTGTATATATATAATGGAATACTACTCGGCCATTAAAATGAATGAAATAATGCCATTTGCAGCAACATGGACGGGCCTAGAGAGTGTCATACTGAGTGAAGTCAGTCAGAGAAGGAGAAATAGCATATGAGATCCCTTATATGTGGAATCTAAAAAGAAATGATATGGATGAACTTACTAACAAAGCAGAAAGATTCATAGTCCTAGATAACGAAAGTATGGTTGCCTGCACACACTGCTGTATTTAAAATGAATAACAAGGACCTACTGTATGGACATGGAACTCTGCTCAGTGTTACGGGGTAGCCTGGATGGGAGGGGAGTTTGGGGGAGAATGTGTACATGTATGTGCTTGGCTGAGTCCCTTTGTTGTCCACCTGAAACTATCACAACTTTGTTAATTGGCTATTCCCCAATACAAAATGAATAGTTTAAAGAAAAAATAAGAAAGAGCATGTTTGTGATTTTTAAAATTTTGTTGTAGAGAATTAGAGGTCCAGTAACTTACTATTAGGATAACATTTACCATTATTTATACATTTTGTAACTAATTAAGAAACTTCTAAATATTACTATTATTTTTTTCACTTTTCTTTGCATTAATTTTTTTTGTGGCATAATATTCCTGGGCCATGTTTATATACTTCAGTTTCTTCTGGGATATGTTTTTCTTCTGTGCAACCTCCCCTTCCAGTTTAGGAATAATTTGTTCTTTTTCAGTGAGGATCGTCTCCATGTGGCAGGGAGAGCCCACATAAAGGTTGATCTGACCGTGAGCTCTGTAAGTCCTGAACCTCCTCTTGGGGGCTTGGTTCACAAGGATGTGCTCATGGCCAGAGAGTCTACATCTAAGCCCTTAAGTTCAGCATTACTGTCTGCACTTTTGAGCATGTGCAGTAAAAATTTAACACTCTTTGTGGGCCACTGGTCCTGTGTCCAGCTCCACTGTTGGGCCAGTGCACACCTACCAACTCCACCATTGTAACAGTGGAAAGGCACACGTTGCTTCTTTAAAGTGACATCCTTCAGATGTGTGTGTGTGTTTGCACTCAGTCGTTCAGTAGTGTCTGACTGTAACCCCATGGACTGTAGCCCGCTAGGCTTCTCTGTCCACAGAATTCTCCAGACAAGAATACTGGAGTGGGTTGCCATTTGCTCCTGCAGGGGACCTTCCTGACCCAGGGACTGAACCCACATGGCTTGTGTTTCCTGTATTGGGAGGCTGATTCTTTACCACTGAAGAATCTTTACCCTAGGAAGCCATCCTTCAGATACGTGGTGGCTTTTCAGTTATGCATACCCTTAATGGCCTGGGCAGTTTCCTGAATGTTCTTAAAGTAAACAGGAAGATTTGAACCTCTTGATTTGCATGATTTTGTGGGGTTTTCTGGATCAGGTGAATAGCACACCATTTTCAGAGGCCACCTCAGGCTGCTTACTGGAAAACCCTAAATGTTATTTTTTCCCCAACTTTTTTTTTTTTTGGCCATGTCTAAGAGACTTGTGAGATTTTTTTTCTCTGACCAGGGGTGGAAACTGGGCCCTCAGCAGTGGAAGCACGAAGTGTTAGCCACTGAACCACCAAGGAATTTCCCCTCAACATTTTAGTTTGAACATTTTTAAATATAGAGAGAAGTTGAAAGAGTTTTGCAGTGAACACCTGTATACCTATGTTTAGGCGCTGGTCAGTAGTAGTCTTGAAGTTTTGCTGTTAGCAGATGTTAAACATTTTGGATGTTTGAAGGAAATAATTATGAATGTGGCAAAGATTTAGCTATAAGGTGCTTATTGATGTCCAAGCATAAAATTGGAAAAATTCTGAATGTTTAATTAATCATTGTTTTTTTAATGCTGCCTTTATATTAAAATCTCTTGGGAAGCTTAAAAAAAGTACTGGTGGCTGGACCCCTTCCCCCAGATTCATAATTAATTGTTCTGAGGCAGGGCTTGGGCAGTAATTCTAATATGCAGGTAAGATTGAGTACTTCTTGGATAAAAAATACATTTAGGAGTTATTATACAATAAGGAATGGGGGCTTCCCAGGTAGCTCAGCTGGTAAAGAATCTCCTGTGATGCAGGAGAACCCAGTTTGATTCCTGGATTGGGAAATTCCCCTGGAGAAGGGAATGGCAACCCACTCCATTATTCTTAGCTGAAGAATCCCCATGGACAGAAGAGGCTGGCGGGCTATAGTCCATGGGGTCACAAAGAGTCAGACATGACTGAGTGACTAAGCACAGCACAGCACATATAAAGAAATACTATGGAGCCATCAAAATGATGCTATGGAAGAATATTTACTGACATAGGAAAATGTTCAAGAAATACTGACTTGTGAAAAAAATCTTAGTTTACTGCATACTATATATAACAAGATTCTAATTTTATAAGAATGAAATTTTATGTCTGCTTATAATTACTAAACAAGTATATTCCAAAAAGTTAGCAGTGGTCATCTTTGATTGATTATTTTTTCCTTCTTATTGTTTATCTGTATTTTCCAGATTTTCCATTATGAGCAAACATTTTATTCATAATAAAAATGAGTTACTTAAAAAAGATTTCCCAGGTGTTTATGAAGCTCTGCCAAAAGGCATCAATTTCTTAATGATTTGTATGAACTAGAAGCACAGAGTTTACATAAATCCTGGATGACATATCGAAATTGTCTAGATGGAACTTAAACTATTTAAAAACTCATTAGGTCAGCAGTTTCCAAACTCTGGTAACTTTGAGCCTGCTTCTGACTGGGGAGGTTATAGAGGGGACCAGGAAGCCAAGCTGAGTCTGTGGTAATTGTCACGAACCACACCTTGAAAACAGAACAGTATGAGTGTTATCAGAAATACATACCCAAGGTCTTCCCTGGCAGTCCAGTGGTCCAGCAAGATCTCACTTGCTGTGTGGCCAAACAATTAAAAAAAAAAAAAAAGAAATACATACCAATAAGAACAAATCACAAAACAACTCTCAAATGATGTTTAATAGTATTATCTTCTACTTAAAAGCATTTACTTCTTATACGCCTGCGAACCTTCCAGCTAGAGTCATTCATTTAGCAGGTATTTCTGGGTATTTACTGTGTGTCAGGGGCTATGCTAAGCGCTGGAATCCAGTTGTGAACAAAATAGCCTTGACCTCCGCCCACCTCTGCCTTCCTGCCACCTTCCTATCACTCCTTGGATGATGTCTTGGTAAATTCCATCAGGTTCACTCGTTCTGTTTTCCCTTCATCTAGGTAAAGGGAATATTGACTTAGTTTGGAAAAAGGAGTCCCTTTGATTTGCATCTTCATCTCACAATGACCCACTCTGTACATATTCTTGTGATTTTCTTCTTATGTTCCTTTAGAATGTTACATCTTTGTCAGCTCAGGCTGCTGTGACAAAATACCATGGACTGGCTGGCTTGTTACAGTGGTCATTTATTTTCTCACAGTTCTGGAGGCTGTGAAATCTGAGATCATGTCCATCAAGGTGTTTGGTTTCTAGTTAGAGTGCTCTTCCTGGCTTGCAGACCACTGCTTTCTTCCTGCGTCCTCCTGTGGCAGAGCAGAGGGTGTGGAGGTGGAGGGGAGGAGTGCAAACTCGACGATGTCTCTTCCTCTTTCTATAAGGGTGCTAATCTCATCATGGGGACCCCACTCTCAAGACCTCATCTAAACCTAATTACGTCCCCAAAGGCAAATATACCTTCAAATACACTGGGGTCAGGGCTTCAACATATGAATTTTGGGGCACACATAACATTCAGTCATTAGTCAACTCGATAATCAGGGTGAAGCATGAAAACACAAAACTGCTGAAGTCCTGTCCCTATTTATGTAGAAAAATTTGCACACACAATATAACGTGTTAGGCATACTACCACATGCATATTGTAAAATAAAACATATGATACCTAAAACTGACATTTCAAGGGCAAACTCATAGGACTGAGTTTCCCAAACCTTCACAGTTCACAGTGCCCATAGTGTCCCAGTTCCATTCACTAAGTAATAAGGCCCAGGCAACTGTTGTTATTCAGCCGCTCAGTCTGACTCTTTGCAACACCATGGACTGTAGCATGCCAGTCTGATTGGACTGTAGCATGCCAGTCTGACTGAGCCTGCTTCTGATTGGGGAGGTTGTAGAGGGGACCAGGAAGGATCTCCCTGTCCTTCACCATCTCCTGGAGCTTGCTCAAACCCATGTTTGTTGAATCAGTGATGCCACCCAGCCATCTCATCCTCTGTCGTCCCCTTTTCCTCTGCCTTCAATCTTTCCCAGCATCAGGGTCTTTTCTACTGAGTTGGCTCTTCACATCAGGTGGCCAAAGTAGTGGAGCTTCAAATTCTGCATCAGTCCTTCAGATGAATATTCAGGGTTGATTTCCTTTAGGATTGACTGGTTTGATCTCCTTGCTGTCCAATTTGAAAAAAAAATACACACATAAATTGAAAGAAAAATTTATATTTTTATTAAAAAAAAAAAAAACCCTCAGCACAAGTAGTAATAAAAATGTATGCCTGCGGGGCTCTGCTTGATTTTTTAAAACTTGGAGCCAGATGGGCACTTCCACTTTCTGTTTCACACTCATTTTTTTGTGTGTGTACTTGCTTTTTATCAAGCCAACTTCCAAAAACCTAGTTTTGCAAAGACATGACACCATTGAAAGGAATGAAGATATCTGGTGTTGAAACTGTGACCTGCCTTAGGTTAGCAGGTTGTGTCATGTCTGATGGATGTCTAGTGTCTCTCGAAAATTGAAAAAGTTCTGTGAGTTCCCTGTGGTACCCCAGGGGGTGTGGGTACATAGTCTGAGAACATTATTAAATATTTAGGGAATCTGGTTCATGTAGGATCATTAATTCCATAAATGAACAGAAACTGGTATTATCCTTAGATTTGGTTACTTAAGAGGGTTGAAAGACCAGTCACTGAATCGGCCTTTTAAAGATGCTCCATGGGATTCTCCAGACAAGAATACTGGAGTGGGAAGCCATTCCCTTCTCCAGGGGATCTTCCCAACCCAGGGATTGAACTCAGGTCTCCCGCATTGCAGACAGATTCTTTACCATCTGAGCCACCAGGGAAGCCCCTCAAAGATGCTGAATAATTCCTGAATTGTAGGATGTTACTAAGTTTTATGAAAAGTTTTTTTTCTTCTCTCAGAACTCTAAATGTGCTTGGAGAAATAAAATAAGGAATACTGGAGAAAACGGTTTTTGTTTTTTCTCCTTTTGGTCGCCCTGCAGCATGTGGGGCCTTAGTTCCCCGGCCAGGGATGGAACTTGTGCCCCCTGTAGGGGAAGCACGGAGTCTTAACCACTGGACTGCCTCAGAAATCTTGGAGAAGACTGTTTTTGAATTTGGAAGTTTAATAGGCATAGAATACTAAAATTGAATAATATTAGAAAACAAACACTGGCTTTCTGCAAGGTCTTAACTATCCTTGTACCAGAAAAGAAAACTTAGTCATCGAGAGTCCATTGAACATAGAAAACGTGCAGCCACTGACCTTATTCTGTGGCTCAGGGCAGACAGAAGCCACTGTTCCCTGCCAGGGAGTGGTTTCCCTGGACTGGGCAAGTGGGTATGAGAAGGAGTGGGATTTGCAGGCATTTCTAGTCAGGCTACCTGCCCTGGAATGGTGCTTGCTGGTGACTCAGCAAACAAGGATTCCTGGCTATTTTGGGCAAGGTTGGGAGGAGCCTGAGGGTGTGGTCCTTCTGGGAGGGGACAGTTGGCACAGATGCTGCTGCTGCTTTTTTTTCTCTTGCTACACTGAGTGGCATGTAGACTTTTAGGTCCCCTACCAGGGATCAAGGGCTTCACAGGTGGTGCTAATGGTAAAGAACCCACCTGCTAATGCAAGAGACACGACAGATTTGGGTTCAGTCCTTGAGTCAGGAAGATCCCCTGGAGGAGGGCATGGCCACCCATTACAGTATTCTTGCCTGGAGAATCCCATGGACCAAGGACAGGCTACGGTCCATGGAGTTGCAAAGAGCTGGACATGACTGAAGCGACTTAGCACGCATCACAGTCTAGAACATCAACTCACTTATTTATTATTTCAGCCTCCTACCATGTGACAGGCACCTTGCTAAACACTGAAAATAAAAGGATAAAATATGAAGTCTGGGATCTTACTTTTTTTGATGGCTCCAGTCTTGTGGAATTGCAATTCAATATTAATTTTTTATTAAAAAAATTATCTTTCTTAGAACCACTTGGTTTTGCAACTCTCAATTGTGCATTCAGACTGCATCTTTCACTTTTTTTTTTTTTTAACTTTAAGAGTTCTAGCGAATGAGGTTGGAGCAAAGTGCTTGGAGTTCTTTGTCATCCTGCTATCATCATGAGTATGTTTGAATTGTTCTGTAGGAATCTATCATTCTGGAACTAACATTGGCATATCCATGGCAGTCTTGTACTAAGGAGCAAAATAAAAAGTCCTGAATGGGATTAAATGGGTCCTTTATTTTCCACAACAGAGAGATTTGCATTAGACCAGTATTCATTAAATGAACAAAAAGTATACTCAGTGACGACTGGATGCATTTTTAAATGGGTTAATCTCTGGGTCAGCTGAACAGATTTCTGGGAATCTTTTGCCAAAAGCCCTCAGGCTTAAATGTATGGTGAGTGGGGTGGGGATTTTATCCTTTTCTAGGTTGGTTGATTTCACTCTTAAACTGGTAACAATAAAGAAGTATTCAAGAAGAGGCTGTTTAAAGTGAAGAAGAAGGTTTGTCTAATATACGGTTTGTTCATAAGTTTAATCCTCCTAGAGAAAGCTAGGATTTTTCTCTCATTAAAAGTTTGTTAAGCCAGTGAAATATTTGGGGATATCATATATGGTTTATGAAATTTACTTTGATTAAATGTGCATAATACTTTCAGACACTTTGTATTCCCAAGTCACTTTATGGTTGCTGCTGTAGTTTTGTCAGTAATGCAGGTTTTTAGTGATTTTTCCCATTGCTTTTTTTTCCTCCTGTGTTTATGTTGCCTTCTGAACTGTTTCTATCATAAACCATGTCAGCTCCTGGATTAGAAGTGTGGGAGTTGGGAAGAGAAATTATAGTCAAATTCTATAAACCTATGCTGAGTCAGCATCATTTTTACAGCTGATAAATTTAATCCCAGTGGTATCACGTGTTCTTCAAAATGGCTAATGCTCTTTGAAAGGCAAGCATAACAGGATATTTAAAAAGTCTGAAAAGTGAAAGTGAAAGTCACTCAGTCATGTCCAACTCTTTGTGACCTGGTGGACTATCCAGTCCATGGAATTCTCCAGGCCAGAATACTGGAATGGATAACCTTTCCCTTCTCCAGGGGATCTTCCCAACCTGGGGACTGAACCCAAGTCTCCCACTTTGTGGCGGATTTGTTGCCAGCTGAGCCATCAGTTCAGTTCAGTCACATCCTACTCTTTGCAACCCCATGGCCTGCAGCACACCAGGCTTCCCTGTCCATCACCAACTCCTGGAGTTTACTCAAACTCATGTCCATGGAGTCAGTGATGCCCTCCAACCATCTCATCCTCTGTTGTCCCTTTCTCCTCCTGCCTTCAATCTTTCCCAGCATCAGGGTCTTTTTCTGTGAATCAGTTCTTCACATCAGGTGGCCAGCGTATTGGAGTCTCAGCTTCAGCATCAATCATTCCAATGAATATTCAGGGTTGATTTCCTTTAGGATTGACTGGTTGGATCTCCTTGCAGTCCAAGGGACTCTCAAGAATCTTCTCCAACACCACAGTTCAAAAGCATCAGTTATTCGGCATTCATCCTTCTTTATAGTCCAGCTGTCACATTCATACATGACTACTGGAAAAACCTATCAGGGAAGCTTAAATGTGATTAATCTGGACTTGTAATTTTATTTATTTATTTAAAACAATTTTTATTGGAGTATAATTGATTTACAATGTTATGTTTCAGGTGTACAGCAAAGTGAATCTGTTATACAAATACAAATATCCACTCTTTTTTAGATTCTTTTCCCATATAGGCCATTACAGAGTATTGAGTAGAGTTCCCACTGCTATACAGTATGGACCTGTCATTTTAAACATTAGAGCTGATATGAAGAACATAAATTATTTATTAAACACAGCTCTTTAGAAGTGCTTTTTATTTTCTTAAGAAACAGGAATAACAATAATATGAAATCATATAAAATATTCCTATAGGAATTTTTTTTTTCATTAAGCACAAAGCAACTTGGTTAGCCAGGCTTTCCTAGTGGCTCAGACGGCAAAGAATCCGCCTGCAACAGAAGACCCGGCTTCCATTCCTGCGTTGGGAAGATCCCCTAGAGAAGGACATGGCAAGCCACTCCAGTATTCTTGCCTAGAGAATCCCATGAACGGAGGAGCCAGGCAGGTATAGTCCACAGGGTCACATAGAGTGGGACACAACTGAAGGGATTCAGCACGCACACACACAACTTGGTTAACCAAAACAGTGCTGTATCATTTTCTTCTCTAAGCTTTAATCCTTTAGGACCCGAATATTTGTTCACTTCCTTTTCTCTTAATCACAAGTTAATTTACAGGACCCCGGTGAGCTCATAGAGTCGCTTTTTTGGAAACTGTAATAATAAATGTAAAAATCGTCAGCATCTATTATGTTACTTTTGTGCATCGCAAAACCTGCACAGCCTTCTCCTGTGGTCCTACATGGAGATGCTCTTGCCTGGATGTGTGCAGCTTCCCCAGGTGGGAGCTGGGGACCATCTACTCCCCAGGGAGCACAGGCAATCTTCATGGCAGGAATCTTAGTCTCACCGCGATTAGAATTGAAAACAGAGGGACTGTTCTTTTTCTTCTCTTTCTTGATTTAATTCTTTCTCTTTCCTTTTCTCTTTCCCCCTCATAGTTGATATTTTTGCTTTTCTTAAAAATTCAAAACTATTATGGGAATTTTCTAATATGCAAAAAAATTGAAAGTATAATAAGAGCTCTTATATCCACCATCTTTAATAATGGCTAGCATTTTATCATATTTGCTTTATATCTATTTATTTCAATTTAAAAATTATTTGTGGTAATATATCCCACTAAGAAATATATAGGCCAAATGTCATTGAAACATGTATACTATCATGTAAAAATCGAATCACCAGTCTATGTCCGATGCAGGATACAGCATGCTTGGGGCTGATGCGTGGGGATGACCCAGAGGGATGTTGTGGGGAGGGAGGTGGGAAGGGGGTTCATGTTTGGGATCGCATGTACACCCGTGGTGTTTTCATGTCAATGTATGGCAAAACCAATACAGTACTGTAAAGTAAAATAAAGTAAAAAAAAAAAAAAAAAGAAATATATAGGCCAACTGTATGTTCCAAAAGTTACTTGAGTGACTTACCTAGTGGTGGGTCCAGTGATTAAGACTTTGTGCTTCCAATACAGGGGATGAGGGTTCAATCCCCATTCGGGGAACTAAGAGCCCGCATGTCTCAGGGCCAAGAGATAAAAAAATTAAATTGAAGATAAATAAATAAATAAAACTCACTTGAATTTACTTTTTGCTTTGTGTCAATATGATAACTCATTTGATATAGAATTAAGTTTGTTTCTTTTTCTTCTCAATTTTAGGGTTGCTATCTCTTTGATTTAATCTGTTCTTCGAATATTCAAAACATTTATATGGGTCAGAAATCAAAACTGTGTGTAAAAAGTTCTATTCAAGATAGTTTGGCTTCCCTCTCTCTCCTTTCTCCTGTTCCCTACTCTGCACCTCCCTCTGCTGACTTGCTAACTCTTTTCAGTATTCATTTCTGGTTTATCTTCCCGGAGTTTTTGGAAAAATAAGCTAAATTTAAAATTATATACAATAGGATATTACTCAGGCATTAAAAGCAATGAAATAATGTCATTTTCAGCAAAATGGATGGACCTAGAGAGTGTCATGCGGAGTGAAGTAAGTCAGACACAGAAGGAGAATTATTGTATGATACCTGTTATAAGTGGAATCTAAAAAGAAATGATACAAAATGAAATTCTGTGTGCACCTATTAATTGTTACCTTTTTGCTAAATAAATGAAACTTTTTTATGAGACATATTGCTTATAATTGAAAGTCCTTGGTTGTGGAGGTATAATGACAACAGAAACTTGAGGCTGCCTGTTTGCATGAGTTCTTTTTACAAAATATGGAAAATGAAGATTTTAAAAAGGACATTTTCTTCCAGATGTTTGAAATCAGAAACATAAAACAAAATAAATCTTTTAGTACTAAATAAAAAAACACATATGTATGTGTATATATACATAGATATACATATTTCTTATTTGATCTTTTTTACATAAGATGTAGCATTTGATATGTACTGTGGTACATTTCTTTCACTTAATGTATACTGGAAACCACTCAAATCACTCCTTATCAGTACATAGAAATGTTACTTATTCTTTTTCATGACTCAATATACTTTATTGTGTGGGTAGTTTATTTAGTCAGTTCCTTACTGTGAACATTTGAGTGTTTCCAATATTTTGCTATTACAAACAATTTTATAATGACTAAATGCAAAACTGTTGTTTAGTGTTAATCTATCTATGGGATAGGTTCCTAGAAGTGAGATTGCTGGGTCTAACGGGAAGTGTTTCTGTAATTTACTACCACCAGCAACGTGCAAAACTGCTGGTTTCCCCACAACGTCACAGGACTGGGCTTTGCCAAGCTTTTGGATTTTTGCCCATCTGATACGTGAGAAATTATACCTCAGTATAGTTTTAGTTTACATTTCTGTTCTTTTGAGTAGAAGTTAAGCATCTTTTTCACGTTAACAAGCAAATGGACTTTTTTTCTGAAAACTGTTTAAGCTTTTATTTTTTCTATAGGGATTTTGTCTTTTATCTCAAATTTGAAGAACTTTTCACATATTAGTTCTTTGTGATGTAAAGTTGTAAATATTTTCTCACAGATCATCATTTTGTTGTTCTGACTTTTTTGTGTGATTGCATTTTTTTCTGTTGTGTAATTTGCTTTTGAAATGGCAAAAGTAACGTAACGTAACAACATTTTCAAAGAAAAAAGCCCCATATAGTTTCAAGAGAACTTTTTATTTTGCAAATTCCCTCCTAGATATGTCCATATTTATGTTTCAGTCAGTTCAGTCGCTCAGTTTTGTCCTACTCTTTGCAACCCCATGGACTGCAGCACGCCAGGCTTCCCTTCCATCATCAACTCCTGGAGCTTACTCAAACTCATGTCCATGCAGTCAGTGATGCCATCCAACCATCTCATCCTCTGTCGTCCCCTTCTCCTCCCGCCTTCAATCTTTCCCAGCATCAGGGTCTTTTCCAATGAGTCAGTTCTTTTCCAGTAGGTGGCCAAAGTATTGGAGTTTCAGCTTCAGCATCAGTCCTTCCAATGTATATTCAGGACTGATTTCCTTTAGAACGGATTGGTTGGATCTCCTTGTAGTCCAAGGGACTCTCAAGAGTCTTCTCCAACACAATAGCATCAATTCTTTGGTGCTCAGCTTTCTTTATAGTCCAACTCTCACATCCATATATGACTACTGGAAAAACCATAGCTTTGACTAGATCGACCTTTGTTGGCAAAGTAATGTCTCTGCTTTTTAATAAGCTGTCTAGGTTGGTCATGGCTTTTCTTCCAAGGAGTAAGCGTCTTTTAATTTCATGGCTGCAGTCACCATCTGCAGTGATTTTGGAGCCCCCCAAAATAAGGTCTCTCACTGTTTTCGTTGTTTCCCCATCTATTTGCCATGAAGTGGTGGGACCAGATGCCATGATCTTAATTTTCTGAATGTTGAGTTTTAAGCCAACTTTTTCACTGTCCTCTTCTTTCACTTTCATCAAGAGGCTCTTTAGTTCTTCGTTTTCTGCCATAAGGGTGGTGTCATCTGCCTTTCTGAGGTTATTGATATTTCTTCTGGCAGTCTTGATTCCAACTTGTGCTTCATCCAGCCTGGCATTTTGTATGATGTACTCTGCATATAATACCAGACCACCTGACTTGCCTCTTGAGAAATCTGTATGCAGGTCAGGAAGCAACAGTTAGAACTGGACATGGAACAACAGACTGGTTCCTTGTCACCCTGCTTATTTAACTTCTATGCAGAGTACATCATGAGAAACGCTGGACTGAAAGAAACACAAGCTGGAATCAAGATTGCCAGGAGAAATATCAATAACCTCAGGTATGCAGATGACACCACCCTTATGGCAGAAAGTGAAGAGGAACTAAAAAACCTCTTGATGAAAGTAAAAGAGGAGAGTGAAAAAGTTGGCCTAAAGCTCAACATTCAGAAAAGGAAGATCATGGCATCTGATCCCATCACTCCACAGGAAATAGATGGGGAAACAGCAGAGACAGTGTCAGACTTTATTTTTTTGGGCTCCAAAATCACTGCAGATGGTGACTGCAGCCATGAAATTAAAAGACGCTTACTCCTTGGAAGAAAAGTTATGACCAACCTAGATAGTATATTCAAAAGCAGAGACATTACTTTGCTGACTAAGGTCCGTCTAGTCAAGGTTATGGTTTTTCCTGTGGTCATGTATGGATGTGAGAGTTGGACTGAGAAGAAGGCTGAGTGCCGAAGAATTGATGCTTTTGAACTGTGGTAATGAGAGTCCCTTGGACTGCAAGGAGATCCAACCAGTCCATTGTGAAGGAGATCAACCCTGGGATTTCTTTGGAAGGAATGATACTAAAGCTGAAACTCCAGTACTTTGGCCACCTCATGTGAAGAGTTGACTCATTGGAAAAGACTCTGATGCTGGGAGGGATTGGGGGCAGGAGAAGAAGGGGACAACAGAGGATGAGATGGCTGGATGGCATCACGGACTCGATGGACGTGAGTCTGAGTGAACTCCGGGAGATGGTGCTGGACAGGGAGGCCTGGTGTGCTGCGATTCATAGGGTTGCAAAGAGTCGGACATGACTGAGCGACTGAACTGAACTGAACTGAACTCTGCATATAATTTAAACAAACAGGGTGACAATATACAGCCTTGACATACTGCTCTCCCAGTTTGGAGCCAGTCTGTTGTTCCATGTCCAGTTCTAACTGTTGCTTCTTGACAGGCATACAGATTTCTCAGGAAGTAGGTCAAATGGTCTGGTATTCCCATCTCTTTCAGAATTTTCCACAGTTTGTTGTGATCCACTCAGTCAAAGGCTTTGGCGTAGTCAATAAAGCATAAATAGATGTTTTGAATGAAGAGACGGAGCCAAAGCAAAAACAACACCCAGTTGTGGCTGTGACTGGTGATGAAAGTCTGATGCTGTAAAGAGCAATATTGCATGGGATCCTGGAATGTTAGATCCATGTTTAGCTATGATCAATTCTAATTACTGGTCACATCTTTTGTCACTTAAAATTAGAAGATAAACCACTGGCTGGACCAAATTCTGACCAATTTGGTAATGTCTTAAAAAGGAATGAGCCTGCACCAGTGCCCGGAATCCTGATTCATTTCCTCCCAAGGTCACTGGAAGTTGTTTGCAGGCGAGAATCAAATCCTCCCCAGCACCTGGAAGGCTGAGTCAGTTCTCCGGCCAACAACAACTGTATGCCAGAGTTCCATTTGTTGTCTTGAAACTAGTTAACTCCCCATGGCTTTTATGTCTGTCCCTAGCCACCACTGATGCCAGGGTTGGAAGGCTGTCTGCTGTTTCCTAGCCTCTAATTTCAATATGATTGTGCTTCTGTCCTACATATGACCATTTCTCTCCTCTCTTCTCACTCTCTCCTTTTCCTCTTCTTCCTCTCCTCTCTTAGATATGACATTTTATTTAAAAAAATATATATATTTATTTATTTTCCTGAGCCATAAGTGGATTTCCATTCTCTCCTCCAGGGGATCTTCCCAACCCAGGGATCGAACCCAGGTCTCCTGCATTGCAGGTGGATTCTTTAACAGCTGAGCTACCAGGGAAACCTAAGATATGACCTTTTATTAAAAAATTTTTTTATTTGACTGTGCCATGTCTTAGTTGCAGTGTGTGGGATCTAGTTCCCTAACCAGGAATCTAACCTAAACCCCCTACATTGGGAGTATGGAGTCTTAGCCACTGGACCACCAGGGAAGTCCCAGTTATGACCTTTTATACGCAACAAATACAGTTAACAATAGTGTGGAGATAATTTACTCCATGTCTAAATCTGTCTAACAGACTATTTCTATTGGAAGTGGAGGGGGTTAGGGATCTCCTCATACCCAATCTTTTTATTTTTAAATATTTTATTCATTTATTTTTTTTCACCACACTGTTCAACTTATGGAATCTTAGATTCCCAGTCAGTGATTGCACCACAGCCCTCAGTCTTGAGAACACAAAGTCTAAATCATTGGAGAGCCAAGGAATTCCCCACACTCAATCTTTCTTTAAATATTTTTCTTTGGCAAGTGGGAGGTGAGCAGATTCATAATTCCAAATAAATACACAATATAATGTGTTTTTTTAATTTAAAGCTTGAAGCTCTTTTTGATGTAACAAACATCATGGGCATCTAAATAATCTGTAGAAAATACAGTGAGCTCATTTTTATTTCTTATTTTTAGAAAGATAGTTACATAATGAGTCTAGTCACATCTTAGTTTGAGTGAGCATTTTTCTTGTCCTATACTGTTGCTGCTGCTGCTGCTAAGTCGCTTCAGTCGTGTTCGACTCTGTGCGACCCCACAGACAGAAGTCCACCAGGCTCCCCCGTCCCTGGGATTCTGCAGGCAAGAACACTGGAGTGGGTTGTCCTATACTACTTCTTTATTAAATGGGAGAATATATTTTTGGGTGGCCATTAGTTACTGAAAGATGACGATATAGGATACACCTCACTTCTTGGGGAGTCTCTATTTTTCCTTCTTGGCTGCATTGTGAGGCTTGTGGGATCTTGGTTCCTTGACCAGGGGTTGAACTCATGCTCCCTGCAGTGAAAGTGCAGTGTCCTAACCCCTGGACTGCCATGGAATTTCCTCTATTTCTTCTTTAATTCCAATATTATAGAAGATTTTTTTTTCTAGAAGAATTTTTAAAGCCCTGATATTAGTAATAGTGGGACCTTAATGTCAAACCATCATGTTGACACCTTACATGTGTACACTTTTTGTTATTATAATTTCATAACACTGTAAAAGAATTTTAAAAATAAATACAATATATACTGATACACATCACCCCTCCCCACCCAAACAAAAAACAAAACCTGAACAGTGGGGCCTTGTATCAATACAACATGTTCACAGATGTTTTTGCATATGTCAACTTGTTGGACTCTGGCTAGTTATTCCTCTGACAATAGGTTAGTTAACAGTTATTGAGATATAATAGATATATAACGTTGGATAAGTTTAAGGCATGCCTGTTCATTATTGAGTCATGTCCAACTCTTTGTAACCATGGACTGTAGCCCACCATGCTCCTCTGTCCATGGGATTCTCCAGGCAAGAATACTGGTGTAGGTTACCATTTCCTTCTCCAGAAGAAGGTGTACAATGTAGTGATGTGATATGTGTGTATATTGAGAAATGATTGCCACAGTAAGATTAGTTAATGCATCTGTCTTCTCACATAGTTATCCCTCCACTTTTTTTGGCGATGAGAACTTATAAGATTGGCTACTTTCAAGTGTTTAATACAATACTATTAACTACAGCCATCATGTGTTCATTCAGTTCAGTTCAGTTCAGTTGCTCAGTCGTGTCCGACTCTGCGACCCCATGAATCGTAGCACGCCAGGCCTCCCTGTCCATCACCAACTCCCGGAGTTTACCCAAACTCATGTCCATCGAGTCAGTGACGCCATCCAACCCTCTCAGCCTCTGTTGTCCCCTTCTCCTCCTGCCCTCAATCTTTCCCAGCATCAGGGTCTTTTCAAATGAGTCAGCTCTTTGCATTAAGTGGCCAAAGTATTGGAGTTTCAGCTTCAATATCAGTCCTTCCAATGAATACTCAGGACTGATCTCTTCTAGGATGTTGCTCATTCAGTTCAGTTCAGTTCAGTTCAGTCACTCAGTCATGTCCGACTCTTTGCGACCCCATGAATCACAGCACGCCAGGCCTCCCTGTCCATCACCATCTCCCGGAGTTCACTCAGACTCACGTCCATTGAGTCCGTGATGCCATCCAGCCATCTCATCCTCTGTTGTCCCCTTCTTCTCCTGCCCCCAATCCCTCCCAGCATCAGAGTCTTTTCCAATGAGTCAACTCTTCACATGAGGTGGCCAGAGTACTGGAGTTTCAGCTTTAGCATCATTCCTTCCAAAGAAATCCCAGGGTTGATCTCCTTCACAATGGACTGGTTGGATCTCCTTGCAGTCCAAGGGACTCTCATTACCACAGTTCAAAAGCATCAATTCTTCGGCACGCAGCCTTCTTCAGAGTCCAACTCTCACATCCATACATAACTACTGGAAAAACCATAGCCTTGACTTGATGGACCTTAGTCAGCAAAGTAATGTCTCTGCTTTTGAATATACTATCTAGGTTTGTCATAACTTTTCTTCCAAGGAGTAAGCATCTTTTAATTTCATGGCTTCAATCACCATCTGCAGTGATTTTGGAGCCCCCCAAAATAAAGTCTGACACTGTCTCTGCTGTTTCCCCATCTATTTCCCATGGAGTGATGGGACCGGATGCCATGATCTTTGTTTTCTGAATGTTGAGCTTTAAGCCAACGTTTTCACTCTCCTCTTTTACTTTCATCAAGAAGCTTTTTAGTTCTTCTTCATTTTGCCATAAGGGTGGTGTCATCTGCATACCTGAGGTTATTGATATTTCTCCTGGCAATCTTGATTCCAGCTTGTGTTTCTTCCAGTCCAGCGTTTCTCATGATGTACTCTGCATAGAAGTTAAATAAGCAGGGTGACAATATACAGCCGTGACGTACTCCTTTTCCTATTTGGAACCAGTCTGTTGCTCATTAGATCCCCAGAAATTTTTCATTTTATAACTGCAAATTTTTATTCATTGGCCACCTTCCCTCACATCCCTGCCCCAACAGCCAACCAACCTACTCTTGGTTATTTTTTTTAGATCCCACATATAATTGATAGCATATAGCAGTTGTCTTTCTCTGTCATAATGCTCTCAAGGTCCATCTATGTTGTCACAAATGGCAGGATTTCATTCTTTTTCATAGCTAAGTAATATTCCACCATATACACCACATTTTCTTTATCCATTCATTTGTTGATAGACACATAGGCTGTTCCCATGTCTTGGATATTATAAACAATGCAGCAATGAATATGAGAGTTCAGCTATCTATTTGAGATTGTGATTTAATTTCCTTTGGATATGGCTTCCCTGGCGGTTCAGTCAGTAAAGAATCTGCCTGCAATGCAGAGACCTGGGTCCAATCCCTGAGTCAGGAAGATCCCCTGGAGGAAGGCATGGTAACTGCGTGGGAAATCCCATGGATAGAGCAGCCTGGTGGGCTACAGTTCATGGGGTTGCAAGACATGACTTGCAACACCATCAGACATGACTTAATGACTAAACCACTAACCACCAATACACTCAGAAGTCAATTTCTATTGTTAAGTTTTTGAGGAACATCCATACTGTTTTCCACAGTGGCTGCACCAACTTACACTCCCACCGACAGAGCATAAGTGTTTCCTTTTCTCTACATTTTACCAGCACTTGTTATCTCTTGTCTTTTTTTCCCCTTCATTAAAAAAATTGAGATATAATTATTGTAGTAATAAAATGTTACATTGGTTTCAAGTGTACAACAGAATTCAGTAGATGTTTATATTGTGGAATATTTACTACAATAACTACTTGTGACTCTTTGCAAGCCCATGGACTATATAGTCCATGGAATTCTCCAGGCCAGAATACTGAAGTGGATAGCCTTTCCCTTCTCCAGGGGATCTTCCCAACCCAGGGACTGAACCCAGGTCTCCCCCATTACAGGTGGATTCTTTACCAGCTGAGCCACAAGGGCAGCCCAAGAATACTGCAGTGGGTAGCCTATCCCCTCTCCAGCGGATCTTACCAACTCAGGGATTGAACTGGAGTCTCATGCATTGCAGGCAGATTCTTTACCAACTGAGCTATCAAGGAAGCCCACAATAACTATAGCTAAAATCAATCACCACATCTTCTGTCTTTTTGATTATAGCCATTCCAACAAGTGTGAGATGATGTGTCATTGTGGTTGGTTTTGATTTGTATTACCCTGGTAGTGATGTTGACTCTTTTTACATACCTTTTGGCAATTGTATGTCTTCTTTTGGAGACATGTTTGCTTAAGTCTTTTTTTCTTTTTTAAAGTCAAATTTATTTATATTTGCTATTGGGTTGTATAAGTTTCTTTCATATTTTGGATTTTAACCTCATATCAGATATGTGGTTTACAAATACTTTCTCCCATTCTATAAGTTGCCTTTTCATTTTGTTGATTGTTTCCTCTGCTATGCAGAACATTTTTAGTATGATGTAGGACTCCCTGGTGGCTCAGAGGTTAAAGCGTCTGCCTGGAATGCAGGAGACCCGGGTTCGATCCCTGGGTTGGGAAGATACCCTGGAGAAGGAAATGGCAACCCACTCCAGTACTCTTGCCTGGAAAATCCCATGGAGGAGCCTGGTAGGCTACAGTCCATGGGGTTGCAAAGAGTCGGATACGACTGAGCTAGAAAATTGTAGAAAAATTGTAATTGTAGATCCACTTGTTTATTTTTGCTTTTGTTACTCACACCTTCAGTGTCATAGCCAAAAAATCATTTCCATTGGAAAATCATTTCCAATGTCAAGGAGCCTTTTTTCTTATGTCTTCTTCCAGGAATCTTAAAACTTCAGGCCTTACATTTAAGTCCTTAATCCATCTTGAGTTAATTTTTTTTTAAGATTTTTTTTTGGGGGGGATGTGGACCATTTTTTAAGTCTTTATTGAATTTGCTTCAATCATGTTTCTGTTTTATGTTTCGTTTTTTTGTCCTCTAGTCATGTGAGGATCTTAGCTCCCCAACCAGGAATTGAACTCACCGCCTGCATTGGAAGGTGAAGTCTTAACCACTGGACTGCCTGGGAAGTCTCCTATTTTGAGTTAATTTTTGTGAGCGGTGTAAGATAGGGGTCCATTTTCATTCTTTTCATGTGAATATTGAGTTTTTTCATCACCATTTATCGAAGAGACCATCCTTCCCCCAGGCTACCCAGGTGGCTCAGTGGGTAAAGAATCTGTCTGCAATGCAGAAGATGTTGGAGTTGCAGGTTCGATCCCTGGGCCGGAAAGATCCCCAAGAGGAGCACATGGCAGCCCACTCCAGTATTCTTGCCTGAAGAATCCCATGGATAAAGGAGCCTGGTGGGTTACAGTCCACAGAGTCACAAAGAGTTGGATGTGACTGAAGTGACTGAGCATGCACACACATCTATTCCCCACTGAGTGTTCTTGGCTCCCTTGTCAGGTATGGGTTGGCCATATATGAAAACTTGAAACCTTCATCCAAAATCTTCTTAATTTAGTTCTATGGTTGCACAAACTAAGATAAGAACAGAATAGAATGTGTCAACTTTACAATTCTTACTGTTTATTCATGTCTAAATGTCTATGATAAACTGTTTCACACGTGGACCTAAGAGTTTGTATAAAATCTTTTCACCATTTTTTCTTTTCACTTGGGAGATTACTATAGTAGTCCACAAAGCAGAATCATTATTCTGAAAAATAAGTGAAAACTGCTTACAGTGTTCTTAATTAAAATGAAGAGTGAATCCTGGCTGGGGCCGGGGGCGGTATTTCTGTCTTAATGAAGCTTCATTCACTTGTCTCATTAAAAAGCTTTGTTTAAAAAAACAGTCCCACTTGCTGGTATGTTAAACTAGGATTTTCATTCTGTCTATGCTGTATAAACCACTGAGGGTGATTTTTATAATCCGAAGGTAATGTATTTTTTCCCTTGATGTTCTTGCCGGAGGCATTCTGTCCCCTGTTATGACCAGTATTATAACAGCGTTCTATTTTTGTCTCTCCAGATTGGAGTAAGAGTAGATGAAGAATGGAAAATAGGGCTCCTTTGTTTGGAGCTTCGCAGTTATCCTGAGTGTATAATTTCTGAAACTAGACAGAGCCAAAGGGCACTCTGAGTCCTTTAACAACAGCCGAGAGAGATCGTTTTCCTTTGCTGCTCTATCATTAGTGTTTTCTCTTCGCATGATTCAAAAAACTGATCCTCACAGCTGCTTGGACAGTCCACCTGCCCCAGAAAAATCATTTTGAGACTGTTCATTACTTCACTGCTTACTGTGCTGTTCAACCAGTTCTTGGTTTTCCATGCTAATGAATGTTAACTGAGAATCCCCCAGGGTCCATTTTAGCCGGTAGTGTCAGTTTTTCCTTCATCGGACCGCCTGTGAGCATTGCTCACAAGAATGGGCACGATGAATGAGGTTGAGTTGACTCTCTTTTGTTTCCCCTGTCCTCCCTCTTAAGCGCCAGCTTCAAAGGATATTGTCTTGTGTTTTCATTGATTCCTTTGTCCCCTCCCATTTAAAAATATGGTGAGTGTCTTTCTGAAGCTTCCTTCTCTCTGCTGTAGTCTTTTACGACTTGTTAATCCACTGATTTTCATTTTTTCCTTCTGGCTGCTCCAGCATCCCCTTTATCCTTGTGTCCTTGATCAACACCTAACGGTTGAAATTCCCCAGGGCATCTTAATCTCCTTGCTTTTCTGAGGGGGTTTGGACAAAGGGATCCATGGCTATAGACTCGAGGACTGTGTCTGACAATCAAGCTGGTTGCCCGAGTTTGTCTCCGACTCCATGTACCTCCCTAATTTAGGCATAGCTCACTTTCATCTCATCCAGAACTGCCGTGATGTCTCCTGGTCAACCTGGCCATAGAGTGTGGTACCCTAGTCTAATCTTTCCTGGCTCTATTCCATGCACTCATGCAACCTTTTTCTTCTCAACTTGGTTTTTCCCATCACTGAATCTCATTTCTCAGGGCCTTATTCTAAAAATATACTTTATTTTTAGAGCAGTTTTAATTTTATGTATTTATTTCTGGCTACATCATGCAGAACTTCCCTGACCAGGTATTGAACCTGTGCCTCCTGCAGTGGAAGCTTGGAGCCTTAACCACCAGACTAGCAGGGAAGTCCTGAGGCCTTACTGTTTTGAGAGCCAAGACTGCCTCACCATGTTGGCAGGCAGTTTCTGTGGGCCAGCTCCAGGAGGCTGACCTTGGTCTCTACACTGTACATGTTTAATGCCTGGTCCCTTCTCTGTCTACCTGGTCCCTGCTGGACTTCTTTTTTCCATCTTGCTTCTTCCAGAACTTAATTTACCAATTTAACTTCAGCCTGCGTCAGGCCTATATATAGATTTCCCTTTAGCTTTCCTGGGTTCCTATTACTTACTTATCAACCAGCTTCATTTGGTTATTCACTGTGCGAGCCACCCTAGTTCTAGCAAGCACTGTTTCCCGTCACTGCTGTGCTTGATCTGCCCTGACTTGGAAAATTTCTAATGTTAATCTGAGAAATTAACTCAGATTTCTCTTCTCTCCCTGTTCCCAAGCTGCTTCTCTGCTCAGGTCTTCTAGGATTTCTG
This sequence comes from Budorcas taxicolor, assembly GCF_023091745.1. Taxonomy (NCBI): domain Eukaryota; kingdom Metazoa; phylum Chordata; class Mammalia; order Artiodactyla; family Bovidae; genus Budorcas; species Budorcas taxicolor. Next base: position 46,995,759 of record NC_068923.1, on the reverse strand, counting down.
TTAAGACGGATTTATGTTAAATTCACACCTTCTACTAAGATGCCAAGGCAGAGCCATAAAAAAGAGTGAAATGATGCCATTTGCAGCAACATGGGTAGACCTGGAGATCATCATACTAAGTGAAGTAAGACAGAGAAGTATTGTCTGATATCGCTTTTATGAAGAATCTAAGAAAATGACACAAATGAATTTACACAATAGAAATACTTACAGACATAGGGAACAAGTGTACGGTTATCAAAAGGGGTCCATCATTTAAGCAGTGCTACTTTATTGGCAGTCTTTGTTCTGTGTTGGATATAGTTTATGCTAGTATCTGTTTTGTGTAAGTAAAGGGTTTCATGATGGAATTTTATATTACATGCTTTTAGCTGAATTCAAATATGCATACTTGGTACCACCACCACCATCCTCACTCCCACCCTACAAAGTCCTTACTTTTTTTTTTTTACAACATGGTCCAGAAATGCAAGCTAAATATTTCACTTGTAGTTTAAACAAAAATGAGGTTATTGTTCTAGTGTTAGGAAAAAACTGGTTTCCTAAAAGGTGATTTGGTAGATCCAAAAAAAAGTATGCTGCCCTTTGGAGTCAATTTAGAGGTATAAGAAGTAATTTGACTATGTAAGATTTTAATCTAATACAGTCTTTAGAATCTCACCTCACTCTACTCTGTTTTATTTATTCATTCAATAAATATTATGCATCTCATGCATGTCAAGTTCTGAGTTAGGTCCTGTGAACATAAAGATATATCAGCTTCTCAAGGAGTTTTATTCTAGAAAGATGAAATGGACTGAAAATGAATGAGACAATAAGGTGTTTTTCAAAGTACCTGTAGTGCATGTTGGAGAAATAAGTAGGATGTGGTCAGCTCTTTGTGGTTGTTGGGAGAGTTGTTAGAAAAAGCTTCAGAGAGGAGGTGACTGCTGAGCTGTGTCTTAAAGAATGTCAGTGGGGGACTTTCCTGGTGGTCCAGTGGTTAAGAATCTGCTTTCCAATGCAGAGGACATGAGTTGGATCCCAGGTGGGGGAACTAATCTCACAAGCTGCTGGGCAACTAAGCCTGCATGCCGCAACTAGAGACAAACCTGCATGCTGCAACTAAGACCCAACGCAGCCAAATAAATATATTTTTTTAAAACAGTGATAATGGGTTAGTTAAGTAAATAGTGTGGTGAGGGGTAATGCTGGTAGGACAAAACTTACCCCAGAGTTTAAATATTTATTTATTTGGCTGTGTCTCTTAGTTCCTTGACCAGGGATGGAACCTGCATCTCCTGCATGGGAAGGCAGATTCTTAACCACTGGACCACCAGGGGAGTCCCTATTCCAGAGATGAAAGAACCACTGATAGTCTAGTCTCTGGAGAAGGAAATGGCAACCCACTCTGGTATTCTTGCCTGGAAAATCCCATGGACAGAGGAGCCTGGTGGGTTATAGTCGATGGGGCCACAAAGGGTTGGAGTGAGCAACTGAGCTCAGTAGTTGAAAATGGCTGTGGCACAGAAGTACACCTGTGTGGAGTATTGAGTTGCTGCTGAAGCAGAAGCAGGAACGGTAACATGGTGGACACCTTTGTATTCTTCAGGGTCAGCAAGTGGGAGTCATGGCTGGGGGTGCAGACAATGGAGGAGAGAGTGTGACAAAGGGATTTTATTTTAGAAAAATGTATCCAGCAGGATGAAAAAGGACTGGGGGGAGAGGACAAGGAGAAAGGGAGGTGTAGGTCATTGTAATGATAACAGGGAGAGATTATGAGAACCAAGACTAAGGCAGCCATAGTAGGAAAGGGAAATGAGTGACAGGTGTAGGTTTTGGGAATGCTGAATGGTATAGGCATAAGGATGTCTGGGTTAGGATAGAGGTTAGAGAGTAAAAATCAACCATAACTCCCAGCTGGCTGGATCTATCATTGCTCTAGAACCAATGCTGTGTCTTTCCCATGCCCCAAATGTGTTGAAACCTAATATCCAAGGTGACAGTGTTAGGAGGTAGGGCCTTTGGAAGGTGATTAGATCATGAGGGTGGAACCCCCATGAATGAGACTAGTGCTCTTATCAAAGGGACCAAGAGAGGTTGTTTGGCACTTTCACCACATGAGGACATAGTGAGAAGATGGTTTATGAACCAGAAAGCAATTTCTTACCAGACACTGAATTTGCTGGTCTTGATCTTGGACTTTCCAGCTTCTAGAACTGTGAGAAGTTTCTTTGTTTCTTCCTTTTTTTTTTTGATGGTTATGTATTTTATTCTTCATTCATGTGGATAACAATATAAGGAAAGTTTTTTAGCATACAATATAAAGTCATACATGATTTTGTTTAATTTAATATAAATATTTTTGTTGTTTAGTTGTTAAGTTGTTTCCAACTCTTGCAACCCCATGGACTCCATTGCAGCCTGCCAGGCTTCCCTGTCCATGGGGTTTCCCACGCAAGAACACTGGAGTGGGTTGCCATTTCCTTCACCAGGGGTTTCTATTGTTTATAAGCCACCCAGTCTATGGTATTCTGTTATAGCAGCCCAGATGGACTAAGACAGTAATGATGTCTCTGTAACCATAGATTACTCTTCCCTTTGACTTTAAAAATTGCCTTCAGAGAGTATTTTATTAGAATTTAAGTAATTTGGGCTTTTGTTCATTCAGTCTGGCACATTTTTATAGACCACCTATTTTAGGTGATCAATACTTTAATAGATGCAAAGTTGAGATGCAAAGCTTACAGTCTCATTGGATGAGCATTCCCTGGTGGTCCAGTTGTTAGGACTCGGTACTTTCACTGCTGGAGCTCAGGTTTGATCCCTGGTGGGGGAATTAAGATCCCGAAAGCCACATGGCAAAACAAAAAAAAATCTCGTATGGAAGCAAGGCATAAAAACACAAGATTCTAAGACTGTGAAATGAGACGTATGAGATTAAATTAATAAAATGCAATGTATATTAAAATATTGCCATGTATCAGAAACCATTTGAAGCCATTTAAAAAATAACAGCTATTAAAAAACCCAAATAACTGTGCTTACCCATTGTAGACTCTCATTAAATACTAAGTCATAATAATAAAATAACACTAAAGAAATGATAGGTTTATATTATTTTACCAAATGAAACAATTTTTTATGCCAGAAGGGATATTAAGATCATTCGGGTCCAGTGATTTCCCAACCATGGAAATCCAGGGAAGAAGAGGTGGATGTGATTTCTCACTTGAGCATTTAAATGCAAATGAAAGTCCTAGGATGCATTCCTAACTTTTGCTATCTAAATAATAGGGCCTAAAGAAGGTCTTAAAAAAATAAAATAAAAATGTAGGGCAGACTTTACATAAAGGGATGGAAACAGAAAGGACTATTTTGCTTAAAATAGAGCACCTATATTTAGGAGCTTTTAGTCTGGCATGACCTTGACATTTAAGACAACATAGTGGTTTTAAGTCTGATTATAACCTCCATTCTTTACCTTGTGTCTCTAAACCATTCAATGGGCTTAATGCTTCTGCCACGGCAGAATGAAAACAGTAGGTTGCTACCTAAGGATTTCAAACCATTAATCTCTCGGACTCCCTGGCCAGCAACTCTTTGTGAGTAGGCACTACTGCTAATCCACAGTAATTTTATAGGACCACTCCTGTGATTAAATTAGGACTGCACCAGAAGTCTGGTCTGGGGGCTGAGGAGTCTCCTGATCTAAGCTCAAGTCTGAGAAGTTCCCTGGGGGTCCAGAGGTTAGGACTCTATACTTTCAGGGCATGTCCTGGGTTTAATCCGTGATCAGGGAAGTATGATCCCACAAGCCCACGTGGATGGGCCCCACCCTCCAAAAATGTGCTGGAGTTGAGGTAACTTGACCAGAAAGATCTCCCAGGGCCTTGTGAAAGAAGTGGAAGAGTTAGTTACTCAGTCGTGTCCGACTCTTTGCGACCCCATGGACTGTAGCCTACCAGGCTCCTGTCCATGGGATTCTTCAGGCAACGGGATTCTCCAGGCAATATTATTCTTGCCTGAGTGGATAGCCTTTCCCTTCTTCAGGGGATCTTCCTGACCAAGGGATCAAACCCAGGTGTCCTGCATTGCAGGCAGATTCTTGACTGTCTGAGCCACCAGGAAGCCCCCTAAGGGCCTTACGAGCTTCAAAATGTTTATTCTATGAGATGATATAGACCAGCCAAGGGACAAGTTTCCTGGGTCTTAAGCAATGTTAGAAACCACCTTTAATAAAAATAATACAAAATTATGAACACAAAATTAGATGTGAAAGAGGACATTGACTTAGACTGCAAAAGAAATCCCAACAAATTATAAATTTTAAAAAGCTAGCAATTACTACAGGCAGAAAAATAACCCAGAAGAATAGCATAATATTTTTATTTTTAAAATGGAAATCTAGTTCATTTACAATGTTGTATTATAATAGTAACATAATCTTTTGTATTAATCAACTGCTAGACAAACATCTTGTTTTTTAATATTTATTTATTTGGCTGCATCAGGTCTTAGTTGTGTCATGCGAGACCTTTGAGCATCATGTGAGATCTTTTGTTGTAGTTGGGCACGTGAGATCTTAGTTCCCCTACCAGGGATGGAACCCCCATCCCCCACATTGCAATCGGGTTCTTCACCACTGAAGAACCCAGTTCTTCCACCAGTGAAGTCCCTAGACAAACATCTTTGATATTTTTTTCTTCTAAATTTTGGCCATGTCAGGCAGCTTGAAGGAATACCAGTCCCTGATCAGGGATTGAACCCAGGCCATGGCAGTGAGCGCACCCAAATCCTAACTACTAGACCACCAGGGAACTCTTTCTTCCGAGTTTCTTGACTGCATACTCTGACTGTTTCTTCATTTGACAGTAATTTTAGCATATTTTCTGTATAGGGAATAAAAAGAAAACTTAGTCTTTTCTTTTGTGACTGGTTAACTTATTTTTATTATTGATAATTCAGAGAAGTTTGTTTCAGCTTTACAGTTCATTATTGATAATGTGATGGAAGTTTTAGGATTGCTATTAAATCTGGGGAAATCCCTGGTAAGAACCCATCACAAGTGAGCTGTAAGATTAGGGTTTCTGGCTTGGTACACGTGATGTTAATTTCAGATGTCAACTTGACTGGGTCATGGGGTGCTCAGACGTTTGGCTAAACTTTATTCTGGGTGTGTCTGTGAGGCTGTTTCTGGGTAAGAGTAACATTTGAATTGGTAGGCTGAGTAAAGCCAACTGGTGTCTCCAATGTAGGGGTGGGAAGATCCCCTGGAGAAAGGCATGGCAACTCACTCTAGTACTCTTGCCTGAAAAATTCCATGGACAGAGGAGCCCGACAAGTTAAAGTTCATGGAATCACAAAGAGTTGGACATGACCGAGCATACAACATGCACATCCACACACAGTGTGGGTGGCCTCATTCAATCAATTGAAGATCTGAACAGAACATTCAGATTAGAGGGGACTCCTTCTGTTTCACTGTTTGAGCTGGATGTGGGTCTTTTCCTACCTTTGGATTGAACTGAAAGGTCAGCTTCTCTTGGGTCTTTGAACTTGCTGGCTTTCAGACTAGAACTTCTTCCACCTGTTTTCCTGGGTCTCTAGTTTGCTGGTCTTGAGACCTCTCATCCTCCATACTTCCTTGCACTCAGATGCTCAGTCGTATCTGACTCTTTGTAACCCCAGAGACTGTAGCCTGCCAGGCTCCTCTGTCTGTGGGATTTCATAGGCAAAAGTACTGGAGTAGGTTGCCATTCCCTTCTCTAGGGGGTCTTCTGACTCAGGGATTGAAACTGCATTTCCTGCAGTCGCAGGCAGATTCTTTATCACTGAGCCACCTGTGAAGCCTGAACAAAATGATGCCCCAGCCTTATTTACCCTTGCATGTATCCATGAATGCCCATGGCAGTTTCAGAGCCATCAGACAGGAGAGGAAGTCTCACTGGAGAGAGACCAAGATCTTCATGGATTACAGTTAAAACACCTTCCCTTTGGAAACTTTATAAAAACACAGGAACATGAGAACCCCTGTATAGGGACCCTCCCACGCTATGGTCAGGAGTCGTGCAAGTAAGAGAGCCAAAGTTTAACTTTATGAGATTTACAGCCTACCTGACTGAGGCCTGTCTTTTCTTTAGGGCTCTTGTGGCCAGGATATACTGAAAATCTACAATGAGTAGGAGCATTTGAGGTAGAGTAACACTGCCAGGATGTGCTAAGTGAAATCAGAAAAATGCACAAGGTGAAACAGGCTTGTGTCATTGAGAGACCAATGAAATGACTCGGCCAGTCCCATGATGTGGTCATTGGTTGTGGTCCCTTGTTCTCATCCATCTGGGTCCTGGCTGACCTGACATCACCTGGGGGTAGACATGCACCGTCATTTACAAATAAATTCATATTTGCAAAATGGTTCCTGAATCATTTAAGATATTATGGTTTGAATAAGCCTCATTCCTCCCAACATAAAACTGATAGGCATTTATAAGGATGAATATATGCACACTAAGGGTTAAAGGGTTTCCCTGTGGCTCAGCAGTAAATAATCCACCTGCCAAGGCAGGAGACGTGTGTTCGATCCCTGGGTTGGGACCAGGAGGAGGAAATGGCAATCCACTCCAGTATTCTTGCCTAGAGAATCCCGCGGACAGAGAAGACTGGCGGGCTACAGTCCATGAGGTTGCAGAGTCGGACACGACTTAGTGACTGAATAGCAACAAGGATAAAAAGTAAAACCGTTTACCTGTGCATCTGAACTTTAAGTAGGGTTTGGATCTTGTCCAGAACTTTGTACTGGCAGAGCAAAATTGCACAAGCTCTAAATACTGTCTAAGAATATGCAATGGAATGTATAAATTAAAACTTGATTTTAGGTCATTAGAATCTTAAAAAGAGGCCAATTCAACTAAAGGGGAAAATGATAATGTGATTTTTTAAAAGTCTGCTTGTTTTATGAGAGGCCTTCCATCAAAGTACTGAGTCATCACAGTCTTGTCTGCAACACCCATTAGCCAGAGGCTTCTTTTGAAAGGTTGATGGTTGTAAGAATTCTGGCAGGAAGTCAAATGGTGATGAGCTCTGCTCTCTGCCAGGTGTTTTGGCAGCCTTCCTTGGAGGAGGCTGGAGGGTAACACCAATGAAGAATGTCTGTTACTAATAGGATTGATTCATCAGCAAATACTTTAGAATGCTTCCATTCTGAGTGCTGTCCCCATTCAACGTAAGATTTTGTGCTTTCCTTAGTTGTTTTGTTGAGTCTGACTCTTTGCGACCCCATGGACTATAGCCAGCCAGGCTCCTCTGTTCATGCGGATTCTCCCGGCAAGAATACTAGAGTGGGTTGCCATGCCCTCCTCCAGGGAATCTTCCCAACCCAGGGATCGAACCCAGGTCTCCCACATTGCAGATGGCTTCTTTACCATCTGAGCCACCAGGGTAGGATTTTGGGAATGCTAAAACTCATTTTCAATACTGCCATCCTTGCCCAAACCTTTTGTGAAATCTTTTGGTAAAAGTTTCAGATCTTATGGCACACACTTTTGAATAGCTTTATGGTTAAAACTATAAAAATTTGGGAATGGACTATTATCTTTGGAGACGAAAAAGGTTTTCAGAGCCAATAATACAAATGAAGTGTCTGATCAAATCTACTGTGTGTGTGGGTGTTTGTGTGTGTGTTGTGTGTGTGTGTGTGTGTGTGTGTGTTTGGTCAAAGCGAAGTGTGACCATGGAAAACCAAAATACAGTTTTCTCCTACAATTGACAAACTAGTTCTGAAGACAATTTTGTGGGCGATACAGTGTATAGGTTTCATCTGTCTCGTATGCTTTCCTTTAGGAAAGGAGTTGAGAAGCTATAATCTATCTGCATTCCCTGGACCCTCTTGCAGCTGGGGACCCAGAGGTGTTTGGTTTTGCTGAACTAGGACACTGGCAAGGGACATGGATGGGGGAGTAATTCAGGGGAGCTAGTGACCAGGCAGGAAAGTGAGGTGCCCCTACAGGCGATAGGGGAGAAGGTATTTAGTTCTTCTAAGGGCAGTTCTGGTTGAGTTTCAAGGTTCTGTTCCTTAATATCAGAGATGCCAAGTCACTTGAATTGGCAACACTGGAGTTCTTGCTGGGACAGTCCTATAATTCTCCTAGATGTTTCTGGCTGCGTAATGCTCAAATCTGCTCTCCTGACCCTCCTGGAGATTCCATAAGGTGGCTAATACTCTCTCATAAATTCCTTACTACTGAAGTTAGCAAATGTGAATTTGACTGAGTCATCCAAATTCCAAGTGAGGGATGTAAGCGTTGTTGGAACTATGGAGTCTCCCAAGCCAATAACCTGAAACCAGAAACTAGTTAAAAAGATAAACTTGGTATTGGTTTAATTTTTTTTTCATGTTTTTAAAGTTAGGTTTCATATTTGGAGAACTATGTAGGCCACAGGAACAATTTAAACAAAGACTTCCTCTTACTTTTAGGAGGTTCATTTTTATTCTACATAAAGGAAACAAAATACTTGGGAATGAGGCTCCTGTAGACTCTGTCCTGGTCATGGACTGGGCACGGGGATCTTCAAAGATGCTTCACTAGAAACGATGAACTGCTCTCTGATAGCTTGGCTTATGTTGTTGTTGTTCAGTCTCTGAGTCATACCCGACCCTTTGTGACCCCGTGGACTGCAGCATGAAGTGGCTTTATGCACGTCTATTATATTTTTTTCCTGTTATTCATAAGCATCTCCAAAATTGTCTCTCTATAGTTTTTCTTCTTTAGTGCTTATATTGGATGAATATAAAGACATCTTCAATAAATCCTGCCTGGCTGACCAACAGAGTTAGGTGTGGGGCCCTTTGGAAGGCTATAAAAGCAGTCTCTGAATTAGCAGCTATACATTTGCCATTTGCAGTGAAAAGAGACTCCACTTTTGGTTCTTGTGGGCTAACTATCCATATCTGATTTGGAAGACTTTGGACATCATCTTGTCCAACTCTAGGTACACATTGTTTCTATCACGCCCTCGTGTGGTGTATTAATTTACCAGGACTGCTGGAATAGATTGCTTCAGACCAAGTGACTTCAAGAACCGAAACTGATGGTCTCACAGTTCTAGAGGCTAGAAGTCTGAATTAAGATGTCGGCCAGGCTGGTTCTTCTGAAGGCTATGAGGGAAGGAGCTGTTATCAGTTTTTTCTCTTTGCTTCCTCCGGTGGTTGCTTGACTCCTGGCAGCATGATTCCATTCTTCACATGGTGTTTTCTCTCTGTGTGTGTGTCTCCAAATGTCACCTTTGTATAAGGACAGAAGTTATACTGGATTAGGGCCCACCTGAATGCTCTCATTTTAACTTGTTAGTCTTAGCTGCTTAGTCGCGTCTGACTCTTGCATTTCCCAGGCAAGAATACTGGAATGGTTAGCCTGGGAATACTGGAATGGGTAGCTTTCTCCAGGGCATCTTCCCAACTGAGGGATCGAACCCAGGTCTCCTGCACTGCAGGTGGATTCTTTACCATCTGAGCCTCCAGGAAAGACATTATTTCCAAGTAAGGTCACATTCTGGGTGCTAGGACTTGCATTTTCTTAAAGGGGATAGAATTTGTTTTTGCTGCCTGACTCTGCGACCCCACGGATTGCAGCATGCCAGGCTTCCCTGTTCTTCACTATCTCCCAGAGCTTGCTCAAACTCATGTCCATTGAGTCGGTGATGCCATCAACCATCTCATCCTCTGTCGTCCCCTTCTCCTCCTGCCTTCAACCTTTCCCAGCATCAGGGTCTTTTCCAATGAGTCGGCTCTTTGCATCAGGTGGCCAAAGTATTGGTGCTTCAGCATCAGTCCTTCCAATGAATAATTCAGTTCAGTCACTCAGGCGTGTCTGACTCTTTCTGACCCCATGAATCGCAGCATGCCAGGCCTCCCTGTTCATCACCAACTCCCGGAGTTCACTCAGACTCACGTCCATCCAGTCCGTGATGCCATCCAGCCATCTCATCCTCTGTTGTCCCCTTCTCCTCCTGCCCCCAATTCCTCCCAGCATCAGAGCCTTTTCCAATGAGTCAACTCTTCGCATAATTAGGATTGATGTCTTTGAGGATTGACTAGTTTGATCTCCTTGTTGTCCAAGGGACTCTCAAGAGTTTTGATTCCAGCTTGTGCTTCATCCAGCCTGGCATTTCACTCTGAGGTACTCTTCGTATTAGTTAAAGAAACAGTATACAGAATTTAGTTCATAACATTAGTCAGGATTCTTTTGGTTGCAACTGACAGAAACTAAATTCAAATCACTGTAGTAAATGGGGAAATGTATTGCCTCACATAGAAGGGAAGGACAGAAAACACGGCTCAGGAATAACTCACAGGAGGTACTCGGTTGTTACCATCAGAACTCTCTCTCCATTGGTCTTCACCATGCATGGCTTCATTTCCCACCACTGCAGGTTGGAATTTTCCACGTGCTGTGGAGCGTGGCCTCAGGTAGTACCAGACTTTTAACATTCCAACTTGCTGATGCAAAAGGAAAGGCGGTTTTCTCTCCGTGCTTCCATTCATACAAGCCCAGGGAAGGATGCTGGTTGCCCTACTGGCCCCACACCTATGCTTGGAGCAGTCACTTGCAGGAGAGTGTGGTTCTTCACCACATTGGCCTGCTCCTCTGGTCCCTGGGCTGGGAAAGTTCCTGAAACTGGGGCTGGAAGATGGTCACAGAAAGAATGTGGGTCAAATGTAACCATATGGAGACTTTGGTGGTGGTCAGGGAACTAAATCCTGCAACTACAACCCGGTGCAGACAAAAAAATAAATAGACATTAAAAATGTGATCATCTGCCACCCAAGGAGCTAACTATACTGCCTCAGTGCGGCATTTGTTGTTGTTCAGTCTCTCAGTTGTGTCTGACTCTTTGAGGCCCCAGGGACTGCAGCACACCAGGCTTCCCTGTCCATCACCAACTCCTGAAGTTTGATCAGACTTATGTCCATTGACATAACTGATGCTATCTAACCATCCCATCCTCTGTTGCCCTCTTCTCGTTCGCCTTCAATCTCCTTTTGCCTTCAATACAGCCTTCAGTATTTCCATTTTATTCACCTTTAGCATCTATAATGTTCTTCTGACCTTAAACAGAAACATAATGTTGTAGCCATGCGTTCCGGGAAACAAGCTCACTCAGAAGGACAATGCACATAGTGGAGTGTAATAGTTTATTACACCAGCGGACCCATGGCAGAGTCTCCTCTTAGCCAAGGACCCCGACCAGTTTCTGTGAAAATCTTAAATACCCTAAATATGCGTGCCCAAACCCACCTCCCCAAATTCCCTGAAACTACTTTGAACAAAGGAAAAGAAAGATACAATCAAAGTTAACCTGTGATTCATATGACTTAAGCCTAGGTAGCTAACTGGACAATTATCAATAGGCCTGTGTTCATACCCCAATAAGCATAATAGAATGTATGATTCTATTCAGTTACACAGATAATTAGGGTATTCTTTTAGGTGAGAGTCTAGGTAGGAGCCCTGGGGCTCTTCCTTCCCGGGGCCTGGTTTTCCAGTTGGTCTGTGTTTCCATAGATAGTGGGCACATAGCTCAAAGTCCACAGTCTGGCCCAGGATGGAGTCCTGCTTTCAAGATAGAGCCTGTTCTGTCTATTCCCTCCTTCAATACCATCCATATTTTCTAACTCCTTTAAAAATTATTTATTGGAAAAAATTATTTATTGGCTGCATCAGGTCTTAGTCCCGTCGTGCAGGATCTTTCGTTGTGGCACAGGGACTCTCTGGTTGTGGAGCACCGGCTCTAGCTTGGGCTCCGTAGTTGGGTGCACAGGCTTAGTTGCTCCACGGCATGTGGAATCTTAGTTCCTCATCAGGGGCATCATCCTAGAAAATATATTTATTGAGTTTTGAAAATGTGACAAACAGGTGTCTTATGGGATTGAAAAAAAATTCAGATTATTTTTTTCTAATAAAGTAGGACCTTTTAAAGAAATGTGGTACTTGCTAAAGGTTACTTAGGGCTACTGGCATTCCAGACTCCCTGGGATCTGGGGCCATTCCTTTCCACCAGGGCACTTTTGTTGAAAAGATTAAGAAGTAACTTTATCTGGTACCTCAAGTTTTATCCTCAAGAGGTGTGTATTTATTTTATTTAGAAGGTCCTAGGGGGAAAAATACCTAAACCACACAGTTTGAAGTTCTCTTAAATTGTCCACACATCTGTTTTTCAAACAAAACAATGTCTGATGGATTATGCTATCAATCATTCACACTTTAGTATGGATTGCATCATTCTTGCTTTTTTTTTTTTTTTTACTGATATCTGAAACTAACCATCTTTAGAAATTAAAGGTAGGTGTGGAGGTAATCAGGGTTCCAAAAGTTGCCAACTCTCCTGGGTAATTTGAGGGGACTGTTTACCATGATGGTGTTGCAGGCAAGAAGCCAATTCTAACCTCACGATGGAACTGTTTCTTTGACTGGCTTTTTGTTGTTTTTGTTGTTACAGTCATACAAAATGGCCTGCCTCAGAGAGCACCGGCCCTCTGCCTGACTGTTAAACTAAAGTGCCTTTGTTAAAACCCTGTCCACCTCAGATGGCAGGAAGGAAGAAATTAACACATCCCCTGCCTGAGGCTGGCCATTCTAGGAGGTGTTTCCAAGATTAATAGCATTTTTACTTTGCTTCTTCACTTCCCCCCTTCTTTGATCTATAAAAAAAACCTGGCATCCAGACCCTGATAAGATGGTTATTTTGAGGTGCTAACCTGCCATCTTTTCAGTCAGCCAGCTCCCCAATTAAAGTCTCTTACTTGCTCAGTGGCCCCCCCCCCCCCCCCCACTGGCAGGGGGCCCACTGCTCCTGGGGACACACAGCCCCTGTTTGAGAAGCCTAACATGAGGAGAATCGGGACACATGGATAATGTTCAGTTCAATTCAGCTCAGTTGTGTCCGACTCTTTGCGACCCCATGGACTGCAGCACGCCATGCCTCCCTGTCCATTACCAGCTCCCCAAATTTACTCGAACTCATGTCCATTGAGTTGGTGATGCCATACAACCATCTCATCCTCTGTCGTTCCTTCTTTTCCTGCCTTCAATCTTTCCCAGCATCAGGGTCTTTTCAAAAGAGTCAGTTCTTCGCATCAGGTGGCCAAAGTATCGGGGTTTCAGCTTCAGCATCAGTCCTTCCAATGAATATTCAGGACTGATCTCCTTTAGGATGGACTGGCTGGATCTCCTTGCAATCCAGGGGACTCTCAAGAGTCTTCTCCAACATCACAGTTCAAAAGCATCAATTCTTTGCCACTCAGCTTTCCTTATAGTCCGACTCTCACATCCATACATGACTACTGGAAAAACCATAGCTTTGACTAGATGGGCCTTTGTTGGCAAAGTAATGTCTCTGATTTTTAATACGCTGTCTAGGTTGGTCATAACTTTTCTTCTAAGGAGCAAGCATCTTTTAATTTCATGGCTGCAGTCACCATCTGCAGTGATTTTGGAACCCCCCAAAATAGTCTCTCACTGTTTCCCCATCTATTTGACATGAAGTGATGGGCCAGATGCCATGATCTTAGTTTTCTGAATGTTGAATTTTCAGTCAACTTTTTCACCCTCCTCTTTCACTTTCATCAAGAGGCTCTTTAGTTCTTCTTCACTTTCTGCCATAAGGGTGGTGTCATCTGCATGTCTGAGGTTGATATTTCTTCTGGCAATCTTGATTCCAGCTTATGCTTCATCCAGCCTGGCATTTCGCATGATGTACTCTGCATATAAGTTAAATAAGCAGGGTGACAATATACAGCCTTGACATATTTCTTTCCTGATTTGGAACCAGTCTGTTGTTCCATGTCCAGTTCTAGCTGTTGCTTCCTGACCTGCATACAGATTTCTCAAGAGGCAGGTCAGGTGGTTTGGTATTCCCATCTCTTGAAGAATTTTCCAGTTTGTTGTGATTCACAGAATCAAAGGCTTTGGCATAGCCAACAAAACAGAAGTAGATGTTTTTCTGGAACTCTCTTGCTTTTTCGATGATCTAACAGATGTTGGCAATTTGATCTCTGGTTCCTCTGCCTTTTCTAAATCCAGCTTGAACATCTGAAAGTTCACGGTTCATGTACTATTGAGCCTAGCTTGGAGAATTTTGAGCATTACTTGACTAGTGTGTGAGATGAGTGCAGTTGTGCGGTAGTTTGAGCATTCTTTGGCATTGCCTTTCTTTGGGATGGGAATGAAAACTGACCTTTTCCAGTCCTGTGGCCACTGCTGAGTTTTCCAAATTTGCTGGATGTAAACGACAGAGAATGAGATGGCTGGATGGCATCACCGACTTGATGGATGTGAGTCTGAGTGAACTCCTAGAGTTGGTGATGGACAGGGAGGCCTGGTGTGCTGCAATTCATGGGGTCACAAATGACTGAGGGACTGAACTGAACTGAACCACTTTTTTATCAAAAGATTGTTACTTTCCCCCAAGATCTATGCTTTTTCTTTTTTAATATTTATTTATTTGGCTGCTCAGGGTCTTAGGTGTGGCATGAGAAGTTTTAGTTGCAGCATGTGGGATCTAGTTCCCTGAGTAGGGATCAAACCTGGATCCCCTGCCTTGGGACCATGGAGTCTTAGCCACTGGACCACCAGAGAAGTCCCTTATGCTTTCCAGACCTTAGGAACGTTGTCAGATTTGTGATTAGCATTTCTAGTTTAGACACAGTATATTTCATTTCTTTTCCTTTTGGATTTACCTTTTGACTTATTTTTTTCTCCTAAATTGCTCACTTGTGGATTACATTGTTGTTTAGTGGCTCAGTCGTGTCTGACTTTTTCCCAACCCCGTGGAGCGTAGCCCACCCGGCTCCTCTGTCCATGGGATTTCCCATGCAAGAATACTGGAGTGGGTTGCCATTTCCTTCTCCAGGGCATCTTCCTGACGATTCTGCATCTCCTGCATTGGCAGGCAGGGTCTTTACCACTGAGCTGCCAGGGAAGCCTCACTGAGTACATTACTTTGATATAAACTGCTTTTATTTTTTAACATGTCTCAATCACAGTAGTTTTTCCTATCAATCTTGTGACATTTCTCATGCATTAAAATGCACTCTATTAGACCATATTCTTTGACTAACAGGCACGACAGGGGTTTTTTTTTTTTTTTAAGTCATCTCCTTTGAATTTATTCTGAGAAGTGAATCATAAAAGTTTTTACTTTTTCTTACTGTGAGAAATGTTTAAAATTTTGAAAAATTATTTTAAGAATAAACCTTAAAGTAAGTTATTTATTATCATTTTTAAATATTTGGTTTTCTTTTCATCAGTATTTGTATTAGTTTGCTAGGGTTGCCATAACAAAGGAGCATGAATTGGCTCAAACAACAGAAATTTATTGTCTCATGATTTGGGAGGCTGGAAGCTGGAGATCAAGGTGTCAAGGGGGTTGATTTCTTCCGAGGCCTTTCTTGTTGGCTGGTAGATGAGCCGTCCAGGTTCTCCGTGTCTTCACTTGGTCTTCCTGCTATACCTGTTTGTGTCCAAATTTCCTGTTTTTAAAAGGGCACCAGTAATATTGGATAAGAGCTCACCCTAATGATCTCATTTTAACTTCAATACCTCTTTAGAGAGACTATTACCAAATACAGTCACAGGATGAGAAATAGGGGGTTATGGCTTCAACTTGTGGATTTTGGAGAGGACTCGATTTAGCCTATGACAGTATTTATTTTTTAATTATTTATTCAAGTATAGTTGATTTACAATGTGTTAATTACTGCTATACATCAAAGTGATTCAGTTATACATACATATACATTCTTTCTTTTATCAAGTATTTTTTAAAACCATGATACATTTTTTAAAATAATGCATTATGGAATTAAATATTTTAACTGATACCCTCTTTACCAATGCTTATAACCTAAAAGACAGCATTCCTTTTCTTTATTGGAATATAATTACTTTACAATGTTGTGTTAGCTTCTGCTGTACAGCATCATGAATCAGTCATATGTATGCATCTATCCCCTCCCTTGTGAGCCTCCCCTCATCCCCATCACACCCTTCCAGGGCGACAGAGAGAATGAGCTGAGCTCCCTGTGGTATACAGCAGATTCCCTCTAGCCATCTATTTGATCCATGGTAGTGTATATATGTCAATGCTACTCTCTCAATTTGTTCCCCCTTTCCTTCTTTTTAAAATACTATTTTCCATTAGAGTTTATCAAAGGATAGTGAATATAGTTCTCTGTGCTATATATGAAGACCTTGTTTTTTATCCATTCTGTATATGAAAGTTGAAATCTACTAACCCCAACCTCCTAGGTCATCCCTTCCCTCAACCTCTCCCCTTTGGCAACCACCACTGTTCTCTATGCATGACAGTATTTAAATAACAGTTTAAGAACCATAGGGCACAGCGTGACTTGTATGAGTCTCCATTGTAAAAGCATGTTTTGACATTACTGAGGGTGGACAAGAAACAATCTTATTTTCCTTGAAAAAACAGAATTGAAGAAGTACTAGATGGCAGGAAAACCTGTGGTTTCCTGGTGTGGAGTAAGAGAAAGGTATATTTTAAACTCCA
This sequence comes from Budorcas taxicolor, assembly GCF_023091745.1. Classification (NCBI taxonomy): domain Eukaryota; kingdom Metazoa; phylum Chordata; class Mammalia; order Artiodactyla; family Bovidae; genus Budorcas; species Budorcas taxicolor. Next base: position 46,979,211 of record NC_068923.1, on the reverse strand, counting down.
GAGAAGAAACTGAAAAGTGCAAACTTTCACAACAGTTCTTTTCTCTTTGAAAAATCACATTTTTCCTCTAGTGTGAAATTTCACAAACAAAATCAGCTAAAGGAAGGAAGAAAGATCATGATGTTTGGATGTTATATTTCCATTGTATACATGCCTATTCGCCTGGTCATTCCTCTCTTTGGGCAAACTAAATTTAGACTCTAACTGCTCTGATTTTCACAGAGGGAATGATATAACACAATTCATTTGTCATTTAAATCCCATTCCTTGATGACAGGTTATGCAGCCCCCAAACAGAACACTAAATCCTTTAAAATCACTCCCCTGATGGTCCAAGTGGTATATTCTACTTGTATTGGGTCATTTGGTATTCATTAGTTACAACCAAGAGAATAAGAACAATTATCAGGGTATCACCAAGATCCAAAGAGAATGGAGGATAAAAGTCAGGCCAGAGATACAGGCACCTGCACACGTGTGCCCAAAACAATAGTATAGTTAAAAATAATATAGCACTTTATATTTAAAATGGATAACCAACAAGGACCTACTGCAGAGCAGAGGGAACTGTGCTTAGTGTTATGTGGCAGCCTGGATGGAAGGGAAGTTTTGGGGGAGAATGGATACATGTGTATGTATGGCTGAGCCCCTTCACTGTTCACCTGAACTATCACATGGTTTACTAATCAGCTATTCCCCAATACAAAATAAAAAATATACATTTTAAAACATAACTCTTCAACCTGGATTTGTGGAGTTTTTCTGCAATCAGATAATTATTAAAAATGTCATCAACAAAAGAGGATACAGAGGAGAGAAGGGGATTTGAGTGAATTCTGTGAAGAGCTCTTTTCTGGTGTCTTTGTATTAAGGAAATAATGTTTGAAAAGACAGACAGCTCTGAGCTCCCTATCATTCTGCAGAATCCCCTACATTTCTGAGTTTTTATTAAAAGAATCCTACTATATGGTGCTGTGATTTGGGTTCTCAGGATGCCAGGGTTGACCTGGTCTCTCTGTACAAGACTGGCTCTGAGGCAATGAGGCCAGGTCTCTCCCCACCGCTGACCAGTTATTCTCAACCTTGTGCTAGGATGTTGTGGCAGGGGGGCAGCAGCATTCTGAGGGGTGGGCTTCATGGTCACCTTGTTCTGTGATGCTTAAGTTTCTCAGTAAAGGACAGGAATGCAGAGAAGGCTAGGGAGGAGTCATGAGCTGGGAATGAAACCATTGCTAGAGATTGAAAGGTTAGGCAATCTCGTAAAAACCTGAATCTCAGTCATTATTGAGATGATGGTTCTATGAGCAGCTTGTTTTCATTTTTATTAAAAAGCAATAGCATGCACTCTTTGTCTTTAGACTGTTTCATCCTTTAATCCATTTAAATATTTCACTATAGGCATGCTTCATCTTTTCATTTTTTAAATTAAAATATAGTTGCTGTATAATATTATATAATTTACAGGTGTACAGTAGACAGTTATTCCCTGTGTTGTACAATATATGTATGTAGCTTATGTTTTACCTAATAGGCTATTCCTCTAATTCCCCCACCTGTTTATTGCCCCTCCCCCTTCCTGCTCCCCAGTGGTAACTGTAGGTTTGTTTTCTTTATCTGTGAGTCTGCTCTTTTTGTTATATTCACTGGTTTGTTGTATCTTTACATTTCACATGTAAGTCATATCATATACTATTTGTCTTTGTCTTACTTATTTCACTTGGCATAATACCCTTCAAGTCCATCCAAATTGCTGCAAATGACATAATTTCCTTCCGTTTTATGGCCAAGTAATATTCCACTGTGTGTGTGTGTGTGTGTGTGTGTGTGTGTGTATTCATCTGTTGGTGGACACTTAGGTTACTACCATATCTTGGCAATTATAACTAACGCTGCCATAGGCATTGGGGTGCATGTATCTTTTCAAATTAGTACTTTTTTCAGATATATAACCAGGAGTAGAATTGCTAGGTCATATGGTAGTTCTATTTTTAGTTTTTTGAGAAACCTCCGTACTGTTTTCCACAGTGGCTGGACCAATTTACAATCCTAGCAACAGTGTACGAGAGTTCCCTTTTCTCTATGTCCTTGCCAACATTTGTTATTTGTATTCTTTTTGAAGATAGTCATTTTGACAGGTGTAAGGTGATAGATATTTCATGGTGGTTTTGATTTGCATTTCACTGACAGTGAGTAATGTTGAGTATCTTTTCATGTGCTTGTTGACCATTTGCATTTCCTTTCTGGAAAAATATCTATTCAGTTCTTCTGCCCATTAAAAAATTTTTTTGATGTTGAGTTCTATGATGTGTTTCTATATGTTGAATAATAACCTCCATCAGTTGTATCATATACAAATACTTTTGTCCCATTCAGTAGGTTGTCTTTTCATTTTGTTGATGGTTTCTTTTGCTGTGCAAAAAGCTTTTAACTTTAATTAGGTTCCATTTATTTCTTTTTGGTTTTATTTCCTTTACTCTAAGAGACCCATTCAAAAAATTCTGTTGTGACTTATGTGAAAGACGTGTGTTCCAGTTCCTTGTGTACCTAAGTCTCATGGGGTGATACAGAGTCCACTGTGGATGCTTTCTTGTGCATTTAGGAAGGAGGATTGAGCTTGGGGGGGCTGCTCTGAAGAAAGAAGAACTGAGCCTGCTCTTTATCCAGCTGGGAAGGTTACCTTGGCCTTCAAGGTTGCCAGCTGCAAACACAACCCTGAGAAATGGCCTGGCTGAAGAGTGGTCAGAGTTTTGCATTTTCGACACATCCACAGAGAATGTTGCAGAGGGGCTGAGGGCCATAGCAGATCGCTTCTGCCATCTCTTTCCTTTCCCAGGCCCAGGTGGCAATGGAGGTGATAACAAAAATCTTTCAAGGGAATGCGAATCTCTGCAGACAAATGTCTCTTCTTCGTAGGAAATTTTCTCCTCATTACTAGCCTTGGTGTGTCTGGCATGTTTTTATTAAGGGAGATGGCAGTTTCTAGGACGTGCTAGTTGATAGTATTGTCTTCTTGTCCTGGCTCATTCCCAGAGGCACTGCCTGGTTTCTTGGCTCCTTCAGAGTGTAACCCGGTGTCCAAGTGTTCATCAGACTATGATTTCTTGGGTTGGGGACGTGCAGGCCTAAAACTGATATGCTGGGGACTTCTCTGGTAGTTTAGTGGTTAGGAATCCTCCTTGCAATCCAGGGACTTCAGTTCCTGGTCGAGGAACTAAGATCCCACATGCTGTGGGGCAACTAAGTCTGCCCATGCAACTAGAGAGCCTGTGTGCCTTAACAAACAGCCCAGTGTTCTGCAACAAAGACCCAGCAGAATAAAAACAAACAAACAAACTGATACGGTGGTCACCGTACTCAAATCCCAGGGCTGGAGTGATTGCCTGAATCACTGTGACCCAAGGGTAGATCTGTGCCTCTTCTGTTTACCTAGATTGAAATTTACTTCTCAGTAAGGGTATATGCTTTTGAACTGTGGTGTTGGAGAAGACTCTTGAGAGTCTCCTGGACTGCAAGGAGATCCAACCAGTCCATTGTGAAGGAGATCAACTCTGGGATTTCTTTGGAAGGAATGATGCTAAAGCTGAAACTCCAGTACTTTGGCCACGTCATGCGAAGAGTTGACTCAAAGACTCTGATGCTGGGAGGGATTGGGGGCAGGAGGAGAAGGGGACGACAGAGGATGAGATGGCTGGATGGCATCACTGACTCGATGGACATGAATCTGAGTGAACTCTGGGAGTTGGTGATGGACAGGGAGGCCTGGTGTGCTGCGATTCATGGGGTCGCAAAGAGTTGGACACAACTGAGCAACTGAACTGAACTGAACTGAACTGAACTGAAGGGTATAAATGGGCTTCCCTGGTGACTCAATGTTAAAGAATTGCCTGCCAATGCGGGAGATGCGGGTTTGATCCTTGGTTTGGGAGGATCCCCTGGAGAAAGAAATGGCAACCCACTCCAGTATCCTGGCCTGGGAAATCCCATGGACAGAGGAGCCTGATGGGCTACAGTCCAGGGAATTGAAAAGAGTTGGTCACAACTTAGCGACTGAGCATGAAAGGTATAAATGCCAAGTTCTGTTAAGGAGCGACCTTATAACCTTATAATCAATAATACCATATTGGTTCAGACAGTAAAGAACCTGCCTGCAATGTGGGAGACCTGGGCTTGATACCTGAATTGAGAAGATCCCCTGGAGAAGGGCATGGCAACCCACTCCAGTATTGTTGCCTAGAGAATCCCCATGGACAGAAGAGCCTGGTGGGCCACAGTCCATGGGGTCGCAAAGAGTCCAACAGGACGGAGTGACTAAGCATACACACGTACACACACCATATTGGATATTTGAAAGTTGCTAAGAGAGTACATCCTTACCACAAGAAAAGAAATTTGTAACTAATGTAGATTTATTGCCATGATCATTTTGCAATATATACATACTATATTAAATCAATATATTGTACATCTAAAACTAATACAATGTTACATGTCAATCATATTTCACTAAAACCCCATTAAATTAAATAAAAAAAGAAAAGAAAATGAGGAAATCAGTCATACTGTAAACTACCTTTTTGAATCAAGAATAGAGATCTGGGGAATTCCTTGGTGGTCCAGTCATTAGGACTCTGCGCTTTCACTGCTAAGGGTGCAGGATCAATCCCTGATCAAGGAAGTAAGATGCCGCAAGCCATGTGGCCAAAAAATTAAAAGAATAGAGATGTAATTTAATTATATCTCAGAAGTCAATGATATGTATACTTCTTCAGGGTCTGTCAATAAAGCTGTATTTTTATTATATATATTGAAATACATTGAGTTGAATTTATAGGTATGTATGAAAGGTTGCCTTTGAAATACAACTTACTCCACTTCAAGAACTAATACCTACCTAATTCAATTAGAGTAGTGGCAACTATGTATTGTATTTTAAGCACAGAAAATATTCTGGACCTAAACCGAGCCCTTCTTCTTGTGTCTGGGAGACCTCTGAATTGAATCCTCTTAAGGAAAAAGTGCAATGGCACCCCACTCCAGTACTCTTGCCTGGAAAATCCCATGGATGGAGGAGCCTGGTGGGCTGCAGTCCATGGGGTCTCGAAGAGGCTGACACAACTGAGCGACTTCACTTTCACTTTTCACTTTCATGCATTGGAGAAGGAAATGGCAACCCACTCCAGTGTTCTTGCCTGGAGAATCCCAGGGATGGGAGAGCCTGGTGGGCTGCCGTCTGTGGGGTCGCATAGAGTCGGACACGACTGAAGCGACTTAGCAGTAGCAGCAGCAAGGAAAAAGTGATGAGAGTGGAGAAAGGGGTCCTTTCTGCTTTCCTTGCCCTATTCTCCAGAGGAGCTAGATTTCAAGCTCATAGAATGCATTAGTGGGACTCCCCTGGCCATCTAGTGGTTAAGACTTTGCCTTCTGGTACAGGGGTGTGGGTTCTATCCCTGGTTGGGAAGCTAAGATTCCACATGCCTTTTGGCCAAAAAACCAGAACTTAAGACAGAAGCAATACTGTAACAAATTCAATAAGACTTTAAAAAAAATGGCCCACAAAAAAAAAAAAAAGCAAAACCGAGTGCCCTAGGTAGTTTCAAAGTTCGGTTCAATTCAGTCACTCAGTCGCATCTGACTGTGAACCCATGGACTGCAGCATGTCAGGCTTCCCTGTCCATCACCAACTCCCAAAGCTTGCTCAAAGTCATGGAATTGCAGAGGCTACCATCTTATTATATGAAGACTGAGAAAGAAGCAATTTATGTGTAAATTAGACTGATTAGTGACTTAGAAGCTGCATCAGCACACCTGAAGATTTGCAGAGAGTTTATAGCCATGTGCTGCTGCTGCTGCTGCTAAGTCACTGCAGTCGTGTCCGACTCTGTGCGACCCCATAGATGGCAGCCCACTAGGCTCCATCTCCCGATATACCTAAGAAGGCAGGTATTCTCGTCTCAGCAACTGTACTCTTTCATACTGTGTGAAATAAGCCATCGGAGTAGCAGAACTCCATGAAGTAAGTCCATTTCTCTTTTTGAATCTGAAGATCAGGGCTGATGGAGGCATATCTTACCTTTTCCAAAGGCACATTTAACTCTGAAAGGGAAAGCTCAAGAAATGCCTGTTGCTAAATGTTTTCTTCTTGTTTCCTATATTGGTAGCTAATTGGATGTTTTGAATTCTGAATGGCACCCCACTCCAGTACTCTTGCCGGGAAAATCCCATGGATGGAGGAGCCTGGTAGGCTGCAGTCCATGGGGTCGCTAAGAGTCGGACACGACTGAACGACTTCACTTTGACTTTTCACTTTCATGCATTGGAGAAGGAAATGGCAACCCACTCCAATATTCTTGCCTAGAGAATCCCAGGGACGGGGGAGCCTAGTGGGCTGCTGTCTATGGGGTCGCACAGAGTTGGACACAACTGAAGCGACTTAGCAGAAGCAGCAGTGGCAATAAAGAATCCTATAGGTTCTCAGAATTGTTTCTGGTGTAACTATGGTAATTGACCATGAATAAACAGCATGTGGCAGGGACATGATTCTTTGACTTTCAGCAGGGAAGCCCTTGCTGGCACCTGATGCAGTTTGGTGCCAGATTGAATTTGCTATGGAACTACTCATGTCTGGGGCTGAGGCTGAAATGAAAGAATGGGCCTCAGAGCCTGGAAGGACAGATCGATTCTGTTTGGATCCAGAGTAAGCTCAGAGGAGTGATAAGGCACAGGAAGTGCCGCATAGCTAAGATCATGGGCAAGAGTGTCAACTGGAGTCATATATCCTGTTTGTGGAAAAGTGACTGTGTGCTTGATGGAGATCTCAAGAAGACAGGACAGGGGCAGGGAATGAGGAATGAATGTCTTTGTCTTGTTTGATTGATCAGTTTGGTAGTTGCCAGACCAGTGCTGTCTCGATGTGGCCTTGGAGCATGCACTAACTGTTCTTTTGGTGTCAGCTGACTTAATATTTTGTTCTCTAAGGATCAGCTGTACATTGGGTGGTTGTTGGACTCATGTGAGATAATTAAAAGATGCAAGATGTACTGAAAAGTTAAGCTGCTGTGTGATTGCAAGGGAGAGAGAGTATAGCTGCTGCTATTGCTGGTAAGTCGCTTCAGTCGTGTCCAACTCTGTGCGACCCCACAGACGGCAGCCCATCAGGCTCCCCCATCCCTGGGATTCTCCAGGCAAGAACACTGGAGTGGGTTGCCATTTCCTTCTCCAATGCATGAAAGTGAAAAGTGAAAGTGAAGTCGCCCAGTTGTGTCCAACTCCCAGTGACCCCATGGACTGCAGCCCACCAGGCTCCTCCATCCATGGGATTTTCCAGGCAAGAGTACTGGAGTGGGGTGCCATTGCCTTCTCCGTTCTTTTTTTAGCAAAAGAAAGATTGACTTGACAGAGCACATTTTCAAAGCTTGTACATCTCAAACATTTTAAGGTATGTTCATGCCCTTCTCAGGCAGTCTCAGTGTAATATTGTTCTCACTTAATGGCTGAGGAAATCAAGATAAATAAATAACGATTGAATAAATTGCTCATGGCTATGATAACTGAGCAGGGATAAAAATTTCAAGTTGATTCTAAATTCTTTTCACTATCCCATGTGGCTTTCCAGTATGAGATGGGCTCTCCTGAGAGAATTAATAATGTAGTATCTTTGGACCTTTAAAATTGCCACACAAAGTACTATGAGAAACAGCGGGAGCTTATTTCTCTATCTGAAGATAAAGAAAAAATCAATTTTGGAGTAAAACAATTGTTAGATTAAAAGCTTATTTTTGCCATCCCTGGGGAACGAAGTATTATGGAGCATGGACCTTTGATCATCCCGAGATTAGCTGTGTGCCTTTACCATGCATGTTACGTAGTCTCTCTCCACTTCCCTCATCACACTGTGAAGTGGATCCCGCGCTCTCACTGGATAAGGCCAGGGGCGAGTGAAGTGGCTTTGGCATGGCAGGATGGTCGGTGCGGGCACCAGTAAATGTAGAACAATCCCCTCCGCTTGTTAGGTTGCGTCTCCCTCTGTCAGAGCTCTGCAGTGTCCTCCCACTTGCTACAGCCCATGGGCTCTTTTCCGTTATCATCCTATTTGGCATCTCGGCAGCCTTTCCTGCATCTGGCTTCTGTGATGGTCCCTCTTTTCTGATTCTTCACAGATCTCTCTGACCCTTGCTTCTAATCTCCTTCCTTAGCTTTTCCCCTCTCCAGCTCTTAGATCTCCCTGTTCCCAGGGCCCTGTCCTTAGTCTACCCCTCCTCTGATCTCCTTATTCACCCACCTCATGCCGTGTCTGGCTGTTGCCTCCTAATTCACTTTCCTAATCCCAACTGCCTGTGTGTTATATGTCTGGTGGTTTATGGGATGTGTATACACTCAGATGTCCCAGAGGCATTTCAAAGTCAAGGTATCTTAAAGGAGAAACATCTTACCCCAAGAGCATGTTTCTCTGCTTGTGTTTTCCTTGGACCTCAATCTCAGTCTCTGGTTAACATCGGCTTCTAAGTCTGGCTACTTCTGACTCGTCAGTGTTCTCAAGGAGTTCCTTCCTCTCCATGCTCCACCTCTGCCGCATCACATTTTGCTCAGAGATTGCTGAGATTGCCTCCATGCCCTCCACATGGCTCCATTCACCTCCCAGTGTCAGAACCAACTGTCTGGTGACTGAGGTTGAATGTCACTGGCCCTTCAATGCTGACAGCACAGGACGTGTAAAGCCCATGCTGACCTTTCCTACTGTACCACTCTTGCTGGCCAGCTCTCTGCCCCATCGGTGCAGTCACCTTGAGATTCAAGATTTCTTTGCAGCATCGTGCCCCAGGGCCTTTGCACATGTCTTTCCTGCTGTTTGGAAATGAAGGTCTAATGGGTTAATAATGGATATTATAATCGATATATGATAATGGTTCTTCAGTGTCACCCTGTATAGAATTTACTGTGTCGTTTTAGGCTGCTTACAGGGGTATTTCCTCCACAAAACAGAGGTTTCCTTGGTCCACGGATCCTGTCCCGTTCATCTTTGGTTCCCAGAATCTACCTGCTATGGTCCCTGAGACATGGTGGGTGCCCACAGCACGTAATAAACCAACAGAATTTTCAGTTTCTTTATTCCGAGTGGGCTCTCTGCCTGAGTAGCTGACTTTTCTGGAGACCGGCTCCCTGGGTTCCTCACGCTCCCCCGCCTTTCAGGTGAAAAGGCAGCCTGGTGGCTCGCCGCCTCCGGGCTGGGCTGGGCGGCTGCCCGCGCGCCTGCGCCCTCTGCCGCTCGGCTCCGGGCGCGTCTGTGCGCGTGTGTCTGTTTCCAGAGGCTGGGGTCACAGACTCATTCACTGATTTCCTCGCGGCTGGACCGAGGCTGCCTCCCCAGGAGGCTCCCAACTACTCTCGCGCCTCCAAGGTCCCTACCTCCCCTCGCTCCATCCCCAGCCAGCCAGATTGACCGGCCGACTCACGAGTGAGTAGCGGCGGCTCGCGCGACCCTCAGCTCGGTGAGCTGTCTCCGGCTGTCCTATCCTCCTGCGGGGCCGTGTGTGTGTGTATATGTGTGTTTGCGCGCGCGTAGGAGATGTCCCCGGGCCCCCACGCCGGCTCCGAGAGCCGTCCGCCTGGGTCCGTGTGCCCTTCCAAGGCTCCGCTGGGGTGCGGGTGCGCTGCGGTGCGGGTGCGCGCTCCCCCGGGCGTGGGGAAGCGAGTTTTCCGGAATTCCCCGACTTTGTACGCCGCCGCCGGTGGGGTTCCCCGGGAAGGCTCCCGGGCAAGAAGGCGGCGGGGAAGCCCTGGCTCTGAGTGGCTGGCAGGCCGGGAATCTGGGAGCTGGGCTGGCCCAGTCGAGCCGAGGGAGACGCCGGAGCTGCAGCCCCTGGATCCCAAGCTCTCTGCCTTTCTCCCTTTACCCTTCCTCCTTTCTTTTCTCAGCACCATCACAAAAGCGCATCGCATGAAACACAATGCAGCGAAGTCCAGCTCTCCTCTTCCACCTGGTGCACATCACCTTCCCACCCCCCCCCCCCCACCCCTCGGGGGCCGGAGGAATAGAGTGGGAGTCCCGAGATAAGGGCGGAAGGCTTACCCTGGGGACACACCTGTTTTCGACTCGCGCTATATTCAAGCTGGGTGCCGGATCGCGCGAGGGGTTTCTACACAGACACGCCGGTGTATGTATGTGTGTGTGGGCGCGCGCGCACCCCGAGCCCACGCTCTCTGGGTGCGCTGGATGTAAATAGCACACCTCCCTGCCGGCCCGCGCGTGCCGAGCCGGCTCCGTGGGCTCCCAGCGCGCCGTGACAGCGCTCCCGCGTCTCATTGTTTGGTTGTGGCTTCCCCACCCCTCCGCAAAGCAAACTGATTTTCGGTTTCGCTTGACACAGCGCTCTGGGACTTGGCGTGGGCCGCAGCCTCGAACGCCCCTGGTATTTGTAATTGAATAGTTCTCCCTGGCGGCTTGGGGGGAGGGGTGTTATTTTTAGTGTTGGGAATAGAGGCAAGCACGCTGACCTTTTTGCTGCTGCCTTGGGCTTTGAATGCGTATCTGTCTCTAATGGATGGAGAAGACTGATTTGCATCCAGTCGGCGCACACGTGCCTGCACACAAGTGTGTACACACGTTTCTACACACCTCGCTTTCCCCTTTTTTTCTTTTTTAAAAATCGGGACTAGGAGTGCATCGTGCTTGTAAAGAAAAAAAAAGGAAAGAAACTTTCCTTTGTTCTTTTGGGCCTCTTCTATTTTGAGTAATGGAGTAGGAGTACCAAAAGGTTGCAATTAGTTCACTCGAATAAAAGACGCTGTCTGTGAGTCAGAGCTACCAGGTGGATAATTATTAACATATAAAAGCAGATGTGCCGTTTAAGGCAAAAGGGGCGGGGCGGGGGCAGGTCCGCCGTAGACAATGAGGGAGGGTCTCTGCCGACCGCCCGCTGCTTATTGTTTGGGCTCTAGAGGCTGCAGCCTACAGGCTAATCCTCCTCCAGGGCTTCGTTCCTCGCTCCTCTCTAGGTCCCACTTGGGACCGTTCGAGTCCCCCAGCGCTGTCCGCCGGGGGCGCCGGGAAGCCAGCCTCAGCCGCCCTTCGCTGACCGCCCTCTCTTCTGCTTTGCAGGTTGGCACCTTTGCGCCCGAGGGTGTCGCGAGCCGAGGCGGCGAGGATCGGGCGCCTCTGGCCCAGCCGGCCCGGCGGTATGCGGCCCGGGCAGCAGCGCTAACCGCCCGCACGCTGGGCACTGGGCGTACGCGCTCCGGGCGGCAAGCGGAGCGGCAGCGGTGGAGGGGATGCGCCCGGGACGCGCCAGGATACAGCTGCGCGCTCCCAGCCCTGGGTGGACCCTAAGTTGGGCTCATCGCAGGACCGCGCGGACCCCTGCCCTCCGGGGCACGCGGCTGCGGAGCCTCGGGGCCACGACTGCGGTCAGGATGCACTGGGCACCTCCCTGCTGGTGAGGATGCCCCACAGCGCGGCTCTGCATCGCCAGCCCCGGTCCCTGGTGGGCACGACTGCCTGGGCCCGGCTTCAGCCCCTCGTGCCGGTGGATGCAAAGCGCCGGAGTCCTTGAGTGCGATCGGCGACCGAATCTGAATTCTGAGAGCCATGGACCGAGGCGGTGGGCTGGAGCCCCAGGCGGGAGAGCCACAGGAAGCGCGCGCCAGGGTAGGAGCTGTCCAAGAGAAGAGCGAACCCGAATCCTTCAGGTCCCAGAGTTTACCCGCCCTGAACAGCGCCTCCTGCCCGCCAGATCTGAGTCCCGCGAGCGAAGAAGGCTCTGAGCCCGCCCCCAGCCATCAGGAGTTGAAGTCAGACCCCTACCCGCCGGCCCCCAGCCCCTCCGCGCCGTCTACTTCGGCAGAGACGGCAGGACTGGCGGAACGTCGCCACCGGGTGGAAATCGCCAAAACCATGTCGGTGTCCTCCACTCTGGCCATGCTCCAGGGCAGGAGGTGCCTCTACGTGGTCCTCACCGATTCCCGTTGCTTCCTGGTTTGCATGTGCTTTCTAACCTTCATCCAGGCGTTGATGGTCTCCGGGTACCTGAGCAGCGTCATCACCACCATCGAAAGGCGCTACAGTCTGAAGAGCTCCGAGTCGGGGCTGCTGGTCAGTTGCTTTGACATTGGGAGCCTGGTGGTGGTGGTGTTCGTCAGCTACTTCGGCGGCCGCGGACGGCGGCCCCTGTGGCTGGCCGTGGGGGGTCTCCTCATCGCGGTGGGGGCTGCCCTCTTCGCCTTACCTCACTTCGTCTCGCCGCCCTACCAGATCCAAGAGTTGAACGCCTCCGCCTCCAACTACGGCCTGTGTCAAAACGGCAACTCCTCGATCAAGGTGGAGCCCCCCACCTGCCTGAAGGACTCGGGTGGCAACGACCACTGGGTCTACGTGGCTTTATTCGTGTGCGCACAGATTCTCATTGGAATGGGCTCCACACCTATTTATACCCTGGGACCAACCTACTTAGATGACAATGTCAAGAAAGAAAACGCATCGTTGTACTTAGGTAAGCCTTTCCTGCCCTCTCACCTGAGCTTGGACTCAAAAACGGAAAAGAAGAACTTTCTTTCACATTTAGTTGATGGTAGATACTATAGAGAATATATGGTGTTATATAATTTATATAGGTATACTTTAAGCAGTAAGCTTCTGTTTGCTTTTTGAGCCTGCCTGTGGTGTGTTTTCAGTTCTGAAATTAAACAGTTGAGAGTTCTGTGACTTTTAAGACTCACACTTTACACTGGACTTTTCCCAAGTAATACAGACTTTCACTGTGGAGTAGTGCTTCTCTTTCTTGCTGCCTGTCTTTGGAAAAGCTCTAGTCTATCAAGTTTATCTTCTCAAAGGGCTCAGGAAGGAATAGAAGTAACTGGTGTGTGAAGTGAGGTTATTGACAGCTTTCATCCACTGCTACTTCTTCTTCCTGCCTCCAACAGCAGGAAGTACCCAGACTATAGGAAACAGGCTATTGTCTCTGTATCTGTATTTCTTACATATTGTCTGCTTCACTATTAAGAAAAAAAACTTCAGTGATATCGAATGACTAGGTTATCTTTATGCAGAAGCAACCTCACAGGTTGAAAAGTTTATCCAAAGCTGTTTTTATTGTTGGTTTGAAGACCCTCAGTTCCATGGAATTGGGAGAATAATGATTACTATTTTCTGAAAAGCAGTCACCGGTGGACAGTGAAAGGGGAATGAAAGTGATACTCAACAAAGAGGGCTATGCTTTTTCCTCAGGACAGCTATTGTCTTTAGAGGATGTTGCAGCCCTTTTGTAGTCCCCAGTAACTGGCCCAAGTAAAGTGTTTTATAATTTGTTGTTATCATGAAATGCAAGAGAAAGAAATTTTTATTCAGGCAGGGAGGAATAGTTTGCTTGTTTTTAATTTTTTACTTTTGGCCCGTGATGGGTCTTGGTTGTGGTGCATGCGGGCTTCTCATTGTGGTGGCTTCTTCTCTTGTTGGGGACACTGCAGGATCTTAGTTCCCCCACCAGGGTTTGAAACTACATTCCCTGCATTGCAAATTGGGTTCTTAACCACTGGACCACCAGGGGAGTCCCTTGCTTGTTACTTTTGCCTCCATGTTTTCTAACATTTATTATGACAAATTTTCAAACGTACAGAAAAGTTGAAATAGTAGTATAGTGAACATTAGTATATCCAACCACCTAGATTCAGTAATTGTTCATTATTGTCATGTTTGCTGTTTCAACCTGTGTGTGTTTGTGTAGAATATATATATATATGTATATATATTGGGTGGGAGGTTAAGACTTTTGAAAGTAATCGTGGGTCCCTTTAAGCTTCAGCACGTGTCTTCTGAAAATAAGGACATTCTCTTATATAACTCAGGAGCTTAAATACCCTATGAAAGTAACTTCCATTGATTATCAAAGTCCAGTCCACATTCAAATCTTCATTGTCCACTCAGTGTCTCTTTTAGCTATGTATTTTTTTCAAACCACGAGCCAGTCAAGATTCATTCAATCACTGCATTTGGTTGTTTGCTTTCTTAGCGTTTGATAAACTAGAAAACTGTGTCAACTTTTTTCTGTTTCTACTACACAGACTTTTTGAAGTGACAAGGCTAATTTGTGGAATATTTTACATTCTAGAGTTATCTGATTATTTTCTTGTGGTACACTTATCTCGTTCCTCCATGTTCTATATTTCTTGTAAACTGAAAGTTCAGTCTAAATGTGTAATTCAGTTCAGGCAAAATGTTTTTGGCCAGACTCCTTCATAGGTCGTGGTGTGTGTTTTCTGTTAGATGCACCTGGCCATTCACTAGTGTTGTTGAGTTTAATCACTTAGTTGAGTTAGTTGATTGGCAGGTCTTCCCACTGTAAACATATGTTTCTCTCTTTGAAAACAACCAGCAATCTTTAGAGTGACATCTTGACTCTGTAAACATGCCAACTGTTATCTTTCTGATCTCTTCCTTCCATTTATTTTGAAAACTTGGGTCTCCCACCCACTTCTAGGTACCACTGACACAAATCTGCTTCATGAAAAACACAGGCAGAGCCCCACACAAACAGAGAATATCTGCTGTCAGAGCCCTGAGATTTAACTTTTCTGGTAGTGGTTGCCTCCCAAGAAGGGAGGGACTTCTCTGTTGGCTCAGATGGTAAAGAATCTGCCTGTAATGAGGGCGAACTGGGTTTGATCCCTGTGTTGGGAAGATCCTCTGGAGAAGGCAATGACAACCCGCTCCAGTATTCTTGCCTGGAGAATCCCATGGACAGAGGAGCCTGGTAGGATACAGTCATGGGGTCTCGAAAGAGTCGGACATGACTGAGCAACACTTTCACCAAGAAGGAAACTAGCAAGTGCATATTCAGTGCTGAGCAACTGTGCTCCTTGTGGGAAGACCAAAAAATGAGACACAAGCCCAGCATCTGAGGTGCTTTCGATGTAATGAAGAAATATTTCCAGTTTAAGGTAATATCTAAAGTGACATGTGAAAGGGGAAGAAAGTCCTACAGATGGGATTTGCTCCCACCTCCCCCGACCCTCCTCCTCCTCTTCTTCATTTAGATATTGACTAATAATCATTTTTTGGGAAAACGTCTTGATGCCTGCCTTCGGATACATTCTTGGTGTAATTCGTAGGAGTTCTGCTTTGTATTAAATGGATCTTGATAAAAGCTCCAGTGGTTTCAGTACCAGGAATCTTACCTGTGTTATTTCATCTAATGTTCTCAGTGGCCTTAGGAGATGGGAATTGTTTCCCCTTTTTTTATGAATGAGGAAACTAAGGCCCAGAGAACTTAAGTGACTTGGTATGGGTGTCAAACCCACACCGTCTGACCCCAGACCCCTTGAACTTCTGAAAGCCCACTGAAACCAAAGAATGGGTCACATTCAGTAGGGTTCTGAATGGTGTAGAAGGATGCAGAACTGGCTTAACGTCCTCAAGACATAATTAAAACAAGACCATTCTTTAGACCTTTAAAGCAGGTTTTAAAGGTTACCTCCATGCAAATTTAAATCAGGGGGACTGCTATCTTCTTCCCTGGTACTTCAGAATCCGCCTGTAATGTGGGAGACCTGGGTTCAGTCCCTGGGTTTGGAAGATCCCTTGGAGAAGGGCATGGCAACCCACTCCAGTATTCTTGTCTGGAGAATCCCCATGGACAGAGGAACCCCCATGGCGGGCTACAGTTCATGGGGTCACAAAGAGTTGGACACGACTGAGCGGCTAAGCATACACACTATCTTAGCACGTGAGCAGCGTTAACCTGTTATGACATGGAATAAATAACTAGGTGTATATTGTTGTGATTTTCTGCAAAACTGTTCTTCCGTATTACCTTGTCCACTCCCTACCCATTTCTTAACTTTTGGTCCGTCTTTCTAACTGATAACAACCGCAGAATAAGGGGCGAGGAAATAAAAGCAGGTAGCAGGTTAGTAATTGCAGCTGGGACCAAAATCTGAATTAAGTACAAATCATTGAAATGGAATGTCGATATATACCTTAATCTTTTGAAAGTTTTGGCATTAACATACTGGCAGCTTTCCATGTAGAAGCGATGTGGTTGTAGACGTGACCCAGCAATCTTTACACACGTTCAGTGCCCGAACTTCTGCAAGGAGAGAGGTTCAGTGCCGACCTGGAGCATAGAGAAAACTTTGCAGGTAGGAAGAAGTAAGGCTAGCAACTGCATCATGATTTGCGATTGGATCTTAAGGAGAGAGAAAATGTGACCTTTGGCAAGGCACAAAATTCATGAATCAAACAGGGAAAAAAGAAAGAATGACTAACCAGGTAGGAAAAGGGGGAGAAAAAAAGATGCTTTTCTAAAACAGAAAGCCACAATTCCAACTGAATGATTTTCAGGATAGGTGATGGTGGGCCATGGGCCGGCCATTGGCCAGGCGGTGTGAGGGCAGCCACTCCACCTCCCTGGCGTGTCGGCTGTCACTTCAGACCACAGACAAGGGTCAGAGTCTACACAGTGCCTTAGAAAGAGCAGACCAGGAGGCAGCTGACTTATATTTCAGTCTGGCTCTACCAAACTAAAATACAGTTTGGTCAAGAGACTTTAGACAAATTCCTTAACTTTTCCAGCTTCTGTTTGCACTTAGGGCTTATTTCATTTGTTTCCTGCGTGGTGATATTTTTTTTAAATTTATTTATTGTTGACTGAAGGATAATTGCTTTACCATATTGTGTTGTTTTCTGTCATACATCAACATGAATCAGCATAGGTATACATATGTCCCCTCTCTCTTGAACCTCCCTCCCACTTTCCACCCCATCTCACCCCTTCTCATTTGTCACAGAGCCTGGTTTGAGTTCCCTGAGTCATACAGCAGTTCCCACTGCTGTCTGTGTTACAGATGGTAGTGTATACATTTCCATGCTACTCTCTCCATTCATTTTACCCTTTCCTTCCCCCTCTGCTCTGCACTGTGATATTAAAAAAAAATGTTTTATTGACAAAGGTCTTTCCTTTTATTAAAAAAAATTCTTTCTTTCTTTATTTTAGGCTGTTCTGGGTCTTTGTTGTTAAGTGCAGGCTTTCTCTAGTTGGGGTGATGAGGGGGCTACTCTCTAGTTGTGGTGTGTGAGCTTCTCATTGTGGTGACTTCTCTTTGCAGAGCACGGACTCGAGGGCTTGCGGGCTTAATAACTGAGGCACGCGGGCTCAGTAGTTGTTGTGCTAGGGCCTAGTTGCCCTGCAGCATGTGGGATCTTCCGGGTAAGAATCCACCATACTACCAGGGAAGCCCCCTCACTGTGATATTTTGAGGACCAAATGGGATGACCTGTGCAAGCACTGTGCCAGCAGCACTGCAGTGTGTTAGAGCTGAATTCAAACTCATCCTACAGAGTGAGCAGAGTGAGGAGGAGGAGACAGTCTACTCCGTTTGTGTCTGGAAGTGTTTAAACATGCCTCTTTATAATTGGGAAGAAGGAAAGAACCATCAGGTAGGAAATGAGAACACCGAGAAATCACTCCTTATACATTGTACAAGACAATCCTTCTCTTTCTTGTCTGTCTTTTTTTACATTTTGAATATTTAAAATATATTCAAAATATGTAGAATATTGGCTTTATTGTACAATATATCCTTGTAGTTTATTTTACACATAATAGTTTGCACCTCTCAATCCCCTACCCCGTTATTGTCCCCTCCCCACTGGTCACCACTAATTTGTTCTTTATATCTTGTGAGTCTGTTACTTTTTTTTCTGTTATAATCACTAGTTTGTTGCATTTTTAAGATTTCCCATGATAAGTGACATCATACAATATTTGTCTTTCTTTGTTGGACTTATTTCACTTAGCATAATTCCTACCCTGGTGGGTCAGACTGTAAAGAATCTGCCTACAATGCAGGAGACCCAGGTTCTACCCCTGGGTTGGAGAGATCCCCTGGGGAAGGAAATGGCAACCCACTTCAGTACTTATGCCTGGAGAACTCCATGGACAGAGGAGCCTAGCGGGCTGCCATCCATGGAATTGGAAAGAGTTGGACACGACTGAGCAATTTTCACTTGGAGGATGGACCTCCAAGTCCATCCATGTTGTTGAAAATGGTAAAGTTTTTTTCTTTCTTATGGCTGAGTAATATTCCATTGTATGTGTGTACCGCATCTTCTTTATCCATTCATCTGTTACTGGGCACTTACATTGCTTCCATACCTTGGCAGTTATAAATAATGCAGCTATGAACATTGAGGTACATGTATCTTTCTGAATTAGTGCTTTTGTTTCTTTTGGATATATACCCAGGAGTGGAACTGCTGGATCATAAGGAAGCTCTATTTTTAGTTTTTTGAGAAACCTCTATACTGTTTTCCACAATGTCTGTACCAATTTACATTCCCACCAACAGCATAGGAGGGTCCTCTTTCCTCTGTACAGGAAAATCTTGATCAGTGTTTGGAAAATGTTATATTCTGATTAGTTGCATTTTCTGAAGCTCCAAGGTTTTACTGCCAGAACTTTCTGCTTGGCAACCTTTGACGACTATCGCTCTTTAACATATGAACATTTATGTAATGTATATTTGTGCTTACTATAATGTAACAAAAGCTCCTTTGAAGTCTGAAAGCCTGTGGTGTCCCAAGTTTACCACTGTGTGTCTTCATTGTCCACCTTGACTGTACAGGATGTTGTTGAGAAAGAACTGAAAGTGAAAGTGAAGTCGCTCAGTTGTATCTGACTCTTTGTGACCCTATGGATTGTAGCCCGCCAGTCTCCTCCATCCATGGGATTTTGCAGGCAAGAATACTGGAGTGGGTTGCCATTTTCTCCAGGGATCTTCCTGACCCAGGAATGGAACTCTGGTTTCCCTCATTGCAGGCAGACTCTTTACCCTCTGAGCCATCAGGGAATCCCGACAAGCAAGAACTGGTTCCAAATTTGGTTCCAAATTGTGAATAAATTAAAAAAAAATCAGAAGTATTAATAATTTTATTATTTTAAAATACATTTTTTTTTCCTTTAGCCACGGACTTTATTGTTTGAATATTTGCAGCTGTCATTCTATATACAAATTTTAATTTCTTCCAGAACTCTATATTCCGTATTTCTAGGTCACTTCACTTTCCATTTTCTGCCACATTTCCATCAAGAAGTATTTCCCCAAATCACAGTCTGCCTGGTTGTATGTTGTTGTTGTTCAGTTGCTAAGTTGTATTCGACTCTCTGTGATGCCATGGACTGTAGCCTACCAGGCTCTTCTGTCCATGAGATTTCCCAGGCAAATACATTCTTGATGCTTCTTCTTCTTCTTCTTCTTCTTTTTTTTTTTTGACATTTATTTAGTCTTTTAAAAGTAAAATGAGCTTGAAATTAATTAAATTCTATTTCATCAAGATTTTAGCGTTGAATAAACATATATATGTGTGTTTATGACTGTCTCTCTCCGTCTATCTGGCATAGATTGCTCTTTCTGAGTATGAAAACCCTTAAAGCTATCTTTTTAAAATATGTAATTAGAAAAAAGAAAAGGAGTTGCTTCTTCAAAACATTGTCTAGAAAATCTTCATTTGTTTTTAGTGATGTTTTATTAGAACAGTCTATGTCTCTATATAAGATTTTATTTATAGTCATAAAAACAATGAAAGACACACATACGTATCTTTCAACTCAGTGTTCCTTAGAAATATATAACCAAATGTATCTGTTCTTTGCTAGTTAGGGAGTTATTCATCATGAACAATAGGCCAGCTCGGGTAGGTGGTCAAGGGCCATCGAGCCTTCCCTGGTGCCAACTTCCTCTCTCTGCCTGCCCAGCCCTTGTTAGCAGAGGCTGTTGCACCTCAGGCATCCCACCTGTCCCCTAGAGAAGGAGAACGTGGAGGAGGCAGTGTCCATTTACTCTTGAGGATGTCCCACTGGCCAGAATGGAGTACCTGGCCTCTCCTAGCTAATAGGATTTTGGGGAAGGCAGGCTTTAGATTTTCCAGTCTGTGTGGGAGAGGAGGGCAGGTAAGATGAGCGTGGCAAGAGTACTGAGTGACCTCTAGTTACATCTCCCATCCTGGTCACATGCTCCCTTCTGCCTTGGTAGCTAGAGATTTCAGGCCTTTTCCCCTCCATCACTATATTTTTATTTATTTATTAAAAAATAATTTTATTTATTTATGATTTGGCTGCACTGGGTCTTAGTTGTGGCACATGGGATCTAGTTCCCTGACCAGGTATTGAACCCTGGCCCCCTTCATTGGGAGCTTGGAGTCTTAGCCACTGGACCACCAGGGAAGTCCCACTATATTTTAAATAATATACATTTTTAAAATTTATTTTTTGGCTACACTGCTCAGCATGTAGGATCTTAGTTCCCCAGCCAGGGGTTGAACCCCTGTCCTCTGCATCCCTGCATTGGAAGCGGGGTATCTTAACCACTGGACTACCAAGGAAGTCCCTGACCCTTTTATATATTACTATTTTTTGGCTGTGCCATGAGGCATGTGGGATCTTGGTTCCCCAACCAGAGACCAAACCTGTACCCCCTGCATGGGAGGCTCAGAGTCTTAACCACTAGACCTCCAGGGAAGTCCCTCTGCTGATCACTATTAATAACCTCTCTTAAGTATCTTATAGCGTGAGCTTTCCAGATCTTTTTGTTGGGATTTTGAAAGGACATAATAAATAGCACCTTTCCCCTTCACTTGAGTTTTGAGCTAATTGAGAAATAAGGAGTAAAAACATGGGAGCCGTAGAATCATGAAAGTGACGTTGAAAATGTAGTTCATATCTTTGTGCACACAGGCTTTTTAGTAATCCCACCATTACACAGACATACCCAACCAGCTACCAGTAATGCTGACCCTCATCCACATGGCACTCCTGGGTCTCCCCATGTGAGTGGGGGGACCAGGAAGGGGTGGTATAGACGAGTCTTGTGCCCACAAGTAGCAGGGTGGAATTTTTACTCCCTGTGCGCAAACTCACTCCCAAGAGATAAAGAAAAGGAGATGATCTGAGCACCCCCAGTTTATTTTCAAATTCATCCGTCACATTAATCCCCTGCTGCTTTCCCGGGGAGGAGCAGTGATGGGGGAGTCTGGTGAGCCAACAGAGTAAAGATCATGTGAACACACAGTCTAAGACTTTGAACTGGGTATTTGTTCTGCTTTAATTTTGCTCATCTTGTTTACAATGTGTTCATCTTTGTAAGCCACACACAATCCCTTGGGGAAGTAGGCTCTGTACAGATCATGAATAAATAAAAAAATAATCTCCACTGGAAGCTAATACGAGGGAGAGGGATTTGAGGCAATGATCCGGAACGCCTGGAGGAGGAATTACTGGGATGGATGCAGTGCAGAGCTGTGAGCACAGCTGGGCATCGGTGGCTGTGGCAGCTCCTGGCTAGGGTGTTGGTGAGTTTCATGTATACCTGGGGCAGTTCATTTGTGGGTACATCTTCTGCACCCTGGCAGTTCCTGAATTTACATCAGCTGCCTGGTGGCTACCTTTGGCCTCTTAAGAAAAATTAGACATCTAAGATGCTGATAAACTTCAGATTTTACCTGAAAAGCAGAAAGGTTTCCTGCATCACTGAGGAAAAGGTGGTGGGTGCACCTTGATTTAATTCAGCCCACTTGCCAACAGCAGAGAACAGTCTTTGTAGTAGTATTCATGATCCATCCTTCACATTGCTATGAATTCTTTTATCTCTGTCCTTCTGAAACTTTAAGGTGTGTATGTGAATCACCATGGTGTCTTTTCAAATGCAGATTCTGCTTCTGAAAGTCTGGGGTAGGACCTGTGACCCTCATTTTTAACATGCTGCCAGGTGAGGTCAGTGCAGCTGGTCCAGGGGCCCTGTTTTGAGCAACAAGGGTCTAAAGACCACAGATCTTTGACTCTTTTCACAAGTGAAGGGTCTCCCTCTGGGCTTGGGGTTGGAGCCACTGTTGCTCCAAATGCTGCTGATTGAACTTCTATTTTATCAGAAAGAACCCTACCTTCTCTTACTGCATTTGTAAAAGCAAAATGTCAGTTTGGGGTGTTTCATAAGTTGTGGCTACTCTTTTGAATTCCATCGTGATCACTGCTGAGTCCACTGAGAGAGTGGCTTGGGACAAAAGATGTTCATTTTTCTATTAACTTTCTTTTCTTCTTACCACCCTGGAGACTCAGGGTGGACAGGCTTCTCTGTGTCAGTGGAACTCTGCTTGTCAGAGGCAAGTGTGAGCTCTACAAACCCAGGTGAGCTCACTTTATAAGGCCCTTTGGTAGGGGAAAAGCAAACAAACCCACACACTTGGCTCTGCTTTTTAAACCATCTAGAAATTTTAGCAGTGAATTGGGAGTTTGGTGACCGACAGATACAAGACCTGGGTATTTTGGAGATGGTTTTGGAGGCTGGAGGTCAGCAATTTGCCAAAGGTGATCAGGCAGAAAAGGGGTGGGCTGAACTGGCTGGCTGACTTTTCTCCTGCAGTGATAGACAAGCCAGAATGTGTCCTAGAGATCATCTCATTCAGGCTTATTTGTAAAAACTGATCATTTGACACATGAGGGAACCTGGACTCCAAAAGCAGAAGGGATCTGTGCTATGGAAAACTCTGTGGAATTTCTTCAAAAAGTAAAAATATGACCCACTTCTTTTTAAAAATTATTTCATTTTTGGCTGTGCTGATTCTTCGTTACTATAAAATTATTTCATTTTTGGCTGTGCTGATTCTTCGTTACTATGCAAGGGCTTTCCGCTAGTTGCGGGGAGTTGCGTTGCGCGGGCGTCTCATTGTGATGGTTTCTCTTGTGCTTCCCAGGCTCTAGAGCGCAGGCTCAGTAGTTGTGCCACATGGGTTTAGTTGTCCTGCAGCATGTGGGATCTTCCTGGACCAGGCATCAAACTGGCGACCCCTGCACTGCAGGGTGGGTTCTTAACCACTGGACTACCAGGGAAGCCCCTACTGTCTACTTCTGGGTATACAGCCACAAGAATGGAAAGCAGGATCTGGAAGAGATATTTGCACACCCACTTTCATAGCAGCATTATTCACCATAGCCAAGAAGTGGAAGCAGCTCAAATGTCCATTAGATGGATGAATAGACAAAAAATGTCTTATATACATATAATGGGATGTTATTCAGCCTTGAAAGGGAAATGCTGACATGTTGAGAACATCTGTTAAGTGAGATAAGACAGTCCCCCAAAGACAAATACTGTATAATTTGACTTTTCTGAGGCATCTAAAGGGCTTCCCAGGTGGCACTAGTGGTAAAGAATCTGCTCGCCAACACAGGAGACATAAAAGACACAGGTTTGATTCCTGGGTCAGGAAGATCCCCTGGAGAAGGAAATGGCGACCCACTCCAGTATTCTTGCCTGGAGAATCCCATGGACAGAGGAGCCTGACAGGTTACAGTCTATGGAGTCGCAAAGAGGCAGACATGATTGAGCAAAGAGCGTGATGATGAAGCATCTAAAATTCACAGAGACGGAAAGGAGAATCTCAGATTCACAGAGACGGAAAGGAGAATGGAGGGGGGCCTGAGGGGAGGGACGGGGAGCTAGTATTTAATGGGTATAGCATTTCAGTTTTGCATGATGGAAGGTTCCAGCAGTCTGTTGCGCAGCAACCTGAATATACTTAACACTACTGAACTGTACACTTAAAATTAGTTATGATGGTTAAAAAAAATAAAACATGCAGAGATTTGCCCAGATCATTCAGCCAACTTGTTTTGAGTCTGAACTGACTTACAGATTATAAACTAGTCTGTATAAAAAAATCATTACCAAGTAAATGAAAATTTGGAGAAGTCCATGTCCTTGGAGGATGAGTTAGTTCTCCCCGGCCTATGCCGTGTTCTACCACACGTAGGTTGACGTGTGTCTGTATTTCAACTATGGGAGTTTTTTTTCCAAGGGTGTGGGAATTTCAAGCCATTCCTGTGGGCATCATTTTGTTTTATTTTTCCTTTAGCCACTGACTTTATTGTTTGAATATTTGCAACTATTATTCTACACAAGGGTTAATTTCTTACAAGACTCTATATTCCGTATTGCTAGGTCACTTCACTCACCACTTTATGCCACGTATCCAACAAGAAGTATTTCCCCAAATCAGTCTGCTTGATTGTGTGTTGTTGTTCAGTTACGAAGCTGTGTTCGACTCTTTGCGATACCTGCCAGCCTCATCTGCCCATGGGATTTCCCAGGCAAGGATACTGTAGCGGAATGTGGCCATCATCTTAGAAAGAAGGAATAGAGATCCCAGAAGAGAGGAGGAGGTAAAGTGAATTTTAGAGTAGACATTTTAGGCATGAAGCCTTCAGAGAGAGATGAAGGTGATGGAACATACCTGGGTGTTTAGATTGTTCTCTTGGGCTTCTCTGGTGGCTCAGCAGTAAAGAATCCACCTGCAATGCAGAAACTGCAGGAGATTCAGATTTGATCCCTGGGTAGGGAAGATTCCCTGGAGGAGGGCATAGCAACCCACTCCAGTATTCTTAATTGGGAAATCCCAGGGACAGAGGAGCCTGGTGGGCTACCGTCTATAGAGCTGGACATGGCTGAAGTGACTTAGCGCGCAGGCACTTGTGTCTTTTGGGGAAAATATTCGGAAATTGAGGCTTGGGTCCGTGCTGTCGTATTCTGGGTCCTGCTGGAGCTGGTGCTCTCATTTTCCTGGTCTAGAGAAAAGAAATGGAGATTTCACCGCTGTCTGGTCCTCCTCCTCTGGGATCATTCTCGGCATCCAGGCATTATATGCTCTGAATTCAGCTCCCATGGAAAGCTGCATAGGTTATAGGTCCTTCTGAAACAGTGGTTTTCAACTTGAGGTAATTCCTCTTACTCCTGGTGGACACATCTGTTAGTGTCTGGAATCAGTTTTGGTGGTTACAATTTGGAGGAGGCCTAGTGGCATTTAGTGATATTTTGGCCCATGTTGCTGCTGAACTTCTTATAGTGCACAGGACAGATCCCTCGACAAGGAATTACCTTAAAAAGAATGGTCACTAGTGATGCTCTAAACTTTTTTCATCTTAAGCATTCAAGTTATAATATTATGTTATTTTGTGTTTCTTTTATCTTGGGACTGGAAATAGAAATCTCCAGGTCATTGAATTAGAAAACACTGAAGGGATGGAGGAGACTCAGGGAAGACACGGCTTTGTAAATAGGAAGGCCTTTTAGCAAACAGGGATTCCCTGGTGGCTCAGACAGTAAAGAGTCTGCCTGCAATGCAGGAGACCCAGGTTTGATCCCTGAGTTGGGAAGATCCCCTGGAGAAGGAAATGGCCACCCACTCTAGGAATCTTGCCTGGAAAATCCCATGGACGTAGGAGCCTGGTAGGCTACAGTCCATGGGGTCGCAGAGTCAGACATGACTGAGTGACTTCACTTTCTAGCAAACAAGAGATGGGAAATACATTGCTACATCATTACCCAGTAGATAGCATAGTATCTGTACTATATTTTATATTAGATCATGGGAGATACTATTGTTATTTAAAATGTCATTAAGTTGTGTCTGACTCTTGTGAGCCCTCCAGGCTCCTCTATCCTTGGGATTTCCTAAGCAAGAATACTGGAGTGGGTTGGCATTTCCTTCTCCAGGGGATCTTTCCAGCTCAGGGATCAAACCTGCATCCTGCATTGGCAGACGGATTCTTTACCACTGAACCACCTGGGAAACCTGGGAGATATTAAAGTGTGGCATAACAGATTATTTTTAGCGGGTGTAGAAACATGAAAGGGTTCATGGTTTTTATTGTGACTTTACTTCCCGTCAGTTTAAAAGTTTTTTTCCTTTTGGTTGCACCCACTGGCTTTTGTGATCTTAGTTCCCCCAAATGGGGATTGAACGTGAGCCACAGCAGTGAAAGCTGGCAGTCCTAACCACTGGAGTATCGGGGGATTCCCTAAAAGTTTTTACCTTATAGGTTTTCTGCACACAGTTTTGGAGTTGAGACTATTGTAACCTTTGAAGTGGAAATGATGTGTGTGTGTGTGAGCATGTATGTACTAAGGGGGTTGATATGTCATTTCCCCCTCTATCTGAGATCTGTTTCAAAGGATGGTGGATTTAGTAAAAGAAAAACATTGACATGGGGAATTCTGGACGACTCTAAAGCAATTAATCAGCATTTAAAAGCAGAGCTCACCAGCTGAATAATTAGATGTCACGAGGAGATGTAGGGTAGATTTAATGAGGGATTTAAGACCTAAAATTTCTCTGAAAAATAAATGAGAGCTTAATTAACTAAAAAGAAAAAAGCTTTGGTATGGTTTCATAAATGGGATCTAACAAGAGCTATTTTTGAATGTTTGAGGATGGCAGGCATTGTGTTAAATGCATTATCATCTTATTTTATCCTCAAAACAAGTCTATGTGGCAGGTGCAATTTTTCACCTTTTTTATTGTGAGTTTAAAAACACATAACATTAAAATTACTATCAACCTTTTTAACGTGTACAATTTAGTAGTGTTAAATATATTCCAATTGTGCAGCAGATCTCTAATTCTTTTTCATTTTATAATATTGAAATTGCATACCCACTAAACACTAATTTCCCTTCTCTTCAGCCCTTGGCAACCACCTTTCTACTTTTTGTTTTTATGGTTTTGACTAGTTTAGCTATTATATCATTTACTTACACACTGTTTCTCCTTTTGTAACAAGCTTAATTCACTCAACATAATGTCCCTGAGGTTTATCCATGTTGTAGTATATGACAGAATTGCCTTATTTTCTCAGGGCTGCATAATATTCCATTATATGTGGATACCATGTTAAAAAAAATACTTGTTGATGGACACTTGGGCAGCTTCTACTTCTTGGCTATTATGAATAATGCTGCTATGAATGTGAGTGTGCAAATATCTCTTTGAGATCCTTATTTAAATACTTTTGGGTATATACCTAGAAGGGAGATTGCTGGATCTGCTGGATTGCTAGCTCTGCTTTTCACTTTTCGAGGAACTTCCATACTGTTTTCTGTAGTGGCTACACCTTTTCATGTTCCCACCAATAGTGTGTAAGTGTTTGAACTTCTCTGCTTCCCCACCAGTACTTGTTATTTTCTGTCCTTTTGATAGTGGCCATCCTTAAGGGTATGAGATGTTATCTCATTATAGTTTTGATTTGCATTTCTCTAATGATTAGTAATGTTAAACATCTTTTTATGCCAAAGCCTTTGACTGTGTGGATCACAGTAAACTTGGAAGATTCTGAAAGAGATGGAAATATCAGACCACCTGACCTGCCTCTTGAGAAACCTATATGCAGGTCAGGAAGCAACAGTTAGAACTGGACATGGAACAACAGACTGGTTCCAGATAGGAAAAGGAGTACGTGAAGGCTGTATATTGTCACCCTGCTTATTTAACTTATATGCAGAGTACATCATGAGAAATGCTGGGCTGGAAGAAGCTCAAGCTGGAATCAAGATTGCTGGGAGAAATATCAATAACCTCAGATATGCAGATGACACCACCCTTATGGCAGAAAGTGAAGAGGAACTCAAAAGCCTCTTGATGAAAGTGAAAGAGGAGAGTGAAAAAGTTGGCTGAAAACTCAACATTCAGAAAACGAAGATCATGGCATCTGGTCCCATCACTTCATGGCAAATAGATGGGGAAACAATGGAAACAGTGTCAGACTGTTTTTTTGGGCTCCAAAATCACTGCAGATGGTGACTGCAGCCATGAAATTAAAAGGCGCTTACTCCTTGGAAGAAAAGTTATGACCAACCTAGATAGCATATTAAAAAGTAGAGACATTACTTTGCCAACAAAGGTCCATCTAGTCAAGGCTATGGTTTTTCCTGTGGTCATGTATGGATGTGAGAGTTGGACTGTGAAGAAAGCTGAGCACCGAAGAATTGATGCTTTTGAAATGTGATGTTGGAGAAGACTCTTGAGAGTCCCTTGGACTGCAAGGAGATCCAACCAGTCCATCCTAAAGGAGATCAGTCCTGGGTGTTCATTGGAAGGACTGATGCTGAAGCTGAAACTCCAATGCTTGGGCCACCTCATGAGACGAGTTGGCTCATTGGAAAAGACCCTGATGCTGGGAAGGATTGAGGGCAGGAGGAGAAGGGGATGACAGAGGATAACATGGCTGGATGGTATCACCGACCTGATGGACATAAGTTTGGGTAAACTCTGGGAGTTGGTGATGGACCGGGAGGCCTGGCATGCTGCAATTCATGGGGTCGCAAAGAATTGGACACAACTGAGTGACTGAACTGAACTGAACTGAACTGAACATCTTTCCATTTGCTTATTGGCCATTTGTATATCTTCTTTGGAGAAATGTCTGTTTAAGTTTTTTGTGATTTTTAAATCAGATTACTTTTTGTTATTGTTAACCTATAGTAGCTATATTTATTCTGAATATCAAACTCTTATCAGATATATGATTTGTAATTATTTTCTTCCATTCTGTAGGTTACCTTCTCACTCTATTGATAGTTTCTTTCCATGTGCAGATGTTTTTAAGTTTGCTGTAGTCTCATTTGTCTATTTTATATTTTGTTGCCTATGCTTTTGGTGTTATATCCAAGAAATGATTGTCAAATATAATATCTTAAAGTTTATCTCCTATGTTTTCATCTAGGAGTTCAGTAGTTTTAGGCCTTACATTTAGGTCTTTAATGCAGTTTGGATTAATTTTTGTGGCAACCCACTCCAGTATTCTTGCCTGGAGAATTCCATGGACAGAGGAGCCTGATGGGCTATAGTCCATGGGGTTTCAAAGAGTTGGACATGACTGACTGACTAATTTTATTTAAGTCTTTAATGCATTTTGGATTAATTTTTGTGTACAGAGTAAGGTAAAAGTTCACCTTCACTCTTCTGCATGTGGATATTGAGTTTCCAAAATCATTTACTGAGGAGGCTATCCTTCCCCATTGTGTAGTCTTGGCTTCCTGGTTGACGCAGCTACTTTTATTTTTCACATTTTATAGATGAGAAAATCAAAGTTAAATAGTGTACTCACCCTGAGAAAACCATAATCTAAAAAGGCACAGGTACCCCAGTGTTCATTGCAGCTCTATTTACAATAGCTAGGACATGGAAGCAACCTAGATGTCCACCAACAGATGAATGGATAAAGAAGTTGTGGTACATATACACAATGGAATATTACTCAGCCATAAAAAGAAATGAATGTTTTTCTTTTTAAAAAATTATTTTATTGTTTGCAGTTATTTAAGTTTTCCTGAGGGTAAATACCTAGAATTGCAATTGTTGGTTTTAGATAAGGTTCCTTTACAAGGAGCCATGAAATGAAATTTTAGTGTTATCACATTATAGCATTATAGTTTTTTTTTTTTTACTATTAGAAAATTTATTTATTTATTTGTTTTTTCAGTTCTGTACAAAGAAATGAATTTGAGTCAGTTCTAGTGAAGTAGATGAAACCTAGAGTCTGTTATACAGAATGAAGTAAGTCAGAAAGAGAAAAGCAAATATTATGTGTTAATCCATATATATGGAATCTAGAAAAATCATACTGATGAACCTATTTGCAGGGCAGGAATAGAGACACAGTCATAGAACAGACTTGTGGATGCAGTGGGAGAAGGAGGGGGTGGAGCAAATTGAGAGTGTAGTATAGAAACCTATACATTACCATATGTAAATAGATAGCTAGTGAGAAGTTATG
Organism: Budorcas taxicolor; assembly: GCF_023091745.1. Taxonomy (NCBI): domain Eukaryota; kingdom Metazoa; phylum Chordata; class Mammalia; order Artiodactyla; family Bovidae; genus Budorcas; species Budorcas taxicolor. Next base: position 46,949,626 of record NC_068923.1, on the reverse strand, counting down.
GAAGACAGGGAGCTCAACCCAGTGCTCTGTGACAACCTAGAGGGGTGGGATGGGGTGGAGGGTTGGGGGGAGAGATTCAAGAGGGACGGGACATATGTGTACTTACGGCTGACTCACATTGTTGTATGGCAGAAACCAACACAACATTGTAAAGCAGTTATCCTTCAATTAAAAATAAAAAAATAACAATGTGCTTAAGGAAAAGTGGCAAAACCAGCACTCAGGGTCAGTGTTCAAAGCCTGAGCTCTAAATATTGACATTAGGGAGGAGGGAGGGGAGAAGAACATTTATAAGTTTCTGATGTAACTTTGGCTTAGTTTCTTAATTTTATTATGTATAAAAGAGATGAGGAGGCAAGGTTAGTGGCTTCTTAGATTCCTGTTGCCTTTTCAGTTCTTTTGTTCTGTGCTTCATTCAGCCTGGCTTAATATGATCTTTTTTCAACAATTTTATTTCTTTTTTAATTGGTGGAAAATTGCTTTACAATTTTGTGTTGATTTCTGCTGTACAACAGTGTGAATCAATCATAATTTTATATATATATATATATATATATCCCTTCCCTGTTGAGCTTCCCTCCCCTTTCCCCCTCCCCTTAATATGATCTAGTTCTGGAACTTGGGACTTAGATCTGGAGAGGAGTTATAGCCTGTTTTGTTTTTCTTGAGCCATCGGAAGTGAGTCTCTTGGGCACTTCCTCCACACCCTGGTGACTTGAGTGATGTCGCCATGTGACAGCTGTCTACAGGGAGTCAGACAACCCTTTTGCTCCTTTTCCAGGGAGCTGTGTATTACCTGATGATATTCAGACTCTTCTTCCTCTCCTGGAGGTTATGATGCCTTGTGAAACTGTCACCCCGGAAAGATGCTAATCCCTGTTACCTAATATAACCTGGGAAGAAGGCAGGTGCAGGTTACTCTTGCTTAAAAGTAAAGACCATACTCATGTAATTAATATTTTCAGCAGGATGAAATTACATAATTTGCAAGTGTCTGAAATGGACTTGTGTTGTTCCTGATTTTCTAGCATGTGAACTTGTGAGACTTCTTAGCTATAATACTTTAATAATAATAATAATAATAATGACTCTAATAATAATAGGTTTCGGTCTTCTTAGGTGTTTTCCTGATCTTTTTGGCCGTGAGTTCTTATGAAGAACATAGAAGTTTTAAGATGCTTTTTAAAAAAGAATGTATATATGTATATAACTGAGCCACTTTGCTATATAGCAGAGATTGGTACAACATTGTCAATCAACCATACTTCAATAAAAAAGATTTTTTTAGTGAGGAGAGGGGAGAAATTTAAGTGAACAGGACTGTGAAGTGAATTCTAGATCTAGCATTCTGGCTGTAAATCAGCCTCTGATCAGTGTATAAAGAGGGACTGATAATCCTAGTTTGCAAAGTGTCTTTGATTTACTAGGCAGAAGATTTGCTGTTATTTTGTCTAGAAATGTGCTTATGTCCCTGGTGTTTAATTTCAGCTGGAAGGGGAAACTTTTCTAATTTGAACTGCATTTTAATGGCTTTCCTTTAGGTGGAGGGCCACAACAGCTTTTAGCAAGATGCAAAATACTTCATGAGATAAATCTGAAAAGTTTCCTGTAAGAAAAGACTTGCTTAAAAAGTATATATTGGGATAATGATTCTGAAATTTGGGTTTGCTGGTCTTTAAGATGTCTCTTTAAGATGTCACTTGTTCCTCGGAAGAAAAGCTATGACCAACCCAGACAGCATATTAAAAAGCAGAGACATGGCTTTGCCAACAAAAGTCCATCTAGTCAAAGCTTTGGTTTTTCCAGTAGTCATGTATGGATGTTAGAGTTGGACTATAAAGAAAGCTGAGCATGGAAGAATCGATGCTTTTGAACTGTGGTGTTGGAGAAGACTCTTGAGAGTCCCTTGGACTGCAAGGAGATCCAACCAGTCTGTCCTGTAGGAAATTAGTCCTGAATATTCATTGGAAGGACTGATGCTGAAGCTGAAACTCCAATACTTTGGCCACCCGACGTGAAGAACTGACTTGAAAAGACCCTGATGCTAGGAAAGCTTGAAAGCGGGAGGAGAAGGGGATGACAGAAGATGAGATGGTTGGATGGCATCACCAACTCAATGGACATGAGTTTGAGCAAGCTCTTGGAATTGGTGATAGACAGAGAAGCCTGGTGTGCTGCAGTCCATGGGGTCGCAAAGAGTCGGGCCACGAATGAGCGACTGAACTGAACAGAACTGAAGATGTCTCTGGTTATTTCATTCTTGTAAAACTCACAAAAGAAGTTAGTTTTCATTTCTTTCATTAGGATTGATGGAAAACAGTGGTAGCTAAATGCAAGGACAGAAGAGAGATGGGTGATTATGTTACAGTTGCTGGATTTAGTTTTTTGGCCGTGCAATATTCTCCTTTATACATTCTTTCTTTCCTGTTCTAGAGCCACTGCTGTCAGGGAGAGGCCGGGGGACTCTCACATGGATTTTCACTGGATGCTTAATTTATTCACCTGTGTGAAGTATCGTTCCACTTTGCATGCATGACTAATTTAGGGCTTAAACCTTCCAGGTCATCCAGTCTTGGAGAAATTATAAACCACATATAGGGATCAATTTGTAATTTGACACAAATTCATCTGTAATTACAGACGTAAATTTGATCACATTACAAACCTTTCAGGACCTTAGTAAAATAAACCAGTGTGACCACACCAGAACACTTCTGATTTAATCTATGATGATTTTTTTAAAGGCTTAATTGGGGATTGGAGCAGTGGGAGAGGAGAGTCACTATATTCTGTATACTGTACTCCTAAAAACTAACCCTAAAAAGTGACTCCTGGTCCCCAAGGAATTTGCAGTATAGTTTGACTATTTAACACTATCTATTCTGAACAATTTAAGATGATCTGTGAGCTGTGTTACCTCCAGTAACTCTACTAACATCTCAGAGTTTCCATTTTCCAATTTGTAAATTGATGCAATTGAATTAGAGTGTCTTGAAGGGTCTTCCTGGACTATGCTTTCTGATTTCTTCTGAACCTCTGTGGTGTAGATCCTGAAGTTAGCATATTTGAGGCAGTTGAATCTTATACTTAAAAGTGTGGCTATTGGAGCCAGGCTGCTTGGACTTGAATCTGCCTCTGCCAGGGCACTTCCCTGGTGGCTCAGATGGTAAAGTGTCTTGCTTACAATGCAGGAGACCTGAGTTCGATTCCTAGGTCAGGAAGATCCTCTGGAGAAGGAAATGGCAACCCACTCTAGTACTCTTGCCTGGAAAATCCCATGGACAGAGGAGCATGGTGGGCTATAGTCCACTGGGTCGCAAAGAGTTGGACACGACTGAGCGACTTCAGTTTCCCTTTCTGCCAGGGCCAGGGGTTTAGCCTGGGACAGGATCTGTGGCCTCTGTCTCTTTAATCCCAACCTCTGTTAACACTGGATCATTGTGAGCTAGTGGGTTTCCCTGGTGGTTTAGATGGTAAACAATCTGCCTATAATGCAGGAGATTTGGGTTTGATCCCTGGGTTAGGAAGACCTCCTGAGGGGAATGGCTACCCATTCCAGTATTCTTGCCTGGAGAATTCCACAGACAGAGGAGCCAAAGAGCCTGGTGGGCTACAGTCCATGAGATCACAAAGAGCAGGACATGACTGACTGACTAACACCTTCTCTTTTGTGAGTTAATGTGTGATGCACTTAAAACAGGACCTGGCCTGGCATGCAGTTAAATGCTCAAAGTGGGCTGTCACTATTAAAAATAAAATTAGTTCTGCTTGGGAAGAGTGATGTGAGCCTTCGTTGTGGCTGGCAGGGCACAGCATCCCTGGGTTTGTTCTGGACAGGTTGCTGCACTGACTGCTGCTGCTTGGGCCAGCATGTGTTAGCTGGCCCTGAGCAGGTGGGCAGAGGCACATACATGGTTCCTTTATATCAGGGTTTCCGGGCTGGGCAGCACCTCTCCTGGAGTCACCCACCCTCTGTCCCAACTCTCCATAGGCATGCCTGGACTGGTGTGCTTCAGGCACACAGATCTGCAGGGTCTGTAATCTCCCCCAGAAAGTAAAGAGTGACTACAGGGAGAAAGAAGACAAGGCTTTCGGGTTATTAATAGCTTCCTGACAGGAGGCTCTTGCTATCGGCTTCAGATAATTGTAATGGGAGCTGTTGGCTATAATCAAGTTTAATTGCTAAGGAGCGCAGGGAGGTAGCCTGAAGCAAGTATGCTCTTGGGCTGTCTGTGCTTTTTCTGTCCTGTTCTAGACTTAAGAATCTCTGATCAGGTCTCCAACCGGCAAGTTCTGGTGACTACTGAGTCTTATGTGGTTCCTGGAGTGGACCTATGACTCTCCCGGGTAGTCATCCACTTCCTCATGTCTTGGCTCACGTGGTTTATTCTAGACTGGAAGGTGGAATAGATTATATAAAAATACAGAGAGGGACTTCCCTGGTGGTCCAGTGGGTTAGACTTCAAGCTCCCAAAGCAGGGGGCCTGTGTTCAATCCCTGGTCGGGGAACTAGATCTTGCATGCCACAACTAAAAGATCCCATGAGGTGCACCTAAGATCTGGAGCAGCCCAATTTAAAAAGATGCAGAGAGCTGATGCCGGGGAAATACAGAAACGGCCCTGCTTGTTCTCCTCCGCTCATAGAGCATGACCTGTGATCACATGAGTGTGTGTGTGTGCGTGCGCGTTAGAGCTGAGGGTGTAGAAGAAAAGACATAAGCCATTGCTTTATACTGTCTTCCAGAGATAGAACCGTCCCTTGATATTACTAGAGTCGGAATGTTTGTGTTTCTTCTAATCCCGTGTTTTTTTATGGTCAAATGATATTATACAGATTATTATCCAAGCCTCTTGTTTCTTCTCTCTCTCTCTCTGTAGTAAGGTTTATTGCCTGTGGCCTCACATTCAGAGTTGGCTTGGACAAAGAAAGGAACCAGAGGCCTAATGAATTGATTCTTCTATATTTAATTACACTTCCAAAAGATCTGGCCTGAAAAGTTGAAAAGGGTGATGTTCTAAGTAAAGTTTGGATTCCTATCGATGAACTCTGTGACTCTGTTCATTGTGGTCGAGTTATCAGTATTTGTTATTGTGTGAGTTTCTTCTGACTGACTTGAAGAACCGGCACCAGCTCCTTCTCTATCCACTTTTAAGGCTTTTGGCTGCAATAACACCTGGCAAGTGTTATCTAATCTATATAGATTAGAAGAAACACAAACATTCCGACTCTAGTAATATCAAGGGACGGTTCTATCTCTGGAAGACGGTATAAAGCAATGGCTTATGTCTTTTCTTCTACACCCTCATATAATTATACACTTTGCAACACCATGGGGTTGCAAAGAGTTGGATACGACTGAACTGAACTGAATAATTTGATTAGTCACAGTTCAAACTTACTCCCAAGTCTGTGGGTTTCCACTGGGACCCTCCATAACTCTTTGAAAATGAAACTTCATTGGTTGTTTATTACCCTTTGCTTTAATTTACTCCTACGGATTTAAAGTCTTTTGATGGCTCTAATGCTAGTCAATCTGAATTAATGTTTCAGAGAAGATCCGAGAATGCCTACAGTCAAATGCGTACTAGGGTTATTATATTTCCTCTGTGTGTGTGTGTGTGTGTGTGTGTGTGCTCGGTTGTGTCCGACTCTTTGCCACCCTGTGGACTGTAGCTTGCCAGGCTCCTCTGTCTGTGGGATTTTTCAGGCAAGAATACTGGAGTGGGTTGCCATTTCTTCCTCCAGGAGATCTTCTTGACCCAGGGATAAAACTTGCGCCTCCTGCATTTCCAGCATTGCAGGCAGTCTTTTACCACTGAGCCATTGGGAAAGCCCTATTGTACTTACTTAAGTGCTAAGTGAAAGTTGCTCAGTCCTGTCCGACTCTTCGTGACCCCATGGGCTATATAGTCCATAGAATTATCCAGGCCAGAATACTGAAGTGGGTAGCTGGTCCCTTCTCTAGGGGATCTTCCCAACCCAGGGATTGAACCCAGGACTGCCGCATTGTGGGCCGATTCTTTACCAGCTGAACTACAATCAGTTACTCAATAAAACTCCATTTTTTTTTTCTAAAAGGGACAGATAGTTTATTGCTAGTTTTATCATCTGATTTGTTATGATTTTATTTCTCTTTTATATTCTTTTTTTTAGAGATTTTGCTGAAATGCTTTGTGTGAATATAATTAGAAAGTTTTCACTGGTTTCTTCAAAATAAATTGCCAATATGTTAATATAGGCTTAGCTGGATCATGGAAAAAGCAAGAGAGTTCCAAAAAAACATCTAATTCTGCTTTATTGACTATGCCAAAGCTTTCGACTGTGTGGATCACAATAAACTGTGGAAAATTCTGAAAGAGATGGGAATATCAGATCACCTAACCTGCCTCTTGAGAAATCTGTATGCAGGCCAGGAAGCAACAGTTAGAACTGGACATGGAACAACAGACTGGTTCCAAATAGGAAAAGGAGTACGTCAAGGCTGTATATTGTCACCCTGCTTATTTAACTTATATGCAGAATACATCATGAGAAATGCTGGGTTGGAAGAAACACAAGCTGGAATCAAGATTGCCGGGAGAAATATCAATAACCTCAGATGTGCAGATGACACCACCCTTATGGCAGAAAGTGAAGAGGAGCTAAAAAGCCTCTTGATGAAAGTAAAAGAGGAGAGTGAAAAAGTTGGCTGAAAACTCAACATTCAGAAAACGAAGATCATGGCATCTGGTCCCATCACTTCATGGCAAATAGATGGGGAAACAGTAGAAACAGTGTCAGACTTTATTTTTTTGGGCTCCAAAATCACTGCAGATGGTGACTGCAGCCATGAAATTAAAAGATGCTTACTCCTTGGAAGAAAAGTTATGATCAATCTAGATAGTATATTGAAAAGCAGAGACATTACTTTGCTGACTAAGGTCCATCTAGTCAAGGCTATGGTTTTTCCAGTGGTCATGTATGGATGTGAGAGTTGGACTGTGAAGAAGGCTGAGCGCCGAAGAATTGATGCTTTTGGACTGTGGTGTTGGAGAAGACTCTTGAGAGTCCCTTGGACTGCCAGGAGATCCAACCAGTCCATTGTGAAGGAGATCAACCCTGGGATTTCTTTGGAAGGAATGATGCTAAAGCTGAAGCTCCAGTACTTGTGGCCACCTCATGCGAAGAGTTGACTCATTGGAAAAGACTCTGATGCTGGGAGGGATTGGGGGCAGGAGGAGAAGGGGACGACCGAGGATGAGATGGCTGGATGGCATCACGGACTCGATGGACGTGAGTCTGAGTGAACTCCGGGAGATGGTGATGGACAGGGAGGCCTGGCGTGCTGTGATTCATGGGGTCGCAGAGTCGGACATGACTGAGCGACTGAACTAAACTGAATGTTTTATAGTGAAAGTGAAAGTTTCTCAGTCTTGCCCAACTCTTTGTGACCCAGTGGACTGTACAGTCCATGGAATTCTACTGATGTGGGTAGCCTTTTCCTTCTCCAGGGGATCTTCCCAACCCAATAATTGAACCCAGGTCCCCTCATTGCAGGCAGATTCTTTTCCAGCTAAGCCACAGTGGAAGCCCAAGAATACTGGAGAGGGTAGCCTACCCCTTCTCCAGCGGATCTTCCCGACCCAGGAATCTAACTGGGGTCTCCTGCAGTGCAGGTGGATTCTGTACCAACTGAGCTATCAGGGAAGCTTCATTATTGTTCAAATCATATTTTAAATGACCAGTTTAGTCATTTCAACATTACTGTTGTATCTTTACCCATTTAATTTCCAGAACTTCTTCTTCCTATTAACAGATATTCTTTTAGGCTTCCTATAAATTATTTAGGTTAGAATAAACTCATGGTATTATTCATTAACCTCCCCTCCAAATTCAAGTTTCCATTAAGTGTGTTTTTCTTTCTTTCCAGCAAAGGATTCTTTCACTATGTTCTGTGAGTTTTTTTTCAACTGTAGCTAGATGATCTTTCTCATGTTTTTTTTTTTTTTTTGTAACTAGAGATAGAATATATCATGCCACAGTTTTCCAATGAACTTTCATTCTTCCACTCTGTGTCATTGTTTCTCTGTTAAGTGAATTGAGTGAGTTCCAAGATTGCTTTATAAATTTCCAGTGACATATGTGCTAATGGTAAAGAATCTGCCTGCCAATCTCAGGAGATACAAGAGACACGGGTTTGATCCCTGGGTTGGGAAGATCCTCTGAAGTAGGAAATGACAACCTACTCCAGGCTTGCTTGGAAAATTCCTCGGTCTGTAGCCCACCAGGCTCCTCTGTCCACGGGTTGCAAAGACTTGGACATGACTGAGCACACACATACACACCTATGCTTCTGAGTTGCATAACTGCCTGTCATGTAAAGACACTTTGAGACTTTGAGACCCAGGGGCCTTTTCTTCAGCAAGTTTGATATTAATAATTTGGAATCCAGCTGTGATAGTCGCAGAAGGGAGGTGGCATGGGAGAGTGGAAAAGGAGTAAAAGTGGAACCTGAGTTGTTGTGTGAGATGTGGTCTTGCCACTTAACCACCAAGTCATCTTGGTCCACTCAGCTGCTTTTGTCCATCTCTTTAATTTGGGAATAAGAAAGTGATAATTCTCAAAGAATTTAGAGATAATTCCTTTTTTAAAAAAAATTGAAGTATAGTTGATTTACAGTGTTTTAACTGTTCAGCAAAGATATATTCTTTTTCAGATTATTTTCCATCATACGGTTATTACAAAACACTGAATATAGTTCCCTGTGCTATACAGTAGGCCCTTTTTGTTTATCTATTTTATGTATAGTACTGTGTATCTGTTAATCCCAAATTCTAAATTTATCCTTGTCTTCCCTTTCCCCTTTGGTAACCATAAGTTTGTTTTCTATGTCTGTGAGTCTATTTCTGTTTTGTAAGTTCATTTGTATAATGTTTTTTTACGATTCCACATATAATTGTTATCTTATGATGCTTATCTTTCTCTATCTGACTTAGTTCACTTAATATGATAGTCTCTAGGTCCATCCATGATGCTGCAAATGGGATTATTTCATTCTTTTTATGACTGAATAATACTCCATTATATATCACATCTTCTTCATCCAGTCATCTGTTGCTGACATTTAGGTTGCTTTCATGTCTTGGCTATTACAAATAGTGCTGCTATGAGCACTGGAATGCACGTATCTTTTCCACTTAAGAGTTTTCGTCTTTTCTGGATATATGCCCAGGAGTGGGATTAAGGTAATTCTATTTTCAGTTTTTTAAGGAAACTCCATACTCTATAGTGGCTGCACCAATTTACATTCCCATCAACAGTGAAGGAAGATTTACAAAGATATAATTCTACTCCATCATTCATTAGCAGTAAGATGAAATGAAACAAGTGAATACAATGTCTCATTCAGCAAAGTTTATTATAACATACTTTGTGTTAAATGATGGAACAGAGCTGCTTTCATGAGGCTTAGTCTAGTGGAGAAGACAAATAATAAACAAGTAGCTGATAATTAAAAATCATGGTAAGTGCTATAAATAGAGGAAACCACAGAGCATTGCATTTGCCTAGGAGGTACTTAAATAGAAATCAAAATCCATAAGAGGAAACCAAGGCTTAAAGGATATTGGAAAACTGTGACATGTAAAATGTATCTCAGTCTATCTTTCTAATAGCAAAACCCCAGAATAGAATTCTTAAATATGGCTGAACATCATTATTACTGGAGAAGTATCCTTAAAAACACAGATTCCTGGACCCATCTCTCAGTCTATTTTATTTATTTATTTATTTATTGTGGCTGCACTCTGAGGCTTGCAGTATCTTAATTCCCGAAGCAGGACTTGAACCTGTGCCCCAGCAGTGAAAGCGTGGAGTTCTAATCACTGGACCACCAGGGCATTCCATCAGGGTCTAATTTAGTAGAACTCTGATGATACCCAGGTGGTGCTAGTGGTAAAGAACCCGCCTGCCAATGTAGGAGATGTAAAAGATGCAGGTTCGATCCCTGGGTCGGGAAGATTCTCCTGGAGAAGGAAATGGCAACCCACTCCAGTATTCTTGGCTGGAAACTCCCATGGACAGAGGAGCCTGGCAGGCCTTGGTCCATAGAGTCACAAAGAGTCAGACACAACTGAAAGAACTTAGCATGCAGGCACGTGGTGATGCCCTAGAATCTGTTTTTTAAACAAATTTCCCAGATGATCCTGCTGATGTGTTGGGGTTGGAAGCTAATCTGGAGAAATTCTAGACAGAACCAATTACCTTTCAAAGGAAAAACTGTGGCTTAGTCTTCATGTATCTTGCTTCTTGTCCACCATGTGTAGCTTCTTACCTCAATCTTCATGTTTCTGAAACTTCTGTGATACTGGGCCCTGCAGCTCCCTAACATCATTGTGGAGCTGGTCTCCAGTTCCCAGTATGTGTGTTATATGGTTGCGGGGGGGAACCTCTGAATGCTCTGTAAGTAGGGTGGGGGAGGCAGGTCTGTTTCTGTACGTATTGGAATTCTGGTGTGTAATAAATATGGTATGTTGAGTAGTTTGCTGTGGGTTGCTTTGGAACTCTGAATGCTTCTTGTAGCTTTATACCTATGGGAAACATACTGGGAATTCCATGAAAGTAATGGTTGAGATTGCCTCCCAACAAAATTCATTGTACTTTCCCCTTCTGTCTAGATTTAAGATAACATATAGTAAAGGGCAGGGAACCCTGGCGTACTGCAGTCCATGGGGTTGCAAAGAGTTGGACATGACTTATTGACTGAACAACAGACAACATATATGTGTGTGTGTGTGTGTGTGTGTGTGTGTGTATGCACATATCTGCTTCCCGGGTGGTGCTAGTGGTAAAGAACCTTCCTGCCAATGCAGGAGACATAAAAGATACAGGTTCAATTCCTGGGTTGGGAAGATCTCCTGGAGGAGAGAATGGCTACCCACTTCAGTATTCTTGCCTGGAGAATCCCATGGACAGAGGCGTCTGGCAGGCTACAGTCCATGGGGCTGCAAAGAGTTGGATATAATGCATACATATCTATCTGTCTGTCTATCTATCAATTGAGTGACCAGCTCTTATGTTGGGTTCCTGCAGTCTAGCAAAACTCAGTTTGAGTCATGGGGAAAAGGAAGCAGCTGCTTGCTCTGTTTTTCTGTCCCCCTGGGGATTTTCAGGAAAGCCGGTAGCAGTTTATTTGAGAGCAAGGAGTTGCCACTGGGATTTACCCATGATAGGCTTTTTCAAAAATTTGTTGATGTTAGAAATTTTCCTGTGCTCCAAGCTGTGTTTTTAAAAAGATGGGTTGCTTGCAGTTCAGTCATTTAGGGTCTCATAGGGTGTGGGGGCGGAGAAGGCAATGGCACCCCACTCCAGTACTCTTGCCTGGAAAATCCCATGGATGGAGGAGCCTGGAAGGCTGCAGTCCATGGGATCGCTGAGGTTCAGACACGACTGAGTGACTTCACTTTCACTTTTCACTTTCATGCACTGGAGAAGGAAATGGCAACCCACTCCAGTGTTCTTGCCTGGAGAATCCCAGGGACAGGGGAACCTGGTGGGCTGCCATCTATGGGGTCGCACAGAGTTGGACACGACTGAAGCAGGGCAGCAGCAGCAGCAGGGTGTGAGGGAAGATCAAAGGCAAGAGGAGAAGGGGGCGGCAGAGGGTGAGAGGGTTAGATAGCATCACTGACTCACTGGACTTGAATCTGAGGAAACTCTGGCAGTTAGTGAAGAGGTCAGAGGAGACTGGTGGGCTACAGTCCATTAGGTCTTGAAGAGTCGGGCACAATTTAGTGACTGAACCACAGAAAAGGGTGTGGCCAGTGACAAATAATCTTTTGGGACACTGCTTGTCCCCAGTAGTGATGCTTAGTCACCTGGGAAGTGTGAACTCAAGTCACCTTTTGGGCCCAGTGATTGCTGCCCTCCAGACCAGCTGAGCCTGAAGAAGGACAGTCGTCTTTTGGTGAGGAGGAGTTAACACATGGTCTCTGAGTGGATTTATCTTTGTGAAGCCCTGTGTGACTATAGGAACTTATCTTTTCCTTTTGTCTGGATCTTTGCGACCCCATGGACTGTAGCCCAGCAGGCTCCTCTGTCCATGGGATTTCCCAGGCAAGAATACTGGAGTGGGTTGCCATGCCCTCCTCCAGGGGATCTTCCCAACCCAGGGAGTGAACCCAGGTCTCCTGCTTTGCAGGCAGGTTCTTTACATTCTGAGTCACCAGGGAAGTCCTTCTCCTTTAAGGAGAACTGAGAAACTTGAAAGTTTCTCTGGCAGGAGGACCTTCAGGTGTGGAGAATAACTCACCAGTAGGACTCTGACATGTCTGCTGGTTTTCCCCAGGACGGGGGGGAGCATGGTAGGGGGCTCCTCACTTTCGTTTATGCATCCAGAGCTGTAGGGGTGCACTGGGTAGCCTCCTGTTTGATGTGCTAATAACTGGAACAGAAAAACCTCTCCCTTGTTTTTTTGGCATCCTGAAAGAGGTTGCAGCTTGTAAAAGGATTCAATAAAGCCTGAGAACAACAGGAGAATAAACTTACAAAATACAAGAAGCTGCAAACCTGATTGATTAAAAAAAATTTTTTTATTGCAGTAAAAGTCACATAATGTAAAGCTTGCTGTTTTAACCTTATTTGACTATACAGTTCAGTGGCATTTTTGTGTAACTCTCACATCCATCTCCCGAGTTTTTTACTTTCCTAAACTGAAACTCTAAACACTATTAAACACTAACTCCCCATTCTCCCTCCCTATTCCTCCCAGCCCCCAACCCCTGGCATCTACAAATGTACTTTCTGACTCTCTGAATTTGACTACTCTAGGTACCTGACAGCATAGATTTTAGATCCTAACAAAAATGTCTTGCTTTCAGACATGGTTTTATCCTCTATCCTCCCTTGGGGATTCTATTGTCTTGGACAGCAAAAACCTGACATATACCAGGCCAGAGGTAGGGTCTCCCTGGGTATCTGATCTCTTTTGTAAGAAGGGCACCATCTTATAACCACCGCCTTCCCTATAGTCAAGGTTCCTGTGTTTCAGGGGTCCTTCCTGGCTACTCCCTTGGATTTCTCGCTGCCTTCTCTCCCCCACAGGGAGGTGAGGAGGTAACAGTGGGGCTCACCTGGCTGGTGAAACCCCTTGAGAGCAGTAAGGACAGTCTTTTAGCTGGAGCTTTGGGTACTGCTGAAACCGAGAGATAAGCCAAAGATTCAAGATGGCAGGGTCAGGAGGCAGGGTCAGGAGGAGATGGGGTGAGGGAGAGTGCAGAAACGTGTGTGTCCTAGTCTTCGTTCATTGAAATTAAAAGAGGAGGGGCTTCCCTGGTGGTCCAGTGGCTGAGACTCCGCGGTCCCAATGCAGGGGGCCTGGGTTCGATTCCTGGTCAGGGGATTAGATCTAAAGTGCCAGCAACTAAAACCCAGCACAGTCAAATAAATTAAAAATATATATATATAAGAGAAGATGAAACACTCACATCCAGTGAGTGTGGCTCAGACTTCTGACCTGGATTTGCAGACAAGGTTTGCAAATGAGGGGTTTGAAAGCAATTGGTGTCATTTCGGAGGGAGGGGGAGTTCTGAAGAGCTCAGATACCCTTTGTGTCTCACTGCAGAGCTGTCATTAAATTTGGGCTTCCCAGGTGGTGCAATGGTAAAGAATCTGCCTGCCAATGTACGAGGATGCTAGAGACTTGGGTTCAAACCCTGGGTCAGGAAGATCCCCTGCAGTAGGAAATGGCAACCCACTCCAGTATTCTTGCCTGGAAAATTCCATGGAGAGAGGAGCCTGGTGGGCTGCAGATCATAGGGTCACAAAGAGTCGGACCACCTATGAGAAGAATTCAGAGAGAACTAAGTGGTAGATAAGAAACGATTTATTAGAATAGGATGCTTGTGAGACTTACAACTGGGCGGGTGAGAAATGCCGTGCCCTAAGAACTTACTAGGCTACAGTTTTATAATCGAAGGAAAAGGGGGGGAGGAGCAGAAGAACTCCTTTGTCTTTCTTGAGTAGACGTGTTTTTTTTTTTTAAATCATCAGCTCCTCCTCCCTGTTGGGCAGGGGAGTTTTCTTGTCCCTAGATGGTCAAGCTAGGTCCACAAATGATTGTTTTTTATGTGCAGAGAGTGTGTCCTAGGAATCATTAACTTACTGAGCTCATTGGGCAGGCTGTGGCTCTCATGCCGCCACTGTTTTATTTGGGGCATATCTTATGCTTCTGTTGCATGGTTCAGTGGTTAAGCAAGCCTGCTTTCTTGAGTAGTCTTTAACTTACAAGGGTCTCCCATATTCTTCTACTTAAAATCCCCTAGCGGGATTAACTATTTAATGATCTATTTTATCCCCTCATTCTGAACCTATCAGGTCCACTTGAGTGAGGGGCAGGGTGGGGCTGGACCAAAAAGGCTGAGATGGGTATGAAGGAAACAGGGAAGACGGAGAAGTGTGAAAAGCGTGGCATGGAGCTTACAAGTCTATCACTTTGGCAGGAAAGCGAGCGTCTTCCTGGGTGAGCATGACAGCGTGTTTGGGCTGGACTGTGAAGGCTTAGAAGGCGTTGTGTGACTTCTACATGTTTATACCCTTGGCTTTTCCCAGTCAATAATGCTTACTTGATTTGGCATCATTTAGTAAAACTTTTATCAAAAATTGCCCCTCTGTTCATTTTCAGTTAATGAGAAGTGAAGACAGAATATGAGGGTATATAAATTATCCTCTGGGTGTTTTTGTATTACAATTAACTCGGTTTCCTGCATTGTCATTTGGGATATAATCAAGGGATTATTTAATCAAGGAATAAAGAGAAAGTCTTTCTCTTTCTTTGTTTGTATGTGTATTGTGTGATGTGTATAATTTCTTATTTTGGAAGAAGAACTCAACATTTGAAAGAGCTTTAGTGGTTCTAGAGTAACTGGCTTTTCTGTTATAACAGATGGTAAAATGACCCTCGAGTGTGTTGGGGTAGCTGTTGAACTGACTAATTCTCAGTGGGACATTGTGTGTTAATTAGGGCTTTATTTCTATTGGAGGGAAAAGCCAGTACGTTTCCATATATGATGATTCTAAGACTCTCAGGAAATGTGATAAATTAGTTTATTCTCTTGTATAATGCTCAAAGTACCATAAGAGAATTGCTCACAAATAAAAGAATTCTAGAAGCTGAATTTAACTTAAAGCTATTCTAGGCCAGTGTTTCTCAAACTTTAGCGAGTACCAGAATCATCTGGAAGGCTTATTCCAACCCAGATTGCTGTTTACCCTGGGGGTCTCCCCCCACCACATACTGAGCCCTCTTCACCCAGTAGGTCTGCCTCAGTGGGTCCAAGGTGGGACCTGAGAATTTCCATCAAGTGTCCGGGTGTTGCTGACATCCAGTCTGGTGATACTTTTTCTTATTCGACATAGCATTCTTTTGGGGTACTTTGCGAATTGGTTCATTAGTTTATCCATTCGAGAAACATCCACTGCATTCCTCCTCTTCTTAGAGTTTTAGATGCTAGGGTTTTAGAGATTTCCCAAGACAGAGTCTTGCTTTCCCAAGTCTCTGTTCTAGTGCAGGGGGCTGACGGTACATCATGTAACTCTAGGAAGCGATAAGGGTTGTGAAGAAGATGGCCACCAAGCAGAGCTCTGCCGGAGCCTGGTGGCCAGGGCCGCTCCCTGGGCAGATGAGTCCTCCAGGCCGAGCTGCGGCAGGTTGGAAGGCCTGGGGCAGGAAGGGTTGGGGTGTTTGGGTCCCCTCTGTCTGGAGGAGAGGGAGCAAGAGGAGGGAGAGTGGCGAGAGAGGGAAGCAGGACACCGAGGAGAGTCACACACCCGAACCTCCCTACTATCAAATGAGTTCAGGAAACATGGCCATTAAATGTTTTTCTTTAAATATAAATTTATCTATTTTAATTGGAAGCTAATTAGTTTACAGTATTGTATTGGTTTTGCCATACATCGACATGAATCCGCCACGAGTGTACACGTGTTCCCCATCCTGAACCCCCCTCTCACCTCCCTCCCCATCCCATCCCTCTGGGTCATCCCAGTGCACCAGCCCCAGGCATCCTGTATCCTGCATCGAACCTGGACAGGCGATTCGTTTCACATAAGATAATATACATGTTTCAGTGCCATTCTCCCAAATCATCCCACCCTCACCCTCTCCCACAGAGTCCAAAACACTCTTCTATACATCTGTGTCTCTTTTGCTGTCTTGCATACAGGGTTATCATTACCATCTTTCTAAATTCCGTATATTTGCGTTAGTATACTGTATTGGTGTTTTTTAAATGTTTTTCTTTATTGAAGAATTTCTTAAGCCTTCACCTGTCGATAGAGGACTAAGACATTTAGGTTCTGTCACACCTGGATGACCGAAAAAACCTTCTAACTCCACAGACATCTTAGGCTGGTCTTTGTAACCCATTTGGGAAATTTAATCTAGTGATGGATTTTTGCCCTCACTTTTCAGCTAAGGAAGCCAAGGACCGGAGAAATGAAAGGACTTGCCCAAAATAATGAAGCTTGGGGGAATATAGGGTGCTGGAAGGGACACTGAGTTTGGAGGTGGGAGCTTGATTTTAAGACTTGGCTTGGGCTTCCTGGTGGCTCAGTGGTGAAGAATCTGCCTTCCAGTGTAGGAGACAAGGCTTTGGTCCCTGGTTCGGGAAGATCCCGCATGTCTTGGAGCAACTAAGCCTGTTCGCCACAACTATTGAGCCTGTTCTCTAGAGCCTGGGAGCTGCAACTACTGAAGCCCTGGCGCCCTCGAGCCTGTGCTGTGCAACAAGCCACTGCAGTAAGTCCGAGTACTGCAGTTAGAGTAGCCCCCGTTCACTGCAACCAGAGAAAGCCCAGGCAGCAATGAAGACTCAGCACAGCCAAAAAAAAAAAAAAAAAAGACTTGGCTCTAACACATTGTCAGTGGGGGTCCTGGGCACATGGCCCTAATTCTGGATTTTAATTTCCTTTTTTAAAATGAGGGAGGCTGCATTGTCTACTTTCTAATGATCCTGGAGTCACTTTGGGGAAATGGCTATTGGTTTTGTCTTTTTTTTTTTTGGACTACTGAGTTTGTGTCAGCTAAGTAAAGCAAAAGAACAATATTGGGAGACACATGTACATATATTCATCAAATGCCACCATTTAGATTCTTTTTTGCTTGCAAATGAGTACACTTCCCAGATTAGTAACTAAAATAAAATCTGTCAGAGAATGTACAACTCTACATCATAAAATGTTGGTAGGGAAAATAAGAAATGTGTATAAAAAGACTAAGATCTAGGGTAATGTACTTTCCTGAAAGATATTTTAACATAGATTTTAACTTTAATGAAATTCGTATTGGGTTTGAATACAAGTGGTGACTCTCCCAACAGATAAAACCTAACCTTTTTCTTTCATGCTTTGTGAGGAATTAATTGAGGGAATCATAAAAAACAAAACACTCTGGTTTCAGTCTGTTACTAGCTGGGGTTATTTTGGGTTGGTGTTCTCTGGGCTTCATTGTCTTCATCTGTGAAATGAGCTCAAATATTCCTTAATGACTCCGTTGGCACTTCCTTAGTGGTTCGATGGCCAAGACTCTGTGCTCCCAATGCAGGGGGCCTGAGTTCGATTCCTGGTCTGGGTATTAGATCCCACATGCTACAACTAAGACCCAATGCAGCCAAATAAATAAATAAAAATAGATATTAAAAAAAGACTATTGATTCAAGTTGGTGCCATAAAGTCACCTTTATAGCACTGATAATCCAATCAATATTTTACAGGTTTTGTTTTAAAGAGGTATTAGCAAGGAAATGGCAACCCACTCCAGAGTTCTTACCTGGAGAATCCCAGGGACAGGGGAGCCTGCCAGGCTGCCGTTTATGGGGTAGCACAGAGTCGGACACGAATAAAGTGACTTAGCAGCAGCAGCAGCAGCAATAGATTATTTGTCAAAATGTGGATGGAACCTGAGGGTTCCAAGAACTCAGAATGTGAATTTCATGCAGTAATGTGAAGCCCGAGGTACCCTTCCCCATTCTGGACTGGTGGGCAGAGCGTCCTTCCTGATCCTGTTGTGGTATATTGAGGTTATGTGACAAGTGCTGGCCAATGAGCTGTGTGTAGTGACAGATGCTACTTCTAGGCCAGAGCACTTGAGCAAGACCCCACAAAGCTTTCTTTCCTTTGTCACCAAAGTGGCAACATTCTGGTGGCATCAACTTGGGTTCTGGAGTCAGACGTCATGGAGCAGATCTTCCTATGACCCTTGGATCAAGAATTGTGTGCAAGGAATGAACGTTTGTGGTTATAAACCCTAAGATGTTTTGAGATGCTTGTTACAGCAACATCACGTGCCTATCCTGACTATGGTATTCAGTAAACCGGGGAAACCTCAAGAGCCCACAGGAAGACTAGCTGTTGGAAAAGAATTATTTTAGAGAAGATGCCAGTTGGCATGGAGATGGCAATGGCATCCCACTCCAGTACCCTTGCCTGGAAAATCCCATGGACAGAGGAGCCTGGAGGGCTGAAGTCCATGGGGTCACTAGGAGTCGGATACGACTGAGTGACTTCACTTTCACTTTTCAGTTTCATGCATTGGAGAAGGAAATGGCAACCCACTCCAGTGTTCTTGCCTGGAGAATCCCAGGGATGGGGGAGCCTGGTGGGCTGCCGTCTATGGGGTCACACAGAGTCGGACACGACTGAAGCGACCTAGCAGCAGCAGCAGCAGCAGCCAGTTAGCAACCCATCTGCCCTTAATGGAGTTTGCCTAAGAAGCTCTGCTGTTCCTATGAATAACAAAGTTTACACCCTTGGTTGAAGAATGAATGAATGAGCATATGTTCTATGGTTATGTGTTCAAACTGATGTGTGTTATATAAGCACATGGTGCCGGAGGCAGTGTACCTGCTGGTTAAGATCCCAAGTCAGGCTGGATTACCTGTGTTCAGAGCCCAACTCTGTGTTACTTTGGGCAGTTTTCTTAAATGTTCTTCAGTTTCGCCATCTGCAAAAAGGATAATATTAGTACCTCTCATAGGGCTGTTTGTGAAAAATAACTTCTTTAATGTATGTCAGGAGCTTTTATTAGTGTGTGCAGTGTACATGCCCTGTACTATATGTGGCAGCCAATAAATCTTAGCCATTTTTCACCCTCTCTTCCCCTCTTATTACTGTTGTTGACATTGAAAAAAATACTGAAAGGATAGACACAGTGTTAGAGCTGTCATCTCCGGGTAGCAGGATTCTGATTGATTTTATTTTGGGGGTTCTCTTTTTGGGTACCAAGTCTGTTTGTTCTGAACTTGGGTTGCTTTTTAATTAGGAAAAAAGGTTATTTAAAAACAGTGCATTTACTATGATTATTTTCCAAAAGAATATATGCCAGTATCCACACTAAATCCTATGACTGCTGTTTTTGCCTTATTCATTTTGTAATCTTTTTTTTTTAAATTAATTACTTGATTTTTGGCTCCACTGGGTTTTTGTTGCTGCGGGCAGGCTCTCTCTAGTTGCCGCCAAGTGGGGCTGCTGTCTAATTGTGGCGCATGGGCTTCTCTTGTTGAGTGTGGGCCCTAGGGTGTTCAGGCCTTAGTGGTTGTAGTACATGGGCTTAGTTGCCCCGCGGTGTGTAGAATCTTCCCTGACCAGGAATGGAACCTGTGACCCTTGCATT
This sequence comes from Budorcas taxicolor, assembly GCF_023091745.1. Taxonomy (NCBI): domain Eukaryota; kingdom Metazoa; phylum Chordata; class Mammalia; order Artiodactyla; family Bovidae; genus Budorcas; species Budorcas taxicolor. The sequence continues at coordinate 46,929,979 of NC_068923.1, read as the reverse complement.
GGTTGGTGGATTCTCAACCACTAGACCACTTGTGATCGGTTTCTGTTGAGTTTTATCTGCTCTGAAATTGGCTTTCCACCTTGACTTTTTAATTTTGTTAATGATTCTTTTGATCTCTTGGCCAGGTGTTGTGGAGACCAGTGAATCTCTTAGTCTCTTATAACTTACCAAGTGTTATAAATTCTTTCCCTAAATCTCCCTCACACTGCTGTCCATTGCCCAGCCTAGTTCACATCCTTAACCCTTCATGGTGGACTATTGGTTATTTTTCTCTACAGGTTTTTTTTCAATCCCTATATAGTGGTGCTAGACTCATGTTCTTAATATACCGCTTTGATTGTGTCAGCCTTTGCTGAAACTTTCAGGGGCTCCTCAGTTGCTGCGTCATGAGGATAAAATCAATTTCCCAGCTTGATAGTGAAGGCTCTCCGCATTTGCTCTTTACCTGCTCTCCCAAATATTCCATTCATTAACCTTATTTGAAAGCTTTTCTTACCATATTTTTGTACCCAAGTGCCTTTGCTTTCCTGTCCCCTTGATGTCCAAGTTTTACTTATCCTTGAATATCTTGCTTGAATATATCCTTGTCTAAAATGTTCACATTTTCACTTCTGTAAATTGCTCCTTTCATTTGGTGGTTGATTACCTGGCTTGTGCTTTATTTGCATTGAAATGGTGTTAATCTCTATGCCTTGTACATTCATGTGCTTCTCCTTCTAACTAAGCTGTAATGTTTCTGAGGGTGCTTACATTTTTTAGCACCCAGTGTCCTTCAGAAGATGGGTGATCTGTGGGCTGCTGATTGATGAATTCATGTATCTTTAATATTTGATGAAAATAGATGTAAGAATAAAAAGGCTTTTTTTTTTTTTTAAAAAAAGACAGACTTTCACTTTATTTTTAACTTTGCTATTTATAATGTTGTTTATCCTGATCATCTGAGCTTCTTTTAATGGTCAGATCAATATTTGCTTGAATATTTCCCTAAGTGAGCCTTCTCTAATTCACTTAGTAGAGAAAGCCATTAAGAATGTTTTTAGCTCTGCCCTATACTTTATTTCATTGATGTATCAAGTTACATATGTATTTATTATATACTCTTTAACATAGATTTCTAATTTTTTATGCTTTTGCTTTTTTAAATTCGCATATAATTGCTTTACAATATTGTGTTAGTTTCTGCTGTACAGCAAGTGAGTCCGCCACACATATACAAATATCTTTTCTTCCTTGAATTTCCTTCCCATTTAGGTCGCAACAGAGCATTGAGTAGAGTTCCCTGTGCTGTACAGTAGGTCTTGATTATCTGTTTTATATATAGTAGTGTGTGTATGTATATCTCAAGTTCCTGATTTATTCCTGCCTTCCCATGTTTGCCCTTTTGAACTGTGGTGTTGGAGAAGACTCTTGAGAGTCCCTTGGACTGCAAGGAGATCCCACCAGTCCATTCTGAAGGAGATCAGCCCTGGGATTTCTTTGGAAGGAATGCTAAAGCTGAAACTCCAGTACTTTGGTCACCTCATGCGAAGAGCTGACCCATTGGAAAAGACTCTGATGCTGGGAGGGATTGGGGGCAGGAGGAGAAGGGGACGACCGAGGATGAGATGGCTGGATGGCATCACTGACTCAATGGACGTGAGTCTGAGTGAACTCCGGGAGATGGTGATGGACAGGGAGGCCTGGCGTGCTGTGGTTCATGGGGTTGCAAAGAGTCGGACACGACTGAGCGACTGAACTGAACTGAACTGAACCTTACATTTTTTTTCTATGACTGTGAGTCTGTTTCTGTTTTGTAAATAAGTTCATTTGTATCATTTTTAACAATTAGATTCCACATATGAGTGATATCATATGACATTTGTTTTTGTCTGACTTCACTCCATATGATAATCTCATCTATGTTGCTACAAGTGGCATTATTTCATTCTTTCTTAATAACTGAGTAATATTCCATTGTATATATATATTGGGCTTCCCTGGTGGCTCAGTGGTAAAGAATCTGCCTGTCAGTGCAGGAGACATGAGTTTGATTCCCAGGCTATGAAGATCCCCTGGATAAGGAAATGGCAACACACTCCAGAATTCTTGATTGGAAAACCCTATGGACACAGGAACCTGGTGGGCTGCAGTCCATGGGGTCTCAAAGAATTAGATACTACTTAGTGACTGAACAAAACCAGCATATATATGTACCACGTCTTCTTTTTCCATCCCTCTGTCAATGGATATTTAGGTTGCTTCCATGTCTTGGCTATTGTAAATGCTGCTGCAGTGAACATTGGGTGCATGTTATCTCTTCAAATTTTGTTTTTCTTCTGGTATATGCCCAGGAGTGGGATTGCTGGATCATATGGAGGTTCTGTTTTTAGTTTTTTTAACTTTTTACTTTATATTGGTGTATAGCCCATTAACAGTGTTGTGATAGTTTCAGGTGGACAACAAAGGGTCTTAGCCATACCTATACCTGTATCCATTCTCTCCCAAGCTCCCCTCCCATCCAGGCTGCCACATAACTTTCAGCAGAGTTCCATGTGCTATACAGTAGGTTCTTGTGGGTTATCTGTTCAAAATATAACAATGTGAACGTGTCAGTCCCAAACTCCTTAACTCTCCTTTCCCCTCATCCTTTCCTCTGCCAATCATGAGTTCCTTCTCTTAAGTCTGTGAGTCTGTTTTGCAAATAAATTCATTTGTATAATTTCTTTTTAGATTCTGCATATAAGGATGTCATTGATTATTCTCTTTCTGAATTACTTCACTTCTTGTGGTAATGGTTAGGTCCACTCATGTTGCTGCAGCTGGCGTTATTCCTTTCTTTTTTATGGCTGAGTAATATTCCGCACGTGCACGTGTGTGTGTGAGTGTGTGTGTATCAGTCTTATTGTCTTTATCCATTCATCCATTGCCGGACATTAGATTGCCTGGCCATTATAAGTAGTGCTGCTGTAGACACTGGAGGGCATATATCTTTTCGACTGAAGAGTTTTCATCTTTTCCAGATAAAACGTTTTCCCAGGAGTGGGATTGCTGGATCATATGATAACTCTTATTTTTAGGTTTTTAAGGGGCCGCCATACTGTTCTTCATAGTAGTTGTACCAATGTACATTCCCACCAACAGTGTACATTCCACACCTCTCCAGCATTTCTTATTTGTAGACTTTTTTAAGATAGCCCTTCTGACAGTGTGAGGTGATACCTCATAGTTTTGATGTGCATTTCTCTAATAATTAGTGATGTTGAGTATCTTCTCATGTGCCTGTTGGCCATCTGAATATCTTCTTTGGAGAAATGTCTGTTTAGATCTTCTGCCCATTTTTGACTGAGTTGTTTGTTTTTTGGGGGAAGTTATTGTTTCTGTCATCTTCCATGAGCTCAAGTATCTGGCATATAGAGAGCAGTGAATGTGGCCAGATGAGAGGCCTCAAAATAGCACTGCAGGCTAGGAAGGAAGGGAAAATTACATTGCAGAATTTTCTTTTTGACTGTGTGGCATGGTGAGGGGGGGGGGTGTCTTAGTTCCCCAACCAAGGACTGAACCGACGCCCGGTGCACTGTAAGCAGTCTTAACCACTGGACCATCAGGGAAGTCCCTACATCACAGATATTTTTTAATGTGTTGAATCTTTGTCATGACATTAATATTTTTCTTCTAGTATACAAACTAAGCACAATTTTTATGACTATAATTTAACAGTATAATGATTTTTAAAAAGGCTCTCACTTCCTGTTATGGACTGAATTGTGTCTCCCCCACAAAAATTGTGTTGAAGCCCTAATTCCCAGTATGAGTATATTTAGAGAGAGGGACTTCACAGAGGTAATTAAAGTTAATGAAAGTAAGACTGGTGTCCTTTTAAGTAGAGGCATTACACCAGCGCTCGCTCTCTCCCCACACATGCATGAAGGGAAGGCCACGTGACGATACAGTGAGAAGGTGGCTGTCTGCAAGCCAGGAATATCTTTTTCTCCAGAATCCAACCCCAGTGGTGCCTTGATCTTGGACTTCTAGCCTCCAGAGCAGAGAGAAAATAAATGTCTGTTGTTTAAGCCACCCAGTCTGTGGTACTTTGTCATGGGAGTCTGAGCAGAGTAACATGTCCTGACTCAGTACATCCATGTATTGAATTTACAGCACCTGCCGGTTTTATGGTGACGGCTACCATCAGAGATCTCACATTTCCCTTCCTGCCAGGCGATACTGCTGGCTGGCTAGATGCACATCCTTGCTTCCGGTTTGGGTTTCCTTGTAACTTACCCCAGAACACCAAAGCAGGCCTTTCCCAGCAATCAAGTGGCCTGGATCACAGAAACTCTGGGATGTGGGGACAGAAGGGCCGAATTGGAAGCCTCAGCTCTGGACCACTTTTTGCTAGTGGAATAGGGGGAATCTCAGCCCTTTGTTCTTTTTTCCTTTTTTGGGGAGATGTTAGTAACATTTGAACAGAATATACATTATATAATGGCAGTCTTGGCAATGGCTTTCCATTCTCTTCAAGTCCCCGGAAGTCATGATGGCCTCTGGCCTTAGTTCTTCCTAGTTTACATTTTCTGTGGTGGGTGAGTCTTCCTGGGCTGCAGTTCTGTTTATGAGGTCCTCAATGGACTTCCCAGGTGGTACTAGTGGTAAAGAATCTGCCTGCCAGTTTAGGAGACACAAGAGATGCAGGTTCTATTCCTGGGTCAGGAAGATCCCCTGGAGGAGGGCATGGCAACCCACTCCAGTCTTCTTGCCTGGAGAATCCCATGGACAGAGGAGCCTGGCAGGCTACAGTCTATAGGGTCGTAAAGAGCCAGATACGACGGAAGCGACTGAGCAGAGTATCAAAGGACTTCCCTCACTGACCCCACCTGCCTACTGATCTCCACCATCTGTGTCTTTGACCATGACTTGATGACTCTCAGTGAACATAAAACTTACAGATACTTGCCTTTCTTCCTCCAGGCTGATTCTCCTCCTTGGTTTGTTTGGGTCACATGTCTAGCACTATTACTTTCATATTCTTTTTTGGACAATAGGGGGTCAGCATTGTTCACAAATAAATGGACACAAGTGAAGCCAACAATGTGCAGACATTCACCCTAGTTTTTGGCTGAGGTTCATTGGCTGAGAGGCAGTGTTGTGTCTCAGGGCAATTTCTACTGCTTGAAAACAAAGCGTGTTTCTTGGGGGATGGAACAGACACACACAAATAAAGCTAATCATTCTTGCTGTTGTTTAGTCACTAAGTTGTGTCCAACTCTTTTGTGACCCCATGGACCATAGCACGCCAGGCTCCTCTGTCCATGGGATTTTTCAGGCAAGAATAGTGGAGTGGGTTGCCATTTCTTCCTCCAGAAGATCTTCCTGACTCAGGGATCAAACCCATGTCTCCTGCATTAGCAGCTGGATTCTTTACCACTGAACCACCAGGAAAGACCAGATTGATCCTTACGTGTGTACAGATTAATGTATACATTTGAGGCTATTTCAGAGATAGATGGTATTTAGATGAATCAACATTATTATGTAGTTTCCCTAAACTCAGTACATGTATTCCAGAATCATGCTAAACTACTTGGTCTCAAGTCCTCATCTTGGGCTCTTCTGGGGAATCCAGCCTGAGATATCTGCTACTGCAGAAATTTTCATATTTTTGAGAAAATAATTTTAGATCATACCAAGACGATTTTAGTTGGAATGCTTCCCTTGTTCAGTAATTAAGATGCACAGTAGGGAAGCATCTTATTTCAAGAATAAGATGATCATACATTACATTGTTATAGGGTCTGATTCACTGTTTGAACTAAATGCATATTAGAAAGGATAATTGCACATATAATCAGTTTATATTAATAACCGGGGTTGTTCGTGTGAACATTTGCTGGTGGTATAAGGGATTATTATCACAGTCACTGTAGTCTCATACATTACAATGTTTGGGACTCTGAAAGTGTGATGTTTATAAAAAATCCCAGAAGATAAAATGTAGGCCAGCGTTTTTCAAGCTGAGCTGGCAGGGTTTGGATGAGGACTAATCCAAATGACTAGAGTAAATGTGGAGTGAACAGTGAGGAAGACGGCATCACTTAAGCTGCTTATGGTGACCGTGAGCTAGCACAGGTAATGAGATTTGCTCTGGTCTGTATGTTACACTCAGCAAACTGCTGTCCAGTTTATTATGAACACTGTGAGCTTTTCTATTGCCTTTTATTTTTTTAATTGAGTTTTTCCTAGTAATGATAGAATAAACACAAAATTTAGGACTATGGCATGATCGTATAGAAATTTACTAAAAGAAGCAAAGCTGCCTTAAAGGGCTGATCATCAAACATATAATTTTGGTCAAAGGAGCAGAACTAGAGGTTGATCCCATGGCTGTCTAAATCTCCTGAAATAATTTTAAATTTTGTGATTTTTTTTTCCTTTTAAATCTACCTATTGACTTGCTATGTAGATCTCTAATGATCCTGAAATTTTATAATCAAAGAGAGGTAGAAGTAATATTCAAAAGGAGAAGGCTGGGACTTCCCAGGTGGTCCAGTGGTTAAGAGTCCAGTGCTTCTAATGGAGGGGGTGAGGGTCTGATCCCTGATGGGGGAACTAAAATCTTACATTCCTTGTGGCATGACCCCCCCCCCCCCAAAAAAAAAGGAGACGACCAATCAAATAAAGGATTAATACCAGTACTGGCTTGATCCATGATTTAGGAAGTGTTCTCTGATTAGGTGACTAAAACACTCTAGACGGAGCTTCCTCGGTGGCTCAGTGGTAAAGAATCTGCCTACCAATGCAAGTGATATGGGTTTGATCTCTGATCTGGAAAGATCCCACGTGCTACGGGGCAGCTAAGTCATTGCACCACAACTGTTGAGCCAGAGCTCTAGAGCTCCAGAGCAGCCTCTACTGAGCCCACGTCCAGAATAACAAGTCTGTGAGCCCTGCAGCCTGTGCTCTGCAGCAAGAGAAGCCACCTCAGTGAGAAGCCCATGCACCTCAACTAGAGTGTAACCCCTACTCACCACTAGGGACAAGCCCACACAGCTCTGAAGACCCACACAGCCAAAAATCAATAAGTAAAATTATTTTAGAAAACACTCCTGAGGTATGCATAGCTGGTGTCTGACACCTATTCTCATATGCCAGTTCTCATAATGATTTCAAATATTTTCTGCTGCTACAGCTCCTCTACTAGTATTTTTCCATTCTATTAAATACTTTGAAATCTAAAAGTTAGTTTTGCAACTTACTCCAGGGCAAAACCAGGCTTGATCTGATAGGGGCTAGTTTTAAAATCACACTTTATGTGAATATTCATTCATTTTGTTAAAGAAACAATAGCATAACTGATTTTAGAGCATCATTCCAGACTCTGCTGGGGAAATCACATAATATCCAGTATCACTTGCCATTTACTTTTGTAAAATGTGAAGTCTTCGTTCTAAGGCACATCCAGCCTCAGGGTTTGCAGTGAGGGCTTGTGGATCTGAATTCGTGTTCTTACCTAACACAGACAACCTTGATTAATTATAGTTGCATGAAAGCAGATGCAGTTGTCAGAGACTAGGACTGTCTGTGAAGCTAATAGCTTCTTTTCGGTCAGTGGCTGCATACGACTTAATCATGATAATCATATGGTGTAAAGAAAAAGCTAGTTGTGTGAAGCAAATCTATATTCGGGTTCTCCAGAGAAACAGAACTAATAAGATATACATAGGGTATATAATAGGATATAGGATATATATAGAACTAATAGGATATATATATGTATATAAGATTTAGGTAAGAATTGACTCATGTGATTATAGATGCCATGAAGTCCCATAGTCTGCTATCTGCAAGCTAGAGAACCAGGAAAGCTGGGGGTGACCTTCAGTTCAAGTCCAAAAGCCTGAGAAATGAGGGGCTGCTGATGTAAGTCCTAAAGTCTGAAGGCCTGAGAATTGAGAACTCTGATGTCTGAGGGCAAGGGAAGGTGGACATCTTAGCTCAGGAAGAGAGAGATTTTGCCCTTCCTCTGCCGTTTAGTCCTAATCCAGGGCCTTGTAGGACTGGATGATACTCACACACTTTGGTGAAGGTGCATGTCTTCATTCAGTCTATATTTTTAACTAAAAATTTTAAGTACATGTTTTTATTTATTTATTTGGCTGCACCGGGTCTTAGTTGCAGCATGCAGGACCTTCGTTGTGGCATGCAGGATCTAGTTCCCTGACCAGGGATGGAACCTAGGCCTCTTGCCTTGGGAACACAGAGTCTTAGCCCCTGGGCCACCAAAAAAGTTCCCTGCTCAGTCTATTGATACAAATGCTAATCTACTAAGTACAGCCTCACAGACACACTCAGAAATAGTTTTCGCACTTGTCTGGGCATTCCTTAACCCAGTTAACTTTGACACATAAACCATTGCGCCTTCCAGTGGGGTAAGATGGTAAATGTATCAGAAGTTAGAGTGAGGTTCCTCTTCATAAGAGGATGAGATGGTTGGATGGCATCATTGACTCAATGGACGTGAAGCTTGAGCAAACTCTGGGAGATGGTGAAGGACAAGGAACTCTGGTACACTGCAGTCTGTGGGGTCACAAAGGGTCAGACACGACTGAGCAACTTAACAACAGCAACAGTTCTTCACAAGAAGAGGTTGATGTGTTGCCGTGCTAGATGCTCTGAGTTGAAATGATGGAAGGCTCTTCTGATTTCACACTTTGGATGTTGTTGTGGGCATCTGGCCACATTAATGGGGAGAAAATAAGGACAAATCTGTGGTGCAGAGCCACTCAACTCTGGGTCACCAAAGGGTTTTATGCCTTCCCTGGTGGCTCAGAGGTTAAAGCGTCTGCCTCCAATGCGGGAGACCCGAGTTGATCCCTGGGTCGGGAAGATCCCCTGGAGAAGGAAATGGCAATCCACTCCAGTATTCTTGCCTGGAGAATCCCATGGATGGAGAAGCCTAGTAGGTTACAGTCCACACACGACTGAGCGACTTCACCTCACCTCACCCAAGGAGGCAGCTTTGCAAATGCAACTTACTAACGTTTTAATGGGCTGCCTGGGTGGCGCAGTAGTAAAGAATTTGCTTGCCAATGCAGAAGACTCAGGAGACAGGGGTTGGATCCTTAGGTAGGGAAGATACCCTGAAAGAGGAAATGGCAACCCACACCAGTATTCTTGCCTGGGAAATCCCGTGGACAGAGGAGCTTGGTGGGCTATAGTCCATGCAATTGCAGAAGAGTCAGACACGACCTAGCGACTAAACAACAACAACATTTTATTTTTTCCGAATTTTAGACTTTTTGTTTTGTCTTGGTCTATAGCTGATGGTGGTGCTAGTAGTAAAGAACCTGCCTGCCAGTGCAGGAGACGTAAGAGGCAAGGGTTTAATCCCTGGGTTGGGAAGATCCCCTGGAGGAGATCCACTCCAGTATTCTTGCCTGGAAAATCCCATGGACAAAGGAGCCTGATGGGCTACAGTCCCTAGGATTGCAAAGAGTCAGACACAGCTAAAGCGACATAACACATAGCCGATTAAGAATGAACAACAAAATTTTAAAGGAATCTTCACTTTTACTTTTGAAATCATGAATAGTCAAAGAAATGGGTCCTTAACTATTTACTGTTTTCTTGGACTGAATAGCCGTTTAGTTGAGGTTGTCAAGTCTTTTACATAATTTCTTTTAGGCTATTTAAGTAATTAAAGTATTCTTTAATTCAGATATTTCCCCCAAATATTTGACAGAAACGCCATTTCCCTCAATTATCTAGATATTTCTAAGCAAGATAATTGTTTTAATGAATAAGATAAAAAAATTGTTTTGCCTCGTTCTGCGGCATGTGGGATCTAGTTCCCTGACCAGGGATCGAACCCATGCCCCCTGTATTGAAAGTGGAGAGTCTGAACTACTGGACAGCCAATAAGTCCTCAAGATCATTTTTCGAGGATTTTCACATTGCCAGATATATGTCTTAAGCTCTCCATTTCTTTTCCATTTCTGGTTTGTGTATGTGTGTGCGCACGTGAGTATATTGTCTAAATTATGAAAAGATTCTACTCTGTTGAGGAGAATCAGTAATTAATTGTTTTAAGGTTTCTTACCAATTAATAACATTACCAAAACTTCATTAACTCAGCTGCAAAGATGCATGAAATTTATGAAAACTTGGTGTATAATATTAATTAAATGCTGTCATTTAAGCATTGAAGATCACTACCCACAGCTCAGAATTATGATTTATTAAAATGCTCTAGGAAGTATCTGGGTTTCCCCCCCACCCCCTCAGCATATTTACATATTGGTGAAACATCCTGAAAGCATTTGAAAACTGAGAAATGGATGGGTCATGGTGTTTATAAGATAGTGATAAATCTGTATCATTGAGAATGGGCTGAAATATAAAACAGGGTTGCCACATATAAAATGATGTTATTTATTCAGTCCATCCCTGATACAAAATGCAGAACTCTTAAGAAGAGTATGAAAGAATTAGACAGAACTCAAAGCATTTTTGATGATCACCGTTGACATTTTTATCTGCTAGTTTCTTTGGTATTTTTAGAAGTATATTAACTTCTCATTTTGAACTATTAAATATTACATAATAGCTGTATGATCTCCAGTCAGGTCTAAAAATTCATGCTCTATAAGTGATGATTTTACTCTAGAAATGTTCTTGCATGCTTGCTAAGTCGCCTCAGTTGTGTCTAAGTCTGCGACCCCATGGACTGTAGCCCACCAGGTTCCTCTGTCCACGGGATTCTCAAGGCAAGAATAATGGTGTGTGCTGCCATTTCCTTCTCCAGAAGTGTCCTTGAGAGCTTGATTAAGTGTATGAATAAATTGGAAAATTTAACGTAGTAAATTCATGAAAACATCTCAAAGATAGCTTTGCTCTGAAAATTATAATAGCTCCTATGATAATTCAGGATTTTCTTGTTAAAGCCTAGGACTTTGTGTTGATATTTCTTTTTTCTTATTTGGCTATTGTATACAATCAATATCCTGCTGCCAGGAGAACACTGAGGATGGTTTACTTTTTTTTTTTAATGCTTTGATCTTGGTATTTGTTGAGGGTAAAGAGTGATTTCAGTGGTGGTTTCATTTAAATCATGTGGGAGGCCATTTGGTGCAGTGTATGTGGTCCTTGGGGTCAAATAGACTGGCTGAAATCTGCTGCTTGCTAGTTTTGTGACTTGGGTATATCCCTTAACATTTCAAAGGTAAGACTCCTTCTGTAAAGCAGAAACTAATTAAACTTATTTTTCAGATATTTGTTGGGATGATTATTGTGTTTAAAAATCAAGGGGGAGGCACTTCAGTTCAGTTCAGTTCAGTTCAGTCGCTCAGTTGTGTCTGACTCTTTGCGACTCCATGAATTGCAGCACGCCAGGCCTCCCTGTCCATCACCAGCTCCCGGAGTTCACTCAGACTCACGTCCATCGAGTCAGTGATGCTATCCAGCCATCTTATCCTCTGTCGTCCCCTTCTTCTCCTGCCCCCAATCCCTCCCAGCATCAGTCTTTTCCAATGAGTCAACTCTTCGCGTCAGGTAGCCAAAGTACTGGAGCTTCAGCTTTAGCATCATTCCTTCTAAAGAAATCCCAGGGTTGATCTCCTTCAGAATGGACTGGTTGGATCTCCTTGCAGTCCAAGGGACTCTCAAGAGTCTTCTCCAACACCACAGTTCAAAAGCATCAATTCTTTGGTGCTCAGCCTTCTTCACAGTCCAACTCTCACATCCATACATGACCACTGGGAAAACCATAGCCTTGACTAGACGGACCTTAGTCGGCAAAGTAATGTCTCTGCTTTTGAATATACTATCTAGGTTGGTCATAACTTTTCTTCCAAGGAGTAAGCGTCTTTTAATTTCATGGCTTCAATCACCATCTGCAGTGATTTTGGAGCCCCCCAAAATAAAGTCTGACACTGTTTCTACTGCTTCCCCATCTATTTGCCATGAAGTGATGGGACCGGATGCCATGATCTTCGTTTTCTGAATGTTGAGCTTTAAGCCAACTTTTTCGCTCTCCTCTTTCACTTTCATCAAGAGGCTTTTTAGCTCCTCTTCACTTTCTGCCATAAGGGTGGTGTCATCTGCACATCTGAGGTTATTGATATTTCTCCTGGCAATCTTGATTCCAGCTTGTGTTTCTTCCAGTCCAGCGTGTCTCATGAAGTACTCTGCATAGAAGTTAAATAAGCAGGGTGACAATATACAGGCTTGACGTACTCCTTTTCCTATTTGGAATCAGTCTGTTGTTCCATGTTCACTTCTGACTGTTGCTTCCTGACTTGAATACAGGTTTCTCAAGAGGCAGGTCAGGTGGTCTGGTATTCCCGTCTCTTTCAGAATTTTCCACATTTTATTGTGATCCACACAGTCAAAGGCTTTGGCATAGTCAATAAAGCAGAAATAGATGTTTTTCTGGAACTCTCTTGCTTTTTCCATGATCCAGCGGATGTTCGCAATTTGATCTCTGGTTCCTCTGCCTTTTCTAAAACCAGCTTGAACATCAGGAAGTTCACGGTTCACTTATTGCTGAAGCCTGGCTTGGAGAATTTTGAGCATTACTTTACTAACATGTGAGATGAATGCAATTGTGCGGTAGTTTGAGCATTCTTTGGCATTGCCTTTCTTTGGGATTGGAATGAAAACTGACCTTTTCCAGTCCTGTGGCCACTGCTGAGTTTTCCAAATTTGCTGGCATATTTGAGGCACTTAACAAGTGTTAATTTTTTTCCATTTTTTCTCCCCTTAAGTCTTCTTTTGGTTTTTATTGGGACCACTTCATTGTGCTTATGTCTTATGCTGCCAGTTATCTTTTCTCGTGCATTTTGCTCCTGACAAGAAGAGTTCTCCACAGTTTTTTTTTTCAAGAAGGGGCATGATTCTTTTTATCATTCGTGTTTAACACCAGATATTTCATACAATATAACGTCAACAAGTAACTACCAATTGATTAATGATTAAGGAATAAGGTGTTTTGGGGTAATTGACTATGCTGATGATCTGATAACCAGATATGATCATTCCATACTTGAACACTTTGGAAATAATAAAATGCACTTAACACTAAAGTGATACTGAATATAACATCATCATCCTTTGGTAGCTCTGAAGATACTTTAAAATCTTGTATTGCTCAGAATTGTAATTTTAACTATGAAGTTGGATATAATTATATAAGTACTAATAGTGATAATTTTACTGCTGACATTGACTGAACACTTAGTGTTTAGAGTTTTGTGTCATTGTCTCATTTATCCCCTCAGGAACTCTTGGAATTAGAGAAGTCATGATTCCCTATTTATACATGAAGAAACTCGTCTAAAGATTAAGTATCTTTTCTAAGATCACAGAGTCGGCCTGTGATAGAGACCTACACAGACAACTGATTCTGAAGTTGATGGTCTTACAAACCACTTGAATGTTGAATCATAATTGTCTTCTTATATCAGCACTGAACATTGCTTTTTATTTTAACACAAAATGCCTGATGTTAGATTGGTCATTTCCCATATTTCTTTCTCATAAAAGTACATTGTAAACCAACATCCCAATGAAAATTTATTGCTGTAAGTTATAGTGTTGTATGAGGAAGAAACACAAAAAGCTTAGGCATAGTAACTTAGTAAAAGTATTGATTGATAAATTATCTTCTTTATTGTTAGATAACAAAGAGTCAAGGATTATCTTTTAATTGGGATGAATTTATTCTATCCCTTCATTAATGAGGTGGTTACAAAGTAAATACATAAAATTAGGATAATAATAGCATTTAATTTATAAGGTTGCTGTGAAGATGAAGTGAGAAGATACCTACAAAGGGTTTAGCGCACTATCTTACATATAATAAATGCCCAGTGTTATCTTTTGGTAATAGTTCTCTTGTCAGTGGCTGTAGACTTTGACTATAAACCTTTCTCTAAATATAAGAATAAGCTTTATAGCAAGTCCTAGTGTAAGCAGTCTTACTGTGATAGAACCAATACTTGTGGATTGATGTGGGTGGGTGGTAACATTAAAGATGTCGTAAAAAGTTTATTTCAGATGAATGTCTATAAAATTCAATGGATGGCCCTGATGATGCCTATGAGGGTGGGGACCTTTGTACACGAGGTGATTTCACTTATGTCTAAGCGTTTCTCTGGACTTGGATCCTTCCTGGGAGAATCATGTTTCTTCGAGTGCCTGGACAGCGAACAGGCGTTGTGTCATACCTATGGCTGTTTACCTGGAAGGTGTTTTTTGGCAGTGACTTACCCATCCCTGGGAGGTAAATTTAATCTGCTCTTGACAGCTGGTGTGCTCTTCTGAGTCTGTACTGTAATTACCCAAGTAAATGTCATACCACATATTTGGAAGGTATTTTTCAGATAATGTAGGTTTCTCTGCCATCCTTATGGCAGCCGATTAGGAATGAAACTAGAGATGGAAATCTAAATAGTGAGTTTCTTTTTCCTCTAGACAGCTTCTAAAACTCCTGCTACTAACAGTTCCAAAAATATTTTGAGATTTTCAGCTCTAGTGGGATTAATTTGTTCAATAGTAGAAAATTATATTCTCCCCCTCTTTTTTTTTGGTTGAACAGGTGCAGCTTGTAGGATCTTAGCTCCCCGACCATGGATTGAACCCACACCCTTGGTAGTGAAAGTGCAGAGTCCTAACCAGTGGGCCACTAGGGAATTCTCCTATATACTTCTTATAATTAAACTCTTGTTGCTTTTTTGTATTTTGGAGACATGTCCATAAACAGAGAGAAGATAGGCTTTGGTTTCAGATGGAGCCAAGTTCTAATTTTGACTCTAGCACTTATTAACTGCTGATCTTAACTGCTTGAGGACTCAGCTGCCTCTTCTGTAAATTGGGCATGAATATCATTTTTTTTCCCCCCACAAAGTTGTTAGTGTTGAGTAGATGGAAGATGGAAAGTGCTTAGTGTAGTTTCTGGAAGATAGTTATTCTGTTTTCATAGTTCAACTAAAATATTCCTTGGGGTTTATGCTCTTAGAAATTGAATCTTTGAGAAATTGCCAATTCTGGAAAGATGGATTTTACAAATGAAATGGGTCTTTGTTGCTGTGCACGGGCTTTCTCTAGTTACGGCAAGCTGCGGCTACTCTCTCGTTGTGGTGTGCGGGCTTCTCATTGTGGTGGCTACTTCTGTTGTGGAGCACAGCTAGTGTGCTTGGGCTTCAGTAGTTGTAGCACGTGGCTCAGTAGTTGTGGTGCATGGGCCCAGTTGCTCCATGGCATGTGGGATCTTCCCAGACCAGGGATTGAACTGGTGCCCTTGCGTTGCAGGGTGGATTCTTAACCACTGGACCACCAGGAAAGCCCCAAGGAAGCATTTTTAAAGGAAAGGTGAGGGAGGGATATGGCAGGATATGTGATCGACTTGAGCACAATTGTGTAGTTAATGGTCAGGTAACAGGGTGGTATCTCGTGGATTAACAGGATCAATCCTCAGGCCCCAGTAGGTCTGGGGGCTGAGTGCTCACAGTCATCAAGTAGTTAACTTCTTCCATTTGGTGGGAGTATTAGCATCTGTAAAACAACAGTTTTCCTGGCCCAACTGCTATTTTTGTCATTACAAGTTCACATCCATTTAATTCTTGAGCCAGACTTTGGAGGCCTGGGAGACTATAGCTTTTTTTTTTTTTTTTTTAAAAGAGAAAGGTCATCAGAGGGTGTGGTGGTGGTGGGAAGGGGTGTCTGTCCTGGGAAGGCCTTAAAGGTTACTCATCAGTTCCTTTTAGGTCTTCTTTAATTTTAGCAATGTTTTAAAATTTTCAGTGTACAGATATTGCACATATTTTATTGAATTTATTTCTAAGTAGTTTTTGATTCTGCTGTAAATGGTGTTACTTTCTGATGGTATGGAAAAACCCAGATGAACCTTTTGGCCAACCTAGTACTTTGAAAAATATTTCTAAAGGAAGATAGTGAATTTCAACTAGCTACTATGATCATGAGGAAAAAATACTTGGGGTCTACATAAAGCCCTTTCCCTCATCTTCTCATCTGTGACCTAAGATGTTCTCTGGATGTCTTAGCACAGTGATAGACTCTCCCCTAACGGCTGTGGCAGCTGTTCTTTTGCTCTCAGGCCTGTGTCAAAATAACTGAATCACTTAAAAGAAAAAAAAAAAAACAACCACTGCTCAAAATAACCGAGATCAAAAGTTTCTTATCTGTCTGTGCTTGTGAGTGGAAGCATGAGTGAGGGGATATTTTCCTTTGACCTGATGCTCTGGTGCTACAAAGTACCTTGGCTAATTTTCAAGAAACTGCAAGTTGAATGTCAGTTGGTGTCACTCTGCCGTATGGCAGTATAGTGTGGCTTGATTTTCATGTCCTCTTGTTGTATGTAGTGTTGACTTTAAAAAATATTCCAAACCTAAAAGTTGAGAGTTATATTTTATTCTGTGGGAATTTTTAGGGCTCCAAGCCTGGGAGACAGTATCTCAAGAGACCTGGAGAGAACTGCTTTGGGGAGGCTGGAGGACAGGGGTGGAAGGGGAAGGAAACAGGTTATATAGAAATTGGCAACAAAGGGCAGGTAGTCTGAACATCACAAGTATCTTTGTGAATTAAAGAAAACCAGATATCCCAAGTTAAGGAATTTAGCACTTTTCTATGTATGGAAAGATGCAAGAGTCTGGACTCTCTGAAATCATTCCTTTCATATGGATCTCAGCTACAAGGTTGGTATCCTTTGTTTCTCACATCCTGAGCTCCCTTGGGGCTCACTGTTTGGAGTGGCTGCAGCCTGATGGCTGTAGGATCACAGGTATTCTCCTTCCCGAGTGCCCTGTGTTGTTCAGTTGCTAAGTCGTGTCCTACTCTTTGCGACCCCATGAACTGTGACACGCCAGGTTTCCTTGTCCTTCACTATCTCTCAGAGTTTACTCAGACTCATGTCCTTTGAGTTGATGATGCCATCAACCACTCATCCTCTGTCACCCTCTTCTCCTGCCCTCAGTACTTCCCAGCATCAGGGTCTTTTCCAATGAGTTGGCTCTTCTCAGGTGTTCCACTCACATTGGAGGGGTGGAATCGCTGATGACTGTGACATCCTTGTTTATATTGTTATGGCAGGAAATACTTCATGTTTTAGTAGTAACTGTGCCACCAAACATATTCAAGAGGTCCACTTCCTGTCATTATGTCCCAAATGAGTTTGGTGGTCATTGGAGGACCTTCGGCAGGTGTGCAAAATGCTCTGTGTGGGCGCATTCTGGGTGCAACCCCAGGTCCTGAGACTGAGCCTAGGTGTTACATGTAACCTAAACCCTTATCAGCATCAATTGCCAGCATCTTATAGAGTTTTGACTGGGCCCCTTGCTTTTCCAGGTCCAGTGAGTCTCATGGTGAGGATTTCTGGAGTATTTTCTTGGGATTTAGGGTATAGGGGAGCAAAACTTACCACTTCAAACATCTCTTTGGCCTGTGGATTGTTTTGAGCTGAAAATAATCAAGGCCCAAAATACTCAGGAAGAACATTTGACCTTCCCCTAACTGCCTAAAGAATGTGGATATAGGACGTGTTCTAGGAGGGGAGCCATTGCCTCCTATAAATAAACTACAGTAGTAAGAAAATTTTCTTAAAGTATGAGAAATAAAAAGTAATAGAAATTAAAAAAAACTTTAAAGTTAATTAAAAATTAAAACCCTGATGAAAAATATTTTAAAGATAAAATGCATTAAAAAAAAAAGATCAAAAAGTAAAAGAGTTAATGATGTGAAAGAGATACTAGATTATAATAAAGGTTAAGTCTGCAGGAGAAACATTAAAAATTTGAAGATAAATGGGATTAAAAATAGAAGCTAATGGACTTTTACATAAAAAGCATAAGTGATTACAGAATAGGGTAAAAGTAATTTAAGGAGATCAAAATGGAGGATCTGAAGATAACAAAGCTGGTGAACAGATAAGTGAAGGAAAGATGGCCAGAAGCAGACGAGGTGACGGTCCTTAAGTTATTGCTGGTCAGCTTTCCCCAAGAGTGGTGGTGCTGGTGGTTTAGTTACTAAGTCATGTCAGACTCTTGCAATCCCATGGACTGTAGCCTGCCGGGCTCCTCTGTCCATGGAATTCCTCAAGAGTTGTCCCGGCCAAACCTGCTGTGATGTCCAAGGTCAAGGTGAAAGCTATTCCTTCCACTGAAGAGGAGGGGCTCTTTCCTATCAGGTACGACTTCGTAAGTCCCCAAAAGTACATGGCTCAGTTTGGTTTGGGATTGGGGTTATAATCCTCAGGCTATGACTGTCTGGTTTTGTGCAACACACACAGTAACAAAGTTCCAAATTGTTCATATGATCTTAGAGCTATAACCCCAGTCAGACTCTCGTGATAGGGAAACACTGGCATCTGCTGTTTTTAGAATTTAAAAGTATGTATTTATTTTTCTGTAGCATGTAGGATCTTCATTTATTGTAATGCAAAATTGTTATTTGCAGTATGCAAACTCTTAGTTGTGGCCTGAGGGAATCCAGTTCCCTGACCCAGGACTGAACCTGGGCCCCCTGCGTTTGGACTGTGGACTCCTAGCCACTGGACCACCAGAGAGGTCCTCGGAAGGGATTATTAAGTGAAGTATGTCATGGCCACATGGTGACACACCATTTAGCTGTAACAAACATTCTTGAGAAATATTTATTGACATGGGAAATATCCGAGATATTATGTGAAAAACATTATGGAACAATAGGTCTTATATAACTGCAGCTACTTAAAAAAATTTATACAGCTATGAATAATATAACACAATTGATACTATTCTGTGGATGGTAGCGATCGTGGAAGATTTTTAAAAAACAATTATTTTTTGTGCTCTTGAGGGCTTTCTCTGCAGTGAATCCATGCTATATTCTGAATCATTAGAAAAACCCTAAGAGTTATTGAAGAAGAAGAACAGCAGATAGAGATGTGTGCTTGGCGCTTCCCTGGTAGCTCAGCTGGTAAAGAATCCTCCTGCAATGGAAGAGACTCTGGTTTGATTTCTGGGTTGGGAAGATCCCCTGGAGAAGGGATATAGGCCACCCACTCCAGTATTCTTGGGTTTCCCTCGTGGCTCAGATAGTAAAGAATCCGCCGGCAATGTGGGAGACCTAGGTTTGATCCCTGGGTCAGGAAGATCACCTGGAGGAGAGCATGGCAATCCACTCAAGTATTCTTACCTGGAGAATCCCCCTGGACAGAGAAACCTGGCGGGCTATAGCCCATGGGGTCGCAAAGAGTCGGACATGACTGAGCAACTAAGCGCAACACAGCACAGACGTGTGCTCAGCTTCAGAAGTTGTTCTTTGCTGCCCTTCTTCTGCTGTTCTTTGCTGCTGAGGAAAGAAAGGTCTAGATATTCCCTCTTCCCACTCCCATCTGTCCAACAGTACATAGTTATTCCAGAAAAGCTCATTTTTTTTAAGGTACTATAAGGTTAAGTATGCCTTCTGTTAAATAATGTATTTGATATATACAAAATTAATATTTATTAGAGAATGAATAGGTCATCCTTCAGCACACAAAAATACAATGTAGTATTTCTTTAGTGTTTATTGTATGCCCTGGACTTCCCTTGTGGCTCAGCTGGTAAAGAATAGACTAGTTAATTCTGGGCTAGGTAATTCCTTGGACTAGTCCATGGGGTTGCAAAGAATCATACATGACTGAACGACTTTCACTTTCATTATATGCTGTGCGCTTTATGCACATAATCTTATTTCACACCTGTGCCCCCCACCTCCGCCACTGCCCTGAGGAAAGTGGAGGATAAATAAATAACTTTTGTTCTTGCACAGAAGCAGGGGGAGTAGAGGTCTAACCTGAAGCAGTTTAACTCCAGCATCGTGTTCCCAGCACTGGACTGACTTCAGTGCTTCCTGTGTGAATTATTTTGTGTTTTAGGTCTTAGAGAAGCTTTAGAAATGCGTAGTTCTTGCTGACTCCCTCGAGGAACCTCCAGCCTAGTTGGAAAGATTAAGAAGTGAAGCGTAGCAGTAATACACACCTGTTCCAGTGGCAGCACTATGTAATAGTTGATGTGACATCCAAGGACAGACATTTCTGGGGCTTCCAGAGGTCAGAGGGAAGGAGCCAGGCTTTGTTAGACAGGGACTGTAAGCACTTGAGGGCCAGAGAGCTATAGCTGAGCGTTCGTCGCTCAGTTATGTCCCATTCTCTGCGACCCCATGGACTGTAGCCTGCCAGGCTCCTCTGCTCATGGAATTATCCAGGCCAGAATACTGGAGTAGGTAGCCATTCCTTCCTCTAGGGATCAAACCCGGGTCTCCTGCATTGCAGGTGGATTCTTTACAGTCTGACCCACCAGAGAAGTCAAGCGATAAATATCATGTTCTGGAAAAAAGGACTAGGGAGTGTCCATGCAGCCGGCATCAGGGAAGCAGAGATTCTGGGGACAGATCAAGTCTGAGGGGGCGTTGCTGGAAGACATCAATGCACAACCGGGTAATATGAGATGAAGACAGAGTCAGGAGAGAAATAACATCCAAACTATAGGAGACAGGTTAGGGGTCAGGTGAGGACAGAACTGGTAGATGAGCAGTGAGGAGATAGTAAGAGAAGAGAGGAACAGTATCATGACTTCAGGTGGTTCAGTATCTAAGTCCATGACCAGTGAACAAGCGATGGGGAAACTCTATGCCTTGGTAAGAAAGGGAGGAAGCTGATCCAGACCAAGGAGAAGCCAGAGGCAAGGGATAGAGAACAAGGGACATAGTCATTCTTTAGCCATGATATTGTTCTAAAATATAGTGTTTTAATGGAAAATTTGAGGTTTAGTGAGGCCAATAGATTAGAAGACAAGAGTCGGACACGACTGAGTGACTTCACTTACTTACTTACTTACGATTGAGAAGAGAGTTTTCTACTCACAGTTACCAAGAAGAGGTGCGCATGGGACTTCCCTAGTGGTCCAGTGGCTAAGACTCTGCTCCCCCAAGGCAAAGGTCCTGAGTTCCATCCCTAGTTGGGGAACTAGATTCTGTCCTGAAACAAAGAGCTTGCATGCTGCAACTAAAGATTCATTGTGCCTCAACGAAGATCAAAGATCCTGATTGTCACAGCTAAGACCCAGTGCTGCTGCTGCTGCTGCTGCTAAGTCACTTCAGTTGTGTCCA
The DNA here is from genome assembly GCF_023091745.1 of Budorcas taxicolor. NCBI lineage: Eukaryota > Metazoa > Chordata > Mammalia > Artiodactyla > Bovidae > Budorcas > Budorcas taxicolor. The sequence continues at coordinate 46,908,862 of NC_068923.1, read as the reverse complement.
ACTCTGTGCGACCCCATAGATGGCAGCCCACCAGGCTCCCCTGTCCCTGGGATTCTCCAGGCAAGAATACTGGAGTGGGTTGCCATTTCCTTCTCCAATGCATGAAAGTGAAACGTGAAAGTGAAGTCGCTCAGTTGTGTCCAACTCTTAGCGACCCCATGGACTGCAGCCTACCAGGCTCCTCCATCCATGGGATTTTCCAGGCAAGAGTACTGGAGTGGGGTGCCATTGCCTTCTCCGAAGACCCAGTGCAGCCAAATAAACAAACATTTAAAGAGAGAAGGTGTGCACGTGATGCCATAGGAACCGCATGAGGAAGCACCTGGGTCAGTTACAGGGAGAGAGAGGGAGGGATTGTGAGCTAGAGCCTTGATTGTGGTTTCCCCATAGAAGAATGAGTTAGGCAAGGTAAGCAGGTGTAGGATTGACTAGTCTGAATAATTTCAGAGGGCTCTGGGGTGTGGGCGCTGTCTGTCCCTAGTTGTCTGGTATCTGAAGCAATTTTCCAGGTAAGTGATGATGGTGGCTTGGACCAGGGTGGAGGTAGGGAGCTGCATATTAGAACTGATTTGATGATAGAACCAGCAGGATTTATTAATATAGATTCCAGCGGTGAGACAGAGGCTAATGGTCCACGTACACAGTATTTTACTGAAAAGTACACTGGGGGTAGGGCTTCCCAGGTGGTGCTGTTGCTGCTGCTAAGTCACTTTAGTCATGTTCGACTCTGTTCGACCCCATAGACGGCAGCCCACCAGGCTCCTCTGTCCCTGGGATTCTCCAGGCAAGAATACTGGAGTGGGTTGCCATTTCCTTCTCCAATGCATGAAAGTGAAAAGGTGCTAGTGGTAAAGAATCCACCTGCCAATGCAGGAAACACAAGAGATGTGGGCTCAGACCCTGGGTTGGGAAGATCCACTGGAGGAGGAAATGGTAACCCACTCGAGTATTCTTGCCTGGAGAATCCCGTGGACAGAGGAGCCAGGTGGGGTATGGTCCATGGGCCTGTAAAGAGTCGAACACAACTGACTAACTGAGCACATCCTGGGGTTATGTGCTTCATACCTCTTACTGAGTGGCTAGAATGATTTATTTACTAAATGGGATCATGTCAGTAAGTTATATGTACATATTTACTTTTAGTGATATATATTTATAAATACATAAAAAGATATATCTATGTATACCATATAGTTATTTTAGAATATGTATCAATAGTAAAGCAGAATATAGTCATCGTTTTATGTGAAGTATATATATGTAATTCTGAGTTTTTTTTAAGTCTTTTTTCAATTTATAAAATAAGGGCATGTTTCATCATATACAAATTTTTATATAAAGTGTATGCACATTGCAATTTAATAAAATGGATCATAATTTGAATGCATTATAAGAGTTCTTTGATGGATCTCCATATTTACTTTTTTAATTCAATAGTAATTTATTTTCTTTAAAAATTTTTATTAGAATACAGTTGATTTACACTGTTGTTAGTTTCTACTGTACTGCAGAGTGAATCAGTTATACAATACATCTATCCCCTCATTTTTGGATTTCCTTCCCATTTGGGTCACCACAGAGCACTGAGTAGAGTTCCCTGTGCTGTACAGGAGGTTCTCCTTAGTTATCTGTTTATACATAGTATTGATGTGTATTTCTGTTAATGAGAGTGATTCCATTGGACTTAACATTGTTTGCTATATAATAAAAGTGAATTTTTCTGATTCTATAGGTGAATTTTAAAAATCTTGATCTACATTTCGCAAAGAATTAGGGTTTTTTGGTGAACATTATTTAATTGGTTTTCCATTCACTGCTGATCGAATGGTCCTGCCAGCACAGAGTCTGCACATGGCTTCTTGGCACTTCAAGATGCTGCACGCAAGTGCCCCAGGCATCAACAGTGTGGCAGAAATACCCTTTTCCCCGTCTGTGTTTGTAAGACAGTCTCTTTCACGGCAGAAGAACTATTTTGGGGAGATGATTCATGTCACATTTTGGCCTCATTACAGTTTTGAGTTGTAAATGGCGCTGATTTGCCTAGAGGTGTAAACATAAATCTTATCTTCATATGCTTATGGGGATACCTGAATCGGAAAAAGTACTTGCTATTCTTGAGTTCTGTTTTAGGCTATAAACAGAGAGGTTAACAAGATATTTATCAAAATTCTAATTTTATTTAATGAAAAGCATACTTCCAAAAGAATGCCAATTACTTTCCTCTGTGCCTCCCTTCTCCATTTCCAAACACAGATGGAGAAGTCTAAGAGCCTAATGTCTTATTGTTACAAGCAGATGATGCCGTAAAATACATAAACACTGTGCTTTTCTCTTTTGAAATGGTGAGAAAAGTGTGAGCAGGTGTTAAATTACCATCTGTAGTTATGAGTGACAGGAAGTATAAGATTATTCAATGCTTATTTAGGTGCAGCTGATAAAGTCAGGATTTTGATTAGTTCAAATTTGCTTTCTGGTAAATGGGTGCTATTTAAAGGATATGACATGGAGAAGGCAATGGCACCCCACTCCAGTACTCTTGCCTGGAAAATCCCATGGACGGAGGAGCCTGGAAGGCTGTAGTCCATGGGGTCACTAGGAGTCAGACACGACTGAGCAACTTCACTTTCACTTTTCACTTTCACACATTGGAGAAGGAAATGGCAACCCACTCCAGTGTTCTTGCCTGGAGGATCCCAGGGATGGGGGAGCCTGGTGGGCTGCCGTCTCTGGGGTCGCACAGAGTCGGACACGACTGAAGTGACCTAGCAGCAGCAACAAAGGATATGACAGAGCACTTATTTATTCTTTGGTGAAGATGCATGATAGCAACAGAAAGGAGAGGCATGTGTCACCGGAGTTTGTGATCATGCCTTATGCACAGGAGTAGCTCAAAGGTGTTTATTGATTTGTCCCCAAATAACTGAGTTTCAACAGGGTAAACACATGTTTGGAGTGTGGCTAGATTTTTCTGTGACTTTCAGGGAATTTCATATTCTACCTCAAAATTTGAAAACTGGCAATATATTATTTATTTATTTTTGAAAATTTATGTGTTGATGTATTGGCTGCAGGGAGAGGCGTGTGAAATCTTAGTTCTCCAACCAGGGATCAAACTCATACCACCTGCTTTGAGAATCTTAACCACTGGACTGCCAGGAAAGTCTGCAGCAATATATTATTTTTTAAAAATTTCAATAACAGCAGTGGGAACAATATAAAGACTTGACAATGTATTTGTTTTCGTTATTATTATTTCGCTATTAGCCCATTTTGGTGACCACATGTTTTTGGATGGAACGATGTTTCTGATCTACTGACAGTAACCTTTCTCCCCCTTTGATGCTGCTGCTGCTAAGTCGCTTCAGTCGTGTCCGACTCTGTGCGACACCATAGACGGCAGCCTACCAGGCTCCCCCGTCCCTGGGATTCTCCAGGCAAGAACACTGGAGCGGGTTGCCATTTCTTTCTCCAATGCTTGAAAGTGAAAAGTGAAAGTGAAGTCGCTCAGTTGTGTCTGACTTTTAGCAACCCCATGGACTGCAGCCTACCAGGCTCCTCCGTCCATGGGATTTTCCAGGCAAGAGTACTGGAGTGGGGTGCCATTGCCTTCTCTGCTCTCCCCCTTTAGGTGTGCTTTAAAATTTTTTCTAATTCAGCTGTGGGTTAGTGCTTTCTGACCCTCTCACTCATGCCATTTAAGGAGATTTATTAACCTTTAGGTAAGATTCCTCAGTTAACAATGAACCAAATGCATTGTGAAGTGTTCTTTGATTCTAAAGTGGTGACTTGAAAACATTAGTGGTTTGAGGGTGCTTGATTAAGCAGCTTTACCAGTTCAACAGAATCCAACTTCATGGCAAAATTGGTCTTCAGTTCCCTCAGGCCATTAGAATATTCTAGCTGGGATGAGTGACATTCCTTTTTTCCTTCTTTTCTTGAGACTACTCTGATAGCCTGTCTTGGTTATCCAGTAAACTACCTCAATAACTAGCCCAGGTCTGTACCTTCAGAAGCAACCAAAGAAGCTTTGATGTACTAAGAGGATGACAGGCAACAGTTAAATAAAGGACATAGTTTGAAGCCCAAATTTCAACACTGACTCTCTAAAGTTCTCTGTTTTTGGAAATTGTTAACTGGATTTAACTGTGATGTAAGCATGGTATGACTGAAATTAGACAACTTCTGAGAGAAATAGCATGAGGTCATATTTCACATTTCCTTTTCTGTCTTCCCAGCCATCATGTATGTCATGGGAGCACTCGGTCCTGCAGTGGGATATTTACTAGGTGGACTTCTTATTGGTTTTTATGTTGATCCCAGAAATCCTGTTCACCTTAACCAGGATGATCCTCGTTTCATTGGAAACTGGTAAGAATTGTTTACCGCATCTTTCATTTCATTTGGTATTATGAAAATTAGAGTCATAGTCCCCTTGTAGTTAAAATAAGAATTTCCCCAATGGGAAGATGAAAAATAGTTGTCACCTAGGAGGTGGTGGTAAGCAGGATAATAATCTCCAAAGATATCTTTGTCCTAATTCCCAGATTTATGAATTTACCTTTACATGGCAAAGGGGACTTTTGCTGATGGAAGTTTAGGAACTTCAGATGGGGAGATTTTCTGGGATGATCCAAGTGGGTCCAGTATAATCACAAGGGTCTTTATAAGGGAAGGAGAGAGGCAGGAGGGTCAGAGTGAGAGAAGGAGTTGTGATGATTGAAGCAGAAGTTGGAGTGATATGCTTTGACAATGGAGCAGGGGACCACAGGCTAAGGAATGCAGGTAGATTGCAGAAGTTCGGAAGAGCAAGGAGGTAGGTTCCTCCTAGAACCTCCAGAAGGAATGTAGCCATGCCCACCTTTTATTGACACTTCTGCCCTCCAGGGGTTACAGCTTCCCAGGTGGTACTAGTGGTAAATAACCCACCTGCCAATGCAGGAGACGTAACAGACGAGGTTCTATCCTGACTCCAAAGCCCTCAGATGATGCATTTGTGTTGTCTTAAGCCACTCAGTGTGGGGATTTGTTATCACAACAACAGGAAATCAACACAGAGGAGCTGGGATCAACAGCTTAATCCAGATTCTTTAGGATGGAGATGACTGTTTTCTTCATAGCAGAGGGAAGGAAAAGGGGAATGTGGCTGTGTTGGGACTTCCCTGAGTATTTGAATTAGAACTTTCATTGTCTTTTCTGTGCCTTTTAAAAAGTATTTTCTCCCCACTTATCATATTTGTGTTTTGCTTTGTCCCCATTCACTGCCCAGAACTCTAACTCTGTTTCCATTGTTCCACTCTTAGTGAGTCTTTTCGCCAAGGAGTAGTTCATTTCCCTGGATGTGCTGAAGATGAATCACTCTCTCACTTGCACGCTTTTTGTTTAAATTAATTTTATTGGCATAGAGTCGCTTTGTAATGTTGTGTTAGTTTCTACTGTACCGCACAGTGAATCAGCCACACATGTACATATACCCCCTCCCTTTTGGTCGCTTGATAGCCTTTAATTGTCTTGCTGAATATGTAAGCTTTGGATTTTATTTTTATATATTTTTAAAAAGTTGATGTATTGTGTTTTCATTATTATCCAGTTCAAGATTATTATTTTTTTTTCTTTTTGGCAACTTGACAAGTAGAGATTGAACTCATGCCTCCTGTGGTGGACGCACAGAGTCCTAACCACTGGACCACTAGAGAAGTCCCTAAGTTTAGAGTTTAGAAAGAGAACTCCAACTTTGGATGATAGGTTACTTATTCATATCTATCCAAGGGCTACATTTGAATTCTTCCCAGTTCTGAACTTGAACATGATATTTCTTCACAATTGCAAGCATTCAAAGTATTGGCATCCCAAATTTATTTAACATGGATTGGTACTGGGTATACATTGATAAGATATCTTCATTTTAGAATAGAGAATTTCATTATTAGAAACTTGTGTTGAGTAATTACTTCCTAAAGAGTTTCTTAGATTACTTGTGTTCTCTCTGTGTTCCATTTTATAATGAAATTCTCATGATAACTTCATAAGTTAAGCTATGTGGGAATAATGTTTAACACTATTTTCTAAGCAGTTAATAAATATTAATTAAATTATAAAACACTTGTTATTTTCATAAGTAAATAGTCTTTGAAGGTGGAAGTGTTGAGATCTATAATTGATGAGTCTGTCCTGGTAGAATTTTGAAATCGTCCGAAAGGGAGTTCCATTGTCAGCAGGAGGGGAATAACACAGGAATTTTATGTTCTTGGTCAACAGTAAAATTTTTGATCTCAATTACTATTTTCTTTGCAGTTCTGAAATAATTCAGAGTAAGAATTTTTAAAAAATTCTCAGAAAATTAGGTTATTAAAATGTATCTGTGACCATCCCATGTATAATGTGTTCTGTATAGATGTCATGAGAAGAGCATGGCAAAAGGGAACAGCTGGAGGGAGAGAGAAAGACATGGAGGGCCAGATCAGGGGCAGAGAGAAGGCAAGGAAGCAGGTGCTTTAGGATTATAAGTGCTTTATGCTGTTTTTGCTAAGCTTTCCAATGTGCATCAACCCAGTTGGTAGCAAAGTGAAGCAACTAAGTGTAGACCCTGGGGTTTAAATCCCAGTCTGCCACCTAATAACTGTGTGACCTTAGGGAAGTTACTTAACTCCTCTGAGCCCCAAGTTTTTTTTTTTTAATCCACAAAATGGAAATAGTTGCAGTACCTACTTCATGCAGTTGTTGTGAGGAATAAATAAGTCTATGTATGTGGAGCTCTAAGTAGTTCTCCGTACATAATGTGTGTTAGCTGTTATCCAGTCTTTTGACTTTAATCTGTGCTCAAGTGGTTTTATTCATTTTAATGGCTCTATATTAGTTCTACAAATGTTAAAAGTTGTCCATATAGAAATGTATACTAGGGTTTTCTTTAAAAAATGAATTTTGTCTGTTGAGTAGCCCTGTTTTTAACAGACTTCTAACCTTGAACAGAGACAGAGTTATTTGATACAGCATTAGTTTTTATGATGCCTGGTGATGGCTTCCCAGGTGACTCTGGTAAAGTACCTGTCTGCCAGTGCAGGAGACACAAGAGACACGGGTTCGATCCCTGGGTTGGGAAGACGCTGTGAAGAAGGAAATGGCAACCTACTCCAGTATTCTTGCCTGGGAAAACCTATGGACAGATGGGCCTGGAGGGCTACAGCTCATCGGGTGGTGAAAGAGTCGGACACGACTTAGCGACTAAACAACAGCGCAATAATAATGATAGGTTTTTTGGTAAACATATGCTGGAAGAGAGAAGGAAGGAGTAAGTGAATAATGCTAATATTAGTTGGGTGCTCATTATGTGTCAAACATTACATTAAAACCTTTACCAACATGTTCACTGAAGCATTATAACAACCACAGGTCATCACTAAGAGTATGCCCATTTTGCAGGTGAGGAAATTGATGGTTGGCAGTTTGAACATCTTGCCTAAAGTCTGAGAGTACCAGTGAGAGATGGATAAGAAACTGAGTCCAGGGTGGAGGTTTTAGTCAGTGTGCTTAACTGTCTTCCCTTCATGAAGAGTCTCTGGGTAATGGCTCATGAAAGGGGTCCTGGCTTTTCAATTTTTGCTCTTTCTGATGCATCTGTTCCTAACATACAATGCACACTTACCTTACCCAGCTTTTCTCACAGTCCTCTTTGGCACCAACTATCATATGTTCATTTCGATGTTACTGGAGACAAGTTTGCTCTGCTTAGAAATGTCCCTAAACCTTTTTTTTTATTATTTTTGTTCATTTACTGCAATTCTTCCCCTTCTTCTGTTATTTATTCTCCCTTCAGAGTCCTCTGAGTATCTTTAATGTTTGCGTATAATTTTAAGTCAGTGGCTTTGGCTGGAGGTGGGGCCCTCAGTACAGATGTAAATAAAAAAAAAATACTAGCTACCACGAAATTATTGTTTGGGTGGGGCAGGCTGTGGGACTCAGTGGTCAAGGATCCGCCTACCAATGTAGGAGATGCAAGAGATGCAGGTTTGATCCCTGGGTTGGGAAGATCCCCTGGAGAAGGAAATGGCTATCCGCTCCAGTATTCTTACCTAGAGAATTCCATGGATAGAGGAGCCTGGCAGGTTGCAGTCCTTGGGGTTGTAGAGAGTAGGACGCGACTGAGCAACAGCATACTTTGTCCTCTTAATTTTGATGATTCCCCCCAAAGTTATTATTTCCTCCCATTCAGATGAGAAAGCCTGTTCAGAGAAGCAAACTAATTTCTCCAGAATCTTAGGGCTAGTATGTGGTGAAGACTGGATAAAAACCTGGGTCTTCCTGAAGCTATAGCTTAAGAACGGCCCCTTACACTCTGCTGCCTGGCCTCTTCTGGAGAGAGTGTGAGAGGTCCAGGGAGCTAAGGAGTTCAGGGGACTTGAATGCAGAGTTTGCAGAAAGAAATTCAAGGAAGTTAAAGGCAGGGCTGGGTTAGGAAAGACCTTGTATGCAGCCAGTACAAAAAAGGCATTTTCATAGCTATGTTCCCTGCAGATAGATGACTCTCTTTTTTAAAAAAATGATCCTCATTCAGTTTATTTATTTAGGAAATGTTTTGAGTACCTAACCTGTGTTAGACCCTGGGTTCATGATTATATTTGACTCATTGAGATTGCTGGAAGCCTGCTTTGAGATGTCTTCTCAAAATGAAATCCTTTTCTGACTGTTTTAATGTCTTAATTGGATACATTAAGTATCTTTGAAAATAGCACACTGGATTTTTAATAACTGGTTCTAGCAATGATTCTCCCAGCTACACTATGACCTTTAGCAGCTGATAACAGCATTTTAATAGAAACACTTGCTTTTCTAATTAATTAAAAAAAATTTTAATTAATTTTTTTTGGCTGCACCTAGTAGCACGTGGCATCTTAGTTCCCTGACCAGGGATCGAACTCATGACCGCTGTTGTGGAAGAGCAGAGTCTTAACCACTGCACCACAGAGAAGTCCTGAAACATTTACTTTTTACAAATGAGTTTTTGCTTTGCAGTTGATTTATATGTTGACTGGGTTGTATTCCACATGAAGGCCTAGAATGCTGGTTGCATTCTGATAACAACTGATGAACGTGTTGATACAGAGGCCAGAATCTGACTGTTTATGAACTTGGAAGTTTTGAGGACAGAGTTTGAAGTTGAGGTATCCTAGTTGGACAATTTGTGACCCTATTAGGCAAGACCAGGGACCTCTATTTTTTAAGATTGAAAGGAGACTGAAAAATTGCCCTTGGGGAATTATACAGGCAAGAAGCCCCAGGCCTTAACACATGCTCTAAACAGGACTAGAATTTGAGGTCTATTCTGTGTTTGCTTCCTAGTCTTGGCAGCATGGCAACTTCAGATGAGTTTAAAGACAGAATCTTGATTCTATGGAAGCTCAAGTTCCACTTCTCCTAGGAAGCTTTCTGACACATTGATTTCCTTTCTGAATTTTTATAGCGTTCAAGATCTTCCCAGCACAGGGATCAAATCTGGGTCTCCTGCATTGCAGACGGATTCTTTCCTGTCTGAGCCACCAGGGAAGCCCTTCTATACCACGTGATCTAACAATTATGTACATTCTTGCATTGTGGGGGATTGTTAGGAATTGTTTCTTACATCTTTAGCTGTTTACAAATAGGTTGTAAGTTCTTGAATGCAAGATAGAGTATATATCTGTCTCTTTTTTTTTCCCCTGGCCACATGATGAGTGGAGTGGCATGTGGGATCTTATCCCTGAGCAGGGATTGAGCCAGGAGCACACAGTCTTAACCACTGGACCTCTGGGGAAGGCCCCAGGTGTAAATGCCTTTATCCCTACTCATTCTTGATTAAGTTTTGGGAAGCCCAGCTAAGAAGGGTTAATACATTTTTAAGTACTTGCAGAAAAATATTTGAATGCCATTAGCAATTTGAAAAACATTTCACACCAGGTATTTGTTATTTTTTTCTTTAAAAAAGTGTCTATATTGGTCCATAAAGCATGATATAGACTCTATATTATTTTTCTATTAAATTTATGGGGTATTGACTCAATTCTGACAGACACACACACACACACACACACACACACACACACACCCTGTGCATGCTTAGTCATGTCCAATTCTTTTCAGCTTTATGGACTGTAGCCCATCAGGCTCCTCTGTCCATGGGATTTTCCAGGCAAGAGTACTGGAGTGGGTTGCCATTTTCTCCTCCAGGGGAATCTTCATGAGCTAAGGATTGAACCTGTGTCTCCTGCATTGGCAGGAGGATTCTTTATCACTGTGCCACCTGGGAAGCCTTTATGGGCTATTGATTTATTATAAAATGCACATTGTAGCAGGACTAACAATGTTCATTAGCAGAACTGACACATGTGCTCAAAAATACTTGAATGAAATTCTAGTCAGGCGGGTGATTCTAATATTCATTATAAAACTAGTATGATTACTGAGTAGAGTTCTCATTTATACCCCAGAAAGGGAGGATTCTTATATTTTCTTAGGCTGTCTACCTTCTTAATGCCGTACCCCTGATGAAGGTAAAAAGTGTTCTCTGGAGAAATTTGTCGTCCCACATTTCTACTTTGCTAACTTGTTCTCAGTCGTAATATAAAAGCCATAAATGCTATTCACATCTCCCAATTTTTTAGGTGGAGTGGATTCCTCCTTTGTGCCATTGCAATGTTTCTTGTGATATTCCCAATGTTTACTTTTCCAAAAAAGCTTCCGCCTCGACACAAGAAAAAGAGAAAGAAAAAATATTCCACGGATGCTTCTGGTGATGATGACGTTATGAAGGAGAAACCAGACAGTTGTGAACAAGTGGACAAAAAAGTTTCTTCTATAGGATTTGGGAAGGATGTCAGAGGTAAAGTATACCTTTTGAATAAGTACGTGCATGGCGCTTCGTATCAGTGCTACTCAAAGTGTGGTCCCCGGCCCCTGCTGTCTAATGGCAGTTCCTGGTCTGTGACAGGATAAGGGCTGAAGTTGAGAGTCAATGTTGAAAACTTAAAAAAAAAATTTTCGATGGAATAATTTTGTCTGTTGACTCTAATAACAGTAACAAACTGGGCTCACATTTTGTATGTTTTACAAAATTGATTTTTTAATGATTCATCTTTGTTATATCTTGCAAAAGTATCAGTAACAGTAGACTGGACATAATCTAAAAATGGCCCTTCCTCACGGATAGTTTGAGAAGCACTGATTAAATTCTAAAGGTGAATACTTCCTATTGGAATGAGAGATGTTGGATTTTTAAAATAATCGTTGCCTCATACAATGGATAGTTTGTCTCCAGGAAGCATGGGTTTGGTAGTGTGTTCTGATCCTTATAGAAATACAAAACTCACCCTTAGGAAGGGATCTCATTCAGCAGTGACTCAGTCAAAGCTTCTAAGTGACCATGGAGAGGGACACCCAGGGCATGGGTCTCAAAACCCAGCAGAAAAACATCCAGAGAGTTTTCAGTGATGTGTACTGGTCTGTTTTTTCATTTTATTTCTCTTAAAAACAACCACTTTATTAAATCCAGATTAGGCAATCTCAAATCTAAACAACTTAATCTTTACTAGGCCATATTTGTTCCATAGTCAATACCTCTCTTGAGTGACAATAAATCCCTTTAATCCAGGAAACCTACAATGCCACATTCCCATTAGTTTCTGCCTATTTCCTGAATTCTCTGAATTAAAGTTTTTAAAATTAGGAAGCATAATATAAATCAAGTGGTTACATCAGTTAAGGTTGTTTTAGGTAAAATTCACTTAGGCCTATTCTCATCTCGTTTTGATCACGTGCACAGTAAAGGCAAAGAAGATCCTTTCAGGCCTAGAGGGAAGTTACTAATATATTATGGAACTGCCTGCAGCCTAAGAATGGTTAGATTGGATTATTTTTAAAGACTCTATTTTGTTCAAAGCAGTGAAGTGACGTTTCATTGGAAATGCTTCTTCCCAGTTAAGTTTTAGATTTACCTTCCCCATTCCCTCCCCATTATTTTGGGACAGTGTTTACTTTTGGAACTGCCAAAATTACCTCCTCTGCTCTCATAACATAAAAGATTCTCTGGATGGTAGTGAAGTAGAGCCTGGGCTCTTACCCCGTGGACCACTTCACCATTTTTCGTGGACATATGATGAACCATAATAAGGGAGTGATTAAAAAAAAAAAAACTCAGTTGAGAACAAAGTTGATGTTAGAGAATTTACAACATAGGAATAGACTAAGAGTCTTAATTTAAGGAGAATATTAAGTTGATGCCAGAGGAGAAATAAAGGCTAGAGCTGAGGTTGTATGTTTTATAGCTTAGAGGTGGATGGCTAGAATGTGAAATATATGCTGTGTTGGATAGCAGAGAAAAGGGAGAGAGAAGACTGGTATGAAACACCAATAGCAGATGCAACTGTTGATGGGAATGGAGTTCTTTGGAGGAGGCTGGGTGGGCAGTGCTTTCAATGAGCCAGCTGTACTCCAAGTGCTTCCCATTTTCAAGGTGAGGACTGCCATGGCCAGGACCTTCTGAAGGTCTGTGTGTCTTCTTGGCCTGAAGGTCTTCTCTTAGGCTGGGAGACGGCTTGGCTCCTGCTTGGGGCAGGCTTCAGCTGACAAGGAATTAACACTCTGGCCTCCCACCCCTAAAAGCAGTCTTAACCAATGGCTGGTAAGCATCCCAGCTCTGTCCCCTCATGGTGAGACAATCCGTTGTAAGCTGCCCTTTCTTCCTGTGCATCACATCTATACTTCCCATCCAGTGCTTCTCAAACCCCCCAAATAAATGACCTGGACTTGGATCCTTGACTCAGGACCTGCTTCTGGGGCAAAGCTCACTTTGGCAGGCAGATTCACAAGTGATAAAAGCTGTCATGGGATTTTAAAATTATTTTTCAGAATTGAATCTATCTGCTATTATGTTAAATGTCTTCTTGTACTGCTAGGGATTGTTCTCCATCTTTTCTGTATTCAATTTAATGGTTCAAGGTATTTTCTTATAGAGGAAAGATTAAGAAGAGTCTTTTGACAGTGATGGGTAGTTGGTTTATAAACTCCATTTTTATTCTGATTTCCTTGTAGATGTTTCTGATAAATTTCCAACTTTTTTACTCTATGCCTGAATTGTGATGAGTGATCTTTGGCAGAGAACCTTCCTGGTTAGGACACAGAGCTGGTTTATTTTATTTACTTCTACTTGCACTGGACTCTCTAATTGTATCTAGACTGGCCCTTCCAGAAACATGTTCTCCTGTTAGAAAGGAATCTGTTTAAATGGGGTTATAAAGTGACAATGTCCTGCTAAAAATTATTTAAGTGGTTTTGATGATATTGGAATAATGTTCAAATACAGTATTTAAAATTATATGTATCTTTTGCACCTTTTTTTTCTAATACGTATCACCTATAGGAAATGACAGTCTAATATTTCATCCGATTTTCAAAAGAATCAATTACATCTCTGAGAATCATTCTACTACAAACAAAATTTATATTAGAAAACTGAGATACACTATTTAGGTCTTTTTAAAAAAATTTTAAATATCTATTTAATACACACTTTGCAGTTTTACACTTGACCAACTGACATATAAAAATTATAACACAAGTTTTTCCATGTATAACTTCTTTTTTTCGGTATTTTTTTTCTTACTCATGTCTATTACTATTTAGGTCTTGAATGAAAGATTGATTGCTGAGATTCCATTTTGAGTTAAACTGCAATGTGATTCCCAGATCTTTTTTCTTGTCCTGTTTTTTGGAGTAAGGCTCCTTTTATCCTTTATATTTGAAATTCATACATCAATATTAACTTCTTCAAAGAGAAGGTATAAAGAGTGGCCAAGTTGGTATTTTTTGGTTCCTAAAATCAAAAGTGATTTAGACCATATAGAATAGAGCTCTTTGAAAAGCTTTATTGCAGAGAATGCAAGAAGAGAATGCACTTTGCTTTCCACCCACTGCCTCCACATTTTAATGATAGACATGGGGAAAATCTGACTCAGTGTTTCTAGGTTCTTATTATAAATTATGCAGGAATAAAACTGTTTTAAAACAACCACAAAGGAGAAAGTAAGAGTTTTTAGTGGATCTGCAGCACCTTCCCATAAAGAGATTAGCACTGATGGCTTCAACATCTTACCATAAAAATAAGCAGTTAAAATATCTAAGTGGATCAATTTTTCTGAGGCTTGGGGTCTGGTATTTTAAAAGCCTTCCAAATTTGACTGGTTATCTTCTTATTCTTAAGCAGAAAATTTTTGGTGGCAGTTAATCATAAGAAAATTTTTATTTTTGTGTTCACTTTTAACTTCTAAGCTTAATTGCTTCGCATGATTACATAGCGTAAAGCATGACAGACATGTGGCTTCCCTGGTGGCTCAGATGGTAAAGAATCTACCTGCCAATACAGGAGATGTGGGTGTGATCCCTGAGCTGGGAAGATCCCCTGGAGAAGCGACATGTCAGTAATCTTGTCTGGAGAATCCCATGGACAGAGGACCCTGGTGGGCTACAGTCCATGGGGTCACAAAGCGTCGGACACGACTGAGTGACTGACACTTTCACTTTCACATGACAGACTTGCTTTGCTAGACGTTTGTTTGTATTGGAATAGAATATATTTATAATCCTAACTGAGTCAAATGGTTACTCTGAGGTGATGCATTGATTCGAAGAGGCCACTGACCCTCTTGCGCTATTGGTGGGAATGTAAATTGATACAGCTACTATAGAAGACATTGTGGAGCTTCCTTAAAACCTAGGAATAAAGCTACCGTATGACCCAGCAATCCCACTACTAGGCTTATACCCTGAGGAAACCAAAATTGAAAGAGACACATGTACCCCAATATTCATTGCAGCACTATGTACAATAGCTAGGACATGGAAGCAACCTAGATGTCCCTCAACAGATGAATGGATAGAGAAGCTGCGGTACATATACACAATGGGATATTCCTCAGCCATAAAAGGAACACATCTGAATCAGTTCTAATGAGGTGGATGAACCTAGAGCCTATTATACAGAGTGAAGTAAGTCCAAAAGAGAAAAAAATACCATATATTTATGCATATATATGGAATCTAGAAAGATGGTACTGATGAATCTATTTGCAGGGCAGTAATGGAGATGCAGACATAGAGAATGGACTTGTGACCACAGTGGGGGAAGGAGAGGGAGGGATGAATGGAGAGAGTAGCATGGAAGGGGTACCTTACCGCCTGTTAAATAGCTAGCCAATAGGAATTTACCATATGACTCAGGGAACTCAAACTGGGGCTCTGGAACAACCTAGAAGGGTGGGAGGTGGGAGGGACATTCAAGAGGGTGGGGACATATGTGTGCCTAAGACTGATTCATGTTGATGTATGGCAGAAACCAATGGAATATTATAAAGCAATTATCCTTCAACTAAAATAAAATTAAAAAAACAGAGGCCATTGGAAGTCAAAGTTTGATCACTAGAAGGTTATGTTGTCATCATTTAATTCAGTGACTGCTTATTCTGTAAAAGCTGCTGCACTCCAAGCTATGGCAGATTGGAAGATGAATCAGCTATGATTTTCCCTCACAGAGCTTGTAGTCCACTGAGGGAGACAGGATGGGTACAGATGGAAATATACTAGTAACCAAAAAAGAAGACCGACACCATGGTGTGAATGTCACAGACAGGCAAGGGAATGTCTAGTTGAGGGACCAGGGAAGGTTTCATGGAGAAGGTAGGATTTATCTTTCCTGGAAAACTGGGAGGATGTCAGTAGGTGGATGTGGGATGGTGGGAGTGTTCCAGGCAGAGACAGTAAAGGCAAGAAGATCAGATGTGTAGATGTGTTTGAAAATGCTGAGCAAGCGTATTGTGGTTGGTGTGTTGGCTGTACATGACGGAGCCCTGGGGGATGAGGTTGGGAAGGTCAGTTAGAGCCGTCTTGTGTGTAGAGAGCTAAAGTTCTCGCTTGTCTCGATTGAGCAGTGGAGAGGTTTGAGCAGCCTTTGGCAAGCCCTCCATTAGGTCCTGTTAAATTAGGGAGAGAGGGGAGTGGAATGGAAGGAGGGGGACAAGGTAGAAAGCTATGGACAGAGCTCCAGAGAGGTGATGGCGGTTTTGCCTATTAGAGATGGAAAGGACAGCAGCCTGCTAAACTCAGTTTTTCTGTGTTGGCTTTTGTTTGTTTGTTGGCCTCGCTGCATGACATGCAGGATCAGGGATTGAACCCATGCCCCGTGCAGTGGAAGCACAAAGCCCTAACTATTGGACCACCAGGGAATTTCCTTCTTGTCCCGTTTCAGTTGTTTTCCACTCTGCGGTCAAAAGGATCCTGTTAAAATGCCGCTCCTGGGCTCAAAGCTTCTGTGGTTTCCCAGTCTAACCCCTGGTTACCTGCTTGAGGCCATTTCCTTCCTGCAGTCGGATTCTGCTTCAACCATATTGGGCTCATCACTGTTGCTCGAGTATACCAAGCACACGCTCACCTCGGGGCAGTTGTTCTTGCCGTTCCTGTGCTGAGAGTTTTCTCCATGAGGCTCCTCACTTCCTTCAGGGTATTACTCAAACAATCCCTTTCTAATGAAGCCTTACTCAGCCACCCTATTTAAAAATTTCTACCTTTTTCTCCAAAGCTTCTTATCTCTTTCTCTCCTTAATTTTTCTCCTTAGCACTGATCACTGTCTAACATACTATGTGTTTTACTTATTGATCATCTTGGTAAGCTCCACAAAGGAAAGGTTTTCTTTTTTTTTTTTAATTGGTCCATCATGTTCTTTGATGAATTCCCACTGTCTTGTAGATGCTCAGTAAATATTTGATGAATAAACTAATGAATGATGAGAATGGAGGGAAGAAGTTTGTATAGGATATGGCAATTGCTATGGGAATTATTGGCTTCCCAGGTGCTGCAGTGGTAAAGAATCCACCTGCAATGCAGGAGATGCAGGTTCAATCCCTGGCTCGGGAAGATCCCCTGGAGGAGGAAATGGCAACCCACTCCAGTATTCTTGCCTGGGAAATCCCGTGAACAGGGGAGCCTAGCGGGCTACAGTCCATGGGGTCGCAAAGAATCCAACCCACCGAGCACACGTGCACGCACTCATGGAATGACGTGAATGGAGGTATCCACGATGGTTTCAGGGTTTCAAGCTCAGGTGGCAGAGAGAGGAGTAAAGGGGCGGAATGAATGAATTCTGAATGTGAGTTGCCCAAGAACGTCCAGAACTGTTGCATGTCTCTCTTTGCTCTGTGGTTTAAACCTAATATAGCATGGGATATGTTAGAGCCAGTACTAGACTCAAAGAGGGATCACCAGGAGCCACGTGCCTGGGCCAAGCTATCTTAGCCTCTTGTATTTTTGCCTTAGCTTTTTTGCTGATTTTAACTTTAGTTTTAGGTTTGCAGCTCTTATTAAAAGCTGTTACCTGAATTCCCCATATTTGCCATAAAAGCATTGCTCAGTGTGGTTTATACAAAACTCTATTTCTTGAGAATACTGAGAGTGGAGGTTTTCAAACTTAGTCTACCTAGGAAGCATCATGAGGGCTTCATAGAGCTCAGGGTGCTAGACCAAGATGTGACCTGAGAATGTGACCTGAGAATCTGCATTTTGACAAGTTTCCAGGTGATGTTGTTGCTGATGGTCCAGGGACCATGCTGTGAGAATCTAGTGCTTTAGAACATAGAGCAAAGCTTTGTTTCTTAGGAGAAAATTAGGATGTTTCTGCTAATGATGATTATATAACTTTCTGCTTTTGTGGCCAGGAAACCAAGGGTCAAATTTGAAGACCAGAAAGAATCTTTTTGCTGGCTTTGATGTGCTGTTCTGTTTATATCTTCTTTATTTCTTTTTTTCAAGGAAATATGATGTATTTCTTTTTTTTCTTTATTGAAATGTAGGGCTTCCCTGGTAGCTCAGCTGGCAAAGAATCTACCTGCAATGCAGGAGACCCCAGTTCAATGCCTGGGACGGGAAGATCCTCTGGAGAAGGGATAGGCTACCCATTCCAGTATTCATGGATTTCCCTGATGGTTCAGATGGTAAAGAATCCACCTGCAATTCGGGAGACTTGGGTTTGATCCCTGGGTTGGGAAGATCCCCTGGAGGAGGGCATGGCAACCCACTCCATTATTCTTGTCTGGAGAATCCCCATGGGCAGAGGAGCCTGGCAGGCTACAGTTTGTGGGGTCACAGAGTCACATGACTGAGTGACTAAACACAGCATTGCACAGAACTTCTCTGATGGCTCAGAGGGTAAAAATCTCCCTGTATTGCAGGAGACACAGGAGGTGTGGCTTCAGTTCCTGGGTCAGGAAGATCCCCTGGAGGAGGCCATGGCAACCCAGTCCAGTACTGTTGCCTAAAAAATCCAGTGGACAGAGGAGCCTGACAGTCTATAGTCCAAGAAGTCGCAAGAAGTCAGACAAAACTGAGCACACATAGTTAATTTACAATATTGATTTAGTTTTGGATGTGCAACGTAGTGATTCAGCATTTTTATACTTTATACTTCATTTAAAGTTATTAGAAAACAATAGCTATATTCCCTGTGCTCTACAATATATGCTTGTGGCTTGTTTATTTTATATATGTTTGTGCGTAGTTGCTCAGTTTTGTCTGACTCTTTGCGACCCCATGGACTGTAGCCTGCCAGGCTTCTGTCTGTCCATGGGGATTCTCCAGGCAAGAATACTGGAGTGGGTTGCCATGCCCCCCTCCAGGGGATCTTCCCCACCCAGGGATGGAACCCGTATCTCCCTCTTTGCAGGCTGATTCTTTACCGCTGAGCCGCCGAGAAAGCCCATTTTATACATAGTAGTTGTATTTCTTAATCCCTTACCCCTGTCTTGCCCCTGCCCCTTTCCTCTTCCCACTGGTAACCCGTGGTTTGTTCTCTATGTGAGTCTGTTTCTGGTTTGCTATATGCATTTGTTTTACTTTTTAGATTACACATATAAGTGATTACAGAGTGTTTGTCTTTCTTTGTCTGACATTTCACTAAGCATAACACTCTCTAGGTCCGTCATGTTGTTGCAGATGGCAGAATCCCACTGTTTGTCATGCTGTGTAGAGTTCCACTGTAATCATATGCTACATCTTTATCCATTCATTTCATCTTCTCTATAATTCTTTGTTTAATTTCTCTTTTACATTTATTTTGTTGTACCTTCAGCTTAAGAGGCAAAAGGTAAATGGTAACAGGCATGGCAAAGAATTCCTAAGAAAGAGTACACTTAAAATACTTGGTGCAAGTTAACTGTGGGACTGTAACCCAAAGTGGGATCTGTCTGCTTGCCACTCAAAGATCAGTTTGGTGATCTTAAAGAGGCCAGTTTGGTGAAAAGGAAAGTTTATTTTGAATGCTGGCAACTGGGAAGAAGGCCAGATGCTTGTCCAAAGTCAACCCCTCCACCCTGACCATCAAGGGGCAAAAGCTTTTATAGGCGGAGGGAGGGGCCTACATGTAGAAAAGCACAGTCAGCTCTGACAGTCATTTTGAAATTGGTCATCAGTGGTATGATCAGCGTCATCTTGGTTGTAAGGAACAGTGAATCTTCAGTTCCAGGGTTGGTTTTTTTCTATTTCCTGAGGCCGGTTCTTGGAATTAGGGCAGTTAATGTCATGGCTGCAGTTTGGTCGTCATGTAGTTTACTTCTTCGACCTGGTGGGGGTTTCAGTATCTGTAAGACAGTTCACAGGATAAGGCTCAGAATATTATCCCTAGCCCGTGAGAAGGAACTAAAGGTCTTGGCTATGCTTGCTGCTGCTGCTGCTGCTGCTACTAAGTTGCTTCAGTCGTGTGAGACCCCATAGACGGCAGCCCACCAGGCTCCCCTGTCCCTGGGATTCTCTAGGCAAGAACACTGGAGTGGGGTGCCATTTCCTTCTCCAATCATGAAAGTGAAAAGTGAAAGTGAAGTCGCTCAGTTGTGTCCGACTCTTCGTGACCCCATGGACTGCAGCCTATGCTTATGACTACATTATTAGTATTTGGTTTCCTTTGACTGTTTTCCTTTGTTTCTGCGTTTTCTCACTTCTCCAATTAAACTTATTCTTTGGCTAAAGTTTTTTCACAGACAAAAGGCAGGCAGAGGACATGGGAGGGGGCCAGAAGGACCGTAGGGTCCTGCTCTATTTCAGGACTAATGTTCCTCAGAGTAGTACCTACTTTGAAATATTTATATATATATATATATACTCATTAGAGTTAAGCAAGCAGGATTGTACTGTGGCTGCTGCTGCTGCTGCTGCTAAGTCGCTTCAGTCATGTCCGACTCTGCGACCCCAGAGATGGCAGCCCACCAGGCTCCCCCGTCCCTGGGATTCTCCAGGCAAGAACACTGGAGTGGGTTGCCATTTCCTTCTCCAATGCATGAAAGTGAAAAGTGAAACTGAAGTCGCTCAGTCGTGCCCGACCCTCAACAACCGCATGGACTGCAGCCTTCCAGGCTCCTCCATCCATAGAGTTTTCCAGGCAAGAGTACTGGAGTGGGGTGCCATTGCCTTCTCCATGTACTATGGCTAGTAATCACTTATAATGTATTTTGGGTCCTGATGGCTGCTATTTCTATTCACTGTCAGCAGGTAAGTGGTTCAGGAGCTCAGTGTGCTCTCATACTGGAGTATTTTTGCTTGATGGTCAAAAACTGGCAAACCTGGGCTTTCCTGGTGGCTCAGTGGTAAAGAATCCGCCTGCCAGTGCAGGAGACATGGGTCCAGGAAGATCCCACATTCCGAAGAGCAGCTAAGCCCGTGCACCACAACTACTGAGCCTGTGCTCTAGAGCCTGGGAACCACAGCTCCTGGGCCCATGTGCTGCAACTGCTGAAGCCTATGCACCCTAGAGCCTGCGCTCAGAAACAAGAGAAGTCATCGCAATGGGAAGCCCCCACACCGCAACTAGAGTAGCTCCCACTCCCCACAACTAGAGAAAGCTGGTGCAGCAACAAAGACTCAGCACAGCCAAAATATTAATAAATAAATTTTAAAAATAAGAAACAGTTAAGATGGTAAATTAAAAAAAAAGACAAATCTATCAATACCTGCTGCCTCATTATACTGTGTGCGCTGTGAGGCATAAGAGAACAGCAAGGTATGGTGTCTGAAGGAAAGTTACAGGGCTCAAAATAGCCTGGAGTTAAAACTCCCCTCCAGGTCCTCCCACCATTCTATGCAAAACAAAGAACTCTCTCACCAGAAAAATGAGCACTAGGTTGATTATGCCCAGCTCCCAGCTGATCCAGCCACTGGCCAATCTCCAAAATTCCTTGCCCCAGCCATTTAAGAGATAACTACTCTGAACTACCTTGGAGAATAGGCCCCCTTGAGACAGTAGCTTTCCATATACATGCCTATGTATACTTAGTCTTTTCTTGGATAAGGGCAGCAGCTCACTAATCTGACTGCTGCCCCTTCTCACCTCATTAAAGGTGATCTGTTCCTGTAAAGTGCTGGTCTCTGTCTCGTTCTTTTTCTGAACCTCGCCTTCTCTAACTCCGTACCTTACAGTGTCTGCACTTGCTAAGGCTGTCCCTGGCAGCTTCCATAAGAATCCAAGCACACCACGTAGCTCAGATTTTCTGAAACTTTGACTAACGGTCACCTGTGATGCAAGATCAAGGGGAGGGACCATATCAGATTTGTTGTAGCATAGCTCTGTGGTGAGAATCCCTGGTGGTTCAGATGGTAAAGACTCCTCCTGCAATGCAGGAGATCTGGGCCAGGCAGATCCCCTGGAGAAGAAAATGAATGGCAACCCACTCCAGTATTCTTGCCTGGAGAGTCCCATGGACAGAGGAGCCTGGCGGCCTCCAGTCCATGGGGTCACTAAGAGGCAGATACGACTGACAGACTAACATGCAGCCCTGTGGTGACTGGAGTTTAGCACCTGAGTCCAGGTGTGGGTGCTGGCTGGCTGGGTTACCTGCACTGCCATTGATGTGCATGTGGGAACCAGCAAGGGATCTGCCAGCGATAGCAACACTTCTCAAAGTGATTTCTAGGTATTGTCTACCTTGTGTTATATTCTCTTGAGTTCAGGAGGTCTGTATTCAGTTTTATTTCTATATTATGGCTGCTGAAGGCATTTCTAGTTTTAGTGTCAGATTGTCCTTGTAAGTGAATGTGTAAGAGTTCCTAGCATTCAGTGATCCGAAAAATGATAATTACTACCATTGGTTAGTCCCTCTGTCATTCTTTTTTAAAAAATTATTTATTTATTTTTTGGCTGTGTTGGGTCTTCGTTTCGGCGTGTGGGCTCAGTAGTTGTGATGTGTGGGCTTAGTTGTCCTGCAGCATGTGGGATCTTAGTTCCTTGACCAGGAATTGCATCCGGGTCCCCTGCATTGGAAGATGATTTCTTAATCACTGGACTACCAGGGAAATCCCTCCATCATTCTTTTTACCGCATGTTTGATTTCATGATGACACAGTTATAAATGACACCACGAAACTTATCTTAAAAAAAAGAAACTTATCTAAGATATATTAGCATAGAAATTAATATTTGGCTGCAAATTGATAGATCCAGCAGCTTCTTTGCTAACTTTGCTTTTGAAACTTTGTCTTTGTAAAATAATTTTGAATTATAATAAAAGCCACAGAAATAGCACACAGAACTCCTGGGTTCCCTGAGCCCCAATTCCCCAATTGTTAATGTTTCTGACCTATTTGTGAAGTTACTGACCCCTAGTACTTCAGTGTTTCCTAAGTCAAGGATACTCTACTGCAGGGCAGTACTCTACAGGGCAGTCATGGGAATCAGGAAATTAACATTCATCCAGTGCTACCATCTAGACCGTAGGCTCCATTCAAATTTTGCCTGTTATCCCTACATTGCCCTTAATGTCCAAACCAATCCTCTGTCACAGATTGTATTAATATTTAGTTGTGATGTGTTTTGGTCCGTCAATTTGGATCAGTTTCTCATCTACCCTAATATTTTATGAACTTGATCTTTTGAAAAATTGTAAGGCAGTAACTTTATAGAATTTGGGTTTGATGATGTTGCCTCCTGATCTATGCTCGTTTGTAGACACAGAAAGGATGCCATCTCAGTGTCATCACAGAAGCCACACAATGTTAATCTGCCCTGTTACCAGTTGTGTAAACTTTCCTATCTTGAATGGGATTGGATCTCCCAGGCCTCTGCACTCCAAAATTACCAAGTATATTGCATGTATAAATCAATAAATAAATTATAGATACTCTGTGAGAAAGTACTTTGAGGTGGTATAAAGACAGTTGGGGCTTCCCTGGTAGCTCAGCTGGTAAAGAATCTGCCTGCAGTGCAGGAGACCCTGGTTTGATTCCAGGGTTGGGAAGATCCTCTGGAGAAGGGATAAGCTACCTACTCCAGTATTCATGGGCTTTCCTGATGGTTCACATGGTAAAGAATCTGCCTGCCATGCAGGAGACCTTGGTTCAATCCCTGGGTTGGGAAGATCCTCTGTAGGGGAGGGTATGACTACCCACTCCAGTATTCTTGCTTGGAGAAGCCCATGGACAGGAACCGAAGGTCGCAGAGTCAGACACGACTGAGCAACTGAGTACAAATACAGTTGATCCTTGTTATTTGTGGTAGTTTTGTTTTGTAAAGTTGTGGTAAACACTGTGTTAGAGAATGCTGAAGCATTGCTCTGGGGGAAATACGGGTTAACTTCGCATCACAATATAATCATCAATCAATATATAACCTTGTGTTTCTGTTGAAAGACACCTTATTTAATATAGGTTGTTGATTCATTAATATTGAACCCACAGCCAATAGTATAACTCATGCCTGAAGGAAGCTGATTCCATCCAGTTGGTGATGGACAGGGAAGCCTGGCATGCTGCAGTCCATGGGGTAGCAAAGAGTCTTTCAGTCGGAGCCACTGAACTGAACTGAACTGAATTGATGGAAGCTTATGTAACACATGAATTAATAATTTCTCCAAGGACTTTGGGGTGGCTCAGTGATAAAGAATCTGCCTGCCAAGCAGGAGACTCTGTTTCAGTCCCTGGGTCAGGAAATTGCCTTGAAGAAGGAAATGGCAACCCATTTCAGTATTGCCTAGGAAAGCCTGTGGACAGAGGAGCCTGCAGTCCATGGAGTCACAAGAGTCGGACATGACTTAGCAACTAAAAGGCCAACTGCCAAGGACTTCTGGATCCTTTTACTGGCAAGTGGCATTTAGAAACCAAGAACTGGGTGCTAGATGGGTTCATTGCTACCAGTGTGTCGTTACTTCTGTCTTGTTAACACACACACACACACACACACATCTATTATCTATCATATCTGTCTATCTATCTGTTTAGATAATGAGCCCCACCAGCCAAAGACAGTCCTGGAGATCTGCACCCCCCACCCGCGTCACCTGCTGCAGGACATGTAGTTTGAAAGTCTAGTTTGAACAATAGGGGAGGAGGAAGGTGGAAGAAAAAAGGAAACTAGCTTAGAGTTGTTCAGAGTCTGAATGTTTGCTAAATTCTTAAGTAATAGGTTTTTTTTTTTAAATAAAAGAAGAGAGAAAAACATAACATGTATTTTTAGTTAGCTTTGAAATTAGAAGGCTATTTTATCATGCTAAATGGGTATACAAGAAAAACCAGTTTTTCTTACAAAAAACTAGTATCTTAAAATATTCATGTTATACATATGTTATCTTCTTGGGTTTGCAAGTTTTATTGTATATTTTCCCAGATGTTTTAGATTCAACACGTTGGCTTTTAATTTACCAGCTAGCTTAATTTGAATCTTTAAATGTCCATGGGAAAATCTTCTTAACTTTCTAATTTTTAATTCTGGAGATGGCATTTTGATTTGCAGTATTTATAAGAGAATACTGGATAATTTTATGAAATATTTTATATTTTTTCTGGTGTGTTTATGTTAAAAAATAAAGTATGCATCTTAATTTTACTTTTAAAGTACTTATTTAAACTTTAAGTAATTAAATTATGATATAGAACATTAAAATCAGTTTGCACTTCAAAATGATAATAAACAGTCTTGACTAACTCTTAAATTCTAGTGAATAGGCTATGAATTATAGCTTTAATAATGCTGTTGCTGGTTAGTAGCTTCAGTTGTGTCCGACTCTGTGCAACCCCATGGGCTGTAGCCCACCAGGCTCCTCTGACCATGTTATTCTCCAGGCAAGAATACTGGAGTGTGTTGCCATGCCCTCCTCCAGGGGATCTTCCCGACTCAGGGATTGAACGTGGATCTCCTGCATTGCAGGAGATTCTTTACCATTGAGCCATCAGGGAAACTTTAATAATGGCTGTTGCTTAATTTTTAGGAAATTATTTTATTATGTTGTAGCATAAGGAGATAACTGTTCTAATAACTGAGAGACTCTGTATCTCAAAAGTAAGGCAGCATACCTTTTCTATGAAGATGTATAAAGATCATGCACATGTGGGTTAACTCACATTACAAATATGCAAAAAATACAAAAGCATACACTCAAGAATCTTCTCTTGTTTCTCTTTCCCAGTCTTACTCCTGTTTACATAATTTCTCGGTATTATATATATTGAAAAGTATACATTCAACCATATGTAAACACATTGTTTTCATTTGTTTTTACTTAAATATTTACACACACACACACACACACACACACACACACACACACACGCATGTATATGGGCTTCCCAGGTGGCGCTAGTAGTAGAGAGAACCTGACTGCCAATGCATGAGATGCAAGAGATGCAGGTTCAATCCGAGTCCAGAAGATAATCTGGAGAAAGGAATGGTCACCCACTCTAGTATTCTAGCCTGGAAAATACTATGGACAGACGAGCCTGGCGGACTGCCGTCCAAAGAGTCACAAAGAGTCGGACTCGACTGAAGCAACTTAGCACGCAAGCACGAATGTATATGTATATTTTTGTACAGCTTGCTTTTTTCATTAGTGAAAATATTTTTTGGAGTTCCTTTCATGGCAGTACACCAAGCTCTATTTCATTTTTAACTACTCCATAGTATTTCATTACATGACTGTGCCCTAGTTTATTTAAATGTTTCCCACTAATGGACATTTGGGGTTTCCCTGGTGGCTCAGACAGTAAAGAATCCTGCAATGCAGGAGACCTGAGTCTGATCGCTGGGTCAGGAAGATCTCCTGGAGAAGGAAATGGCAACCCACTCCAGTATTCCTGCCTGGGAAATCCCATGGAGAGAGGAGCCTGCCGAGCTGCGGTCCGTGGGGTCACAACTGAGTAACTAACATCACCAACCCAACACCATTGATGGACATTTAGTTTTTTCTCCTAAATTTTTGCTTTTATAAACCATGCTGCAATGAAACTGAACATGCATCTTGAAGCATATATGTGACAGTTTTTGTGAAAGAAATGCCTAGATTCAAGTGAGACTTTTCTCTTTTTCTTGAGAGGCAGCTGGACAGGTACAGAGCCCCACCTCTGGGCTGTCCGGCTCCTTCAGATATCATTTCCTCAATCCAAAGTCCCTGAAAGTATCTGACTTGGTGACCTTATCTCTTCTACCCTTCTAATTGTATTATTTCCTGTTTCTTAATGAGACGGGAAGAACAGATGTCCAATAGCATGTACCAGTTCCTCTGCTGTGGGCGTTTGCCATGTCAGGCCAGAGAGCTAGCATCTCAGAAGTGCATTTACTCAGAGAAGTGTTAGTTGGGCGAAACAAAAACTGTTAATTGAGGGCTATATTGCAGGTACTTTACACATTTAATAGTCTTCAGGGTCTTAACAAAGATTAACATTGTTTAATCAATAAAAAAAAATGCGGTTCATTTATTCTAAGCAGTTTTTGAAACAGAAGTCATAGGTTGCCTCCTTCTTAGAAGGATATTTGTGTATGGGTATGTTTTTAGCTTCTTTGTTAAATTTCGTTATCCTAGTTGAACAATTAAAAAAAAAAAAACACCCGAGTCTATTTAATAAAGGGGACGAATTCTAATCATTCATCAGGTTTTCCTGTATTGCTGAATGGCTATTTCCAGTTCATTTCAAAAGCAGTTCAATTTTCTTTTTCTTTTCCATCCCTTGTTTATAACATTCATTTGTCATTTTTGTCATTTTGTAGACCTACCAAGAGCAGCTGTCAGGATCTTAAGCAACATGACATTCCTTTTTGTGAGTTTGTCATACACAGCTGAGAGTGCCATTGTAACTGCTTTCATTACCTTCATCCCCAAGTTCATCGAGTCACAGTTTGGTATTCCAGCTTCCAATGCCAGCATCTACACTGGTAAGGCACTGCCATTAGAACTCCTTGAAACCATGATCATTTTTTGACCACTAAACTAAAATGCAATGAGTGAAGACAAAGTTCGTTCTAACATTAAACTGTTAAAATTCAAGTTCATGAACAGCAACCTTCCCCCTTCAGATTTTAGGAGGTGGAAGTCTTTGAATGTTTTCTCTTTGATTCAGATTGTGTTACTGTGTGACATTTTTACCAGCTGTGTTTTGGAAAAGGGAGAACTTTTCATACTTGTGTTTTTAAGATTCTCAGTTTGAAAGAATAAAATAGGCAAAGTGTTCAAACTTAAACCTGAACAAATCTTTTTTATGGGTTGACATGAGTCTGACAATGTTCAATTGAAAAAATTTGATAATCTGAAATAGAGATCAATTTCATGGTATCAGGATTTTCTCTTCCTAAATGTGAGCAGATTTTAATTCTATTACTGGAGGTACTTGAAGTTAGAAAGGAAATCTATAAATTTTGTCTCAGGTGATGTTTTATGTTTGAGGAAATTGATTTTTAGAAGATTTTGGTACAGGGACCCATAGCATCCAGTGATCAGAGCTTTCTTCTCACAGTAAATTGGGTTCTCAGTAATGTGGGAACATGAATTCTCAGATATTGGGATTTTCAGTGTATTATACCATAGAATATTCTGGGTATTTTCTTAGTGGTTTCAAAGGTGATCAAATAACTGTACCTAAGGCTTTATTTGTTAATAAAGTGCATTTAAGCAGTTAAGTGGAGAATTGCAAGAACTTTACTGATGGCCTTGGCTCCCACTTTCTCCTCCATGTCCACATTCAAACCCAGGAAGCTTGGATTAAATTAACAAACAGAATTATATTATTTGTAGAAAGAGCAGTTGACTTGAATTATTTGAGTAATCATTTTGTTCCATATTTCACTTTGCCAATAAAAAGACATGCATATTGAGTTGTAGGCCCATCATAACAAATCTTTTTATAAAGAGTATACTTCTTTGGACCTTGTAATTGTCACCTATAATTTTTTTTTCTGTTGGTTTTAAAGAAATATATGTTTTCCTTACATTAGGGTAAAATTTATAGATTACATTGTAATTTGGTTTTCAGATATCCTGAACATCGCATTTCTAGTTTAATTCCTACTCTAACTCTGGGGGCTGTAGTCCATAGAGTTGCAAAGAGTTGGACACTACCAAAGTGACTGAGCACACCTTCATCCTTTGTCTTAAAAAAAGAAAATTGATTAATTATTGGCTGTGTTGGGTCTTTGTCACAGTATGGTTGGGCTTAATTGCCCCAGGGCATGTGGGATCTCAGTTCCCTGACCAGGGATTGAACCCATGTCCCCTACAATGGAAGCTGGATTCTTAGCCACTGGACCACCAGGGAAATCCCTACACTAACCTTTGTTGAGCAACAATTCTTGCATAGGGAAACCATGAGTGGTCTCGTAGTTAGATCTGAAGCTATGTAACTGTCGAATGTAATCTCAGCATTTCCTACTCTGTATTTAAATATTAAAGGTGTTACTGGAAAGAAGGTTCATAGTCAAATAAATTTAGGGCTTGCTGAATTAAAATACTACAGAGTTCTTTGCTGTTGGACTTTCCATAACCCTAAGAACCCTTGGAGGAGGAAAATGGCAACTCCAGTATTTTTGCCTGGGAAATCCCAAGGGGGAGCCTGGTGGGCTACAGTCTATGGGGTTGCAAAAGAGTCAGACTTGACTTAGCAATTACACAACAGCAGTATACCAATGTGCATTGTGAACTCCCAAAGGAGGGTTCCGAGTATGGTCTCTCCCACATTTATTTGACCATGGAATCTGGCTTTTTTTTTTTTTTTTTAAAGGCATTCATTCTCATGAACAGTGTTTCCCAGGGCACATGTCAGAAAATTCTAGTGAGGAGGGAGCAGAGATGTCTAGATCATCCCATTTGCCTCCAGATGGACCATTTTGATCTCAAGGTCTCCTGGGCAGTGGTCCAGTGATGAGCTGGGTTGGAACTGATGCATGTTGAGTGTATATTGACCAAGGCCATCTCTTAATTACTGGTCCAGTCAGAGACTAGATAGATAACTTCTGTGGAGAAATAGAATAAAGGGGGTGTTTGGTTGCAGAGTTCCACAGTGGTATGTGGTCAAGGCAGTGGTCACTGGATGTGACCACCTGGGTAAAGAGGGTATAAGAACTAAATCATGAAATTTGTTCATCCTGTGTTTTAACATCTGGGTTAAAGGAGCAGTATCACACTGTGCCAGTGCCACTCTGGTTTCATCAACAGCAAGTTTTTTTTTTATCCTTACCAATGCAGTTTATACAGTGTTTGGTAGTCTTTGGTATTTTGATAAAAGGCCTTTCATTTCTAGCTCACATACTTTTTCCTTCCTTTCCAGACAGATAAAAAATAATAATAGTTAAGAAAGTCTCCTGGAGAAGGGAATGGCAACCCACTCCAGTATTCTTGCCCGGGAAATCCCATGGACAGAGGAGCCTGGCGGGCTTCAGTCCATAGTGGTCATAAGACTGAGTATTAACTTCTGCACTTTCAAGAGATACTCTGATTAAGAATAGTGGATGGCTTGTCATTACAATATGGCTAAACAGGGCTGAAAATTCTTTTTAAAACTCACCTTGACTTTTTAAATTTGTAAGGATTGAATCCTTCTTACTCTCCAAGCAGAGATCTGTATTTTTTAAGAACTTGTTAAATGTTTTGTATTTAAATCCCTTTCTATGCATATAAGTAACTTGGAGAATGAAGAAATGTATCTGAAGGTGAATCTAAAAGTAGTTTTAATTTCTCCTCTGACAAAGTTTTCGAGTTAAAGTTCTTTTTTCATTAAAAAAAATTCCTCGCCCCCTCCATAGCAGTTTGTTTTGTTGTGTTATATGGTGGAGGTGAGGCTCCATACATGTATCAAAAGACTGGCTTTTGCTCACTTGCCCCTTTGCATAGTCATTGAGCACTCTGAGTACTATGGCACTGTGCTCTGTATGTGTGTGTGTGTGTGTGTTAGCAGGTAGGGGGAAATAAAAAGACTCAAACTTGAACCTTAAGTTTCTTATAGATCTGGGAAGAGAGAGAGAGTGAGCTTATGAAGTAAGTTTAGACAAAGCTGCTTAAATAAATCAGTGGAAGCTGTGGGTTAGTGTGAGTTGCGTTTCATGGAGGAGAAATGGCTTTAACCAGGCTTTATTTATTTATTTGGCTGCGCTTAGTCTTCACTGGTGCACGGGCTTTTCTTTAACTGCAGCAAGCGGGAGCTGCTTGCTTGCAAGCAGGCACTACTCTCTGCTCATAGTGCCTGGGCCTCTCATTGCAGGGCTTCTCTTGTTGCAGAGCATGGGCTCTGGGGCACCAGGGCTTCAGCAGTTGTGGCTCCTTGGCTCTAGAGCCCAGGCTCAGTAGTTGTGATACACCGGCTCCTCGGCATGTAGGATTCTGGACCAGGGATTGAGCCCGAGTCTGCTTCACTGGCTGTTGGACTCTTTACTACTGAAGCTCCACCCGCTACCCCCCCCCCACCCCCCCCCACCCCCCCCCCCCCCCCCCCCGCCCACTGCGGCAGGGCAATGGTGGTATCTAAGGTGGCTAATACCTTTACCCTCATGCTGCTAATTCACTGACTTTAGGCTGTCAAGTGTTTCTCTCTGGGTATGTTTCTAATCTAGAAAACAATAATTTGGACTGGAATGAATTTGATGACTTCTTCCTGCTCCAGAATCTTAGATGAAATAATTTTCCCAAGGCCACATGTACCAAATAAACTTATTCTTACATTCCTGTAGAGTCATGTGATTTTCTTACAAGGGAAATAGTTAATAAGCAATTCATCACTGGGGTATTTTTAGTAATGTTGCATCACCACAAACTTTGGCTATGTCCAGCATCCTTTGATCTCTTTTTCTTTGCTGTGGGCAACCAGAGGTAGTTCATGGATTTCTCTTGGAATTCCATCTGTCACTTCATTCAGTGCATGATTTTAGCCACGTCACTTAACTGCTCTGTCTCAGTTTCTCATTTGTAAAATGTGAGCGATCCTCTCCCAAACCTACTAACAGAAGTTCAATGAGATAATGATATCTTAAATAATTTGGCATACAGTCATAGATGGTCAGTAAAACCTTTGCATGTTGTAAGATCCTGTTGAATTTAAATCCCCATTGAAGAGTTTTGTTAGATTTTCTGATTTGAAACAAACTTTCTGTTAGTCTAATTTAGAGTAGCAATTCGAAGGCATTTTGTTAAATCTCATCTGGTAAGAGGAGTAATACATTCAAATGAAATTATATGGAGTGACTATTTTCAGTCTTGATCATAGGAATAAAGTGGCAGAAACCTTCTAGGGCAGGAGATGGGCAGAAGATGCTGAGGAGGGAAATTCATGGTGTAATGCATCATGAATCCATTTTCCTATCTCTGTCTCTCAGTCTCTCTCTCTCTCTTCTTTCTCTGTCTCTCTCTCTCTTTTTCTTAATATTTATTTTTATTTCTTGGCTGTGCTGGATCTCAGCTGTGGCTTGCAGGATCTAGTTACCTGACCAGAGCTCTAACCGAGGCCCCCTGCAATGGGAGCTTGGAGTCTTAGCCACTGAACCACCAGGGAAGTCTTTCTGTCTCTCTCTGAATTTCTCTAAATCAATTTACCAAATGACCAGCCTCCTGTTTGGCCAGTTCTCCAAGTGACCGTTATTTCTTTTGTGATTCGTTAGCTTTATTTACCTGGAGAAGGAAATGGCCACCCACTCCAGTGTTGTTGCCTGGAGAATCCCAGGGACGGGGGAGCCTGGTGGGCTTCTGTCTATGGGGTCACATAGAGTCGGACATGACTGAAGCAACTTAGCAGCAGCAGCAACAGAATCAAAAATTTTATTCTAGCAAATTTGTATAGTGACCAGTAAATTTAAGAAAACATAGTGAATGCATGGCTTTTTATATGTTTGTTGTGCTTTAATCCACTGCAGTCATTATTCTTTTTGATGTTCCAATTGTGCAGTCCTTGGCCTCTGGGAGCCCCTTCAAGTTAGCATCTGTATATCCTTTGGAACAACCTCAGTAGTCTTTATGGTTTTCTGCCCTAGACCTGGGATCAGTCACACTTCTCCAAGGAGTCCTTGTTCCTTTTAGAATAAATGATCTTTGGAGGTCACCCTCTGAGCACTGGGGTGATCATTGTTACAAGTTGTTGTTTGTAGGCCTTTTGTTTTTTAAATAAAAAGAGGAAAGCAAATTATGAAGTTATGTGATATTTCTGCTTCAGTTGTTAAGAATACAAGTTGACACTTCTTTGATACATCTTTTTGCTCTAGTATTGAAAATTTTTCTTCCTAATGACTTTTACATATTACTTTATCCATATGTGTATGTGTGTGAGCATGAGTTTGAGTATAATGGTTTCAAATCATCTATCAGTATTGTTATCATGAAATATGACACAGTTTTAGGTGTCTCTGTGGTTCTTTCTGTCCATAGGCTATCTGTTAGGGATTTGCAAAATACTGTGGCCTAAAGTTATTTGAAATAATTCCTCTCTGTTTGGTTATGGCCACAACCTGATATGCTGTGGAAATTATTTGCTTTAATTTGTTTTTAGTTTTTTAGGATTTCTTTATTTTTTCATTTGTAAATAAAACAATTTATTTTAATTTTTTTTAATTGGCTGAAAGCTGCTTTACAGTTTTGTGTTGGTTTCTGCCATAGAACAATGAGAATCAGTCATAATTATATATATATAGCATCCCTCCCTCCCCTCCCCTCATCCCGCCTCTCTCGGGCATCATTGAGCACCAGACTGGGCTCCTTGTGTTATTTAGCAGCTTCCCACTAGCTATCTGTTTTACACATGATTGTGTGTATATGTCAATACTACTTTCCCAATTCGTCCTACCCTCTCCTTTCCTCACTATGCCCACAAGTCTGTTCTCTACTAGGTTCATCAGTACCATTTTTCTAGATTCCATATATATGCATAAATGGCAACCCACTCCAGTTGTTTTACCTAGAGAATCCCACGGATAGAGAAGCCTGATGGGCTGCAGTCCATCATGGAGTCGCAAAAAGTTTGACAGGACTGAGTGACTAATACTATTTTTTTTTCTATTTTTTGATTTTTAAGTTAAATTTGGTTTTTTAAATTATGGAAGACATTTATATGATTTGAAAGTCAAAACAATACAACGAAGGACATTCAGAAAAGCTTCTTCTATGGGTCTGACACTGTGCCAGTTGCTGGAAACACTATGATGAGAACACAGAGGGATCCCACCCTCAAGGACCTTACCGTCTAGTGACCCCAATGGGCTGCTTGTGTTCCCAGACAAGTTCCTTAATTTTTATGAGAGTTACAGGTTGTGATGATTAAATGAGGGCATGTAGATGGTGTTCTTAGCACTGTGGCTGGGAAGTAGCTGTTAGTAATAACTGCAGTGCCCACTTTATGAGGGCTTCCCAGGTGGCACAGCAGTCAAGAATCCGCTTGCCAGTGCAGAAGATGCAAGGGACTCTGGTTCGATCCCTGGACCAGGAATGTCCCCTGGAGTAGGAAATGGCTCTAGTATTCTCACTTTGAAAATTCCATGGACAGAGGAGCCCGGTGGGCTACAGTCCATGGGTTAGCAAAAGAGTCAGACACAACTTATCGACTAAACAAAAACAACAACAAATGGTAACCTCTTCAGTCCTCAGTCTCATCTTTGGAATAAGGGGTTTAATTAGGCCACCTTTCACCAAAGAGCAACTGACTGACACCCCAGTGTCTCCTCTACACAAAGTCCTCTGATCTTTGTGAGCAACTTCTTTTTCTAGGCATTCAAGCTAGTGTCTTGCCATTTCACTTTGGATGTATGTAATATCTTTTCCTGGCGCTTTAAATTTCTTTTATAGATATACTGATTTTTTTTCTTCCTTTGGTACTTGTGACAGAACTGATGTTGAATTGCCATGCTTTTTGCTCTTTTTTGGAGGGACTGTCAAAGAGTAAGGTAGGTTGATGATTAAATTTCTCCTTTTAAAAACTCCAGACATTTTTACTGAGTGTGGTCCTGTAAAAGTTCATACCCTGCTGAAGTGAGGTGATCCCTACCCACTTTGTAGTGAGTCAACATCTTAGAAGAGAAAGGTGATGGATTTTGGAGTCATAGGTATGGGTTCAAGACCTGCCTCTGCTATTTATTCACCATGTAACCTTGGGTGAGTTAACTAATTTCTCTAGCCTCAGTTTTACTAGCTGCGAATCATAGCTATTTAATAGCTGGTGTAATCACAGCTATTTAACTGGGCTTTTTGAAATTTTAAAAAGTTTAAAAGTGACTTACTAAGTGTAAAGAGCAACATAAATATTAATAATGAGAACAACCCTGGATTTCATCTCCATTTACCAAGTATTTCATTCTCCACAATAGGACAGGAGAACCAGGATTGTCATTATTTTAATATGTATTTATTTGGCTCTGTTGGGTCTTAGCTGTGGCACATGGGCATTTTGCTGTGGTGTATGGGTTACTCTAGCTGTGGCTTGAAAACTCCAGAGCACGTGGGCTCAGCAGCTGTGACTCGTGGGCTTAGATGCCCCATTGCATGTGGGATCTTAGTTCCCCGACCAAGGATCAAACCTATGTCCCCTGCACTGGAAGGTGGATTCTTAACCACTGAACTACCAGAGAAGTCCCAGAACCAGGATTATTACTGAAAAAGATGAGGAGGAGAGGAAAGTAGAGGCTGGAGTATAATATTACTTGTTTTGTTGATAGATAAATAAAAGGTACAGGCACTAATTGAAGGATTCATGGCCTCATTGGTAGTGACAAACTGGGGCTGGAGACAAACTGTCCTAACACCCAGCTCTTGCCCAATTTCTCATTTCCTCTGAGATGCTGCAAACTTGTAAAAGGCATGTCCAGACCTAGTGAATATCTTGGCCCTTAAGTATAACCAGAATATAGTTACTACCACACAGACAGGAAATAACTTACTCTCTTCAACTAAACAATGAGACATGTGCTTTGACATTATTAGAAGTTGGAGTAATGTTCTTTTGTAACCTGAACCATCTCATCATGGACCACAGAAAATTTGTTTTGCTGCTGGGTTCAACTTCCCGTTATGGCATCTTTCCATTGGCCATAGGGTAGAACATGGGCTCACTTACATTTATTACTATTAGATAGATTAGATTTCAGGCTAATGGTTAATTTTTTTCAAGTCATTGTATTGAAATTTTTGTTATATCTCTGTTTGCAATAAAGATGACCATAATTCCTGTTGGTTGTTTGATTTAAAAAGATATTTAAAAACATTATAGGTGCATACTTATCTTACCTGAACAAGGAATAATTCGTGTATAGTTGTTTTGTGTACAGTAGGTCAATATTATTTTGTTCCATCTTTCCTAAATTTTCTTGAAATATATTCTATGGATATACCAAACCCTTTTGGAAATGCAGCTGAATTTGGTGGACTTGTTCGGTTACGGAGCAGCTGTGTAAATGTCCATATCCTTCGATAAAATTTTCCAGTAGAACATCTGTTTTTGTGACATTAAAAATTTTTTGTTATTGTTCTTTTTTCAACCTTGTTCTTAGAGATAGTTATTCATGTAATCAATGGGTTTATAGCCGTAGTTACAAGATATATATTGTATATATATCAGCAAACTGTCAATTTGTACTTAACTTTTGTTTTTTGAATGAAGTCATTAACTTCACTGGGCAAAGCATTCTACACAATAACTGAAGATTTTTAGGGAGTATGATTAAAATAATTAAGGAAGCAACTTTACAGTTGCCTCAAGTATTGTGGTGGAGAGGGCAGTGGAACCCACTCCAGTACTCTTGCCTGGAAAATCCCATGGATGGAGGAGCCTGGTAGGCTGCAGTCCATGGGGTCGCTAAGAGTCAGACACGACTGAACAATTTCACTTTCACTTTTCACTTTTCTGCATTGGAGAAGGAAATGGCAACCTACTCCAGTGTTCTTGCCTGCAGAATCCCAGGGATGGGAGAGCCTAGTGGGCTGCTGTCTGTGGGGTCACACAGAGTCAGACATGACTGAAGCAACTTACCAGCAGCAGCAGCAAGTATTATAGAAACATCAGGTGCAATTCTAGTGCTGATAGCTAATAGTAGATAAGTTTTTGTTTTTAGATCAGATTCCCAAGAATCTTGGAACAAGGTGTCAATAGAAACTTTGTGTTCATATAAAATATCTGCCCAGTGGAGAATTTTACCTTATGGTAGGTGCTCTGAGCCCATCTTAAAGGGTCAGAACCTTTAAGAACGAAGGGTCATCATCAGGAGGTATATAGCAATCTCTGCTGCAACTTCCGATTCTGTGGTTCTATGATACCAGACAAAAAACCCAAATAATTAATTTCATATTATATGGGAATAATTTTGAAAATGTTAGTAAGCTCTAAAACACATGCTAGTAAATATTAATACTAAAACACAATGTTCTTGTCTGCTCTAACAGGCTGAAACTTGAGTTGCACCTGTTAAATTGCCTTCTTTTTAAAATTCTCTCCACTTCTCCATGTTTAATGGTTGCGTTCAGTTTCCACCCAGTTGTCTAAGATGTCAGCTCCTCCTCTCCAGTTTTGACTGAAAAACGACTTCATTTGGCGTATGCCTGTGTGTGCCTGTGTGTGCTCAGTCGCTCAGTTGTGTCCAACTCTGCAACCCCATGGACTGTAGCCTGTCAGGCTCCTCTGTCCATGGGATTTCCCAGGCAAGAATACTGGAGTTGGTTGCCATTTCCTTCTCCAGGGCATCTTTCCTACCGAGGAATCAAACCTGCATCTCCTGTGGCTCCTGCATTGGCAGGCGGATTCTTTATCACTGCGCTACCTGGAAACCCAGGTGCCTTGCATATCCTTCATTCTGGTGAAAAGAAAAATGTGAAAAGATCCAGGGCTACCTTTGAACCTGGTGGAGCACCCCTGGCTATTAGTTGGAAGGTACATTGCACTGATTGTTGCTACACTGTATTTTTCCTTTGCTGGTTCACTTGTATCATTTGGGGTGAAATTTAAAATATTTATTGCATTTTTTTTATTCCTTTAGCTTTTGAGATCTATTGTTGCCTTCCAAAGAGAGGCTCTGTTTTAAAAATGTGTGATTTTATTATTCATAATCAAGAGTAGATAAGGTCTGAACAGGGAGGGAAAGAGACTAGTGTTTTACTGATAGATTTAGACTCATTGGTTGGTGGGGCTTGTCATTGTAATAGGAAGGTGCATAAGAACCATGTCATCTGTTTCTTCTCTATTGCTTTCTACTCAATGGCTGTTCTTATAAAATTGATTTATTAATGGACTTTTAAAAATGGAATTGCATATTTTATTTTATTTTTCTACTTTTGGTTGCACCAGGTCTTCACTGCTGCTCATGGCTTTTCTCAAGTTGCAGTGCACAGGCTTCTTATTGTGGTGGAGCACAGGCTCTGAAGCACATGGGCTCAGCAGTTGTGGCATGCAGGCTTAGTTGCCTTGAGGCATGTAAAATCTTCACGGAGGGATCAAATCCATGTCCCCTGCTTTGGCAGGCAGAGTTTTATCCACTGTACCACCAGGGAAGTCCATTAATGGGTCTCTGAAGCCTAAATTCTCATTAACAGTAGGTTTGATATCCTGCAAAGATACTAAAAGATCATTAGATTACTAGGCTATGTTTTCTCTCATTAAAGTTACATTAAAGTTATTTTGTGGATTTCATTACCTGTGGAAATATGCATGTCATTTGAAACAAAGAAGCACTTTAGGTTAAAAGAGAGCAGTATATAGCATACTGGTTACAGTTTCCATCTCAACTGTCCCTGCTTTGCCCAAAGTTCTTATATTTTCTGGCTTAAGCTGTCTCATTCAGCAAACAAGTTAGTTAATTTTTGAATTTTTAATTTTCATTAATTTTTGAATTTTCTTCTAAGTATAAGATGTTCTGATCTCTTATTATCTTCACAAACACTTCGATGGATAGATAAAAACAGTGTGTAATTGGGCGATCATTTATTCTCTGCATGCTGCACTTCCTTTCCTCTAGGTTTTTGTTCAAGTGGCCCCTTGTCAATGAGACCTTATCCAGTATACCCCATTTAAAAATGCATCTCCTCTCTCAGGACTCCTGATTTTCCTTGTTAGGCTGGACACTTTTCTCTGTGGTGCGTTTTATGTTCCAACACTCACTACAGTTTCCTTTGTTATTGGTGTATTTTTTAGTGTCTCTTTTCCTCACAGTAGACTATCCACTCAGTGCAGGCAGGGTTTTTTTGTCAGCTCATTCACTGAGTATCTTCAGAATCTAGAACAGAGCCAAAACATAGGATATACTCAGTCAGTGTTTTCTATTAAATTAAATATATGTTTTTATGAGCTTTCTGAGGGTTATACCAAACATAAATAACACAAAAATGAATTTTAACTTAACCACTATTGAAATGATTGGAGGTTTAAAAACAATACAATAAAGGGCATCTACAAAAAATCCACAGCTAATATTATACTTAGTAGCTCTTAAGATCAGGAACAAGACCAGGATGTCTGCTCTTGGCACTTCTATTCATCACTGCACTGGGGACTCTAGCCAGAAAAGTCGGGTAAGGGAATGAAATGAAAGGTATTCAGATTTGAAAGAGAGATGTAAAACTATCTTTGTTCATAGATTAGCCAGTCTTGTATAGAAAAGATCTTCGAGTACACTAAAAATTATTAGAACCAATAAATGAGTTTAGTGAGGTTGCAAGATATAAGACTAATACAGAAATACCTCAGAGATATTGTGGGTTAGGATCTGCAGTTAAGCAAATATTGCAATAAAGCAAGCCATGCAAAGTTTTTTTTTTTGTTTCTCAGTGCATATAAAAATTATATTTATAGTGTAAAAAAAAAAAAGAAAGTCACTCACTCCTGTCTGACTCTTTGCAACCCCATGGACTCCAGCCCGCTAGGCTCTTCTACCCATGGAATTCTCCAGGCAAGAATAATGGAGTGGGTTGCCATTCCCTTTTTCAAAGGATCTTCCCAACCCAGGGATCAAATCCAGGTCCTCCAGCATTGCAGGCAAATTCTTTATTGTCTGAGCCACCAGGGAAGCCTCTATTTACACTGTACTGGAGTGGAGTCTATTAAGGACTTCCTTGGTGGTTCAGGTGGTAGAGAATCTGCCTTCAGTCAGGAGACTTGCAATAGGATTACATCTAAAAATAATATACATCCCTTTATTATTGCTAAAAATGCTGACCATCATCTGAGCCTTCAGCAAGTCATAATCTTTTTGCTGGTAGAGGGTTTGAAATGTTGGGAGAATTATCAAAATGTGATGTAGAGAGACACAAAGTGAACAAATACTGTTGACAAATGGTGCTGATGAATTTATTTGACTCATGGTTGCCACAAACCTTCAATTTATAGAAAGTGCAATGCCTGCAAAGTGCAATAAAACAAGGTATGTCTGTATGCAAACATCAGTTGTATTTCTATATACTAGCAGTGAACAAAAATGAAATTAAGGGAACAGTTGCATTTATACTAGCAAGAAAGAATGAAATACTTAGATTTCATTAGATTTAACAAAAAGAGTTGCAAAACTTGTATTCTGAAACCCACAACATATTCTTATATTCTGAAATCCACAAAATACCCATAAAAATTAAAGAAGACCTAAATAGATAGAAGACATCTCATGTTCATGAATTAGAATACAATGTTATTAGGATGGCCATACTCCCCCAATAAATTCAACACAATCCTCATCAAAATTCCCGGGGGCTTCTTTGAAAAAACTGACAAGGTGATCCTAAAATTCGTTTAGAAATGCAAGTGACCTAGAATAGCCAAAACAGTCTTGACAAAGAACAAAGTCAGAGCACCTAGACTTCTTGATTACAAAACTTAAGAAAAAGCAGATGGTTGGCATCACCAACTCAATGGACGTGAATCTGAGCAAACTCCGGGAGATAGTAATGGACAGAGGAGCCTGGCGTGTGGCAGTCCCTGGGGTCACAAAGAGTCAGACACGACTGAGCGACGGAACAACAGCAAATGCTGCACTGAGGCAGTGTAGTTAGCTCCTTGTGTGGCAGATGATCACATTTTTAGTATTTATTTATAAAGCTTATGTCTTTGTGATTTTTGAACTAGATAATGTAACCAAAATTGAATTTTATCTAATTAAAAGAAAATTTTGGCCATGCCCTGTGGCTTGCATGATATTAGTTCCTTGACTAGGGATTGAACCAGTTACTCAGCCGTGAAAGCACGGAGTTCTAACTACTGGACCACCAAGGAATTTCCAGATTTTATCAAAGTTAAAAACCTTTCTATGTCAAAAACACCACCAAAAAAGTTAGAAAACAACCCACAGGATGGGAGAAGGTATTTGGAAAACATATATCTGATAAAGTACTTGTGTCCCTCATATGTCTGTGTGCTTAGTCACTCAGTTGTGTCCGACTCTTTGTGACTCCATGGACTGTAGTCCTCCCGGCTCCTCTGTCCGTGGGGATTCTCCAGGCAAGAATAATGGAGTGAGTTGCCATGCCCTCCTCCAGGGGATCTTCTCAACTCAGGGATCGAACTCAGGTCTCCCCCATTGCAGGCCAACTCTTTACCGTCTGAGCCACCAGGGAAACTCATGAATACTGGAGTGGGTAGCCTATCCCTTCTCCAGGGGATCTTTCTTACCCAGGAATCTAACCGGGGTGCATTGCAAGCGGATTATTTACCAGCTGAGCTACCAGGGAAGCCCTTACATAGAATTCTTAAAATTCAGTGATAAAAAGAAAAATAAGGCAGTTAAAAATGGACAAAGGATCTGAATTGATATTTCTCCAAAGATGTACAAATGGCCACATGAACAGATGCTCAATCTTATTAGTTATCAGGGAAA
Source organism: Budorcas taxicolor (assembly GCF_023091745.1). Classification (NCBI taxonomy): domain Eukaryota; kingdom Metazoa; phylum Chordata; class Mammalia; order Artiodactyla; family Bovidae; genus Budorcas; species Budorcas taxicolor. Next base: position 46,867,805 of record NC_068923.1, on the reverse strand, counting down.
TACAAATCAAAATTGCAATGAGATACCACTTTGTACCCATCTGAATGTCTGTAATCAAATATTATTTGTGGAAATAAATGCTGGTGAAGATGTGGAGCAGTTGGAAACAACACACTGGCAGTAGGAAAGTCAAATGATGCAGCTGTTTAGGGAAGCAGTTTGGCACTTCCTCAAGCATTGAATTACTATGTGATCCAGAAATTTCATCTCTGGGCACACATCCAAGAGAAATGAAAACATATGTCCACATAAAAACTTGCACATGAATGTTCATAGCAACATTATGCGTAGTATCCCAAAATAGAAACAACTTCAAATGTCCATCAACTGATGCATGGATAAATCAAATGGAGTTTCTTAGTACAAAGGATTATTATTTGGCCATAAATAAGAATGAAGTACTGACACATCCTATAGCATGCACAAACCTTGTAAGCATCATGCTAAGTGATAGAAGCCAGCCAGATGTATTTTATGACTCCATTTACATGAAAGGTCTAGAACAGGCAAATTTAGTGGTTGTCTAGGGCTGAGGAAGGGACGTGGGAGGAAATGAGCATGATGGCTAATGGGTTCAGGGTTTCTTTCTGGGGTCACGAACATGTTCTAAAAATGATTGTGGTTGCATGTCTCTGTGAATATACTAAAGAACATTGAATGGTACAGTTATTTAACTAGGTGAGTTGTATGGTATGTGAATTATAGCTCAATGAAGCTGTCAATATAACAGAAAGAATGAAAAGCAGAGCATTTAGATTACTGAGTTGATGATCTTTATTAAATGGCCTCTTCAGTCCTCTTTGGGCTTCCCTGGTGGCTCAGTGGTAAAGAATCTGCCTGTTAATGCGGGAGATGTGGGTTCCTTCCCTGGGTCAGGAAGATCCCCTGGAGAAGGAAATGGCAACCCCCTCCAGTATTATTGCCTGGAAAATTCCATGGACAGAGGAGCTTGGTAGGCTCCAGTCCATGGGGTCGAAAAAGAGCCAGACACGACTTAGCAGCTAAACAAAACTGGTCCTGCTCGTTCCTTTGCAGAATTAATGTGGTTTTTAATGAGCTAGATTTTCACTTGGCCGTTGTGTGGCAAAAAGCATTCTAACAAGTAGGTGTGTAGAAGTTTGTCTCAAAAATATTTTGGATAAATAGAGTTTGAAAAATCCGTTTACTTCTCCCAGGGGAAGGATATCTTTGCCAGGTTTTGTGGCTCAGCAATTCATGGGTATAATAACCACCAACTCTCTTGACGGGAAGGCTGAAGAGCTTCTGGACTTGAACAACAATGGACAGGGGAGACGCTGAAAACTGCTGACAGAAAATGAACCTCACCCACAGGGCCTCCAGAGAGGGATTTGCATTTGGCACCGGCCCACATCTGTAGGCTTTGCTTCTCTAAACGGAAACTGAGTCTAGTAACTTAATACCGAGGTCTTCCTTTGAGGCTTCTTTTGATCACTGAAAAAGTTCATAAGATCCTAGTCTCCTGTGAAATTGCCCTTACAGAATGTACACCCTTGTTTTGCAATAACTTGTTTAACGCTTTTGCTATTTCACCTGAAGCTTGCCAGTGAAAAACGGAAGTAAGCCCTCTGATGTTTTGCATTCCATCAAGTTATTTTTGCCCTCTGGTATTATTGCCTGGATGCAGAAAACTTTCTTAGCTTTTTAAGCCATACAGGATGAAATATTTATTTGATTTGATTTTTGAATCCCTTTCACGACCCAGCGTGGCGTTTCATTTTATATATTATTTCAGTCAGAGCTTTGCAGAAACCTGAAATGAAAAATGGGCTTGTTTCTTCTATTGAATGTCCCTATTTATTACCTTTCCTTCAGTGCTCCCAAGACCTTGGATCCCCGAGATTGGGGTTCTCGTATTTCTCTCCAGCTTTATGGTATTTCCCTGAGTTGGCAGAATTGAAGAGAGTGTGATTGTGGTTGAAAGAGACCTATTTATCCCTGGTGGAGGCTGAGTATGAGCTTGGTTTGCTATCTCCATGCTGACGTGATGGGGGCTAAGTTTTCAGAGGTGTGCCATTCCTTGGTAAGCCTTTATTAATCATTTCAGCAAGGCCACGTGAGATTTCAGAGCATTCTCGGTTGGTGAGCTGCAGATGGTCCCATCTGAGCCCCACTGTGGCCATCACAGGTCCTTGACAGAGGAATCTGTGGCCTGAGAGCTCTGTTGCTGACACCTGGAATGGAGACGGGCTGTCTGCAGCAACCCTGTTCGAGGCTTGCTGCCCTGCCAGGTTACCTTCTTCAGGAGAATTCCTACAAGAATTCCTATATCCTTTCTCTCCAGGTGCCAGTAGCTTTCATTGATACATGCTGTTCATGTCATCACACGTGGGCTGATTCTCCTAATCCAGTCGAACACCCTTTACAATGTGACTTGATGTTATGCTACGAAATAGTATGGACTGAAAGAAAGAGTTTGGTTTCTGTCTTAAAACAGCCACCGAATTATCAAAAAAAAAAAAAAGGCATTACTGATGAATTCTAGTGATGCAGCCTTGTTCATAGTTTGTGAAAGGATTTCTTTTCAATTAATTAATGGCTGCACTGGGTCCTTATTGCTGCACAGAGACTTTGTCTAGTTATGGCAAGCAGGGGCTATTTTCTAGGTGTGCTGCACAGGCTTCTTGCGTTGCGGTGGGTTCTCTTGTTGCAGAGCACAGGCTCTAGGTGTTTGGGCTTCAGTAGTTTCAACTCTGAAGCTCTAGAGTGTGGTGGCGCATGGGCTTAGCCACCCCGTGGCACGTGGGATCTTCCTGTAGCAGGGATTGAACCTATGTCCCCTGCATTGGCAGACAGGTTTTAGTTAAAAAACTGGGCCACCACGGGGGTCCTGTGAAGGAATTTCTGAGATTTTTTTTCACAAGGATGATATTGAAAAATATTAAAGCGAAAGTTATTTTGTGTTTTTTTTTTGATACTTTGTGGGCATATGTGTAGCTTATGGCAATGTATGCTTACCATGTGGTCTAGTCTCAGACCGTTTAAAATTTGCTAGCTTCAAGGCTTGAGCTTGAAAATTATTCTCATCTTCTTCTTCCGTTTGACAATAATTGGTATTTATTTCCTATAAGAAAATATTTGCAAGAGAAAGTGGAAGCTTAAAAAATGGGTAAAATAATTAGGCTTGGTTGATAGGAAAACATTTATTTTGTATCATAAGATTAGAAACACAGTCTTTGGAAACATTAAATAAATATGACTTTTTTTACCCTGCTGTGTCACTCACTGGATGCTTCCTTACCTGTGATGTGGAAAGAATCTACTATATTCCTTCCAACCTAAGATGCCATTCTTTGTAAGATGCTCCATGATTCTGAGTTACTATGAAAGACAAATGCTTCTATTAATAATTAGACTATGACTCACAAGGTGAGACTTCCCCTGTGGCTTAGCTGGTAAAGAACCCACCTGCCAAAGCAGAAGATACAAGAGATGTGGGTTTGATCCCTGGGTCAGGAGGATCCCCTGAAACAATGCACTCCAGTATTCTTACCTGGAAAATTCTTTGGACAGAGGAGCCTGGTGGGCTACGGTCCCTGGGGTTGCAAAGAGTCAGACATGACTGAACAGACATGCACATGACACAAGGTAGAGATACTGTTGATTGTCAGATACATTCTGCTTTCAGAGCAACTCAAAATCCACACAGTTTTGAGAATTAGATGAAATTCTATCCAAAGAGTAGGTATCACAGTATCTGGCACATGGCCAACATCAGTATGTGTGTGTCTGTGTGTGTGGTGTGCATGTGTGCAGAAAGAGAAGTGAAAGAGGGAAAGAGAAAGAGAGAGTGAATGAGAGTGAATCGTACTTCCTTCTTTTCTAGATCTCACCCCACTTTCTCCTCTGCCCCCCTCCCCGCCACTTCCCCAAAGACAACAGCAAAACCTGGAAACCATAATGGCTCATGGTGATATTTTGTAATGATTCATAGTCTTAGGTTTGCAAGCCACACACTTTTCAACTTATTTAAAGAAACTTTTAATGTGCAAGACGCAAATTCTGAGGCTCTGTCTATACTTACGATCCACTTCAGTGGCACAGTCTGCACCTTTGTGATCTCACCGTGGAAGAGGCTAGAGGGTTACTGACAGTCTGCACTCGTCACCTGTGGTGATTTGGCAGTTGAACTTTTGCTACAAACGCCCAACTCAGAATTTTGTTAACAGTGAGATTTTCTCAGTCTAGATATTTTGTGCCTGCCAGCTTTAAACTGATTTTAGCAAGTTATTTTAGCTCCCAAATGAAATCTGAGATTTCCTGTTTGTAAAACAAGATGTGGCCTATTTCAAGGAATCATTGAAAGCAAAAATGAGTGTCATTTGAAGACTTTATGTAATAAATTAGAAATTACCAAATTATTCAACCTGTGCATTTTCCAGGCCTTGGAAATTGCTAGAAAGTTATGAAGATAACAAAGATAGAGTCCCTGCCGTGCACAGGAACCTTTCAGTCTAGCAGAAAAGAGAGAATTAAACCCAACAGATGCTGGCAGGTCTTATCTTGAGGGTGAACACTGGGTCCTGAGAAAGCAAATTATGATTTTTCACAATAGCAATAGTATCACGATTGCAGTTCCCCGAACCTAAAGCATTCTTAAAAGTTTTTTTTTAATTTGAAGTATAATTGCTTTACAGTGTTGTGTTACTTTCTGCTGCACAGCAAAGTGAATCAGTTAGACATACCATCCCCTCCTTCTCGAGCCTCCCTCCTGCCTCCCCCACCTCCCACCCCTCTAGGTCATCACAGAGCACTGAGCTGAGCTCCCTGTGCTCAGCTTCCCACTGTACACAGCAGCTCCCCACTAGCTATCTACTTTACGTATGGTCAGTGGTACTTCCCAATTTGTCCTGCCCTCTCTTTCCCACCCTGTGTCCCCATGTCCTTACTGTCTGCATCTCTATTCCTGCCCCATAAATAGGTTCATCTGTACCGTTTTTCAAGATACTATATGATAAGTGGGTCATCTGATTTTGCCCTCCTCTCTTCTAACTCAAGATTTTCTTGTTCCAAATGATGCATAAGCTTAAACATATTTTATGGGTGTATTTGCAATACAGATAATGTCTACATGGTGACAAAAATTGGAGTGAAGACAAAAAATCCATCAGTAGCTTTAATATTTGGTAATTCTCTGAATATCATTTTCATAAAGACCTTTTGACTCCATCCAGGCACATTTTATAAGGGCAAGCAATATTGTGATCTAGAGTAAAGACTTCAAAATTGACTGTTATGGTATCATGCTGGAAATAAGAGAAAGGAAGCAGGATAATTAACGTATCAATCTGCTTGGATAAATAAGTGGCTAAAAGATTTCCTACTGGAAAGCGGTAGAATGTGCGCAGACCTTTTATGAACCAAGCAGGGCCCTCTGGTCACTACTTTGCAGTGGTTAGATCTTTAGATTCAGATCTATAAACACAGTGGGGCTTCCCAGGTGGCGCTAGTGGAAAAGAACCCTCCTCCCAAAGCAGGAGATGTAAGAGACTCAGGTTTGATCCTTGGGTCAGGAAAATCTCCTGGAGGAGGGCATGGCAACCTACTCCAGTATTCTTGCCTCGAGGATCCCATGGTTAGAGGAGCCTGGAGGGCTACAGTCCATAGGGTCGCAAAGAGTCGGACATGAGTGAAATGAGTTAGCATGCACACACACACACATATACATGCACATATACATACTGGGCTTTGCAGGTGGTGCTAGTGGTAAAGAATTTGCCTGCCAATGCAGGAGACACAAAGAGGACATGACTGAGTACACACACATATACACACAGTAGCTCAAAAGCTAACAGACGTTTCTGTGTTTAAGAGAACAGAGTAGCTAAATATCAAGCAAAGGTTTATATATAAAAGAACACATACAGGTTTATGTTAGACCATTATGAGTTTTAAGTTTAAATTCAGTCCTATAGATTGAATAGCATATGGAAATTTGCCCGGTTATAATTCCAATGTGTTTATTAGTGCAAATGTTAAGTTCATTAATAGTAGGCAGATAATAATAATGATGTATCTTCTCTGGTGGCTCTAAGGTAAAGGACCCCCCTGCGATGAAGGAGATGCAGCAGGCGTCTGGGGTTCAATTCCTAGGTTGGGAAGATCTCCAGGAGAAGGATATGGCAACCCACTGTAGTATTCTTGCCTGGAGAATCCCCATGGACAGAGGCGCCTGGTTGGCTACAGTCCATGGAGTCACAAAGAGTTGGACACAACTTAGCGACTAAACAACAACAACAACAGCAATAATGATGGAATTGTGTCAATTGCTGACATTTATTAGGTGTACACTATGGATCAGACACTGTTTCAAGCACTTGCTATGGTAATCCTAACAACCTACCAAGAAGAAACTATTCTTACCCACATTTTCCAGACAAGGAAAATCCAAGGTCCTGAATATTCAGAAACTTGCCAAAGGGCAGACAGCTTGTAGGTGGCATAACTGAGATCTGAACTTGGATCTTCATGGCCCACACTCTCACCTGGAATTGTCTCTGATATTTGGGATCGCATTGGCCTCCACCCTCGCACCTGTGCCTTGGACTGGGCCCCTGGCTTGGTCCAGGCTTTCCCATCATTCCCCGCTGCTCTGTCCTCCCTCTACCCCTCCGCTGATGCCTTTCCCCCACCTTGTAGCCCCGCCCTCCCTGCATCTTGACCCCTAGAGGGCGCGAGGAGCAGAAATTCGAGGGTGACAGAAACGTCTGGGAGTGGCTGGAGGAGGGGCTGGATCAGAAGCAGAGGCTCAGAGGTGGGAGGCGTAAGGAAGGGCGCTTGGGTCTGTGGACACAGGGAAGGTCAGGAAAGCACCAGCTAGTGAGGAGAATCTGAGCTGAGGGCTAGCGGCAGGAGGGCCGCTTCTTCCTGGAGAGTCCATCTTCTATACTCATTTCCCTCTCCCCTTTCAAAGGCAGTGGTGAAGTTGGGGAGGCTTAGGTGGCAGCAAGGTGGTGGATGGAGAGCCTGACTCTCAGCCCCTCAGTGCTTTGTGCGTCCCACAGGCTTACCCCAAACCACTAAAGCTGGGTTGCAGGGAGCCGGGGACTTGGAGAAGGGTCCCTGAGAAGGCTCTATTGTTCCCCTCATCCTCCACCCCACCCCGCAAACAGCACGAAATTGTCCCTACTCATTCCATTTGCCTAAAATGCCAACACCAAAATATTTGGGTCCCTTACTCAAGCTGGAGTTCTGACCGTTGTTCACATTTGCCCCAATGCATGGTCAGAATCTTTCCATTTTGGTAATTCAGTGAGATTTAGAGAATGGGGACATTAGAAGGAAACTTTAATAGATCTTCACTGTGTTTGATGAGACCTCATACTGGCTAATGACAAAGTTTCTGTTTTAAAGAACTGATTACTAAAAAACACCCCCGAATACTAATTAGGATGCACAGGAAAACAAATAATACTGCTTTTAAATTATGCAGCTCAGTTGGTAAAGAATCTGCCTGCAATGCAGGAGACTTGGGTTTGATCCCTGGGTTGGGAAGATCCCCTGGAGAAGGGAAAGGCTACCCACTCCAGTATTCTGGCCTAGAGAATTCCATGGACTGTATAAATGGCTGTCATGGGGAGGCCTTACAAATAGCTGTGAAAAGAAGAGAAGTGAAAAGCAAAGGAGAAAAGGAAAGATATAAGCATCTGAATGCAGAGTTCCAAAGAATAGCAAGAAGAGATAAGAAAGCCTTCCTCAGGGATCAATGCAAAGAAATAGAGGAAAACAACAGAATGGGAAAGACTAGAGATCTCTTCAAGAAAATTAGAGATACCAAGGGAACATTTCATGCAAAGATGGGCTCGATAAAGGACAGAAATGGTATGGACCTTACAGAAGCAGAAGATATTAAGAGGTGGCAAGAATACACAGAAGAACTGTACAAAAAAGATCTTCACGACCAAGATAATCACGGTGGTGTGATCACTCACCTAGAGCCAGACATCCTGGAATGTGAAGCCAAGTGGGCCTTAGAAAGCCTCACTACAAACAAAGCTAGTGGAGGTGATGGCATTCCAGTTGAGCTGTTTCAAATCCTGAAAGATGATGCTGTGAAAGTGCTGCACTCAATATGCCAGCAAATTTGGAAAACTCAGCAGTGGCCACAGGACTGGAAAAGGTGAGTTTTCATTCCAATCCCAAAGAAAGGCAATGCCAAAGAATGCTCAAACTACTGCACAATTGCACTCATCTCACACGCTAGTAAAGTAATGCTCAAAATTCTCCAAGCCAGGCTTCAGCAGTACATGAACTGTGAACTTCCAGATGTTCAAGCTGGTTTTAGAAAAGGCAGAGGAACCAGAGATCAAATTGCCAACATCTGCTGGATCATGGAAAAAGCAAGAGAGTTCCAGAAAAACATCTATTTCTGCTTTATTGACTACTCCAAAGCCTTTGACAGTGTGGACCACATAAACTGTGGAAAATTCTGAGAGAGATGGGAATACCACACCATCTGACCTGCCTCTTGAGAAACCTATATGCAGGTCAGGAAGCGACAGTTAGAAGTGGACATGGAATAACAGACTGGTTCCAAATAGGAAAAGGAATACGTCAAGGCTGTATATTGTCACCCTGTTTATTTAACTTATATGCAGAGTACATCATGAGAAATGCTGGGCTGGAGGAAGCACAAGCTGGAATCAAGATTGCTGGGAGAAATATCAATAACCTCAGATATGCGGATGACACCACCCTTACGGCAGAAAGTGAAGAGGAACTCAAAAGCCTCTTGATGAAAGTGAAAGAGGAGAGTGAAGAAGTTGGCTTAAAGCTCAACATTCAGAAAACGAAGATCATGGCATCTTGTCCCATCACTTCATGGGAAATAGATGGGGAAACAGTAGAAACAGTGTCAGACTTTATTTTTTTGGGCTCCAAAATCACTGCAGATGGTGATTGCAGTCATGAAATTAAAAGACGCTTACTCCTTGGAAGGAAAGTTATGACCAACCTAGACAGCGTATTGAAAAGCAGAGACATTACTTTGCCAACAAAGGTCCATCTAGTCAAGGCTATGGTTTTTCCAGTGGTCATGTATGGATGTGAGACTTGGACTGTGAAGAAAGGTGAGTGCCGAAGAATTGATGCCTTTGAACTGTGGTGTTGGAGAAGACTCTTGAGAGTCCCTTGGACTGCAAGGTGATCCATCCAGTCCATTCTAAAGGAGATCAGTCCTGGGTGTTCATTGGAAGGACTGATGCTGCAGCTGAAACTCCAATACTTTGGCCACCTCATGCGAAGAGTTGACTCATTGGAAAAGACTCTGATGCTGGGAGGAATTCAGGGCAGGAGAAGAAAGGGATGACAGAGGATGAGATGGCTGGATGGCATCACCTACTCAATGGACATGAGCTTGGGTAAACTCTGGGAGTTGGTGATGGACAGGGAGGCCTGGCGTGCTGCAATTCATGGGGTCGCAAAGAGTTGGACATTTCAGAGCAACTGAACTGAACTGATAGTCAGTCCATGGGGTCACAAAATGTCGGACACGACTGAGTGACTTTCACTTTAAATTATGACTCAGCTGTTAGTGTGGGGATTTGTTTTGTTGCTATCCTGGGGTCTAGCATGGTATCTATAAAGATAAACATTGCTCAGCTAAAATGGTAATTTTATTAATGGACAGATGCACTCCAAAGGTAAAGCCTTTTGTTCATGTAGATGTAATTTTTACTGTTCTTTAATAAGGAGCAAAGTTTGTTGAGCAACTCAGAGCTCTAGTCAGGTTACTTACAAGATTCCAGGTACCGCTGGTTCTGAGCAGCAGCTGTGGTGATGTACAGGATGGGCTGGGCTGGGAGGCAGAAACCTCGGTTTCCATCTGTCTCTTCTTCCCCTGTGTGTGCACTGTTGGGCCAGTCACTTCCTCATCTGCAAAACAGCCATTATTAGTTTTATAAAGTCAGGACTGTGGTGAGGATTACAAGATGAACACGATTTTTGTTTTCCTGCCAACCTATGCGAAGCTCAGACTTTAGATTAATCTATTACTACTCCACCCCACCCCCCCAAAGCATGAACATCGATGCAGCTGCAGACTTCTGAAATATAGTATCACTTGGACCCACAGTATTCTCCACTTGCAAAGCCAAGTACATATTCTTATTTAGCGCACTCTTTCCCACAGTGGTTATTCCAACCTTTGGCTATATTTAAAAGTTCCATTGGAGAAGGAAATGGCAACCCACTCCAGTGTTCTTGCCTGGAGAATCCCAGGGACGGAGGAGCCTGGTGGGCTGCAGTCCATGGGGTCGCGAAGAGTCTGACATGACTGAGCGACTTCACTTTCACTTTTCACTTTCATGCATTGGAGAAGGAAATGCAACCCATTCCAGTGTTTTTGCCTGGAGAATCCCAGGGATGGGGGAGCCTGGTGGCTACCGTCTATGGGGTCGCACAGAGTCGGACACAACTGAAGCGACTTAGCAGTAGCAGCAGCAGCAAAGTTCTCCATAGCTCTTCCCAATATATGTATATTTGTATAGATAAAGAATCTATAAAGCTGACTCATTGAAAAAGACCCTGATGATCCTGGGAAAGATTGAAGGCTGGAAGAAAAGGGGACAACAGAGGACGAGATGATTGGATGGCATCACTGATTCAATGGATGTGAGTTTGAGCAAACTCCTGGAGATGGTGAAGGACAGGGAAGCCTGGAGTGTTGCAGTCCTTGGGATCGCAGAGATCAGGCACGACTGAGGAACTGAACAACAACATCATAAAGAATCTACACATATTATCAATTCTTTTTATTAAAAAAATTCTTTTTTCAGTGTTTATTTATTTGGCTGCACCAGCTCTTGGTTGCCGCATTTGGGATCTAGTTCCCTGACCAGGGATTGAACCTGGGCCCCCTGCATTGGGAGTGCAGAGTCTTAGCCTCCAGGGAAGTTTCTGTTATCAATTCTTGATGGGGAAAATAACATTAAAAAAAAGATGGAGTGAACTATGCCAGAATGTAAGCTGTGGGGTTTCAGTTCTTTGTATTTCTGTATGTTGTTTTATTATAACATGTGTTGTATGATGTTTCCAAAATAACAACAGCACCAGAAAAACTACTTTTTGAGGAGCTATCACCCACCCACTGATGTATCACCTACCCTCACCCTTCCCAAATGTGATTCCAAGCTTAGTTGCAGGCGTGTCTTTTTCCCAAGGGCTAATCTGATCATTTGTGCTTTTAATTCTATATTCTCCTTCTCACAGACCTTGTCTTAGCATTAGATAACCTTTTCCCTCCCTGTTCAATCTTCCATTTCTTTTTTTAAAAATTTATTTTAATTGGAGGCTAATTACTTTACAATATTGTATTGGTTTTGCCATACAATTCAACATGAATCCGCCACGGGTGTACACGTGTCCCCTATCCTGAACCCACCTCCCACCTTCCTCCCCGTACCATCCCTCTGGGTCATCCCAGTGCACCAGCCCCAAGCATCCTGTATCCTGCAACGAACCTAGACTGGTGATTCGTTTCTTATACGATATTATACATGGTTCAGTGATTCTCCCAAATCATCCCACCCTCTCCCTCTCCCACAGAGTCCAAAAGACTGTTCTTTACATCTGTGTCTCTTTTGCTGTCTCGCATACAGGGTTATCATTACCATCTTTCTAAATTCCATATATATGCGTTAGTATACTGTATTGGTGTTTTTCTTTCTGGCTTACTTCACTCTGTATAATAGGCTCCAGTCTTTTTAATCTCTTTGTGAGCGTATAACTATGCTTAAGTCCCCTGCATGTGTAAACAAACAAGCAAAATTCCCCAAGCCCCAGCTCTGCCTTGTTGTTCAGCTGCTCTTTGTGACCCCATAGACTAGCAGCATACCAGGCTTCCCTGTCCTTCGCCATCTCCCGAAGCTTGCTCAAACTCGGGTCCACTGAGTTGGTGATGTCATCCAACCATCTCATCCTCTGTGGCCCTCTTGTCCTCCTGCCGTCAATCTTTCTCAGCATCAGTGTCTTTTCCAATGAGTTGGCTGTTTGCATCAGGTGACCAAATTATTGGAGCTTCAGCTTCAGCATCAGTCCTTGCAATGAATATTCAGGGCCTCACTAACTCTAAACCCATGCCCCTTTTCCCTTTAGAGTCTGAATTCTACAAAGATTTGAATTCCAGTCTTTAAATCCTCATGACTGAAGGTTTAACCCATTGCAGCCTGGCTTCTGCCTTCATGGCGCCCTTAAATTGCTCTTAATGAGATCTCCTTTTAGGCTTCGTCTTCCTCTGCTCCTTCGACTTTATTCAGTCAGTAGAACAGAGGAAGATGCTCTTTTTGGAACATCCCATAAATGCCATGGATTCTGCCGCCAGTTCTAAATGCCCCGGACCGGCTCTTCCTGGGCTCCCAGCACAGGGACCACTGTGTGAGGTGTTTCTCCCTGCTTGTCCGTGGGCCCGTCACACTTGGCATGTCTACCATGGGGCTTTTGAGCTGCGCTCCTCCATGCCTTTTCTCCTTGTATTCTGGATCCTTGCCACATTCTGTGTGTCCCCGCTCCCTCTGCAGCTTGTGATTGTCAGTGTGGGTCCTGACCATGGCTAGCGTGGACCTTAGCAGTTTGCTCCTGACCAAGTGTCTGATGTTGACTGCATCTTCCAGCAGCAGTGATCTTTGTTGCACACACCTCCCATCCTCTCTAACCCTGGCTCAGAATTCCTCGGTGGCTTCCCATTGCCTAGAGATACACCCTGAGCTCCTCTCCATGATCCTTCGTGGTCTCGCTTGGCTTTACCCATGTGGGCTTGGTCTCTTGCCCAGGCCCTGCCTCGCCCCAGTAGCTTGCATTCCACAGTCCCATAACTAGAACTCTGAATCCGCAATTCTGCTCTGAGGTGGCAACCCACTCCAGTGTTCTTGCCTGGAAAATCCCATGGGCGGAGGAGCCTGGTAGGCTGCAGTCCATGGAGTCGCTAAGAGTCGGACACGACTGAGAGACTTCACTTTCGCTTTTCACTTTCATGCATTGGAGAAGGAGGTGGCAACCCACTCCAGTGTTCTTGCCTGGAGAATCCCAGGGACGGGGGAGCCTGGTGGGCTGCTGTCTCTGGGGTCGCACAGAGTCGGACACAACTGAAGCGACTTAGCAGCAGCAGCAGCAGCATGCCCCTTTGCACATATTTCCTTAGCATATTCTCTTTGTGCTGGCAGATTCTGTCTCATCTGCTGGGTGTCAGCTCAAATACTGCCACTTCTGTGAAGTCCTCCCTGCTTTCTCCCAGGGAAGACTCAGGTGCTTCTTCCCCTGTTTTCTCCCTGCTCTTGGTATAATTATCTTGTGCCTGCTTGCCCTCACTTGCTTCAGTCGTGTCCAAATCTTTTGCAATCGTGTGGACTGTAGCCTGCCAGGCTCTCTGTCCATGGGATTCTCCAGGCAAGAATACTGGAGTGGGTTACCAGGCTATCATACTGTAATTTGCTTTGTTTGTTTCTTTTTTAGATTAAAAGTTTCATGGGGCAAACAATATAACTAATTTTTTAGTTTTTTTTTAAACTGTGAAATCTAATGGACCCAGAAATGCTTTAATCAAACCTTAAATAACTTATATGTGGAGTCTAAAATATGATACAGGGAGTTCCCTGGCAGTCCAGTGATTAGGGTTTTGTCCTCCCACTGCAGGGAGCATGAGTTCAGTCCCTGGTCTGGGAAGTAAGTTCCTGCATGCTGCCTGGTGCAGCCAAAAAAAAAATATGAATCAAATGAGCTTATGTACAAAACAGAAAGAGACTCACAGACACAGCAAACAGATTTATGGCTACCAAAGGGTAAAGAGTTGAAGAGAGATGAAGAGGTTGGGATTAACATATATGCACTAGTATATATAAAGTAGATAAACAACAAGATCCTACTATGTAGCATAGGGGGAACCATATTAAAAATCCTGTAATAAACCATGATGGGAAAGAATATGAAAAAGAATCTATATATCTATATCTCTCCATGAACTGTAGCCTAACAGGTTCCTCTTTCCAAGGGATTTTTCAGGCAAGAATACTGGAGTGGGTTGCCATTTCCTTCTCCATCTCTATATACACATGTAACTGAATTACATTGCTCTAGCCTTGAAATTATCATGTTGTGAATTGACTATCCTTCAAAAAACCCCTTAGATATAATGAATAATCATAAAGTGAACCCTTGTGCAACGACTACCCAGGTCATGGGAAGGAGCATCTTCAGTTCTCCAGGAGCTCCTGTATCCAATCTGGATCCCATCCATCCCCCTACCATCTTGGCTGTTACAGCAGTTTTTACTTCCTGGCTTTTCTTCATAGTTGTGCTTCCTGTATATTCATTTCTAAACCAACATTTCGTTTTACCTGTTTTTGAACTTTTTATACAAATACAGGTAGGCTTTGTTTTTTGTTGTGTTTTACTTCATTGCAATGGTATGTAATTACATGCCTTAATTTTTATTATTGTAAAGCAGCATTTCAGTACATGAATTTACTCCATGCAGTGTATTTATTAATGGACGTTAGGCTTATTTCCAGTTTGGAGCTACTGTGGTGCTTAGATATCTTGTAAACTTCTTTTGGTCCCTGTGTGCATGAGTTTCTTCAGGGTATAGGTCTAGGAATGGACTTGCCTGTCGCAGGGTGTGTGCATCTTCACCAGATAATGCCAAACTGTCTTGCAAAGTATCTGTCACAATTTATATCCCACCAGCCATGCAGAGCATGCCCATTGCTCTGTATCTTATCCCTATATATGGTATTGTCAGACTTTTCAATTTTTACCAGTATGGTTTAGTGGCATATTCTTTCGTTGTGGCTTTAATTTGTATTTCCCTCTGAGAAAGAGGATGAGCATCTTTATATCTTAATGGGTCAGCAGAATTTCCTTCTTAGTGAAGAGCCATTTAAGTTTTGCTCACTTGCTTGCCTTTCTTTTTATGTCTTTGTTAAGTTTTGAACATTCTAGATATAATTCTTTGTTGAAAGTAAACTGTACTATAAAATCACAAACATTGAAGATTTATTGATTACAGTATTTTAAAAAATTCTTTGCCTTAGCACTAATAAGTAAGTAGAAACAGAATACTTAGAAAACAAAATTGTGTACATTACTTCAAATTAATTCTGTGCTTCCCTTCTTCTCTCCAGGCGTCATCATTGTCCCTAGTGCCGGTGTTGGCATTGTCCTGGGAGGCTACATTATAAAAAAATTGAAGCTTGGTGCAAGAGAATCTGCAAAACTAGCAATGATCTGCAGTGGTGTGTCTTTACTGTGCTTTTCAACCCTGTTTATTGTTGGATGTGAAAGTATCAATCTAGGGGGCATAAACATCCCCTACACGACAGGGTAAGTGTCTTGGAAGGGGGCATAAACATCCCCTACACGACAGGGTAAGACACTTGGAAAGTGTCTCCTCTCATCCTGGTTGTGATTCAGTTGCAAAACCCAGCGCTGCTTGGATCCCCGGGTCCGCCTTGTGCCCTTCCTTTGCACAGGGTTCACTGTGTCTCTGTCTCTGTCCTGGCAGTGCTGCACCCTCGATGGGCAGAGACCACGGTCTCTCAGTTATGTGTGTCTGTTTGGACCCTGGGCATATCTCCCATTGCATTTGGATCACAGTCCATGAGGAAGAAAGGCTTGTTGACTTAATGAAAACTGTTCTTTTTCTTTAATGTAAAGATTTGAATAGGTAATACATTCACATAATTTCAAAACAAAGTTCAGTGAAAATACAATGTACCTCAAGTCCTCTATCCCACTTCTCCCCAAAGACAAACCAGGGAGCCACTTTAATTCATTTCTTGTGTATCATTTCAAGGATATTCCTTATACAAGAAAGTGTGAATGTGTCTTTTCAGTGTTCCCTGATTTATATCCAAAAAGTAGCACCCTATACATACTTTTCTGGGCTTAATTTTTTTTAATGTAACAATATAGGTTGGAGATCTTTCTGTGTGAGTAATCATGTTGATGATGGTCAATGCATAGCTAACCCTTATGTTAACACTGTTACATGACAGGCATTCTTCTAACTGCTTTCTGTATATTAACTCATCTATCCTCACCAGCGGCACTAATTAGGTAGATACTGTTATCATCCTGATTTTACAGATGGCAAAACCAAGGTATACACACCTGTTCAGGCTGCGGTAAGTGAACACCATAGATTAGGTGACTTAGAAACAAGAGGAACTTATTTTTCACAGTTCCAGAGCTGGGAAGTCCAAGATCAAGGTGCTAGTAGATTCCATGTCTTGTGAGGGCCTGCTTCTTGGATCATCAATGGCTGTCTTTTGCTGTGTCCTCACATGGTGGAGGGGGTGAGGCTTCTCCTGAGGGTCCTTTTTATAAGGCTCTTACTAATTCCACTCGTAAGAGCCCCACCCTCATGACTGAATCACCTCCCAAAGATCTCAACTCCAAATACCATCAACATGGAGCATTAATTTTCAACACATGTGTTTTTCAGGGACCCAAACATTTGGTCTGTTGACTTAATGATCACAGGCAAGGATTACACAAGAAACATGTATAAAGCTCTCAGGTCTTCTGGCACAGAATAAGTGCTCAGAGATAAGTTAGCTATGGTTATTAGTCATCACTAATACATTAAGAATAATTTCCATCAAATTATTTTTACTGCAATTAGCAAACATAAATAGAATTTTTAAAATTTGTAAGAAAAACCCATCAGTCTCCTGATTAACCTTGCTTCCCATGGATGATAATTTAAAATTCTTTTTAGCTATCTCTTCTGGTATTTACCTCTGTATTTTTAAAGCATACTGTATAAATTAAGCAAACTGAGACATTATTTTTTACTTCCTGTCTTGGTAAATGAGAAGTTTAGCGTTTTCTTCCCAAGTTGCTCTCAAATTCTTTTTTGATATTTTCATGGTATGAGCATGACAGTATTGTTAGCAGCTGAGGTTCAAGCACTGTATCATGATTAGATTTCCTCTTTTGTACAGCAGTGAGTTTCCTGGAATTAAATCATCACTTTATTTTCATTTCCTTTGTTTTCTTTGAATTTGAATCTAGCTTCCCATATCCTCTGAAGACTCAAGAAATCTCAATGTTACTTTTTGCCCATCTGATGAACTCAGGAATACAGTCCCCCACCCCTTGGAGTCATTTGTATGGGATTTCTCTGGGACTGCTGCCCCACTTTCACCTGGGAATCCTAGATGCCTCTCTCTGTACTGATCCTTGGTTTTTTGGGATCTGTGAAGGTCTCTCTTTTGTCTTACTCCCTCATTTTATTAGAGCACATCTTCCAGTGGCTATAGGAAGCCTGTAAAGGTGGTTACTTTTTGAGATTTTTCATGAAATAGCCTTTTTAAAAAAAATTACGTTTTATTACCAAATTGGCTAGGTAAAAAATTTTGGATTGGATAAATCACTTTCACTAAAAAATCTTAAAGTTTTCATTCCATTGTTGTCTAATTTCTAATGCTGTTGTGGGAATTTTGGCCTTCCTTTTTCCCAGTCCTTGGTATGTGTCTTACTTTTCCTTCCTGGAAGTTTCTGTTTATTTCCAGTATTCCCAGATATCACCATGATACACTTTGGGGTGGATCTTTTTCTTTTCTTTTTTCTTTTTTTTATTGCTCTAAGCACTTGATGAACTTTAAATGTCTGGAGATCATGTTTTTCATTTCCATTTTTAACTTTTTAAAAAAATTCAGTGTTGATATTTTCTCCCCCACAGTTTTTTTTTTCCTCTCTTATTCCTCCTTCACTGATTCTCTCATTTTCTTAATCTTTACAGCTTATTTTATATCTAATTTTGGTCCTGTTTTTTGGGAAAGATTTCTTCAACTTTATTTTCCTAGCCTTCTGCTGAATTCTTTTTTAAAGCTATTGTGGTTTTTAGTTTCCAAAGTTCTCTCTTGATGTTTGTTCCCTACTCCTAGTCTTCTTGCTTCAATGGATGGGATAGCTTCTCTTATTTCTGCAACATTATTTAGAGTTTCTTTTCCTTCCTGAATTGTCTGTATCCTCTGAGTGCTTGCTTTCTATTTTGCTATCTCCCTTCTGTTGAAAGTTTCCCTCAAATTTCAAGCCAGCCTGAGCTTTCTCTCAGTATTAAAAAGTGTGAATTTAAAAGGCTGAGAAGTAGGGCTCTGTGTCTGAAGGTAGGGCTTGTCGTTTGGTGGATCTCACCACAGGGTACATGCAGGGAGACAGCTGGCATTTTCACTGTGGTGTTTGCTGTCAGAACCTGAAGTCTTACTTCTGAGGTGCTTCAACTCCTCAAGAGAAGGATACTCCTGTCTCTTGGCTGGGGCTGTGTTGTGGTGGGTTCAGGGTTTTAAGCCCAGCTGCTAGGCATTCTAGAGCTCAGGGTGAGGTGGTGACTGAATGGGGCCCAGGACCTACTGTTCATTTTGCAAATGAATTTTATTGAATTCCTCTATCATGATCCTAGCATCTCACCAAAGGGCTCCTTCATGTGGTGCTCTTAAGTACAGAGACTGGTTCATTTCCCTCAGAAAATAGAGGGATGGAGGAAGAAGTAGTCATCTGCTAAGTAGGTCAGGAAAGGGAATCTGCTCAAAACTGTATCATATTTGGACCATGAATTTCTTGTGTTGTTTGTCTTTGAGTTCCAAAGGCCTGTTCTTTCTCCTACTAAGGACCTTTATCTTGCCCGTATATATAAGTTCTCAATTATACTTTCTGGTTCATTAAATCCTTCTTTTTCCAGAAACTCTCCATAATCTTGTTTCAGCTGGACTGAATGCTCTTTTGCATAACTTATTTCCATGAACTTCCTTTCATAGATCTCAGTTGTACCCACTGGTAGTTGTCTATGTAGTTATTTATTTGTTAACTCTTCTTTCTGCCAGAAAAAAGTCCTTGGATAACTTCCTAGGGAAGGGTTCATGGTAAGAAAAGCTTTCTCAATCCGTAAGTTTATTAACATGTCTTTATTATTCTTTCACATTTAAATGGTAGTTAGAGTGGGTATAGAATTATAGGTTAAATATTTGTTTTTCTGAGAACTTTTAAACCATTGTTTGGCCATCTAGTGTTTTTATTTATTCATTTATTTTTGAGTTGCGCTGGGTCTTTGCTGCAAGTGGGCTTTCTCTAGTTGCGGTGAGCAGGGACTACGCTGTGTTGAGTTGCACAGGCTCCTCATTGTGGTGGCTTCTCTTGTTGTGGAGCACAGGCTCTAGGGCGCATGGATCCAGTACTTGCTGCTCATGTGCTTTAATTGCCCTTGGCATGTGGAATCTTCCCAGCGCAAGGACTGAACCCATGTCCCCTGCCTTGGCAGGTGGATGCTTATCCACTGTACCACCAGGGAAGTGCCTATTATCTGTCATTTAATGCTGCAGATACTTAACAAATTAAATTTCAATCCAAGTTCTCATCTCTCTGTGACCAGCTTTTGTTTGGAAGTTTTGAGGATATTTTGCATTCAAGGTGTTTTGAAATTTCATAAGGAATGCTCTGCCCTGTAATTTTGCCTTGAGAATGTCACCTTCTCAGAGAGACATTCCCCCTCCTGTCCAATCTAAAGAGCTCACTCCCCCCTTATCGTTTATCATATCACCTCTCTTTAGTTTCCTCATAGCACTTGCCACTATCTGAAATTATCTTGTTTACTTGCTTTCCTGTTGTCTTTTTTTCTCTGAAATATTAGCTTCTTGAGGACAGTTACGATAGTTGCCTACATAACATTTGCAGCCTCATTCTACAACAGGGCTTCCTGGTAGCTCAGCTGGTAAAGAATCTGCCTACAATGCTAGAGTCCTAGGTTCAATCCATGGGTTGGGAAGATCCCCTTGAGAAGGTAATGGCTACCCACTCCAGTATTCTGGCCTGGAGAATTTCATGGATCTATAGTCCATGGGGTTGCAAAGAGTTGGACATGACTGAGTGACTTTCACTAAAAAAAAAAAATGCATCTGCAACAGTGTTTGTTGAATGAATGAGTGAATGGATGCATGAATGTCTTGGCCTAGGGCTTTGTTCATTCATTGTATTAGATACTCTTGGAACTCTTCTAATCTAACACATGTCTTTTTAATTTCTTTTTTTTTTTTTACCTCAGGTAGATTTTCATCAATATCTTTAACTCATTCTCTCCTCTTCATTTTTCCCATGTTTTCCAGGGCACCTATTATTCAGATGTTGGAACTTATAGACTGGTTGCCTGTATGTTTAATTTGTTTTCTCCTATTTCATATGCTGTTTTCTATGATATTTCTCCAAAGCTGATTTTTATTTTTTATGTAAACTTAAAATTTTGAGAATAATTTTTCTCATTGTTGTATTGTGAGTGTTCCTTTTTCATAACATCCTGATGTTATTTTAACAAGAGTAATATCTTCTCAGATCTCTCTGTTCATATAATTCCAATTTTTTAACTTTGTTTCTTTGACTTATATTTTATCATTTAATTTTTTTTTTATTTTGGAAATTAGTAACTGTTTTAATAATTATGCTGTGGGCCTCATGGGCTATCTATTACTGGGTAAATGGTATTTCTACATACAAATTTGTTTTTATTCTATGGCTTGCTTCATTTTTTAATGTAAAACAAAAACATTCCTGAAATCTATTATTATCAACTACTTATAAATCTGAGTTCAACCTTTTGCTATTCAATATCTATTATTTAAGGTCAAGAGGAGAAAGGGGTGACAGAGGATGAGATGGTTGGATGGCATCACTGACTCAATGGACATGAGTTTGAGCAAACTCCGGGAGACAGTGAAGGACAGGGAAGCCTGGTGTGCTGCAGTTCATGGGATCTCAGAAAGTCAGACATGATTTAGTGACTGAACAAAAAAAACAATCTATTATTTAATTTCTACATTCCCATTATATCCAAATTTTTAAAAATTGAAATATAATTGATTTACAATGCTGTATTAGTTTCAAAGTGATTCAAAGTGAAAGTGAAGTTGCTCAGTCGTGTCTGACTCTTTGCGACCCGTGGACTGTAGCCCACCAAGCTCCTCCGTCCATGGGATTCTCCAGGCAAGAATACTGGAGTGGGTTGCCATTTCCTTCTCCATATCATTTAATTTTAAAGGTCAATTTTTCTGTTTGTTTACTCTAGGTTTTACAGGTTGACAAGACTCATCTAGCATCATTCAGGTTATATGTCCCCTTCTCTTCCCCACCTCCTTTCATGCAAGAATGAGGGAATTTTATTCTGGGTTGTCTATATCTAAGGTAGAAGCTTAACTCTTAAAATGTTTTCCTATTTCTTTTGAAGAAGAGCTTTTTGATGAATTTCAGAGCTCTGCATTGGGGATGCAGGTATGTGGATATGAGAATGGAAAGGCCCACTGATTCAGTTTTTTTCCCTCAGATCTCCAGTGAGTCCCATTGTTTTCAGCTTTGTGGTTGGATTTTGGCTGCTGTTGGATTTGGGTTCATAGCTTTGTAGAGATTCCATGGGGTAGGCTGGCTTCTCTCCAAGGTGATATCTGCTCATTTCACAGGACCCTTTGCTTATCCACTTGAGTCTGGTGTCACTCTTTCCATTTCTTTTTGCAAGCTCGATCCTTTTTCATCATACTTACTTTTAAGTGCTTTCTCAGAAGAGATGGAAGGCAGATTCCATGTCTTATCTGCTTTTAAATTGCAAGTCCCCTCAAGACTTCTAAAGCTTTTGCTTAAACCCACATTAGTCTGGCCAATCCTGAATTAACTGATTCTGGACTCCCCAGCACTACTGGGAAAAAATTATATAATTGTGCTGATTGGCTCCATTACAAATTTATGAGTTCCATTCTTAGCAGGCCCTCATCTTTGCTGAGCAATCCATTTACTTGGCCCTAGTCAGCTTCCTCTCCTATGCCCTGCATTGGTGGTTCCATTTTAAAAAATTTCTTTCTTCAAATTTTTTACCTTAACCTTACCTTGCTTTTCTTGTCAGACAACCCAGTGTGCCTTATTAGTGAGAAAACTGAGGTCCCAAGAAAGAATTCCTTGAATTTGTCTCCCCTCTCGTTCCTTGGTCAAAGGTAGTATTATTTTCAAAGGCAAGTACTTGTACCATCGTTTCCTAGCTGTGTGACCTTGTAAAAAATAATCTAATATTGTTGACTCTTGGTTTCCTCGTATATAAAATGGAATTAATGTCATTCATACCTGGTTGTAAGCATAATTAAAGTAAAACACATGTGATTGAAAGAATTAAAATACTGCAGAAGTGTAACAAATGAAAAGTCAATGTTTCCTTCCTCCATCCTGAACCTCTAGTTTGAAGCATTTAAATATTATAAACAAATGTTTGTAGCTTTGATATTGAGAATTATGTACAGGAAGATATTTCCCAGAATCCAGCACTTAGTATATGTTGAAAAAAGTTAGTTTCTTGGCTTTACTGCCTTCCTTTCTAGATTACGCAAAGCAATTCTTTTTTTTTTTTTTTCCCCTATTTGAAAGATTAACGAATGTCTGGCACCTACCTTTGTGCTGGGACATTACTTAAATAGTGATGCTGAAATTAGTAAGATGTAAATAAACATTGTAATTATCTAAATCCATGACTTATGGTATACTTTTTCTCATTTAATTGTATTCAACAAAGAGAAACTTGATTAGAGTGCCAGGGATTGCTGCAAGGGTCCATTCATTCTAGTATTTGCAGCCTGACTTCATCAAAATTTATTAAATTGGTGGAAGAAAAACCCAGTTTCCTTGGAGAATTCCTCTGGTTCCCCAAATACTTCTAGGAAGAGAATTAAAGTTGAATGGGTGGTACAGCTGCACAGGTTTGACACTTTCAGACACTTTGTGTGAAGAATCATGGGGCCCTTTCTCCATACAGGGAATGGGCTACATTTCAACCTCTCCTTGCTCCCTTGGCTGGGTGCTTTTGTGCAGTGCACAACATGTTCATCAGTACATGGTTGGCCTGCCTAGTAAAAACAGCTGTGCTTGATTTTGAGCTTGCATGTGGGATTTTTCTCCTTTAGAGCTGATAGAGAGATGAAGGGAGTGGTAGTGAAGAGAGGAGCCCTTGTTAGACACCCGTTGGGCTCAGGGATGGTGATTGGCAGTCGTACATATCTTTTCTATACACTGCCTACTATATCACTTTGCTGTATATGTTATTAGCAACATGTTTCAGTTAAAGAAACCAAGGCTTAGAGAGTCAACGATTTGACCAAAGTCATCAGTTAATAATGAGTGGAACAGAATGAAACCAGATTATCTATTTTAGAGCTGTTGTCCTTTCTGAGCCGTACACTGAGGTGCTGTTTCACACTTTGCATTCCATGTAGGCACATATCTGAGTGCACACATCACCTCTTTACTCAGAAAACTGTAGAGAACGCATCCGTTTCTTTCACTAGTGTACCACTACATGGCCTTGCCGCATCCTCACTGTGTGAGTATGGCAGATTAATCATCTCTGCGCTCGGTTTCCACATCTTTAGGGTGAGGACGTGGATAGTATTAACACTGTTGAATTGCTCTGAAGATTGAATAAGGTACTTGGCAAATTCCTTAACCTCTCTGTACCTCAATTTCCTCATAGTTAAGGTGGGCTAATAATAGTAACGATCTCTTAAAATTATAGAGAGGCTAAAATGGAATAAAACCTACAATAATAAGCAATTGTTAAATAATTCTTTGATGTTATTTTTATCATTTTAAATAGGAGGAGAAAGGGATTCAGAGGGATAAAATAACTTGCTTAAAGTCACACAACTAGAAAATGATAGAGCTAGGATTTGGATTTTGAATGTGATGTTTTTGCTTATTAAACTGTCCAGAAAGAAGAAAAGAAACATAAAGAAGGAAGCACAATATAAAAAGCCAATTC
Organism: Budorcas taxicolor; assembly: GCF_023091745.1. Taxonomy (NCBI): domain Eukaryota; kingdom Metazoa; phylum Chordata; class Mammalia; order Artiodactyla; family Bovidae; genus Budorcas; species Budorcas taxicolor. The sequence continues at coordinate 46,844,017 of NC_068923.1, read as the reverse complement.
CATTTATTAAGGTTTGTATGACAAGCTCCAGGCTCACCAACATGGTGAATTTTCTGACATTAAAGTAGTGAATGACTAACCCATCTTTGAATTAGCATCGAGTACTCAAGAGATACCTAAGTTCCTGGGATGCAGCTGGGATGTTTTAGGAGGATGAACTTTTCCTGTTGAGCCTAAATGGAGTCACTGTTTTGTTTGTTTGTTTATTTGTAGAATGAACCTGATGTGTTATTAGTGGTTCCCTTAGAAAATTCAGATTTGATAGCCAAGATGTAGAGACAACCTCAATGGCCCATCAATGGATGAATAAAATGTCATAGAAATATTTATAATATATAAATGTCTATACATATAATGGAAAATGATTCAGCCTTTAAAGTGAAATTCTGTAATATGCGACAGAATGGATGAATCTTGAGTGCATTATGCTAAGTGAAATAAAGAATCAGAGAGACAAATATTGTGCAATTCCACTTACAGGAAGTATCTAAAATAGTTAAATTCATAGAATGAAAATGCAGAATAGTGGTTGCCAGGGTCTGGGTGAGGGGGAAATATGGAGTTACTAATCAATGGAAACCACATTTCAATAAAGCAAGATGAATAAGCTCTAATGTTGATGATGCCAAAAGGAGGCAAGCCCACTTCACTAAATGGCCCTGGACAATCCTTCCCACCGCACAAAACATCAGGTCTCCAATTTCCTTTATCTTCTGAATTTAGAGAGAAGTGTCTTTACAAGGGGATTCCCTGGTAGCTCAGTGGTAAAGAACCTGTCTGCCAAGTAGGAGCAGGCGGGTTCACTGCCTGGGTCAGGAAGATCCTGGAGAAGGGAATGGCAACCCACTCCACTATTCTTGCCTGGGAAATCCCATGGACAGAAGAGCCTGGCAGGCTACAGTCCATGGGGTCACAAAGAGTCAGACACTACTGAGTGCTCACTGATGCACACGCATCTTTATGAGACAGACAGACACTGAAAACTGCTAAACTTTGGTCCAAATACTCCGTGTGTTTGCTGGTCATTTAAACAGTAATTTTAACCTTGTCATTCCATATAGATCCTATTAAAGATTTATTGACTTCCCTTCAAAATAAGTCTTCATTTTTCTAAAAACAGTACCGACAAAAAAAGTGAGTAAGCTCTAGACATCTGCTGTATAGCTTTAGTCAACGATTCTGTATTGTACACTTAAAATTTTGTTAAGAGGGTAGATATCTCATGTTAAGTGTTCTAACCCCAAGAAGGCAAAATTGAAGGTAAAAAAAAATTCAGATTTGAGAGTGTGATCGTTTTTCATCACGAAAGATCCTAGTAGCTCTAGATAGTATCCTGGCCCACTTCTAACTCAAGTAATTACATCTGCTTCCCCAGCACTCAAAATGTCCCTGCAGTTTTAATTAAGAAATGGGGTTTGCTTTCCCTCTGTGTCACTGAACTGTGTTTCACGCAGGTGTGTCCTAGTCATTTTGTAGCCAAAAGAGTGAAAACTGTAGCTTAAGCAATACTTTGTGTGTGTATACTCACTCAGTCGTGTCAGACTCTTTGTGATTCCCATGGGCTCTAGCCCACCAGGTTCCTCTGTCCATGGAGTTCTCTAGGCAAGAATACTGGAGTGGGTTACCATTTCCTACTCCAAACCAATACTTCATATAAACACATTGTATAGTGTGAGTTACTTGCTCTTTACCTTCAAAAATGTGTTCAAATGAGGTTAAGTCTGATGTCCATTTACAAAATTTTTCAACAGTACTAAGTCTGATAAATCACTTAATAATTCTTGCCTTATTATCTTTCGTCAATGTCATATTTTTGAACTTAAACTAAAGTCTATTATATCATCTTCTGATTTTGAGACTTGTTTTCTAGGGATGATTTCTTGAGCTATGACATGATGAAGAAGCATTTTCTATTTTCTGAGTTCAGCAGTGACTGTTGGATGGAGTGGGTGTGCCTGCCCACAGGTCCAAAATCTCAGGGACTGGGGTATTCTCCTGAAGTTACTTCTCTTAATATAGTTTCATTGTGCCGAGGTTAAGACTATAGAAATTAAATACAGTCTGTTAATTCAGATCTTTGCTGAAAGGTATATTTCATCATCTTTGTCACCACTCCTGAACTTGCCATCCTGCCACTATTTATTTTAAATATTTTTATTTAATTGGAGAATAGTTGATTTATAGTGTTGTGCTAATCTCTGCTGTACAGCGAAGTGACTCACTTACACACCTATAAATGTTTTTAAAAGCATTCCTTTCCATTATGGTTTATCACAGGATATTGAATCAGCATAGAGAACAGACTTGTGGTAGCCAAGGGGGAGGTGGTGGGGGAGGAGTGGACGGGGAGTGGGGGTGGACGGGGAGTTGGGGATTAGCAGATGCAAACGATCTTGTACAGAATGGATAAACAACAAGGTCCTACTGTATAGCACAAAGGAGCATATTCAACACACTGCCACTATTTAGATAGTATTATTCTACTACCGGCCCTTGGGTGACTAGCATTTCTAGTCAGCGCATTCCTGATTTCTCTTAACTAAACCATTCAGACAGTTTAATGCTCTAAAGTTTTTTTTTTCTATTGCTTTTTTTGGGGGTGCCATTCCAGATCTTTTATCTATTATAACTAATTTTAAAGGAAATTCCTCAAAAATAGAGAACAGTTTACTTAAAGGATCTTATATATGTCTATGTATAGGTATATGTATTTCTGGTTATCTTGAGTGAGTGAGTGAAGTTGTGTCCAACTCTTTGCGACCCCATGGACTGTAGCCCACCAGGCTCCTCCATCCATGGAATTTTCTAGGCAAGAGTACTGGAGTGGGTTGCCATTTCCTTCTTCAGGCGATCTTCCTGACTCAGGGATTGAACTCTGGGTCTCACACATTGCAGGCAGACGCTTTACCGTCTGAGCCACCAGGGAATCCTCTGGTTATCTTGGCTACTTCTATTATTAGACCTACAGTTAATTTCTAGCTGCAAGTATGTGATTTTATCTATTTTTGGCTCTACTTGGGAGATACAAACCCAATTTGTTTTCATTTTAAGAGTATCGAGAGGGTAAAAAATACAGCAGATTTTCTTTCCAGTGAGTTTTTAAGTTTTGTGACTGAGATCTAAAAATATCGTAGGAACTCTATAAAACTATATAACATCTGTTTAAGCACACTAAACCTGAACCTATGACTATTGTTAAACTCAGGACTAAATTTGCCATTTATAACCTCATATTAACATAGTCAATAGAGAATGTTTATCATGTAATGTTAGCAGGAAAAACAGAATTTAGAACACTCTGAAATCATGATAACAATATGTTATTAACATTAATTTGTATGCCAACTGAAAAAACAGTGAAAGAAGGTAATACACTAACCGCGTAATGGTGGATGTTTCTGGATTATAGCATTACTGTGTGAGTTTAATTTCATCTTTCAGTCCTTTTGTATTTTCCAAAATTTCTGCAATGAATATGTATTACTTTAAAAATAAAGGCATTTCAAAACGTTATACAGAGGATACATCATTTTATTAAAAGTTATTCTGGATTTAAAGAGATGGTTTGTATAAGTTGTAGTGTTTTATATGTAAATTTCTAGTTACACCTGGTTTGAATTTGTTAACTACGAAGCTAAAAGAAGCTTTAACAATAAAAAGAATGACTGTGTACAGTAATGGTCTTTTATGACTGTAGTTCTTGGGGAAGTATAAGCTATCCATGTGAATTATCTCATTTTCTTCTGTGTTGATTATGTCTCTCTTGCCTCCTGTAGGCAAGAGGGGCATTGACAGCCATTGACTCTTAGGTTTGGCTCAAGGGTCAGGTGGTCCAGTTGGTAAAGAATGCGCCTGCCAACACAGGAGTCACAAGAGATGTGGGTTCTATCCTTGGGTCGGGAAGATCCCCTGGAGTAGGAAATGGCAACCCACTCCAGTATTTGTGCCTGGAAAAATTCCATGAATAGAGGAGCTTGGCGGGCTACAGTCCATGGGGTTGCGAAGAGTCAGACAAGTCTGAGCTCACGCTTGTGTGCACATGCACACACACACACACGCACCCCCCCCCACACACACGCACACCCCCCCCCCCCCCACACACACACAGAGTTACTAAATATTAGGCAGGAAACTGGATCCCCATCTGAGTGAGTGAGTGAAGTCGCTCAGTCGTGTCCGACTCTTTGCGACCCCCTGGACTATAACCTACCTACCAGGCTCCTCCCTCCATGGGATTCTCCAGGCAAGAGTACTGGAGTGGGTTGCCATTTCCTTCTCCAGGGGATCTTCCCTACCCAGGAAACGAACCTAGGAGACGGTTTAACCTTTGAGCCACCAAGGAAGCCCTAGTTTTCCAATATTTCTCAGTAGGAGTAGGTGAGAAAACGACATCTTTTTTTTAAAAAAAGAAAATCATCACGAAGGCCTTTTGTGCTCTTTGTGCTACTTTTCTTCCTTCCGGCTTCTGCCCTGTCTAGATAAAGAAAGCACACCAACATCGCAGTGCCTGTTATATGCTAGGAACACGCTGGACCCTGGACATCTATTTACTCATCTAATCTTCCACAAGAACCCTGGCATATGGATAGCCTGATCCTTATTACACAAATGAAATCTCTCTAGATTTGTTTGTGGTGCTTGAGAATTGTGGATATGGAGTTGAACCCACTCTTATATTTTGGTCTTGCCACACAGCTTGTGAGATCTTAGTTCCCTGACCAGGGATTAAACCTGTCTTCAGCAGTGAAAGTACGGTGGTCCTAACAACTGGACCGCCAGGGAATTCCCTAAACCAGTTCCTGACTCTTAACGCTTAGGCACAGTGAGAACTAAGTGCCAGGAAAGCCACAGTAGAGGAAGAAGGAGCAGAACGCTCAAGCTGAAGTGTGGCCACTTACACAGAACTGTTGTTCAGTCACTCAGTAATGTCCAACTCTTTGAGACCTCATGGACTCAGAGAGCCCTGTCCTGCACCATCGCCCGAAGCCTGCTTAAACTCACGTCCATTGAGTCAGTGATGCCATCCAACCATCCCATTCTCTGTCATTCCCTTCTTTTCCTGCCTTCAATCTTTCCAAGCATCAGGGTCTTTTCAAATGAGTCAGCTTTTCACATCAGGTGGCCAGCGTATTGGAGCTTCAGCTTCATCATCAGTCCTTCCAGTGAATAGTCAGGATTGATTTCCTTTAGGATGGACTGGTTGGATCTCCTTGCAGTCCAAGGGACTCTCAAGTGTCTTCTCCAACACCACAGTTCAAAAGCATCAATTCTTCGGTGCTCAGCCTTCTTAATGGTCCAACTCTCACATCCATTCATGACTACTGGAAAAACCATAGCTTTGACTAGATGGCCTTTGTTGGCAAAGTGATGTCTCTGCTTTTTAATGTGCTGTTTAGCTTTATCATAGCTTTCTTCCAAGGAGCAAGAATCTTTTAATTTCATGACTGCAGTTACCATCTGCAGTGATTTTGGAACCCAAGAAAATAGTCTGTCATTGTTTTCATTGTTTCCCCGTCTATTTGCCATGGAACCAGATGCCATGATCTTGTTTTTTTTGAGTGTTGAGTTTTAAGCCAATTTTTAACTCTCCTCTTTCATCTTTATCAAGAAGCTCTTTAGTTCCTCTTCATTTTCTGCCATAAGGGTGGTGTCATCTGAGTTACTGATATTTCTCCCGGCAATCTTGATTCCAGCTTGTGTTTCATCCAGCCTGGCATTTCACATGATGTACCCTGCATATAAGTTAAACAAGCAGGATGACAATATACAGCCTTGACGTACTCCTTTCCCAGTTTGGAACCAGTCTGTTGTTCCATGTCTGGTTCTAACTGTTGCTTCTTGATGTGCATACAGGTTTCTCAGGAGGCAGAATTTGTTGTGATCCACACAGTCAAAGATTTTGGCATAGTCAAAGAAGCAGAAGTAGATGTTTTTTCTGGAGCTCTTCTGCTTTTTCTTTGATCCAACGGATGTTGGCAACTGATCTCTGATTCCTCTGCCTTTTCTAAATTCAGCTTGAACATCTGGAAGTTCTCCGTTCACATACTGTTGAAGCCTTCCTTGGAGAATTTTGAGCATTACTTTGCTGGAGTGTGAAATGAGTGCAATTGTGTGGTAGTTTGAACATTGCTGACATTGCCTTTCTTTGGGACTGAAATGAAAACTGACCTTTTCCAGTCCTGTGGTCACTGCTGAGTTTTTCAGATTTGCTGGCATATTGAGTTGCAGCACTTTCACAGCATCATCTTGTAGGATTTGAAATAGCTCAGCTGGAATTCCATCACCTTCACAAGCTTTGTTCATAGTGATTGTTCCTAAGCCCACTTGACTTTGGACTACAGGTTGTCTGGCTCTAGGTGAATGATCAGACCATCGTGATTATCTGGGTCATGACGATTTTTTTTTGTATAGTTCTTCTGTGTATTCTTGCCACCTCTTTTTAATACCTTCTGCCTCTGTTAAGTCCACACCATTTCTGTCCTTTATTGTGCACATCTTTGCATGAAATGTTCCCTTGGTATCTCTAATTTTCTTGAAGAGATCTCTAGTCTTTACCATTCTTTTTCCCCTCTCTATTTCTTGCATTGATCACTTAGGAAGGCTTCTTATCTCTGCTTGCTGTTCTTTGGAACTCTGCATTCAGATGGGTGTATCTTTCCTTTTCTCCTTGGCCCGCTGCTTAGATTAAATCACTGTCTGTTTTATTGTTGTAGGTGTGTGCTCAGTCGCTTGGTCGTGTATGACTCTTTGCGACCTCATGGACTATATAGCCTGCCAGGCTCCTCTGTCCATGGAATTTTTCAGGCAAGAATACTGGAGTGGGTTGCCATTTTCTTCTCCAGGGGATCTTCCCGACCCAGGGATTGAACCCATGTCTCTGGCATCTCCTGCACTGGCAGGCGGATTCTTTACCCCTGAGCCCCCTGGGAAGACATTTATTGTTGTATATTACTATAAATAAGCATCAATCCTTAAGCAGTTGATTTAATGAAGATTAGGCAACAAGCTTGCTCTTCTTTCCTGTTTTTTGTTCATTTTGGTCTCCCTGTGGCTAGTTTTCTTAAAGCTTCAATGATGGTAGGGCATGTCATTATACCTCTCACAGTTTCCTAGGCTCTGAAATTAGTCAGTTATCTTAGTTAAACTCAGAAATTCCTCCCATCTCTCTAATTCTATTATTCCATGATTTTTATAGTAATGTGTCATGTGTGACTCAGGTTTCCAGCTTGGACCATGCAGTTATAAGGCATTTGTTAGTGAGTCCTTGTACCTGACATGGAAAGAACACTTACATGGACCTTGAGTCAACATGAGCCTCTTGCTTGCAAGGCTGACTTGTCGGAGATTTTTTGCTTACTGGAAAGGTGATACCGTCCCTTTGCACAAGGATGAGTGTGGATCCTACAGTGCTATTGCATTGTGTTCTCCCAGGACAGGCTCGGCTCAGCTAATAAGAGGTTGCTTGGTGTGACTCAGATTTCAACACTTGCACTATTATTATAATCCAGTCTGTCTTCTGGAGCCTAAGTTATAGTGAAATAAGACATTATTATTCTTTCTTTTAAAAAATAATTTATTTATTTATGACTGTGCAGGGTCTTCATTGCTATGCACGGGCTTTCTCTAGTTGTGCTGAGCAGGGGCTACTCTCTGGTTGTGATGTGTGGGCTTCTCATTGCTGTAGCTTCTCTTGTTGAGGAGCACGGGCTTCAGTAATTGCTGGTAGGGGCTCAGTGGTTGCGGCTCCTGGGTTCTAGAGCACGGGCTCAATAGTTGTGGCGCACGGACTTAGTTGCTCCACGGCATGTGGGATCTTCCCGGGTCAGGAATCAAACTCGTGTCTCCTGCATTGGCAGAAAGAAAGTAAAAGTGTTAGTCGTTCAGTCGTGTCTGACTCTTTGCTACCCCTTTCTAGCCTGCCAGGTTCCTCTGTCCCTGGAATTCTCCAGGCAAGAATACTGGAGTGGGTTGCCATTCACTTCTCCAGGGGATCTTCCTGACCCAGGGATTAAACCCAGGTCTCCCGCATTGCAGGCAGATGCTTTAGCCTCTGAGTTACCAGGGAACCCTGACAGTATTATTTTTAAAAATAATTTTTGAATCAGTGCAGTGTAAAGGATTAACTGTGTCAGCATCTCTCTTTTTTTTTTTTTTGTACCATTATGGCCTTTCCCACTGCTTTTATTTGTTGTTTCTTTTGATTTTGTTAAAACTTTTGATACTCCATCATTTCTTTGTATCAGACATCATGATCTCAAGAGCAGAGCAAGTGTACCCAGGGGTGACCTGGGACTGTGCCTTTTGTTTCCAGAACTCAGGAAATCTTTTGCCTTCCTGTCATCATGTGTGTCGACATTCTCTTTAGATTCCTTTCTCTTGAGTGAACATACCCACAAAGGAGAGGTATTTGGAATCTGTGGCTGTCATAAATGAATACAAAGCATGCTGTTAATAAGAAATTCCTTGTGACTTCTAAATAGGCATAGTAATAACCCTACTGTATGGATTTGAAGCCTATCATTTTTAGTGACTATGCATGCAGGCATGAAAATTCCTTTTATTAGATCATGGCTTGCAACTTGGCTCTTGAGGAACTAGTGAAGAGCAATGCACAAAGAATATGTTTTATGTGATGCCAGTTAAAATAGCACTAGTCAGCCTTATAATGAATCATTTGACCTCCTTGGACATCCATTTCATCATCCATGAAATGTGGAAACAGGTCTAGAACAGAGTTTCTCAGATCAGTATACAGTACTGAGATTTGGGTTAGTTTATTCTTTCTTGTGGGGCCAGGGCTGTTCTGGGTATTGTTGGGTTCTTTATATATATCTATATATTTAGATTGAGGGCAGGAGGAGAAGGGGACGACAGAGGATGAGATGGTTGGATGACATCACTGATTCAATGGACATGGGTTGGGTGGACTCCGGGAGTTGGTGATGGACAGGGAGGCCTGGTGTGCTGTGGTTCATGGGGTCGCAAAGAGTCGGACACAACTAAGTGACTGAACTGAACTGAACTGATATACATATTTAAGATTTCTTTGATGTGGGCCACTTTTAAAGTCTTTGTTGAATTTGTTATAATATTGCTTCTTTTTTATGCTTTAGGGTTTTCTTTGACCCCAAGGTGTGTGGGATCTTAGTTCTCCAACCAGGGATCGAATCTGCCACCCCTACACTGGAAGGTGGTCTTAACCACTGGACCACCAGGGAAGGCCCCTATTGGATGTTTAGAAGCAATCCTGGCCCCTACCCACTAGATGTCAGTAGCACCCCTCTAGTCGTGATGAACAAAAATGTCTCTCGACACTGCCAAAATTGCCCCTGTGGAGAACTACTGGTTTAGAATCACCTTTTAAAGGTATATTCAAACTGTCAAATGGTATGATTCAAAATATCAAGCATTGTGGTATTATGAACATAATAATTACGAGTGCTAAGTCGCTTTAGTTGTGTCCGACTCTTTGCAACCGTATGGACTATAGCCCACTAGGCTCCTCTGTCCATGGAACTCTCCAGTTAGGAATACTGGCATGGGTTGCCATTTCCTCCTCCAGGGTATCGTCTTGACTTAGGGATCAAGCCTGTGTCTCCTATGTCTCCTGCACTGGCAGATGGGTTCTTTACCACTAGCGCCACCTGGGAAGCCCAATAATTACGAGTCTTGTGATAAAAATTACTTCAGTGGAGGGATGGGAATGACCAGAGTTTATTTTACTTTTCCCTCTTTGGAAGGCTTTCTTGATAAAGTTTAAATATTGCTATGAGTTTGTTCCTTTTGTTCAAGTTTGATGACTCAGTTATCGAGGTGCGAGGGAGGCTACAGGAGAAAAGCCTTTGAACAAACAACAGGAGGCTTCTGGGTGAATGGTTTCTGAACATAGTCATTAAAGGTAAATCCTAGCACATGACTAACACTCTTAAATATCTGTTGAATGAATGGATGATGAGTAGCTGGACAGGTGAATGAAATCTGCCATTTCCAGCCCATGTGGCTTTAGGAACAGTATTTCATGAGTGACACCTAAAAACGGTGGCTTTGAAAGTGAAAGAAGGAGGTCATTGGATGTGAGAACTCAGAGCCCCTTCATCCTTCCGTGGGTTCCCTCTGGGTACCTGGCTGCCTCTGCCTTTCCTTAGCCATCTCCTTATGCTTCTCCCTCTGGCCCTATATATCCTTACTTGACTTTTTTGCCCTGAACTGATTTTATTCGCGTTTTCCACATTGCATCATTTCTTTGAATCAGAAATCATGATCTCATGAGAAAATAGAATCTATCGTGTTTGCCGGTGAGTCCGCATCTACTCATTCTTTTCTTAACGCTTTTGGCAGGGCTGGGTCTTCGTTGCTGGGTGTGGGCCCTAGTTTCGGGGGCGGGCAGGTACTCTCTAGTGGCAGTGTACGGGCTTCTTGTTGTGGTGGCTTCTCATTGAGGAGCACAGGCTCTAGGGCACATAGACTCAGTAGTTGTGGCGCACGGCTTTGTTGCCCCTCTGCTTGTGGAATCTTCTCAGACCAGGGATCAAACCCATGTCCCATGCGCTGGCAGGCGGATTCTTAACCAGTGGGCCACTAGGGAAGTCCCACATCTGGGCATTCTTGAGGGAAGGAGAGTTTAATTGTTCTTCTCTGGTTGTCTGAATCAAACCAGTGCTCTGATTGCTGATGGTCTTCAAAAATCCACCTTCTTTTGATATTCTAGAGTCCCTTGTCTTTCTTTGATAATTTATTCCAGAGCAAAGGCTTTTGGTCAAAGGAACTGGTGTTGACACCTCTGATTGATGGATTCCGTATTAATGTCCTCATCACAATATTATTAATTTGGCACAAAAATATTTCTTCCATTTTACAGTTAAAGAAATTGAGGCCTCAATTTGTTACGATATAGAGCCAAGTGTCTGCAGTGAGTGAGTAGTTTAGTTCTATGAAGGTTAGAACTTCTGAGCTCAGATTAGCAAGATGGAGGGTGGAATTGAGGCATGATAAATAATATGAAACAAATGTACTAAGTCTGTAGTATGGGAAAATCGAAAAATGTTTTCTTTCTGTTCTGTTTTAAAGTCACAGAAATAATTGTCTAGGGTGCTACTTTCTGGTACCATGGCTTTGATTTCATGGGGACATATTCTCTAAAACGGACACCTTACTTAACATCAGGAACTGTCCTATGAATTTTATTTTGGCAAACGTTAACGGCTCATGATCTGCTTCTCTCTCTTAGGCCCTCTCTGACCATGCCGCATAGGAATCTGACAGGAAGCTGCAATGTTAATTGTGGCTGTAAAACACATGAATATGAGCCAGTCTGTGGATCGGATGGAATTACATACTTTAACCCTTGTCTGGCTGGCTGTGTTAATAGTGGGAATGTGAGCACCGGGGTGAGTATATTTCACAAGCTTCTGTAGTGTTAGATTTTGTTTGCAAACAGAAGGCTTCAGTCTCCCTTTTCCAAAAACTTCGAACAAGATACAGGCTATTTTCTGTCAAGGGCTTTCCAGGAGGCTCAGTGGGTAAAGACTCCTCCTGCCACGCAGGAGGCACAGGAGGTGCAGGCTTGGTTCTTGAGTCGGGAGGACCCCCTGGAGGAGGGCGTGGCAACCCACTCAGCATTCTTGCCTGGAGAATCCCATGGACAGAGGAGCCTGGCGGGCCACAGTCCATGGGGTCACAACGAGTTGGACACGACTACAGCAACTGAGCATGAATGCACATGTGCTTCTGTCAAAAACCCAGAGGAAAGGAAATTATGCAATAAATACTATTATTTTATTTCCCAGGGATAATTGGGGTTTGTTAATATCGTGCTCTGATTCCACATCATTCCCCTCTAGTGACTTCCTGTGCCAACCCAGTGAAACTTGATAAGGTTGAGTGCTGGATGTCTCCTTTGCTGCCCCAACAGGGCCCTTGTGATGATGGATGTGAAGGTCGAGATGACCATGCTCTGTGCTGCCAGAAGAGAATAGGAGAGCACCTCCCCTGCTCAGAGCCTGTGAACATGGGCAGTGGCCATTTTTCATAGACTATCAATTCAGATTTTTTTTTTAACGTTCAGCGTAAAGTTATTTCTGTCAGTTCAAGAATAGGGTATTTTGAGAATTCACTTTCCTGTGAATTATAAATAGGCAGTAATACTGTGGGAGAAGGTTTTCATATTCTACTCGTTCTTTATTGAGCCTGGTTCCATTCTTTGCATAATAACAGACTGTAGGCGGCTGCTTTCATTGAAAGGTTAAGGTGCCTTTGTTTGTTCTGTGCAGGTGATATGGGATGATACCGTTGACTGCGTGTCTTGGGGATGTCATATTTGATCTCTGAGTTTTAAACTATGGTGATGAATTGAGATTCCTCTTGCTGGCTCCTCATTATATAACTGGTGAGCTGCAGGGTGTGACTGAATTGAAAGGGACAATGAGACCTGCTCTTCAAATGAGGGCCACAGACCAGAGGACTTACTCCCCCCCAGGGAAGGACTTAGCCACTGAGTCCTCTGGTCTGTGGCCCTCATTCATACGAAGAGGCCCCCAGTCCTTGGAGCACAGGCGGCCACACAGCTCCCCATCTTCATATTTGTGCCTCCTGCTTCTCTGGGTGGCTGAGAGGTCACCATGACAGTGAGCTCAGCTGATGTCCATTCAGTAAAAGCAGCATAATAGGCAGAAAGGTCCATTGGCTGTTTCGTTTGAGACATCTTTTGAGTCCCTTTTTTAGCTGGTTTCAAAAGAAATAACCAGTGGTACATTTACTAGTGTTGGTACTGAAGTCGTTATGGTTGCATTGTGAATTCTCTGCATTTATTTAACAGATATTTACATTTGATCCTACACTGTTTCAGGGTTTTGCTAAGCACTCTGGTGAGCACAAATGAAAATAAGGTTTAGTTCCTGTTTTCCAGGGGCTTCTCTGTTTGGAGAGCCCAAGAATGAACATCCATTGAAACAGCATCTGATTATGACCCCAAATGAGGATATGGAACTTGGCTGTACTTGTGCACAGTTGCATCAGACTCTTTGCAACTCCATGGACTGTAGCCCGCCAGACTCCTCTGTCCCTGGGATTTTCCAGGCAAGAATACCAGAGTGGGTTGCCATTTCCCACTCCAGGGGGTCTTCCCAACCCAGGGGTTGAACCTCAGTCTCCTGCACTGGCAGATGGGTTCTTTTCCACCTCACCACCTGGGAAGCCCTTATGGAACATGACTAGTATAGAATTGAGTATTGGAGGCTTCTGATCAAAGTTTATACAACCCTGAGCAGCAGATTTTGATGTACATGACTAATATAGAATTGAATATTGGAGGCTTCTGATCAAAGTTTATACAACCCTGAGCAGCAGATTTTGATGTACATGACTAGTATAGAATTGAGTATTGGAGGCTTCTGATCAAAGTTTAAACAACAACCCTCAGCAGCAGATTTTGATGTTGTTAGATGCACTTTTTGAATCCTTACTGTTAAAATGAGGAAGATATTTTCTTCCCTTTTTTCTTTTTTGAGCTGTGCTGCACAACTTGTGGGACCCCGATCAGGGACGGAACCCAGGCTGCAACAGTGAAAGCCTGGAATCTTAACCACTAGGCCACCAGGGAACTCCCAGCAGATACTTTCAATGAACTAGTCTGCATATTTTTAAATGCTAGAATGATTTTAGAGCCTTTTAACTCTGACTGTTCGTATGCTGAATTTTGCTTTTGATCGGCATCCAACTGATCTTTATTACCACTTAGATGCGGAACTACACAGAATGCACCTGTGTCCAGAGCCGCCAGGTGATCACGCCACCCACAGTGGGACAGCGCAGCCAGCTCCGCGTGGTTATCGTCAAGACGTACCTCAATGAGAACGGCTACGCTGTGTCCGGGAAGTGTAAGCGGTCCTGTAACACCCTCATCCCATTCTTAGTTTTTCTGTTCATAGTGACCTTCATCACAGCGTGCGCCCAACCGTCAGCCATCATAGTAACACTCAGGTGAGGATGGTGTTCAGCGTCTAGGTTGGGTCATACACTCAGAATTGCCAGAATTTTTATCCCAGACTGGGGACTGATGTGGTAAAGTGGTGATGAAAGCAAAATGAGATTGTGCAGGAAAGTGCTGAGACATTTACCTGGTGAACTTAAGAGAAGGGAGTTTTCCCATGTCAGGAAGGGAAAGGAAGATGGTAACATTTCATTGAGCATCCCAGATGGCTCAGTGGTGAAGAATCTGCCTGCCAGTGTAGGAGACATGGGTTCGATCCCTGGGTCAGGAAGATCCCCTGGAGAAGGAAATGGCAACCCACTCTGGTATTCTTGCCTTAGAAATCCCCTGGACGGAGGAGCCTGGTGGGTTGTAGTCCATGGGGTAACAAGAGTCAGTCATGATTTAGCAACTAAACAATGGCAACATTTCATACTCCAGAACTTTTTTTATTTAGATGAATTATATCCCCATAGTTCAGTGAAACTTTTTCTGGATGCCTTTGGTTCCTGAAGTCTCTACTGAAAGGTTCAAGTTCAGGAGCTGAAAGCTATGACTGTATTAGCTACAAGAAGCCTGGCCTGAGAGGAGGTGACAAGTCATTTGGTGAAGTCACTAAATTGTAGATATGCCTCAGAATATTATCTCTGACCTTGTAGGTAGTTAATACTTCCAGGATCAGTGACCGTTGTTGCTGGGCTTGCAATTCCAAATGCTTATTTCATTAATTTCACTATCATATAACATTTTGGCATTGAATCAAGGAAAGGGCAGACTAGAAAATGTAATTTTAAGTTGTTCATGGTGTGCTTTCTTTGCAGTATTATATATCCCGTTTTGTGTATGTGTGTGTTTACTTCTGAGAGAGAACGTGGAGGTTTCCTTAATGGAGGCTCTATTTAAAATGTTGACAGCAACACATTCAAATCAGAGTGTTGGTATTTGAGGTAAAGGTGGCCATAGGCGAAGGAAGGGAGTGGACAGTGTGGTGAAGAGATGAAAGCATGGCCACAGCAGCTTTAGGGGGACTGGGATGCAGGGGGATGAAGGAAGGAGGGGTGCCAGTCTCCAGTCTCCCTTTTGTGCCCTTCCTGGGCTCCTTGGTAACCCAGGATGCTGGCTTCTGGTGGGATGCATCTGCTGAGATGTCTTTCTTAGCAAGGAGGTTGGGCTGCTTGCCTGCAGTTCTGCATAGTCTGGCTTCCCTTCTATGGGATGCTGAGTTAGATGTTGCTCAGCTTATGAGTTCCTTGACGGCAAGATAACAAATGGTACCCAGGAGTCCCACTGGTCCCATTGGTTTGGGACCAATCCTCAGATCCTCAGTCAGCAGATACTTATAGAGTAACAACAGTGTGTACCACACTGGGGAAATTGCTTTGAAAAAATAAAGAAATTAGGGGAAAAGATGACAAGCACACTGGTCCTCGAGAATTTCACATTGCATACTGAGAACCCCATGTGTATGGGCTAGAAAGATAAAGTACTTCATCGTGAAAAAAATGGGAATCATTGCTAATCTAATACTTTGAACTTTAATTCTACAAGAGATGTTAAATAACCAGAAAAGAGGTGCCTGTTTAACAATGTTTAAACATGGCAGATCATCAGTTGTCTTCTAACCCAAAACTTCAGAAAAGGAGCCATTTAATCTTTGCTAATTACAAAATCAATAGACTCCAATCATCCTGCCATGTGGGATTTACTTGAAACTTAAGTTTTAGGAAAAGAAGAAAAAATGAGGTGACGGGGAAGGATTCATTTTGTTTCTAACTTTAGACTTATTTCCAATACGTTTTGGGCCTGTTAGAAAAAAAACTTTCTTCTCTATATTTTTGCTTGAGAAATTGTAGAAGTAAATTTCAGTGTGCCATTCTGGAAAGTGCAGGCAAACAGAAAAAGAATACAATAGTTAGGATTATCAATTTTTTTTTAAAAGTTGATTTTGCAAGCTCAGAGCGGCTTCTGTACTTTCAGCCTGAACCTTTGTCCTTCCACCTGTTATTTACACAAAAAGTGGAGTTAATCAGAGTTCTTTGGAGTCTTCACTGGGTAGACCTTTATTCAGTGATTTAGCGATAAGCAGTCTTGTTCAACTATTGTTAGTAACTTCTAGTGAAATCAATATTTTGGCCCATTATCTATGTGGTCCCTGGCCCTGCAGCTAAGCAGTCCTAATGTCATAGGACTTGACATTCATTTTCTTGAGGCCCTTGTTCTAAAATATTTCTTTCCCTTTTTGTAGGTCTGTAAAAGATGAAGAGAGGCCTTTTGCCCTGGGAATGCAGTTTGTTTTATTGAGAACACTTGGTATGTTCCTAAATTTCCCACAGTGCCTTTTAGTTCCTCTTTGCAGATGCTAAATTTTCACTGTCCTTTAAAAATGTCAAGTCAGAGCATTTGTTACTAGCTAGGAGTTTACACGTTAGTGGGCAGGCGCAACTTCCTCATTTTCTGATTTGAACCAAAAGCTGACCGACTCTGTCACTGATGAAACAAAACAAAACTGACTTTTGATTGGTTTCTCTTTCACTCTGAGTATGCACTTGGACTAAGTTCCCCAGAGTTTTGTACAGTACGAAATCTTGAACCAAGAAACTGTTGTGGGCTTACAGTCCTGGTGTTTCTGTCCTGTTTGTGACTTTGTAACTTGAAAATGATGGGAATTAGTGCTTACTTTGTGTCTATGTGTGTCCGAAATTTTCAGTTCCTTATTTCTTTCTAGTAATTGTACTGGACTGGGTAAAGAGTATGCCGATCAGATTTTCTGAGGAAAAGAAATGAAAAATTCTAAATGGAAAAAAAGATGTCCAAATTGATACACAGGGACTAAGCTTTACTTAGTGGGTCAGTGGTAAAGAATCCACCTGCCAATGCAGGAAACACGAGTTTGATCCCTGGGTCGGGAGGATCCCCTGGAGGAGGAAATGGCAACCCACTCCAGTATTCTTGCCTGGAAAATTCCATGGACAGAGGAGCCTGGTGGGCTGCTGTCCATGGGGTTGCAAAGAGTCAAACGTGACAGCGACTAAACAGCAGCAAGATTTCGTATCAATAGAGAAGCTTGTTAGCCCTGTGTCAATGTGGTAAGTCACAGAGTTTATTTGGACTCGAAGAACATCCTTCTGACTTCTACAAACATTGCGTCACCTGTGATGTCTTGGGACAGTGACTGGGGAGCAGTGTGTGAAGTGCTCCATTACCTTGACTGACTTCAGTATATTTTTATATGACTTCCTCATTGTCAGGCATATTGTTTTCTTTCTTGATGGGCAGTCTGTCACTTCCTTCAGCTGTTATTTTCCTCAGTAATCAGTATCATCATCCACAGGACAAAAACCATTTTTTAAAAATTCAAACTGCTTATTTCAATTTTGAAGGGTGAAACATTTTAAACATTTAAAAATCATCTGACCCTTGGCAACAGGAATCCTCTCTGGTATTCCTGTTTTGTCTTCTGTGGTGGTTGACGGTCCAGACCAAGAGTGAGGACTTGTTAGTGGGCATCATAGGCTTCCAGTGCCATGAATTGAGTGGCTTATTTTTTTTTTTAATTTCAGATTTTAATCTGACTTTTTTGAGGGGAAGGTGCCATGCCATGTGGCTTTCAAGACCTTAGTTCCTGGGCCAGGAACTGAACCCAGGGCCATGACAGTGAAAACACAGAGTCCTAACCACTGGACAGGCAGGGAACTCCCCTCCCTAATTACACTTTTATCAGTGTAAATTTTTATGTCTAAAAATGTATTATTGCTTTTGTTTTAACTTAATAAAATTTTTTTTGCAAAATTCTTTTTTTTTTAGCTTTTTATTTTATATTGGAGTATAGTTGATTAACAATGTTGTGTTAGTTTCAGGTGTATAGCAAGGTAATTCAGTTACGAATATACATGCACCTGTTCTTTTTAGAGAAGGCAATGGCACCCCACTCCAGTACTCTTGCCTAGAAAATCCCATGGATGGAGGAGCCTGGTAGGCTGCAGTCCATGGGCTCGCTGATGGTTGGACAAAACTGAGCGACTTCACTTTCACGCGTTGGAGAAGGAAATGGCAACCCACTCCAGTGTTCTTGCCTGGAGAATCCCAGGGACGGGGGAGCCTGGTGGGTTGCCGTCTATGGGGTCGCAGAGAGTCGTACATGACTGAAGTGACTTGGCAGCATTCTTTTAAAAAATTTTTTTCCAAGTTAGGTTGTTATCTAATATTAAGCAGACATAAAAATGTGTTCTTGCTTTTTAGACATGTTGTATCATAATATATCTAATAAGTAATACTTATAAAATGAACATCATAAAATGTCTAAAAACCAAAGCACATTCTGACTGAGCTGTGACGTGAAAGATTTAAAGTAGTAGAGAACATGTCTATAATAAGAATATTATGACAAGATGTGATGTATATTTACAAAAAAACAAGTAACACAGAAAAACCACTCCTCTCAACTGATTTTAGAGTAAACAGGCATCCTGTTAATTTACAAATCTGTTTCCTCTTATAAGATGTGCTAACATTTTTTCTTTTTCTTTTCCCCTACCACTCTAGCATACATTCCGACTCCAATTTACTTTGGAGCAGTTATTGACACCACCTGCATGCTCTGGCAACAGGAGTGTGGAGTGCAAGGCTCTTGCTGGGAGTACAATGTCACGTCATTTCGTTTCGTCTATTTTGGTTTAGCAGCCGGCCTCAAATTTGTCGGCTTTATATTTATTTTTCTGGCCTGGTACTCCATTAAATACAAGGAGGAGGAACTGCAGAGGCAGAGGTGGAGAGAGTTCCCTCTGAGCACTGTGAGCGAGACCGTGGGCCGCCCTGACAGCGCCAATAAGGCTGCCCGGACTAGATCTTGTCCCGCTTTCAGCACCCAGGGAGAATTCCACGAAGAGACTGCTCTGCAAAAAGGGATCCAGTACACAGCACAGACCTATCCGGGGCCATTCCCAGAAGCAATAAGTTCCTCCCCAGACCTGGGGCTGGAAGAAAGCCCTGCGGCCATGTAGCCTCCCTCCTAAAGCTTGAAAATGGAAGACTTTGGTTTTGTTGGTTGAGTTGAATATGGCGACTTGAGAAACACCCGTGCCTTCTTTTCTTTCTTTTTTTAACCTCTAAAGACACAATCCTCAAACCAACAAAACTCACTATACACAGCCACTGTTGATTGAGGGCTGGATACCTCAACAAGAATGAGCCTTTCCTCCTTCTCTCCAAGGAGGAGTTTAGATAGATTTGTTACCGTTTCTGAGATGTTAATTTGATGCTCATGCTCTGATATGGTAGAAGGCTAGGTGCGTGGTTAACAGAATCTTGGGAAGTGTAATGGCAGTGCATATCATTAGCATACTCTCCGAACAAGGGTGAGCTTGACCGTGACTTTGCATTTACAAATCAAGGTTTTTAGATATGAACAACTACTGTGAGTTCTGCTACAAAGCACAAATGAATTTGCCTCAACTATGCAATTTGGTTGGAAAATATAAGTGCAGCATGTTACTTTTGCTTTCAGAAACTAAAGCAGATAGTTTTTTTGAAAAGAAGAAGCTAAACTTTCCCTAAAGTACTGTTCATAGCTTTTTAAGCCATAGCAGAATTAAAAATCAGGTAGAACTTCTTAAATGCTTCTCCAGAACCATAAGCATGGCATGAGAAAGGGAACAGCTACTTTGTTTCATAAGACACATTCTCTTTTAGTCTGTCTGTCCCACTATAAAGGAAGCTGCTGAGTCTTGAACCTGAGAGCTTGGATATAAACTACAGGAGTCTTCATAAGGGACTTTAACACTTGTGTGCTAAACAATATGGCTAGAAACTGTCATTTGAGATGCATAATAAGAAAAGAAACTGATGGCTTTCTCATCCAAAGAAAATTGCTGCAGAAATTCTTTAGCTTTTAAGGGCCCATGTAAGGGTTGTTGAGAATTGTAACCTTGACACTCAAAAAGAGTTGGGAAAAAGAAATCCCACAGGAGTAAGATTGAGTCTCACCTGATCATTTTAGTTATATACCTGGAAGCACTAGCAGGTCTGTAGTTTTCTTTTTTATGTGCAGAAAATTGCTGTGGTGGTTGTGAAAATGGAGTCATTTAATCAGGAAAGCTGTACCTGTGGCATGAAATTCATGTTGAACAAAGGAGGGAGATCTGTGAGCCAGATCTTGGTGATGATCCTAAGTAACGTTGAAAATTATTTAAAGTAAACTAGCCTGTCATACTGAATCCTACCTTATCAGAGTTCGAACCATTTTATACCTCCCTTTAGTTTCTTTCTATTGTAACTTTCCTGAACGGATTTTGTGAGAGGATTTTTCTGTTCCTAAATGCACTTGGGGTTCAACAGCCACCGTCCTTTTCAGTACCTCTCAGCACATCACTTTGATTTAGATCCACATAGAATGTTTTCTATGTGGTTCTGAAGGTAGGTGCCTCCTGATAGCGCTATAAACTGATGCAAGTTAACCTGTGGAATTTGGCTGCTCAGAAAAAGAATTATGACAACTCAGACTTAGGAGGGACTGTAATGTACAAATATCAGTATGATGGAGAACTGTTTCTGCCAATGAGCCTAGGCTTATGTGAGGCTGATTTGGGAAATGATTTTCTTGTCTTATTGACACTCTTCAGTAGAAGGAATGTGATTGACCCATGATTCCTGGCTTTTTGCCCTCTATCCATGGGTGCATGGGTGGAGTTGTGTGAATATTCCTGGTTCAAGATTGTTTTCTTCTGTAATTTAGGAATGGTGTTGGTCAAATGGTTCTCTTGGTTGCAGGCAGTTTATGGAAAAGTTCTCTATAGGGTGGAGTTGGCAGTTAGACTAAATAATGTATACAGAGTAGAGCTGGCAGTCCTGGGTGACAAGGACTTACTTAGGGCAGACTTGTTTGGCTAAGTCATAAGAAGCACCATTGCCTGTAATTATACTGTGTCTGTCAAACTTTGGTCAACTTGGTGTATTTTGAAGATCTTCAGAGAATATTGCTTTATGTCTTTGAGTCTACTCTGGGGCCTTTGTGATTCCCTTCACCCTTTGTGGGAGATCTTTGATCCTTTAGAAGAGAAAGTTTCTTATTGGGTTGGAGCAAAACATAGGTAGATTGGGAAGAGATGTGGTTATCTTCTAAATTTTCCTCTGATTGTTAAAAAACTGCATTGAGAGAATTTGGTAAGGTTGGCACTTCTTCTTCTTTTTTTTTGTAGCTAAGATTGTGTGTTTCAACACTCTTAGAATTTCTCTCTTCCTGTTATCACATTTTGAAAAAGGAGCACTGCCCTGAGAAATCTATGATCAGAAATGATGGTATCAGAAATCAAGTATAAATAGAGATCCCTCCCTGTCTTTACCTTGAAGATTCATTCAGTTCAGCCATCACTGAGTGTCATTTCCTTATCAGAAGCTATTTTACCCAATTACCATCTGCCAATCTATGAAATCCTTTGGGTTGATTAGGTCAACCCAAATTCAAAGAAATTGGCCTGAACTGTACACCACAATGTTGATGTTGTACTTCCTCAAATATCTGGTTCTTATAAGTAGCAGGTATATCATTACTGTGTTGCTGGTAAAAGTAAAATGAGCAGTAAAAATATGGGAGACTGATGTTTTGGAATATGCACCAATTAAGAGTTGTCCCCAAAGCACTTTGGGTTCAGGTGGCATCATTTGGAATATTAAGTAGTTAACTAAGGTGACTATTTGCTAAATGACACTATTTGATTGTATATACAAGGTCCTCATACGCTTGATAATAAATTGGTCATGTTACTTTACAGTCACCACTCCTAATATAAGTTTAATTGACACTCTCCGTGAGCTTAGGCTTCTAATTACTTGGGGTTTTTTTTTTTGGAAAGGTCACCTGGTTCTTTTAAAAATTCTGTAGTTTGAAGTATTATTTGGCCTTAATATGCAAATATAATATCCTTGAGTCTAGCCGATTAATTTAGAAACCCCAGGCGGTAGAGTGGGCAGTTGGCACACATCATTTTGGTTGTCTTCTTTAGCTTGACATCTTTATCTTTTGTAGGTGGATTTAATTCTTGAAAACAGTCAAGAACTAGGGTGGGGAAAAGAAAGGAGCAGCAGAGAGGAAGCGAATGAGCAGTCGTTGAGTGTTGGCTATTGGCAGAGCGTTTTTATCAAGCACATAATATGTAGCATGCATTTTAATCCTCTTAATAACTTTGCAAGATAGCTATTTTTTATTGTTCTTCTAAAACACAGGTCATGAACACTGAGGCTCATAGAGGTCAAGTGATTTGTTTAGGATTATACATAGTGGCCAAGTCAGGGTTTGGATGCTCATTTCTTGTTGTGCACTTCTTATACTACGTAATACTTACAGTAATTTTGGTTAACATAGGTAAGATGTGACTATAAGATAGTGAGGTGAAGCATTTCATATTTTGATGTGTTACTATTTCTGAAGAGTAGAGAAGTTATAATTTCCTTGTGTAAAATAGACAAAAATCTGTAGGAAACATCAAAATGGAATGTTTTTTGATATTCAAGGTAAATTTACATTTGTTTAGCTAAGTCTTATATTCACAATTGTTTGCCCTAACTTACCTCAAGTATTTATTTCTAGTTCTTATTTATTGTAGAACAAAACCAATTTTAGTGTTAACATTGCATCTCAGTAGTGTCTGAAATGAACTATTATGAGGAAAGGTGGTTCAGAGTTTTGAATCTGAGTTTTGGGGATTTCAAGTGTATGTTCTTTTTTGTCCGCTCCTCTTTCAGAATGTTAACATTTCTATTAGTTTTTTAAAATGATTAGCTTTTAAGTTTTTTAATACAAGTTTAACATGAACATACACAAAGTGTTACTTGTTAAGTGAACAGATACAAAATGTTATATGTTATGAACCAAACCACAACCCAGTTGTTACTGATTGTTACCCTTAGTAGCTACAGGAACAAATGGGCGCATGCGCCTAGAAATGTCAGCCATCGAAGCAGGGGCTTATCTGGAGGAGGTAATGGTAGTCCTGCCTTTTCACCAACCACCAAGACAATTCTCCCTGAGCCTGCATTTCTGTCTGGCATTCTTTGGTGGACTTGGAGCCAAAAAGTTTCTTCTTGGAGCCTGTTTTGTATCAAATACAGGTGCACCGAAGAGAAGCTTCATAGTTTGCTTGGACCTGAAGCGTTTGGAGATTCTCTAGTTGTGCTTGAGCAGGAACCTAGGGTGGTAGCCAAAAACAGTATGCTTTTGTGTTCACTTAAAGCATCCTAAATGACATCAAAATGTGATCAGAGCTACTGATAAATAGGTGCGTCTGTGTCTGCTAAGTCACTTCAGTTGTGTCCAACTCTTTGTGACCCCCTGGACTGCAGCCCGCCAGGCTCCTCTGTCCATGGGATTTTCCAGGTGAGAATACTGGAGTGGGTTGCCATGCCCTCCTCCAGGGGCTCTTCCCGACCCAGGGATCGAGCTTGCATCTCTTAGGTCTCCTGCATTGGCGTTTTTTTTTTTTTAACCACTAGCACCACTTGGGCAGCCCCAGAATACTGAGTATTCTAAGTAGCAGGTAGATATCAAAATACTGCATAATCCAGGATTGTTTAGGATGCAGGCTCGCTATTCCTTTTATACGGATGGGTGGAGATCCTTTGCACACACATAACTGCATTTCCTCTTTCATAGTTTGGAAGGGAGTGCCATGGCTGGCAAGGCAACATTTCTGGCCTCGTGCACTTTATCTTTTCTATCTTCTCTGCTTTCCTTACCTTCTAGTATGCTGCTGGCTGTGTCTGTCCCAGACTTCTTGCCACATTGGAATCAGATCTGCGTATGTTTGAAGAGGTTATTTTAAGCACCTCATTTTTACTCAGCCCTAGGAAGGGTCATCGTGCTAAGTCGCTTCAGTCGTGACTGACTCTGTGCAACCTTATGGACTGTAGCCTGCCAGGCTCCTCCGTTCATGGGATTCTCCAGGCAAGAATACTGGCATTGCCATGGCCTCCTCCAGGGGTTGTTCCCAGCCCAGGGATCGAACCCATGTCTCTTATGTCTCATGCGTTGGCAGGCCAGTTCTTTACCACTCGCGCCAGCTGGGAAGCCAGCTATGATGTAAACCCTCCCTGGGTATTTGCTTTTGAAACATTAAAAAATAAATGCCTCGGTGCTAGAAGTATTTGATGATGCATGCTCACTACAAAAATGCACCACTGACTTGACAGTATTTCACTGATAAGGGGCTGCATGTGCTTTGCTTTTAGAAATCTGGAGAGCTTCTCAGAAAATAAGCATTCATTACTCTCATTACCACAGTTAATTCATGAACTTAACGCTACAAAGAAGAAGAGTGTAAGAAGGATTACTTTTTTTATGGAAAACTCAGTGCTTTTGATATTTATTTTAGCAAGGATAATCAGATGCTAAAAATAATTTCAGAGAGAGGGGAAAAATATTTCAGATAATCTTTTCTTATTTCTTCTCCCCAAAAACCTTACACGCATGTAAGGTGTTTTTATAATATTGAGATTTTGAAGGTGTTGTCTTTATCTGGTATTCTACTATTACATACTGAAATTGAAGGAGAAGGTATTATTGAAAACTGAAGTAATTGCAGGGACGTATTAAACCAAAGGGGTGAACAAAACAAGTTTAAAGTTTGTATGTTGAAATGAAAGATAAGGATAATGGTAAGACTTTATAGTGGGCATTTTTCTTAAAATACATACCTCTACCCTAAATATTAATTTGAAAGCATGAGATAGGCAGGTCAGCCACCGATCTTTAGTTAAAGGAAAAGTGATACTGCGTCCAATAAACTGGTGTTAGGGCCCTAGTGGAGTATGTGTTCAGTGTGTGTGTTTTTGTGTATAGGGGTGTGCTTGTGATGAAAGGCTGTTTTGAGTTGTTGCTTAAAGGAATTTGATTTTGTGATTTTTTAAAATGAATATTTATTTGGAGACCTCTTAAGGTAATGTAAAAGGTGTATAATTTCCTGTGTTCAATAAAATCTATTGTCAATGTGCTAAGAAACATTGGTTTACAACATCTTGAATACTTGATCATTGCAAATTCAGAAAAAAAAGTTTTAAGAAAAAGAATAAAATGTGTGTTGGATTGAAATTTGTTTGTCTCTTAAGATTTTGGGGTTTGAAGAGATGATGTAATGATGTCAATGTTTTCTCCCACTGGAAAGACACAGGGGCCTTCCCTGGTGGTCTAGTGGCTGGGACTCCATGCTCCCAGTGCAGGGCCCTAGTTCGACCCCTGGTTGGGGAAGTAGATCCTGTGTGCCACAACCAAGACTTGGTTCAGCCAAAAAAAAAAAAAAAAAAAAGGCATATGGATTAGAGGAGATTAAATGGGCTTCCACTTTTTCTGGAAAATGGCACAAATGAACTCCTTACTTAACTGGTAACTTTTCCTTAAAGCCAAATGTCCAATGTGTGAACTATTAGGACTATAGTTTTTAGGAACCTGTGGTAGGATATTTTCTACTGAGTCACTAAAGAGAATAATTTTAAGCATTTCATCTTTTAAAATAAATTCAAACAAAATTTGGCGTTACAGAACTGTGTGCCTTGAATATGGTTGGTGTTATTCAGGATAGGCTATGTTATGCTTAAATAACATGCCAATCCCCAAATCTCAGTGGTTTCATAGCACAAAATTCATTTCTCATTAATAAGACACATCTGTGTGGGTCTGTTCTAGAGTCCTTCAGGGACCCAGCCTGACAGAGGCTCCTTCATCTTGAAGTTGCACAATTTGGAACTTTCAGAGAGAGTTTCGGTTGTAGAGGCAAGGAAGAAGCATAGAGAAAGGCAAAGGGGCTTTTCTCTGTCTCAGACTGGAAGTGACACATTGTATTAGTCTGAACTATTGCTGTGTCCCTGCCTAACTGCTGGATCCTGAAAGTGTTGGAGAGCAGATAGCAGGCATTTGATGGATGTTATTCTTTGCCAGGAAGTTGACCATGGTAGGTTTAAGGGTATTTCCAAAGGAGTGCAACTCATGAGTCTGTCATTGTTTAGT
Organism: Budorcas taxicolor; assembly: GCF_023091745.1. Lineage (NCBI taxonomy): Eukaryota > Metazoa > Chordata > Mammalia > Artiodactyla > Bovidae > Budorcas > Budorcas taxicolor. Next base: position 46,818,062 of record NC_068923.1, on the reverse strand, counting down.
TGCTAAGTTGTGTCCGACTGTTTTGTGACCCCAAGGACTGTAGCCCACCAGGCTCCTCTGTCCATGGTGTTTGCTAGGCAAGAATACTGGAGTGGGTGGCCATTTACTTCTCCAGGGAATTTTCGAACCCAGTGGTCAAACCTAACATCTGCATTGCAGGTGAACTCTTTATCGCTGAGCCACCTGGGAAGCATCTCATGAGTCTAGGAATTGATAAACCAAAGGAAAGTCTCAAGCATAAAAAAGAATGATTTCCAAAGGAGTAAATATCAAAACTTGATCACCAAAGCAGTTAAAAGCTCCGTTTCCCTAGTCTCTACTGAATAACAAGCTAATCATTGCTCAGGGCGGCCAGGAGCTGGCCTGAGCCTAGAGGAAGAATTTGTGGTCAGACTCCAACCCCCACGGGGAAAAAGCACTAGATTTTGAGGGCTTATCCGAAGGGCAACAGCATTTTCTAAGTGTACTGGCATCTCAAACTTTTGGGTGAGAGGCAGAAGGAGCTAAATGAGCCTTGGAAATAACAGCATGACTCATGGACTGAGATGCAAAGTGGCTATATTTAGAACCCAGCTCCGGAGCACTCAATAGGTGGGAAGCAGGACAATTGATTTCTATTTACCACTCCCTTGCACACCTAAACTGAAAGGTCACAGTGGCCCAAGATACATGGATAATTGGAGGGAGTCTGTGCTTCTGTACTGATTTCTGGGCAAAACTTTCTTTTCCTCCATGGCTTCGTGTATTTAACAAAAGAGCCATTTATGCAAAGACCAAATAGTAACCCCTACCCAAATGTACCACCTTTTCTTCAATTATGTGTGTAATTTAAGCAAAAGGATTTCCCTTGAATCTCTTCGATAGCCCACACCTTCAAGGGAGAAGCAGAGCCATTCTGGATATTGCACCATTTGAAATAAACACAGGAGGAAAACAGTTTCTTTTTAAGGAATGAAGACACCAGAAATGTTTTGAATGTGACCACTCATCTTCCATGCTTCAGCCCCAGACTTGGTAAAACCTCAGCATTTTCAGAGCAGTTAAAAAGCATTCAGTTCCTTTTGGTCTTTAAAAAATTACCCGCTGGGCAGAGACAACCTCCATAGCTTTGCTTTATGGGAGCCAAAAAACATTTCTAATTGCTCAGAGTCACGGGGAAGCAAGGATATCGATATTCGGGGCTCACTCTTGAATTTAAACATCAAAGTTTGATGCAATCCCTGCTCATAATACCAATATAAATCAGTAGAAAGCTGAACTGTTCTTTGGCCTCCTGGAATGGCTAAGATCCTAGGCACTGAAGAAAGAGCAAGCCTGCCATGGATCAAGTTGTTCTAGATGTTTTCTTAGAGAAATGGTAGAGCTGCTACTTTAGAAATCAATATAAAGGGCTGCTTTGCCAAGGGTCCAGGCCCTGGGACCCAGCAGAGGTCTTTAGTTGCAATAGAGTGACATCTAATGGTCATTATGGAGAAACACAAGCTGTAATCTCTCAACCCTGCGGGTTCCCTGGCTGGACTTGGGTGGCTCTGTTGTTCCGGTGTTAAGTTGTGTCCAACTCTTCGAGACCCCATGGACTGCAGCATGCCAGCCTTCCCTGTCCTTCACTATCTCCCAGAGTTTGCTCAAACTCATGTCCATTGAGTCGGTGATGCTATCTAACCATCTTCATCTTCTGCCGCCCCCTTCTCCTCCTGCCCTCAATCCTTCCCAGCATCAGGGTCTTTTCCAATGAGTCAACTTTTCACATTAGTTGGTCAAAGTATTGGAGCTTTAGCTTCAGCTTCAGCATCAGTCCTTCCAATGAATATTCAGGGTTGGTTTCCTTTAGGATTGACTGGTTTGATTTCCTGGTAGCCCAAGAGACTCTCAAGAGTCTTCTCCAGCACAGAATCTGCCTGCAGTAGGAGACCTGGGTTCGATCCCTGAGTCAGGAAGTTCCCCTTGAGGAGGAAATGGCAACCCATTCCAGTATTCTTGCCTGGGAAATCCCATGGATACACTGAGGATTCTAAGGACACAAATGCTCTGCCTTACTGGAGAACAGAGGAACCAGAAATCAAATTGCCAACATCTGCTGGATCATCAAAAAAACAACAGAGTTTCAGAAAAACATGTGCTTTATTGACTATGCCAAAACCTTTGACTGTGTGGATCATGACAAACTGTGGAAAATTCTTCAAGAGATGGGAATACCAGACCACTTGATCTGCCTCCTGAGAAATCTATATGCAGGTCAAGCAGCAATAGTTAGAACTGGACATGGAACAACAGACAGGTTGTAAATCGGGAAAGGAGTACATCAAGGCTGTATATTGTCACCCTGCTTATTTAACTTTATACAGAGTACATCATGAGAAATGCTGGGCTGGATGAAGCACGAGCTGGAATCAAGATTGCTATGAGAAATACCAATAACCTTAGATATGCAGATAACACCACCGTTATGGCAGAAAGCCAAGAAGAACTGAAGAGCCTCTTGATGAAAATGAAAGAAGAGAGTGAAGAAATTGGCTTAAAACTAAAGAAATTCAGAAAACTAAGATCATGGCAGGCAGTCCTATCACTTCATGGCAAATAGATGGGAAACAGCGGAAATAGTGACAGACTTCATTTTGGGGCGCTCCAAAATCACTGCAGATGGTGACTGCAGCCGCGAAATGTAAAGACGTTTGCTCCTTGGAAGAAAAGCTATGACCAATCTAGACAGCGTATTAAGAAGCAGAGACATTACTTTGCCAAAAAAGGTCCATCTAGTCAAGGCTATGGTTTTTCTAGTAGTCGTGTATGGATGTGAGAGTTGGACTGTGAAGAAAGCTGAGTGCTGAAGAATTGATGCTTTTGAACTGTGGTGTTGGAGAAGACTCTTGAGAGTCCCTTGGACTGCAAGGAGATCAATCAAGTCAATCCTAAAGGAAATCAATCCTGGCTGTTCATTGGAAGGACTGATGCTGAAGCTGAAACTCCAATACTTTGGCCACCTGATGTGAAGAACTGACTCATCTGAAAAGACCCTGATGCTGGGAAAGACTGAAGGCAGGAGTGGGCGTGAACGACAGAGGAGAGATGGTTGGATGGCATCACCAACTCTATGGACATGAGTTTGAGTAAGCTCTGGGGGTTGGTGGACAGGGAAGCCTGGCGTACTGCAATCCATGGGGGTCGCAGAGTCGGACATGACTGAGCCACTGAACTGACTGGAGAACAGTTTGAGCAAATTTCGGGAGATAGTGAAGGACAGAGAGGCCTGGCATGTTGTAGTTCATGGGGTCACAAAAGAGTTGGACACAACTTAGCACCTGAACAATAACAACAACAGAGCTACCTAAGTTTAACCCAGGAACTGGAAGGGCCGAGATGTTGGAGAACTGTCCCAAGGAATTAGCACTGTCTTTCTTGGGCATGCTTTGGAAAAGCAGCCTATCTGCTAAGTGTCTGGCATCCTTGACTCAGATCTATTTTATAGTCAAAGAAGCTGTTAGAGTGCTTATGTGACTTTTCCAAGCTCATGCAGAAAGTAAAAACTAGAGTTTGTGGTGAAGTTAGTCTTCTATAATTTCATGCCTGTCATTCTTTGCACTACTGACCAGATGGGGTCCCCACTGTGGCCTCTCTTTTCACAGATTTGGTGTGTGTTGAAATGGGGAAAGTGGACAGGGCTGGCCCTCACCTCTGCTAAATCTCTCCCTCTGCTAAATCCATGGGGAGCACACAGGTGGCCATCAGCACACTCCTTCTGGGCATCAGCTTTGTCACAGACCACAGGAGACCGGCCTGCCAGCAAATCTCCAGGGGCCGTTCGAGATTTGAATAGCTTCCCTCAAGCCCTTTACTCAGAATAGCTACTTAAACAGAAGTAGAAATAGTTATTGAACCACAGTGGAATTTCCTCCAGGATAGCAACATTTGGTTTATTCACATCTTGCAGGAAAGGAACGAGGAAGAAGGCAAAAGGATGCGTCTTTGGACAGCACTATTACCTTGGATTCATCTCTCATGAAATCGTGGTGTTATGGACTGGACAGTGTCCCCTCAAAATACATATATTGAAGCCCTAATCTCCTGTGTGACTGTATCTGGAAAGAGGATTTCAAAGAGGTGAAATTAAATGAAGTCCTAACGGTGGAGCCCTGATCCAGTATGACTAGTGTTTTCATATGAAAAAGAGCCCCGCCCCCGCCGGGACATGTACACACAGAGAAAAGGGCAGGTGAGGATACAGAAGAAAGTGGTCCTCTGCCAGCCAAGGAGAGATGCCTCTGGGGAAGCCATACCTGCCGATACCTTGGTCTTGGACTTCTAGCCTCCAGGAGTGACAAAATAAATTTCTGTTGTGTAATCCACCCAGTCTGGTTCTCTGTTATAGCAAACAGACAAAGATGGTTTTGGGTTTCCCTGGTGGTTCAGCGGTAAAGAATCCACCTGCCAATGCAGGAGACGTGGGTTCAATCCTTGGAGGAGGGCATGGCATTCCACGCCAGTATTCTTGCCCGGAGAATTCCATGGACAGAGGAGCCTGGTGGGCTACAGTCCATGTGGTCTTAAAGAGCTGGCCGTGATTGAGGCGACTGAGCACGCGTGTACAGATGGTCTCCTTCATTATCCAGGGGTTGAACTGGCAGGTCCCAAAGCTCTTTGGGTTTTTTTTTTTCCTTTACTATTAATGTTCTGAACTCTGGACATGTCATAGATTGTTAGCCTCTCTATCTGAAGGGGAAAAAGCTCCTCAGGAGATCTAGAACAGAAGGAGGTATGTAGAACTTGTCAATCAGAAAACTTGAGGTCTTGGAAAGTGGTGAGGAATTCACCAAATTTCATGATCACCAAAGAATTCAAACTTCCTTCTGGGGGGAGGGGAGTGGTCTGTCCTCTTGCTTTTGAAAAACTCCATTTCTGCTACCTAAGACTGGCTACATAATTTGCAGGTTCAGTGAAAAATGGGAACATGGGGTCCCTTGTTCAAAGACTGTTGAGAATTTTAAGATGGCAACAGTAGAGAATTCAGCCCAGCACTGGCCCCTTTATAGCTGCCCAGGTTGCCTGTCCAGGGAAGCCGCCCTCGACTGCCTCTGCTACACCCTTCCGGACACCAGTGAGGCGAATCCATGTTGAAATCATCAACTGGAGAATGTTCCATAACATGCACTGACTTTGGATCAGTTTTCCAATAAGGATAATGTTTAATCATATACATTGAGGGATTTCCCTGGTAGCCCACTGGTTAAGGTTCTGTGCTCCCAGTGCGGGGCGCACAGGTTCGATCCCTGGTCAGGGAACTAAGATCCCACAGGCCACAAGGTGTGGTCAAAACAAAGTGAAAAAAGAAATTATGTACATTTAGATCAGGACTCCATTTTACCGGGATGAGTGTACCACAGAAACTTGGTTAAGTTCATTTCTCTGAAACAGGTAAAGTTTAAACTCCTTTTATTTCAAGAAATAGTGCTTCTAGACTTTCCTGAAGCCAGAATTGTTCTATAAAAGTATCACAGAATATTACACAAGATTTTAAAAAACACAATATGCTTCCTAATAACTTGAAACCTTTTTTACAAAGCACGTCATTCATGACCATAAATATGTTTCATCTGTCATTCAGCCGGTGACACACACATCTGATAAAGAGTTAATTTTAACATATGTACAGAGTCTATGATAAAGACAAAGTTATCAAAGATTCAACTCTAACATATTAGGTTTTCTTTAAAAGAGTTTACCTTAAACATGTAAAGGTAACATAACTTACCTATGCATTTGATTATCTAAAAATAAAATGAAAATTACCGTTAAGCTAAAAAATACCTTCTTGGGAAGTTGGCTAGGATGCTGCAAACTCTCAGTGAGGTAATAATCCTTTTGCTGGTACCGAAACATCTAAATAGGACAAATATTTTCAAGAACACAGAATTTCAAAAGCAGTTTTCACTTATGCCTTTAAAAAAATCAGAACCTGGTGAAGGCCTTAAAAGTAACCATACAACACATATGGTGCATTTAAATTATGAAACATTCATGAGTTTGTTTTACTGAAAAAAAAAATTCCTTATATAAATTCAAAACTAGATGTATTTTCTCAACACTTAAGCTTATTAGCCAGGTCAAGAAAACAAAGATAAAAAAAAGTCTTCAGTCCTTTTATCCTGTTGAGCAAATAATAAAAATTTAGCAGTTTTAAGCAGATGATGAACACTTTGAGGCTAGGCACAGAGAAAGCAGGCAATCTTTGTTTTGTTTATTTGTTTATTTTTACCGCCAACATCCTTAGCCATGCCTTTCTGCTAATTGATTTTAGCAAGTCGAGGTAAAACACATGCATTATTTTCTGACAAAAGCGTATGCTGAACAATATGTGATGATACTGTCTGTCATCCTTGGGGTCCATTTTCCTTTATCACACTGAGAGCAAGCAGTGACTGTGACAAGCCTGGGGGAAAAATAAAACTAACCAAATAGACATGGCATTCCCATCTCAAAGTGCAAAAATCACTGAGTGAAAAATGAGGGCATTGAAAAATTCCAGTGGTTAAAAATGAATTGAAACCACATTACGCACACAGTGGAAAACAGATTGAAATTTCACTGAGGATGTCAAGTTTCAGAAACTCAGAAAGGCACAATTCTAGCCATCTTGATAACATTTGTATACACACATCCCTAGAACTTTCAAAGGTTAATACTGTTTTAGCGCCCCCCCAAACAAACAAAACCCCACAAATGCACCTTTCTTTCTATTCTTGACAAACAGTGACTTAGAAGACCAAGTCCCTAGGTGCACACCACTGACTTCCACTGCACAGGTGTACCTGGGGCAGTTTGGAATGCTGGTTGTCATGATCACTTTTATTAGTTTACTAAGAACAAATTAAAAAAAAAATACTGTGTTTAGGGTAAGGTCACATGGCATCTAATCAGAGGAGAGTGGAAACGAGGCACTGCCTTCTAGACTCTGTAGGCTCCCGGCCCTGTGATTCTTCTCCACTTGGTTTGACATCCTCTCTGTGATGCTGGAGGAAACAGGCGGCCCCCTGGTGGACTCTCTGATCATCAGATCTGTGGAGTTAACATCAGGATGCGCAGAAAGAACCAGCTGATCTTCGGAAACATCTTCCTTTGGACGACCATCCTGGGGTCGGCCCTTCTGCTGCCTGGGTCTAGGCTGCACCAGCTCTGTCATGCCATTGCCGCTGAAATCAGTTTCAAGGTGATTGATCCCTTCATGCTCCATCCATTTGTCAGTTTTATGATTTCTCCAGTGTTCAGAATCCAAATGGTGAACTTCGGGAATGTCGTTGTTCCATTCAAGTTGACTGTCTGGACTGAATGTTGGTCGGCTGGAATGCAGGGTGGGAAGGTCAGCCAGCAAGGTCAAAGGAGGCACTTCCCCAGCCCTAACCGTGGGGTCTTCATCCATCTCTGCTGGGGCTGAGAGGTCAGCAGACACAGCCAGGAACCCATCACTTGGAGCACTTTTAGTCTCATTGGCTTGGTTTTGCTCATGGTGACTGTTCAGCAGTGCAAATACTCTGTCTACATCCTTCAAGTAATTAGTCCAGTCAGCCAGACTAAGTCTATAGTTTTGTCTGTCCTTATAGGCGCTTCCATTCACGTTGTATACATCCTCGGGGCCTTGCCAGTTGCCGTCTGCAGTGAGACTGGGCAGATTAACCTTCCCATCCATCCCATAACTGTCCTCTGTGAAGAGAGATGAAGGTGGATCATTAGTGAGAAAACATGTCCAACCTATTGAATAAGCAACTTGCATTGTTTTTGTGGCACAAAGCAATTTGAAATAAACATGGAAAAGTATGTGTCTCTAGTAATTTGTTATAAAGGACTGGCCTTAGGTTACAGAAGTGACTGAATGAGAATGAACTTTGGAAAGAAGGCTGAACGAGGGAGGAATTCTATAACAGGCTTGGTTGGTACTGAGAATACACTGGTATTACCTGTCAGGGGGCTTATGATTTACTCCTGGTTCTACTCAAGTCACTGATGTAACCAGGAAATCAAGTGTGTTAGTCTCTCTGAGTCTTGGTCCCTCATCTACCAAATATAGCTATGCATTAAAACCTTTATTACATACAGAGCTGCTAGATGAATGATGTTTCAAAGTAATTAATGTAATAGAAAACACTTTGTAAGATATTTTTATTTTATTATTTTATACTCCCTGACAGTATAAAAACACATTTGAATGCAATTAAATATTTGCATCTATTTAACTTCAAATTAGATAGATCTGTTTCTTTTTTTTTTTCCCCTTTGCTCTAAAAATTCTATCCTTTAAAGAAACCAGCCACTGAGTGGTTTTGCACAGCATTCAATGAACCCACCAGCTTTCTCGCTCTGATTTTTCTACATCATCAAAATGACTATAGTTCTGCAGAAAACAATGTCTTTTCCCTAGGTGTACCCAAGTACCACTTAAGAAGAGGTGGCCTAGATAAAGGCAATGAACTACCTAGAAAGCAATACAAAGAATCCTAGAATCTTCAAATAACCTGTAAGTTAAAAAAAAAATTAATACCAAATGCCAGTAGAGCTGTGTGTCACACTTTGGGCACCAGCCCTGGGAAGACTATATAGAAGAGAAAAGAAGGAAGTGAGAATGGAGTCAAAGATAGACTTGAAACCATTGCTGGAAAGAACGTCAATCTGTGGTATAAAACTCTGTAGAGTCTTGGCAAATTGTGGTTGCGACAATGAAGAAAAGAATGAAGGGAACATGAATGGAGATGACAGTCTTGAAAGGCATCACTTTGCGGGGGAAAAAGGATACAAAGGAAGAGAGAAATGGCCTTCAAAAACTGGGTGATAAAGGAAAAAAGAAGCCAAAAGGGTGCAATTTCAGTCCTGTAATAAAAAAGAGAAACAGACAAACCGGAGGACACACAACCTCTTATAACCCCATCCCCAAATAATAATGCGATAAAAAGTAAAAAAAAAAAAAAAAAGTATGCTTGGGCATACTGACAGAAAAGGATCTTCTTAAACTAGACATCTTGGAAATACTTGAAGTCCCTGAAATTAATAAAAGCAGTCTAAATGTAAACAAAATTATTACAAAGGAACATAGAAAATAAGTATAAAAAGTCTACCATCTTATGAAAAAGCCCCTGCCAAAATAAACCCAAAAGTGAAGAAAACCACAACATAACACTGTTAAGTAAATGAAATCTCCAATCAAGTATCCCAGGATGTGAAAGCCACCTTAGATCAAACAGTAGAGTCTGAACCAAGGATCGGATATCCAGCCAACCTCTCCTTTAAGTGTCAAGGCTACAGGAAAAAATTTTCAAACATGAAAGAATGTAAAGAACATGGGACACATCAGGTCATCTTGAACAGTCTCCTAGAGGGTGAGTTTCATTCAATCAAGAAATCACTGGGGAAACGTCAGCAAAAGGATGGGTGGTGAGCATTTAACACATTTATCAGATCCAGGAGTGAAACAAAATTGATAAGGCAAAGAACAGAAAAAGGACATATCTAATTAATAAATACTGATATAAATAAAAACCCTGGTTCTTGAAAAAAAAATAGGATCCAAACAGTAACTAGCTTACCTAATTATGAAAAAAGGGACTGATTTCAAATAGACAAAATAGAAAATGACAAGGGAGAAATAATGATTGAAATATACAAAATTTAAAAAGTAAACAAGTACTCTGCAGACATCAAAGCAAATCAATGGAAAAAACCTAGATGAAACAGATAATTGTCTAGGAAAACATGTTTTATTGAAATTGATCCAATAGAGGTAGAAAGTTTAAACAGAACAAGTCCCAAAGAAGGAAAATAAAGGTTTATTACCTTTATATAATTATATGTTTATAAAAACTACTTAAGAACATTCTATCAGTGTTATAAGAACTACGCTACAAAGAAGCTTCCCCGGCGGCTCAGCAGTAAAGAATCCGCCTGCCAATGCAGGAGACACAGGTTCAGTCTCTGGGTTGGGAAGATCCCCTGGAGGCGCACATGGCAACCTACTCTAGTATTGTTGCCTGGAGAATTCTACGGACAGAGGAGCCTGGTAGGCTACAGTCCATCAGGTTGCAGAGAGTTGGACATGACTTAGCGACTAAAACAGCAAGCAACAAAGAAGCAACAGGTCACTATAGTTTCACAGGAGAATTTTACCAAGCCTTCAAGGAAAAGAACATCTCAATGCTATACTAACTGTTCCAGAGCACAGAAGATCAAAGAAAACTTTGAAGCTCTTTCTACGAAGCAAGTCTAACCTTGTTTGCTGTGGTAGGCAGAAGAGTGTACTCACCTTTCAAAGATGTCCACATCCTAATCCCCAGAGACTAGGTATTGTTTGTTGCCTTACATGCAAAAGGGACTATACAAATTCAAACTGAGTTTTGGATTCTGAGGTGAGGAGGCTATCCTAGTGTAGCCAGGTGGGGCCAATGTCATCCTGAAGATCCTTTTTAGGAAAAGGAGGGCAAGCGAGTCAGAGAAAATGTGACCTTGGAAGCAAAGAGGTGTGTATGTTGGGAGGGGAACAGGTAGGTGTTGAGACTTGAAGACGCTGAATTTTCAACTTTGAAGATAGAACCGTGAACAAGGAATCCAGGCAGCTTCTAGAAACTGGAAAAGGCAAGGAAATGGACCCTTCTCTAGAGGCCCTAGAAGGAACACAGTGATTTTAGCCCAGTAAACCATTTCAGCCTTCTCTAACTCCTAGAAATGTCAGGGAATACGTTTGTGTTGCTTTAAGGCATGGGGTAGGTATCACTTGATGGCATGGTGGTAAAGAATCTGCCTGCAAAGCGGAGATGCTGGTTTGACCCCTGGGTCAGGAAGATCCCCTGGAGAAAGAAATGGCAACCCACTCCAGTATTCTTGCCTGGGAAATCCCATGGACAGAGGAGCCTGGCAGGCTGCAGTACATGAGGTTGCAAAGAATCTGACACAACTTAGCAACTAAACAACAACAGGCATGGGGTATCATGAGTTATGCCAGTAATAGGAAACCAATACCGAAAAAGATAACATAGCATAAACACAAAGACAGTTTCAGACCGAATCATTTATAAGATGACACAAAAATCCTAAATAAAATATTAGTGACAAGAATTCAATGTTATATTAAGAAAATAACACATGATAGTCTAGCAAAATTTATTCCAGAAATGGAAGGTTAGTTGGTCTACTCTTAGCAAATCTATTAATATAACATATCATATTAGTAGATCTAAAGAGAAAAATTATCTGCGTATCTCCATAAACGCTGAAAAGGTTTTTGACAACCTCAACATTCATTAAATACTAAAGACACTAAAAAATACTAGAAACAAATTGATGGCTATTTCCCTAACATAACAAAAACATATATATCTTAGTCCTAAAGCTTGCTTCTCACTTCACTTCATGGAAAAATCCTGAAATTACTTTCATTAATAACAGGGACAAGGTAACACTGTACTGAAAATATTAGCTTATTCAATTAGACAAATCAATGAGACACATAAATGGGAAAACAAGCAAAGCTATCTCTGCAAATGTTTGACAGTATACCTTAGAAATTGAAGAGAATACATGGCAAAGCTGACTGAAAAAACATTTTAAAGGTAGCAGGTAGTAAAATTAATGTACAGAAACCAATAGCCCTCATATACATAAACCATTATCAAGTAGATGTTTTAATGGTGGATGAAAACTTCGTTTATGTAGTAACAAAAAAGATAAGGTGGTTATAAATACACTTATCAAGAAATGTGCAAAACCTTTAAGAAAATACCTGTTAAAAGCTCTTGAAAGACCCATAAATATACTTGACCAAATGGAAAAATGTCCTTTGTTTGACAGAGCATCACAAAGATATAAATTCTTTTCAATAATCAATATTTTATAATAACTATAAAAATAGTTATAACTTCTAAAAATTGTGAATCACTATAAAGTACACCTGTAACTTATGTAATATTGTACAGCAACTATATTTCAATTAAAATAAAAAAACTCTTCCTGACAATTCTTTCAGAAACCAGATAGAAAAATGGTCAAAGGCAGAACCAGATAATCTACCAAATATGCCAAATTTGCAGTTAGTGTGAGTTAACAATTCTGAAATTCCTCTCTGTGTACCGCAGCATTTAGAAAATGACTGAATCCACTGAGGATAACAGGAACTGGGTTCCAGGGCCACCTGTCCCCCCACGGCAAACCTCACAGCGCCACCCAGTGGCCCTGGTCCTGACTCACACTCTAACAGCCCTAACGCAGGTCCCCTTCATTGTCTCAGGAAGCCAACCTCACCTCCAGACCCTTTAACTTCAAACCCTGGTCTTGACTCATCTCTTGGTTGAGTGCCTTAAAGAGAAAAGTCCAACCATACTAGCAAGGCAGCTTGAAAAGAAAATGGAGCCCTGAGATGTGACCGAGAGAAGAGAGCTTTCTTAGGGCAACACGGAAAGCTAGTCGCTCAGTCGTGTCTCCTTGAGAACCCATGGAAGTAGCCCGCCAGGCCCCTCTTTCCATGGGATTCTCCAGGCAAGAATACTGGAGTGGGCTGCCATTTCCTTCTCCAGGGGATCTTCCCGACTTACGGATTGAACCCAGGTCTCCTGCATTGACAGGCAGATTCTTTACTGTCTGAGCCACCAGGGAAGCTCAGGACAACATGGAGCACGGCAGTAAAGGCTACATTTTTTCCTTTTGCTCTCAAGAGATTCCGGTGGTTCCGAGAACACATTTGTGTGCTAAACTCTGGGTTGTCAGTGAGTGATGATGGAGATGGTGCTGGCTCTGACAAGATCTCTTTTTGGGTTTCTTCTAAAATACAGTAGCATTCTTTTATCATTTACTATCCCCTTTCACATACCACTTTCTTCATGTGAATTTTTTGCACCCCCATATTATTATACCTGACTAGTAATACCCATCATTCCCGGGGCTTGCTATATGTCAGGCCTTGTTCTCAGTTTCCGACTAGCAAGACTGGGATTTGAACCCAAGGCAGGCTGGCTTCAGCATCCGTGCTCTAACCACAATACTGCACAGCCTGTAACACACGGCTATGTCACCCGTAACTGTCTGCAAGGCATGCACTGTTGCCACAGGGACAAGTGAATCAAAATGAGCAAAAGGGGTTCCTTAAAAGACTGAAAGCAGAGCTACCATATAATCTAGCAATCTCACTCTTGGGCATATATCCAGAGAAAAGTTTAATTTGAAAAAAGAAACGCACCCCAATGTTCACAGCAACACTATTCACAATAACCACGACATGGAAGTGATGGAAGTGTATATAGAGGAATGGATAAAGAAGATGTACATATATAGAATAGAATATTAGTCGTAAAAAAGAATGAAATAACGTCACTTGCAGCAACATGGATGGACCTAGAGATTATCATACCAAGTGAAATAAATCAGAGAAAGTCAAATATCATACGACATCACTTATATGTGGAATCTAAAAAAGGGTTAGGGTCAGGGATATCACTTACATGTGGAATCTAATAACAATAAACTTACTTACAAAGCAGAAACAGACTCACAGATATAGAAAACAAAGTTATGGTTACCAAAGAGGAAAGAGAAAGGGGAGGATAAATTAGGAGTATGGGATTAACAGATATCTAAATAATATAATGGCAACCCACTCCAGTGTTCTTGCCTGGAGAATCCCAGGGACAGGAGAGCCTGGTGGGCTGCCGTCGATGGAGTCGCACAGAGTTGGACACGACTGAAGCGACTTAGCAGCAGCAGCAGCATATAATATAATATAATATAATACAGATACAACAAAGTCCTACTGTATAGCACAGGGAACTATATTCAATATCTTATAATAACCTATTATAGGAAATAATCTGAAAAAGAACTGATGTGACATGAAGCATAGCATATAGCATAGTGTGTGTGCTCAGCTGCGTCCAGCTCTTGGTGACCCCGTGGACTGCAGCCTGTCAGGCTCCTCTGTCCATGGGATCTTCCCGGAGTGGGTACCATTTCCTTCTCCAAGATATATGTATAAAACTGAATTGCTTTGCTGTACACCAGAAACTAATACAACATTGTAAACCAACTATACTTCAAGAAAATGAAAAAGTCAACTTGTAAAAAAAGAAAGGCAAAAGCAATGTGAACAGGAGGGATGGTTGCTGAGGGTGGGCACCATGTGGCCTGCTGGCCTGCAGGGCGCGGACAGAAGTGTCAGCAAGCAGCCGTGCCAGCGTCAGGCTGCCAAGAACTGACCGTCTGGCCCATGCAGCCGTGGACACACACTATGACTGCCGGAGAAGCTCATCAAAGGTCAGCAGCGCCAGTTTTCACAGACCACGAGAAAAATAAACACCCCATTAACCTGTGGATCCTATTCTATTTTGCAACACAGATATTATTACTTTCAACTCAAGCCAACAATTATTTCCTGAGTCATAGCGGCCACTTTACTGAACTGTATCCTTACCGTGAGCTTGTCCTAACCGGAAAATGAATAAGCAAAGCATTTCAGCTGCCCCTGCCTTATGCAACTACCATGCCAAAAAGAACAACAATAAAAAAGAAATTGAACTAGGGAGCAGACTTTTTAAAGACCTTCTAAATATGTCTAAGGATTAACCCACAAAATTGAAGGCAGTTTAAAAACTCTTCTGTAGTCAGTCTTATACAAGATACATCTTCTAAAATACTCTGCTGAATTTTCAAGTTCCAAATTCTTCAGGTGTGTTTGCTATCATGTTTATCAAAGGCTTTTGTAATCACATTTCATGACTGAAAACCCACTTTAATTAGTTTTCTTCTTTTTTCTTTCTTTCTAGTTTTTGGTGGCACTGCTTGGAATGTGGGATCTTAGTTTCCTGACGAGGGATGGAACCCATGCCCGCTGCATTGGAAGTTCAGTGTCTTAACCACTGGACTGCCAGGGAAGTCACCTAATTAATTTTCTTAAAAAAAAAAAAAGAATCTTAAAAGGATCGAAGCTTCCAAAATCTTGGGAGGACTAAGCGCGGGTAAACTGGGACAGCAGTTTTTCTGACTTTTCCACATCTGCTGCTTGTCAATCCAACAGAGAACAATGAACAGGGAAGGTTACATCAAACACTGCCTTTAAGTGTCCAGTGAGAACACAGGTGTGACAGGTTGATGCTTTCCTGTTTCATCATCTCCTGCCTGCTGTGAGGAGAGCAGCTGAAAGGTAGTTTGCATCATGGATTATGAAGTGGTAGAGTCCGAAAAACCAGTCATTTTGAGTTAAAGAGGATCCTTAAATTTGTCCATTTGTAAGGAATTTGGAAGGAAAAGAAAAAACAACAGGTAACGTGAGGTCACCGCGCACACAGTTTCGTGCCATGTTACCAGGGAAGGGATGAGATCAACAGCCAAAGTCACCAAGGGCGTGCCAAAATGACCCCAGAAACGATGGATGTGGCCCCATTTAGTGGTGGTGGTGACGGTGATCAGGGCAGGGGGAGTCCCAGATGTGCGCGCTAAGTTGCTTCAGTTGCATCTGACTCTTCGTGACCCTATGGCTGCAGCCTGCCAGGCTCTGTCCATGGGATTCTCCAGGTAATAATACTGGAGTGGATTGTCGTGCCCTCCTCTAGGGGATCTTCCTGACTCAGGAATCGAATCCTGAGTCTCCTGCACTGCAGGGCTGGAAAGCCCAAATCCCTTTAATCATGACTGGAATGGAGATGACATTCTTTATCTCAGAGCTATCAGGGGATGGCTTGTGAAGAACTCTTCCTTAGCTCCAACCAGACTTGTGTCTATATCTTTTATCTTTGTCATGAGAGAAATAAAACAGGGCCAGACGGAACATCCCTTGGCTGTAGAATCGAGTGCCTCATAAAATAACTGTAAAGTCAATGTCTAGTGTGAGGTCCGCTTAAAATGCCCTGTTTGAGAAATGTCTTAAAGGGACCCCCGGGAGGCAGGCAGATGAGTCCCAGTGTGTGAGATAGTATTACCTCACATGGTCCGGGGGAGACCAGCTTAGGAGGGGTTTTTCTGTTCTGTCTTATGCATGAAGAAGGGATCTGACAGCTTCCCTGGTGGCTCAGGTGGTAAAGAATCCGCCTGCAATGCGGGAGACCTGGATTCGATCCCTGGGTCAGGAAGATCCTCTGGAGAAGGGGATGGCAACCCACCCCAGGATTCTTGCCTGGAGAATCCCATGGAAAGAGGAGCCTGGCGGGCTACAGTCCACAGGGTTGCAAAGAGTCGGACACGACTGAGTATAAGCACAAGCAAGCATAATATATATGCGGCTTGCCTGTGCTAAGAAAAAAAAAAAGGCATCTGAGACCAGAGCTCAGAAGGCTTGAGGGAGGGCGGGCGGGGGCCACCAGCACATCCTGGAAGGGCAATATTCTTCGGTTTCTCCAAGACAATATCAAAACGGGTGACACCAATGAAGTCCATGTTCCTTTGATGGAATCATTTCTCCCAAGAGGATTCATGAACTAAGGCTGTGCCTCAGTTTCCCCTCAGTAAGGTAGTAAGGACAGGTCCCTGCTGCCCCACATGGCATGCTTCTGACAGACCTGCCTGAGGTCTCAGCAGGGAGTAGAAGGTTACGAGCAAGGGCTGACCCCGTCACTAGGTGTTTGGGGTCCTGTTCCCTGACCCCAGAGCACAGGGATGCAGGGGGGCTAGTTGGGGGGTGGCGAGGATAGAGGGAAATAAGAAGACTGGGCCCAGGGCTGGTCTTCAAGCTTTCGTGTGTCAGGCACTGTGTCCATGATGTGCTGAGACCTCCCTGTGAGTCTCGACTCTGGGTACACTGACCCCCATTCTCCCCCTTCACTCACCACCACCCTACAGAGCTTCTGAGCCCCAGCATGCCTGCTTTTATCACCACAGCTAATCAAGGACCGTCAACAAGGAAGCGCCTTGTCTTTCCTCCAACGTCAGCTCTACCATGCTTTCTACATTCCCACGATCCCTTTTGTGATACTGACGTCACATTTCATGAAATCTCCAACTCGTTGCCATGACGCCTCTCCAGCAAATCGACGTGTAAGAACCACCAGGAAAATAATTCTCCCTGCTTTTTCCCAGGGCTCCTGGAGGTCATTCTGTTTTCTCCCCCTTCCCATCATTCCATGCTACCAAGCACCATCCAGCAAGCACACAGGCATGAGTGAGTAAAGGCTCTGAGACACATCTGGTTGTGACAGTGAGTTGATTTCAAAGCAAAAATGACAGATCTGTTCCCAATGACACAAGACGGTGGAGAGAGCTGTTAGAACATGCATGCACCCCAAGCTATGCTCTGAGTGACACGGTGAGGGACGGAAATGAGTTAAAATGGCTCGATCATGCAATTATTGGGAAAGAAGCTGCCAGGGAGAATAAAAAAGTCTGAATACCTGTGCAGGTCATAGCTTCCTCCATCTTTATTTCCTGATATAGGAAAATATAAGAGTAATTTATGTTAGCTTTAGAACTCATAAAACCACCCCCTCTGTCCTGCTTCATGCACAACCTCTAAATCCTAGAAAGAAACATATCGTGTGAAATACAGACAGCGCCAGAGTCCAACAGAGCTTTTCTGTTAGGTTCAAAATGAGGATGGAAAGCTATAAATAAAAAAAGGGTTTAAGATAAAACATATTGGCGTTTACATGAAAAATAGGTGGGGGTGAGATAGGAGAGTCCATTTCAAAGTAATAAGACGAGTACTTCCCAAAGTCCAAGTAAGTCTCAGGAATAGTTAACTTTTGGTGACTTTAGACTAAACCCTTGGAAAAGAGGGCCAACAATCATCTCTCTAAGGAATCATCTAGAAGTGGACAGGATTGCTTGAAGTGTAACAGCAAAAACAGGCTCCACCTGGCACGTCACTCAGCATTCAGAGGCTTGATCAGGTTTCACTAAGTAGAGCTGCCATGTCATCACCAATAAGAGGGCTATGTACTTTGGGGAAGAGATATCATATTTCTAGTGCCTCTAATGGTTGTTCCAGTTTTCAGGCTGTAGGTTTTTTTTTTCCTTCAGGATTTGAGGAAAAGGTCAGATACACCAGATATCTGAAAAGATTTAAGTTGAGTGGAGCTACTGACCAAAAGATCTGGGCTCTCCTGGCTGGTGATGAATTCCACCAAGGCATGAATGGAGGGGTGGGGACTGACAGCAGTGATGGGACCGCCCACAGGATTTAGAATTTTCAAGCTGCAACTTGCAGCTTGAAAGCCTCCGGGACCCAATACTGGTGATGATGCTGCCATTTCAGGGTGCATCCTGGCTTTTCTCCCCATCACTCACATGGCCCAGGGAGCTGCCTGCTTTTGTTACTGGTGATTCTGTTGATGCTGGCTTCCAGGGGACCCACAGAGACACAGGCCCTTAAGGGCACTGAGGAAACCCAGCTGCCAACAGACGATTCTTACAAATTGCTCCCCACTGCCTATGGGTCCAGGCTTCCCAGGTGACACTAGTGGTAAAGAACTCACCTGCCAGTGCAGGAGATGTTAAGAGACACAGGTTCAATCCCTGGGTCAGGAAGATCCCCTGGAGAAGGGCACAGTAACCCACTTCAGTATTCTTGCCTGGAGAATCCCATGGACAGAGAAGCCTGGCGGGCTACAGTCCCTGGGCTCTCAAAGAGTTGGACACGACTGCGGTGACTTAGCACATAGCACACGCCTATGGGTCAAACTCTTGGCCCTTTTGGGGTTGACATATTATGCCCTTGGCCAGCTCCAGCACTTTCTCCTTCCTTCTATGAACAGCTGATATTTACATTTCTATAGGAACTATGAGAAAATCAGTATTCTCATTAACCAGGAAAGAGCTGGGGCAGACACTGAAAAGAACTACTCTCCAGGAGCCAAAGCAGAAATGAGTGAGTTTAGCTCTGCAGACCAGGGAGGGAACTTCAGGCTGATTCCATGTCAGCCCTCTTAAACTTTCAGATCTCAAACAACATCCTGCTCAAACATCTCTAGTTTCAGACGGGAAATACTGGCAAAAGAAATCTAATTCAGTGTGTCGTGGGCAGGTATCCAATTGGGTAAGTTTCAAACTGTGAAAGGCAGAAATAGGGCATTGTGTGTTTCCATTCTAATTCTCTTAAAAAAAAAAAATGATTTCCCAGTTGACCTAGAGTATCTCTTATGACTGTTGACAGCAATAACAAATAACCCCCCGCCACTTTCATCCCATCTTCCAATGGATGCTTTCATCAGATATTGAGGTTTACTAAGAGAATGCATCTTTGGGAGAGATGGAATGAAACGCCCACGAAATCTTCGGGGGTATTAAATTTTTCATTAGTGCACCCAGAGCTAAATTTATTGAGCAAAGTATGTTTGGAATTGCCTGGAAAGTTTCCCCTGTAAGGGTCCCAAATGATATGCTTTCATATCTTCTCTCCCCAGCTATATGTTTCAAAGGCAGAAAACTTGACCACAAAAAGAATTTTCCAGGTACTATAGCAAGAAAAAAATTCTTTTTTTTCCTTACCAACTTCAAGGCCCTTGGGTCTTGGGTTGCACTGCTTATACCCTTGACAGCTCCTGAGTTCCATCAGCTGCAGGTGTAGCTGATTCAAAACGCCCCGTTCGACTGTGTGCACAGTGTTTGTGAGCTGTGGATGAAGAGCCCAGAACAACAGCTTTAAGCTCATGTTCTCCTTATTCCATATTCAATAGCTTCACAAAATGAGAACATATTGACTTACCTGATAAGGATCTGTATTCATATCAAAATACTCCAAAAAGCCAGTGGCAAACTCGCAGAATAGAAAGTTATGCGTCTCATTAACTGTCCGCAAACACCAGTAGGTGTTATTGTTAGAACTCGTGCAAGCACAGAAAGATCCCACTGTTGGTAAGAAAGAAAACAAAGGAAAGAGAGTGAGACAAGGTGGCAGCCTAGCTATTTCAACCTTTTTTTGTCTTCACATTTTAAAGATCATATTTTCTCTCTTGCAAATATTGTGTGGGTGGACATTAAGTGAAGTGAAGTGAAGTCGCTCAGTCGTGTCTGACTCTTAGCGACCTCAGGGACTGCAGCCTACCAGGCTCCTCCGTCCATGGGATTTTCCAGGCAAGAGTACTGGAGTGGGGTGCCATGGTGGACATTAAAAGTACTCTATTTCCCCCCCTTCTCTATACAAATTTGCTGTGAGATTAGGTGAAGATGGAAAAAAACAGTGGCGACTCATGAAGGTGAAGTTTCAGGCCTGTTCGTCTGCTGTCCCCTAAGTTCTGCTGGGTATTGATCTCTAAAACTGAGTGATGAGCGGAAAGAAGGAAGGAAAGTATCAGAACTCTTATTTATGGTTGTTGTCATGTTTTATAAAAATTAAAAAAAGGTTACTTAATAAAAAGATGGACTCAGGGCCTTAGTTTGTTTTGAATGTCAGATGGTCAAGTGTTACAAATGGGCCCTGGAAACAGAGGGGATTCTGCAGTGTAGATGGGCTTGGAGAAGGCTTGAATCCAGCTCAGAGGATTTAGGGATGTCGAAATTTGTGATGTCACAGACTCTCCACAACACTTGAACATGAGAGGACAGTTACCATGAAGATTTCTTGTACCACGCAGAGGTTCACTGGTTAATTTGTAGAACGTATGTGAAAGAGCTGTCAAATTAAAGCTGCTACTGTGTGTACGTGTCCATCCCAAACTCCCTAACTCCCCCATCCTTCCCCCCCAGCAACTGTGAGTTCCTTCTTTAAGTTCTGTGAGTCTGCTTCTGCTTTTTAAGTCGCTGTGCATGCGTGCTCAGTCATGTCTGACTCTTCATGACCCTGGACCGTAGCCCAGCAAACTCCTATGTCCGTGGATTTCCTGGGAAAGAATACTGGAGTGGGTTGCCATTTCCTACCCCCGCGGATCTTCCTGACCCAGGGATCGAACCCACGTCTACTGCATCTCCTGCACTGCAGGAGGATTCTTTACCACTGAGCCACCTGGCAAGCCCATGTAAACACAGTGCAAACAGACACTGAAGTCAGGATGCGTGAAAACAGAAAGATAAAACAGAAACGGTCGTAAGACAGGCCATAGGTCTCCCTAAGAATGGTCTGTGGCTTCCTTCAAGTCTCCAAATTCAGTTTGAGAAGCACTGACCTGGGAGGCCTACTGCAATCCTTTCAACTAGAAGATCTGGTGTTTTAGCTACTCTGTGGGCTGGCTGGCCTTCATGCGAAAAGCTGGTATTGAAGGGGACTGAGGATAAATCCGACAGAGTCCCTGCGTTCAAGGGGTTTTATTTCTTTTGTGATATGCGGAATGTGTTCTTGAAGAAAGCAGAAACGAAGTATATTCGGGGTAAAAGTGTTCACCCATTTATTCCGTTACTTAGTGACGGAGCAGTCTTGCTGGGCCAGAAGTCCGTCAAGGGCTGGGGACCTTGTGAAACATCATTGGGGAGAAAAACCCATGGAGAGCTTGGCATTTTCAAACAAAAGACCAAAATAAAAATTTCTAAAGAAAAAATGTAATTTAGAAGCAAAAATGATCCTAGTTGTTGGTATAGAAAAATACGATACTTTAATCTAGAATCTTTCTAGATTCCTGGATTCAAGCTGCTGAATTCCTTAGTCTAAGTAACTGGGTGAGATGCTGGCTGTCCACATGGTGGCAGGAAGTAGCATTTTTCTTTTTTTTTTGTCAGCACTGTGCAGCCTGTGGGCTTCCCAGGTGGCGCTAGTCGTAAAGAACCCAGCTGCCAATGCAGGAGATGTAAGAGACGTAGGTTCGATCCCTGGGTTGGGAAGATCCCCTGGAAGAGGGGATGGCTACCCACTCCAGTATTCTTGCCTGGAGAATCCCATGGACAGAGGAGCCTGGAGGGCTACAGTCCATGGGGTCACAAGGAGTCAGACACGACTGAAATGACTTAGCATATGCATGTGTGCATGCTCAGCGTGCGGGATCTTAGTTTCCTGACTAGGGATCGAACCCTGATGTCCCGCATTGGAAGGGCAGAGTCTTAACCACTGGGCCACCAGGGAAGCCCAGGAAGTAGCACTCAGGTGGAGCGACTCACGGTTCCAGAACGGGGCCGTCTGCCAGTGGCTGTTGTCGTGTGTGAAGCAGGTGAGGCCGGGGAGGCTGCACTCCTCGCCCTTGCGCTGCCTCTTCTTCTCCTTCCTCTCCTTCTTCCTCCTGCGGTTCTCCTTGTAAAGCTGCAGTTTGCTGTCTACTTCTTGAGCGGCTTCTCTATTTCAACAGAAGGGACGTTTAAATGATCAGAAAGCGCTTTCTCAAGTAAAAACAGGATTCTTGCTCTGAGTCTCACACACCTCTTCAGGCGCAAGATACAGACACACAATAATAGATGGCCGTAAGTTTTCAGGGCTTCTCTGGTGGCTCAGATAGTAAAGAATCCTGTTGCGATGTGGCAGACCTGGGTTTGATCCCTGGGTCAGGAAGATCCCCTGGAGAAGGGAATGGCAACCCACTAAAGTATTCTTGCCTGGAGAATTCCATGGATAGAGGAGCCTAGGGGATTATAGTCCATGAGGTCGCAAAGAGTCAGACACAACTGAGCGACTTTCATTTTAAGTTTTCAGAGGGCCTCAAAGCATGGAATATAATCAGTAATATTGAAGACAAACTCATTAAGTGACAACACCCTTAGAATTTTACTATCTCAATAGGATCAATATTCTCTTCCTTATTGAATGCAAACGTTGATAGAAATAAATGTCAATGTGACTCAGAAGATTCCACTAGCCACACCCTTTGGACAAGTGGCTCAGCCTCCTGGCAGCTCAGTATCTATCAGCCATGAAATCAAATGATTCGTTGGATTAGATAACTTGAATTAGGTTTCTAGAATTCTATCGAGAAACCCTACAAAACAGGCTTGGAAAGAATAAAAAAAAGAAGTGTTTTTTCTTTTTTGATTTTTCCATGAAGGGCTCCAATTTTGTTGAGGCTCAAATATTAAATTCCTCTTATATGCTAATTTTACTATTATTTTAAAAAGATGTCGATTTCTTCCAGCTTTCAGAATTCAATGATTGCAGGCTGCTCTACAGAGCACAGGGACCTAATTCGGTGAGCCCACGTGTCCTGATCACTGCCCACAGAGAGCAGTGCATGGAGGACAAGCCAGGTACCAGCAGTGTATCGTCAGGGGGAACACAGTGTATCGTCAGGGGCAACACAGTGTATCGTCAGGGGGAACACAGTGTATCGTCAGGGGGAACACAGTGTATCGTCAGGGGGAACACAGTGTATCGTCAGGGGGAACACAGTGTATCGTCAGAGGGAACACAGTGTATCGTCAGGGGGAACACAGTGTATCGTCAGAGGGAACACGTGGTATCGTCAGGGGGAACACAGTGTATCGTCAGAGGGAACACGTGGTATCGTCAGGGGGAACACAGTGTATCGTCAGGGGGAACACGTGGTATCGTCAGGGGGAACACGGTGTATCGTCAGGGGGAACACGTGGTATCGTCAGGGGGAACACAGTGTATCGTCAGGGGGAACACGTGGTATCGTCAGGGGGAACACGTGGTATCGTCAGGGGGAACACAGTGTATCGTCAGGGGGAACACGGTGTATCGTCAGGGGGAACACGGTGTATCGTCAGGGGGAACACGGTGTATCGTCAGGGGGAACACGTGGTATCGTCAGGGGGAACACAGTGTATCGTCAGGGGGAACACAGTGTATTGTCAGGGGGACCACAGTGTATCGTCAGGGGGAACAGTGTATCGTCAGAGGCAACACAGTGTATCATCAGGGGGAACACGTGGTATCGTCAGGGGGAACACAGTGTATCGTCAGGGGGAACACAGTGTATTGTCAGGGGGAACACAGTGTATCGTCAGGGGGAACAGTGTATCGTCAGAGGCAACACAGTGTATCGTCAGGGGGAACACAGTGTATCGTCAGGGGGAACACAGTGTATCGTCAGGGGGAACACAGTGTATCGTCAGGGGGAACACGTGGTATCGTCAGGGAACACAGTGTATCGTCAGGGGGAACACAGTGTATCTTCAGAAGGAACACAGTGTATTGTCAGGGGAACACAGTGTATCGTCAGGGGGAACACAGTGTATCGTCAGGGGGAACACAGTGTATCGTCAGGGGGAACACAGTGTATCGTCAGGGGGAACACAGTGTATTGTCAGGGGGAACACAGTGTATCGTCAGGGGGAACAGTGTATCGTCAGAGGCAACACAGTGTATCGTCAGGGGGAACACAGTGTATCGTCAGGGGGAACACAGTGTATCGTCAGGGGGAACACAGTGTATCGTCAGGGGGAACACGTGGTATCGTCAGGGGGAACACGTGGTATCGTCAGGGAACACAGTGTATCGTCAGGGGGAACACAGTGTATCGTCAGAGGCAACACAGTGTATCGTCAGGGGAACACAGTGTATCGTCAGGGGGAACACAGTGTATCGTCAGGGGGAACACGTGGTATCGTCAGGGGGAACACGTGGTATCATCAGGGGGAACACAGTGTATCGTCAGGGGGAACACAGTGTATCTTCAGAGGGAACACAGTGTATCGTCAGGGGGAACACAGTGTATCGTCAGGGGGAACACAGTGTATCGTCAGGGGGAACACATGGTATCGTCAGGGAACACAGTGTATTGTCAGGGGGAACACAGTGTATCTTCAGAGGGAACACAGTGTATCGTCAGGGGGAACACAGTGTATCGTCAGGGGGAACACAGTGTATCGTCAGGGGGAACACAGTGTATCGTCAGAGGGAACATGTGGTATCGTCAGAGGGAACACAGTGTATCGTCAGGGGGAACACAGTGTATCATCAGGGGGACCACAGTGTATCGTCAGGGGGAACAGTGTATCGTCAGAGGGAACACAGTGTATTGTCAGGGGGAACACAGTGTATCTTCAGAGGGAACACAGTGTATCGTCAGGGGGAACACAGTGTATCGTCAGGAGGAATACGTGATATCGTCAGAAGGAACACAGTGTATCGGAACACAGTGTATCGTCAGGGGGAACACGTGGTATCATCAGAGGGAACACGTGGTATCGTCAGAGGGAACACAGTGTATTGTCAGGGGGAACACAGTGTATCTTCAGAGGGAACACAGTGTATTGTCAGGGGGAACACAGTGTATCGTCAGGGGGAACACAGTGTATTGTCAGGGGGAACACGTGGTATCGTCAGAGGGAACACAGTGTATCGTCAGGGGGAACACAGTGTATCTTCAGAGGGAACACAGTGATTTGTCAGGGGGAACACAGTGTATCATCAGGGGGAACACGTGGTATCGTCAGGGGGAACACGTGGTATCGTCAGAGGGAACACGTGGTATCGTCAGAGGGAACACAGTGTATCGTCAGGGGGAACACAGTGTATCTTCTGAAGGAACACAGTGTATTGTCAGGGGGAACACAGTGTATCGTCAGGGGGAACACAGTGTATCCTCAGGGTGAACACGTGGTATCGTCAGGGAACACAGTGTATTGTCAGGGGGAACACAGTGTATCGTCAGGGGGAACACGTGGTATCATCAGAGGGAACACAGTGTATCGTCAGGGGAACACAGTGTATCGTCAGGGGGAACACAGTGTATCGTCAGGGGGAACACGTGGTATCGTCAGGGGGAACACGTGGTATCGTCAGAGGGAACACGTGGTATCGTCAGAGGGAACACAGTGTATCGTCAGGGGGAACACAGTGTATCTTCTGAAGGAACACAGTGTATCGTCGGGGGAACACAGTGTATCGTCAGGGGGAACACAGTGTATCCTCAGGGTAAACACGTGGTATCGTCAGGGAACACAGTGTATCGTCAGGGGGAACACAGTGTATCGTCAGGGGGAACACAGTGTATCGTCAGGGGGAACACAGTGTATCGTCAGGGGGAACACAGTGTATCGTCAGAGGGAACATGTGGTATCGTCAGAGGGAACACAGTGTATCGTCAGGGGGAACACAGTGTATCATCAGGGGGACCACAGTGTATCATCAGGGGGAACAGTGTATCGTCAGAGGCAACACAGTGTATCGTCAGGGGGAACACTGTATCGTCAGGGGGAACACGTGGTATTGTCAGGGGGAACACGTGGTATCGTCAGAGGGAACACGTGGTATCGTCAGAGGGAACACAGTGTATTGTCAGGGGGAACACAGTGTATCTTCAGAGGGAACACAGTGTATCGTCAGGGGGAACACAGTGTATCGTCAGGAGGAATACGTGATATCGTCAGAAGGAACACAGTGTATCGGAACACAGTGTATCGTCAGGGGAACACGTGGTATCGTCAGGGAACACAGTGTATTGTCAGGGGGAACACAGTGTATCGTCAGGGGGAACACGTGGTATCATCAGAGGGAACACAGTGTATCGTCAGGGGAACACAGTGTATCGTCAGGGGGAACACAGTGTATCGTCAGGGGGAACACGTGGTATCGTCAGGGGGAACACGTGGTATCGTCAGAGGGAACACGTGGTATCGTCAGAGGGAACACAGTGTATCGTCAGGGGGAACACAGTGTATCTTCTGAAGGAACACAGTGTATCGTCGGGGGAACACAGTGTATCGTCAGGGGGAACACAGTGTATCCTCAGGGTGAACACGTGGTATCGTCAGGGAACACAGTGTATCGTCAGGGGGAACACAGTGTATCGTCAGGGGGAACACAGTGTATCGTCAGGGGGAACACAGTGTATCGTCAGGGGGAACACAGTGTATCTTCAGAGGGAACACAGTGTATCGTCAGGGGGAACACAGTGTATCGTCAGGAGGAATACGTGATATCGTCAGAAGGAACACAGTGTATCGGAACACAGTGTATCGTCAGGGGAACACGTGGTATCGTCAGGGAACACAGTGTATTGTCAGGGGGAACACAGTGTATCGTCAGGGGGAACACGTGGTATCATCAGAGGGAACACAGTGTATCGTCAGGGGAACACAGTGTATCGTCATGGGGAACACAGTGTATTGTCAGGGGGAACACGTGGTATCGTCAGGGGGAACACGTGGTATCGTCAGAGGGAACACGTGGTATCGTCAGAGGGAACACAGTGTATCGTCAGGGGGAACACAGTGTATCCTCAGGGTGAACACGTGGTATCGTCAGGGAACACAGTGTATCTTCTGAAGGAACACAGTGTATTGTCGGGGGAACACAGTGTATCGTCAGGGGGAACACAGTGTATCGTCAGGGGGAACACAGTGTATCGTCAGGGGGAACACAGTGTATCGTCAGGGGGAACACAGTGTATCATCAGGGGGACCACAGTGTATCATCAGGGGGAACAGTGTATCGTCAGAGGCAACACAGTGTATCGTCAGGGGGAACACTGTATCGTCAGGGGGAACACGTGGTATTGTCAGGGGGAACACGTGGTATCGTCAGAGGGAACACGTGGTATCGTCAGAGGGAACACAGTGTATTGTCAGGGGGAACACAGTGTATCTTCAGAGGGAACACAGTGTATCGTCAGGGGGAACACAGTGTATCGTCAGGAGGAATACGTGATATCGTCAGAAGGAACATAGTGTATCGGAACACAGTGTATCGTCAGGGGAACACGTGGTATCGTCAGGGAACACAGTGTATTGTCAGGGGGAACACAGTGTATCTTCAGAGGGAACACAGTGTATCTTCAGAGGGAACACAGTGTATTGTCAGGGGGAACACAGTGTATCGTCAGAGGGAACACAGTGTATCGTCAGGGGGAACACAGTGTATTGTCAGGGGGAACACGTGGTATCGTCAGAGGGAACACAGTGTATTGTCAGGGGGAACACAGTGTATCTTCAGAGGGAACACAGTGTATTGTCAGGGGGAACACAGTGTATCTTCAGAGGGAACACAGTGTATTGTCAGGGGGAACACAGTGTATCGTCAGAGGGAACACAGTGTATCGTCAGGGGGAACACAGTGTATCGTCAGGGGGAACACGTGGAATTAGATTAGAGCCCCACGTAATACCCCCTCATGGGATTCCAAAAGCAAGGATTGCCTCGGTCCCTTGGCAAGATGTGAGCTTATTTTCAACTTCGTGAGCTAATACCCTCCCAGCTACATCTACTTTTCTCGAGCCGCATCACTTGGAACAGAGTTCCAGTCCCCTTTTAGAAATGCCCAGCAAACAGTCCTTCACTCCCAGCAAATGTAGCAAATGGTTACTTACTTGAATGGGTGAAGGTGGCTCTTTAATTTCTCTTGCTTTTTCACACCTTTCTCTTTGTTGTAATAGCTACAGGCAAGAAGGTTAAAAAGTGAGTTTGATAATCATGCATTTCATCAAATAGTTCATTTATAAAATGGAAGCAAAACGGAAGGCAGGCAGTCACTTTGTTATATGTAACAGTCTTAAAGGGACTTTTTTTTTTAACCTTCTGCTTGGGTTTATAACATATTTAATTTGACTGAAATGGTTTCGATCGTTATAATATACACTAGGGAATTCAATGTATTAAACTTTCTATTGGTGAAACAGAGGCGAGCCTCGTGTGCGTCACTGCAGCCTGAGTTTTGCAGATGATTCTGTCAGGGGACACGCACACACACCTCTGTTTACTGCAGCCACACTCCTCAGGCTTCCTTCTCTTCAGATGCCCTCTCACTTCTCTCAAATTCTTAATTTTATCTTGCAAAGCTTCAATCTGGAAAACACACACACCAACAATGACATCGTAAGGTCGAGATTTTCTATATGAGGTAACTTTCTTTCCACCGTTTTCCGTGTTCCATAATTATAGCAATTCATCTGAGATAATAGTCTGGAAACAAGCTGAGCATAGACTAAGTCTACCTCTATATACCGTCCACTGTGTCATAATAAGTATTAACAGCTGGCTCTTTCACGACCGAATCATTTTGCTCACAGAGATTTCAAGAGGTCAGGCTTTTCTGTCTATTTTGCTTTCCGTCAGGACTATCACTGTATCATTGGAGAAGGAGAAGCACCTTGTTCTTCTATTTTTCACTTAATTATAAAAAAGGATGAGCATACACAGCAGGGCTGGCGAGCAGGGTTTGCAACTGGAATATACCTGTCAATCACGTGGCTACAGCTCACCTCTTTATCAATGAAGGCCTTGTGGTCCTTCCAGGCTCTGGCTGATTGATAAAGTTCTCTCTCACAATGGATTGTATCATTTGGAAGAATAAAGCACCTGCAAAAACAAGCTACATTAGAAATAGGTTTCTAGTCTAGTATCAGAAAATATTAGAGGGACTTCCCTGGTGGTCCAGTGGTTAAGACTCTGCACTCCCAATGCAGGGGGCAGAGGTCTGATTCCTGGTCGGGGAACTAAGATCCCATATGCCAGGTAGCCAAAAAGTAAAACACAAATAAATTTTAAAAATGCACTGAATGCTGGTTCCGAGGCTCTTTGGAAAACAGTTAAAAAAAGGCAAGTAGTTAAAAAAAAAAAACATTAGGATAGCAGAGGGAACTTCATTATCTAAATGCTTAACTTGGATGCTAGCATTAATTTGGAGCTGAGCCATAAACAAGGATAAGTGGGAATAGTTCCTGGCAACTGGCAAGGACAGAGAGACATCATCACAAAGTCAGAGGCAATATTCAGGCATCACCCCAAACTCCGTTTCTGAAAGCCCCACCAAATACTGTAGGAAAAGAATGAGGTTCTCACAGCTGTAATGGAAGTGACTGACTTGAAGAAATACAGAGTTAGAAGGGGTTTATTCATCCAGCTCATTTTGTTATAAAGAGCCTGACTGAGGGGCCTCTCTCAGTGAAGCAAGAAGCAGCCCCAGGGATGGAGAGCAGGTGAGATGGGGTCAGGATCTATCAACACTGAAAGAGAAACCAAGCTGGGTCTAAATCTTTCGGTATCCAACCATAACCATCACAGGCGCCTAGAGACCCTTGTCCCAAAGATAAAAGTACTGGCAGGCCTCATGGCACCCTGCCTCCATAAAGATGAAATGAAAAGAAAACAAAGATATTGCTAATGCATTTGCAAAGAAAAGACTTCTCTATCAAGAGAGCACACAGATTTTGGAAAGAACTGAAGGACAGGGCAGTCGGTCAAAGCCAAGGAGGAGTCATCTCCCCCACCCCACCCCATCTCTGTGATTCTCTGGGATCTGGACAGGTCAGGTGTTTCTGATCTCACATCCATCCCCAATCTACACCATCTTTCTGGAAGCTTCTCTAGGACCCAGAGCCCTCCCTTGGGCTGTATGTCATCTCTGAAGTCCTGAGGGTAAACCGCTCTGAGCCACAGTGACCAGGCAGCACGGGGCACCTCTGCAGTCCTGGTAATGATTCATACGTGTTTTCTAGACTCCACAAAGGTAACTGTTTCAGAGGAGAAATCCATGCCTGCTAAGTCAAGACGCGACAGCATCACTCTACCTCAGGGCCCAGCTGATCAGCCTTCATGTGATACTGACCCAAAACAAAAAGTGTCCATATCTATGACAGTCTGGACTCCTGTTGCTTCTCACTCAGTCGTGTCTGACTCTTTGTGACCCTAGGGACTATAGCCCACTAGGCTCCTCTGTCCATGGGATTCTCCAGGCAAGACTATTAGAGTGGGTTGCCATTTCCTCTCCCAGGGGATCTTCCCAACCCAAGGATTGAACTCGCGTCTCCTTCATCTTCTGCATTGTAGGTGAATTCTTTACCACTGAGTTTCCTGGGAAGCCCCCCTCTTGATTCTTAACCCTCAGTTATCACATGGGCCAGCACTTGGACACTGCCCTGCTGAGCAATATTACTTTTTGCAATGGGGAAAAATCGTGATGATATGGAGGGATGGCTTTGAACTCAACCCCCGAGCCACAGAGCCTTCTTACTTGTGCGTCACACGGACGGTGGTGGGCAAGCCCACGACATTGCCACTGTCCGCCAGCATTGTATCCCCATCACTACCGCCAGTTGCCTGGAGGCCTCCAGGCCCCTGGCGGCCTTCATCATGACGCTTGGCAATGTTTCTTGGCCGCAAGACCTGCAATTCTTCTTCTTCCAGATTGATGTCATATATTTCGCCTTCAAATTCGACTGACAAGGAACGCGTCTGCCGGGTATGGACAAATCTGGGCTTGTACTCTGGAAATAAGGGAAGACAAGTTAACAGGGACATCCGGGTATAGTTTAGGAGGGATGAAAATGATTGCCAGGCTTGGGGAGCATTTTGAGGGGGGTGAGCAGCACACACGGCCTTGCTAGCTGGCCCAAGGGAGTTCACGTGGGAAGAGGCAGGCTCTGGTCCAGGCTTGAACAGCGCAGAATGGTGTGCTTTTCTGGACCGTAGGCCCTTCACCCCTCAAGGGAGGTAGTAGGTCAAGGTGACCTCTAAGACTCTTTCTGCTTATGGTAGGCTGTGAACTTCTACTGCGTTAGTCACTCAGTTGTGTCTGACTCTTTACGACCCCATGGACTATAGCTCACCAGGCTCCTCTGTCCATGGAATTCTCCAGGCAAGAATATTGGAGTGGGTTGCCATTTCCTTCTCCAGGGGAACTTCTGTTGAGCTGGCTAAAAATTTGTTCCGATTTTTCTGTAAGATGGTATGGAAAATGAACTTTTGGTCAACCCAACACATTGTTTTCAATGTGAACTACAAAGCAGTTTGGATAAAACTATAAATAATAGTAATGACTATAATTTAACAAGCCTTTGCTATGTATTATTTCCTTCATGCGTGCGTGCTAAGTCGATTTAGTCGTGTTCAACTATGTGTGACCCCGTGGACTATAGCCACCAGGTTCCTCTGTCCATGGGATTTTCCAGGCAAGAATACTGGAGTAGGTTGCCATTTCCTTCTCCAGGGGATCTTCCTGACCCAGGGATCGAACCCATGTCTCCTGCGATGGCAGGCAGGTTTTTAACACTGGTGCCATCATTCCCCACATATATATTTCTAATGTACAATCATGAAAGACAGGTATTATGATAATAAATCCTCACATTAAAAAAACACACGGTCAGATTGTCAAAACAGGCTCATGAATTTGGTGCTGTCATCTCTATATTATGATGAGAAATCTGAAGTTTGAATGCTATGTATCTTTTGCAAGATGATGCAGCCAACAGTTGTGGGAGCTTGGACTATAAACTGTCAGACTCTAAAGATGACAAACTCGCCCCTTTTTGACTGGGCTGCCTTTTCAAAAAGGTAAATAAATGGCTCAGATAATGAAGAATCTGCCTGCAATGTGGGAGACCTGGGTTCGATCCCTGCACTGGAAAGATCCCCTAGAGAAGGAAATGGCAACCCATTCCATTATTCTTGCCTGGGAAATTCCATGGACAGAGGAGCCTGGTGGGCTACAGTCCATTGGGTCGCAAAGAACTGGACGCGACTGATTGACTAACACTTTCACTTTCAAACATTCCAGACACCTTCTATTTGCACAAATAATAAAAGATTGCTCTAAGAAAAACTGAACTTTGCAAATGCTCCCATCAACCAATGGACTAAATACCTGGCAGATGGAGAATAATGCTGGGGGGAGGCCAGCATGCTTTCTGGTCAACATAGACCACTGTCAAAACTCATTGCGGGCTAGGTAAGAGCTTTAACGTGCAAACACGCAAACATGGGCTCCTGCTGATCAGATGCACTCAGGCTCTGTGGGGGCGCAGTCAGTGCTCTGATGCATCGACCTTGCTGCTAAAGTAGGAAGAAAGGGTCCACACAGGCTGCAGAATCAGAACCGTCTTGCTCTCTGCAGGAAGCTGTTTTGAGAAGAAATGCCTCTCTGAGATGGCTCACTGAGAGTGCTCACAAATTCCACTGTGATGGAAAAGAGGAGCATCCAACCCATGTTCTCCACACAGCTCAAAAAAATGGCCCTAGACTTCTCCAGCTTGTGCTCAACATGGAAAAATCAGTGTGCTTTATGGTCAGTGCCTGGGGAGTAACACTGAAGTTCTTGGGAGAGAAGAGGCTGCCTCCACCTTCAAGCTGGACACTGGGGATGGTTTCTGTTAAGGGTGAGGGTCTGGGTCCTCTCCTTTGTCATTTTCCCATTAGAAATCTTGGTGTGAATGATTAAACCTGGCATTTTTTTCAGGAGGAAAGAAAATCTCCCAAGTCAATGATTTTCAGCTTTTTGGATTATCGATTCCTTTAAAGTTTTGCATCCAGAAGCATGCATATATACACAAAGAATATGCTTAAAATTTTGGATAAAATTTTAGAGGGCTCAGTGGTCATGTATGGATGTGAGAGTTGGACTGTGAAGAAAGCTGAGTGCCGAAGAATTGATGCTTTTGAACTGTGGTGTTGGAGAAGACTCTTGAGAGTCCCTTGGGCTGCAAGGAAGTCCAACCAGTCCGTCCGAAAGGCGATCAGTCCTGGGTGTTCATTGGAAGGACTGATGCTGAAGCTGAAACTCCAATACTTTGGCCACCTCATGTGAAGAGTTGACTCACTGGAAAAGACCCTGATGCTGGGAGGGATTGGGGGCAGGAGGAAAAGGGGACGACAGAGGATGAGATGGTTGGATGGCATCACCAACTCAATGGACATGAATTTGGGTAAACTCCGGAAGTTGGTGATGGACAGGAAGGCCTGGAGTGCTGCGATTCATGGGGTAGCAAAGAGTCGGACACGACTGAGATACTGAACTGAACTGATGATCCTATAAAGTTCACCTGTGGAGTCCAGGTTTAAGAAGTCTGTTCTAAGGGCTCCCGTTGTTCTAGTCTATGATTTGATTTCTTGGTTCAGAATTGAATGTATTTTGCTTTTCAAAATCAGTACATAAAGGCATTATCACGGAAATGTCACTTTTCGTACGTAGCCACTAGATGGCACTAGACTCTCATTCTTTTATAGAAGGTGCCGCTTCATAGGAATCTGATAGCTGCCTGATACGAGTTTTTATAAAAATGCTAGGCAGTGCTTTTCATATTGAATTCGACTAGTTAGACCCTACAAATCAATGAGACGAATTAGAAAAATATATTGTCCTAAAACAGACAAGCCTTTTTTTAAAAAGCATGCATGCTTCTCTTACTAGTTAAATGCATAAGCCCTGAGACGGTTTTTAATAATGACTCTAATGAATTTTTTCTCCCAGTATACAAAGAAAGCCAGATAACATTATCATTCCCAGAAAAGGATGCATAAAGTCTGAGAAACTCCTAGTAGTATAGAATCTATGTTTTCTTTCTTACTATTCAGTTGTTCTGATCTGCTGTAGAGGTAAAACAAAAGAATGCAATGAGTATCTGGATCCTCATCACTCAGGAAAACAAATGATTAAAATAGCTATGCCTCCCATTGTACCACGTTAAACTTAATGTTTTATAGTGAAAGTTGCTCAGTTATGTCCGACTCTTTGCGACCCTATGGACTACACAGTCCATGGAATTCTCCAGGCCAGAATACTGGAGTAGGTAACGCTTCCCTTCTCCAGGGGGTCTTCCCAACCTAGGGATCGAACCCAGGTCTCCCACATTGCAGGCAGATTCTTTACCAGCTGAGCCACAAGGGAAGCTCAAGAATACTGGAGTGGGTGGCCTGTCCCTTCTCCAGAGGATTTTCCCGACCCAGGAATCGAACTGGGCTCTCCTGCATTGCAGGTGGATTTTTACCAACTGAGTTATCAGGGACGTGCACATATACATAAATAATTTATTTTTTAGCGACTTATACTGTTACTCATCTTCTAACTGAAACTCTGGATTTTCATTTTCTTTTTTAAAAAAGTGTGCATATGTTTTGTGTCTGCTGCTTTTACAGAATATATTTTCATTCTAAGCTTAATATTCACAAAGCAAAATTTCAAATGACTTCAGCCTTCATATTTTAAACAGAACCATTATTTGCTTTTAGCCCCAAACCTACGCATTGATGATATTTAACATGTAGATGGATCAAGGCTTGTTTGCCTTCCTAACAGCCAAGCCTGAAAGCCTCAGCCTGCCACCGAGAGGGTCACAGGCAATGGCTTACTTGGGGTCCCCTGGTTCCGCAGGAACTGCCTCTGGTTCTTTCTCTGGCTCCTGCTGGCCCGATACCCGGACTCGCCACAACTGCACTCTTTGTCCTTGTCCTGGAAGCCACGAAAGAGGGGCCGCGTGCTCTGTCGGACGGCGAGCAGGTCACCAGAGCCCTTGCACTTGTGAATTCGAAGCTTGCCAGACGTGTCCTCGACGCACTGCCACTTCTGCAAGAGCCAACGTGAGAGCCAGTTACACACCACATCAGGTGTTTCTGATTAAGGACTGCTGCTTTTGTTTTTAGAACCCTGGCAACACCGTTAAAAAGAGCGCATGAAAAAAGGCCAGCTTTCAGGTGACCCTGGAATAAGTTGACTCCTGTTCTCTTAGTTATTTCCTTCACTGCAGGCGAATACAGATGACCACGAAATCACAGGAAATCAGAACTACCTCAATGACACCAGAGCCAAGAATTGATACATAAATCCTCAGCATCCAGACTAAACAGAGTCTTGAATGAAACATGGAAAAGCCCTTACTTAACTCACCAAGCCACAGAGCACAGCTGTCAGGGCTGTTTTCACCAGACCCGTCTTTTTTCTGGAGAAAACAAACTTGGCTGCTTTGTTCTCTGCCCTTGAGTTTCTAATTCGAGGCCAGTAAGAGTGGCATATGAGGAAGACAGAAATGAATTTAACCTGAGTCCATCGTGGGGGCGAGCCAAATTTCATACACGCCAGACAAGAACATTTGCTTCTCTGGTAGCTCAGGCGGTAAAGAATCTGCCTGCAATGGAGGAGACTTGGGTTCGATCCCTGCGTAGGAAGATCCCCTGGAGAAGGGAATGGCAACCCACTCCAGTATTTTTGCCTGGGAAATCCCATGGACAGAGGAGCCTGGCAGGCTACAGTCCATGAGGTGGCAAAGAGTGGGACACGACTGAGCGACTAACATGCGCACACACACACAAATGAGCAAATGAACCGGGCTTCCTCTGTGACTTCTCTTATCCTTCTACAAACAGTGCCCACTCAGCTGGACAAGCTGCTCCCTAGAGAGGCAGGGTTCACCTCCTCAAGAGACACGCATGGGGAGCTGCCACTGGGTTTTTAAAAAATTAATTTATTTGAATTGGAGGCTAATTACTTTACAATATTGTGGTGGTTTGGGCCATACATTGACATGAATCGGCCATGGGTGCACATGTGTCCCCCATCCTGAACTCCTTTCCCTCCTCCCTCCCCACCCTGTCCTCTGGGTTGTCTCAGGGCACCGGTTTTGAATGCCCTGCTTCATGCATTGAACTTGCACTGGTCATCTATTTTACATATGGTAATATATGCTTGAACGCTGTTCTCTCAAATCATCCCACCCTTGCCTCTCCCACACAGCCCCAAAGTCTGTTCTTTACATCTGTGTCTCTTTTGCTGCTTTGCATACAGGGTCATTGTTACCGTCTTTCTAAATTCCATATATATGTGTTAATATACTCTATTGGTGTATCTCTTTCTGACTTACTTCACTCTGAATAATAGGCTCCCAGCTTCATCCACCTCATTAGAATTCACTCAAATGCATCCTTTTTTATAGCTGAGTGATATGTACCACAACTTCCTTATCCATTCGTTTGCTGATGGACATCTAGGCTGCTTCCATGTCCTGGCTATTGTAGACAGTGCTGCGATGAACACTGGGGTACACGTGTCTCTTGCAGTTCTGGTTTCCTCGGTGTGTATGCCCAGCAGTGGGGCTGCTGGGTCATAAGGCAGTTCTATTTCCAGTTTCTTCAGGACTCTCCACACTGTTCTCCATAGTGGCTGTACCAGTTTATATTCCCACCAACAGTGTAAGAGGGTTCCCTTGGCACTAGGTTTTCTCGTTTGAGCTTTCTATTAAGATAGCTACAGAGGTGGGACCTCCCCGGCGGTCTAGGGGTTAAGACTCCATGCTTCCAATGCAGGGGACGTGGGTTTGATCTCCAGTGGGGGAACTAAGATTCTGCATGCTGCACAGAGAGGCTATATATATATATATATACATATATATATATATATATATATATATATATATATATAGCTACAGAAGTTTTGGCTTAACTCTGGATGAATATGACACAGCATAACATCTCAGTGCCCCTCCCCCATTTTATGGGTTTCAAACCTGGCTGAAATAATAGCTCTTTGCCCGGGGGTTATCATGGGATCCTCTATAACTGACTTAAAGATCTGATAATCTTCCTGTTTTCCCTTTTCTCTCCCTAAAACATTAATCTGGCAAATGGGAAGAATAATGACATTCATTGTAAGTTGATCATGGTTGTTACAACATGGTACAATATAGACTTATCAAACTTTTGTGTTTTTTTCCCCCACATCCATACATGAGTATCACCTGTGTACAATTTTTTATTGATACTTTTTTTCTTTAAGTGAAGAGTTAGTTGCTCAGTCACATCTGACTCTTTGCTATCCTATGGACCGTAGCCCACCAGGCTGCTCTGTCCCTGGAATTCTCTAAACAAGAATACTGGAGTGGGTAGCCATTCCCTTCTCTAGGGAAATCTTCCCAGCCCAGGGATTCAACCCGGGTCTAAAGAGTCAGACATGGCTGAAGCGACTGAGCATGCACTCCTGTACTGAAGGCAGGTTCTTTACCATCTGAGCCACCAAGGAAGCCCCCCACTTTTTTTTAAATGGGTATATTTCTAAACTGTGGCCAAAGCCATAATTCTTGTAAAATTATGTGTTTGTTGTGCCAGTTTTATATTTTCAAATATACATGAAAATAAATGAAAAATGATTAGATAAAAGATGTTTTTTCAGGCCTTCTGTGAAATGATCTCATGTATCCCCTTGTTATACCTGTATCTTGGAGGACTATTTTGGTGCAAGGTAAAGTTTGGCCCTGACGTTAGTGTACAGAATGGTGTGCAACCCTTCACAGTGGACCATCATGCTGAGCCACAGTTTGTTTTCTCTTAACGGAGTCACATGCTTCCCCAGGTGGCACTAGCGATGAAGAATCCGCCAGCCAATGCAGGAGACAGAAGAGATGCAGGTTCGATCCCTCGGTCAGGAAGATCCCCCTGGAGAAGGGAATGGCAACCCACTCCAGTGTTCTCACCTGTAAAATCCCATGGACAGTGGAGCCTGGCGGGCTACAGCCCAGAGGGTCGCAAAGAGTCGGACACAACTGAGCGACAGGGTGCAACATGCCTCCAGTAGCTGTTGGATGGTCACAGCAGCCTTTGAGCTTCTACCTGTGCGTGCTAAATCCTTCAGTCGTGTTTGACTGTTTGTAGCCCGCCAAGCTCCTCTGTTCATGGGACTCTTCAGGCAAGCACAGCGGAGTGAGTTGCCATGTCCTCTTCCAGGGGACCTTCCCAACCCAGGGGTGGAACCTGAGTTTTTGTCTCCTGCACTGGCAGGCGAGTTCTTTATCACTAGTGCCACCTGGGAAGCCCTATCATAGAGCTCCCAAATCCCTGCCATCTAGAATGGTGTTCTATAAGTTCACTTTAGCCCCTATACACTCTGTGCTGTTGAATTAAACTATTTCAAGACACACCAGGTAGCAACCTTCTTTAGTGGTTTGGCCAGAATGCTTTGAATGTAATTCTCTGTCCAGAGAAGCAGGAGCTCAAGAGACAAGGCAAGTAACTACCTATTTACAAAACCAAGAAAAGGCAAGAAGTCAAGAATAATCTAAGGACTAACCAAATTAGAGATGATTTAACTCAAATCAAACAAAAAAAATGCAAATATGAATTCAAATTGATAAGGCACATGGGAGTTATGAATACATTTGATCAGTGGTTCTCACCTTGGCTGGACATTGGGATTTTTCCAAAGCTTCCCTGGTGATTGTAATGTGAAGCTGGGTTAAGGACCACTGCTTTAGATTCACAACTGGTTACTGGACCTCTTTGCAGTAGGATCCCACAGGAGGGCAGAAGGTATACTTTTAGGTCTAAGGAGCTCAGACGGATGGCCTTTGAGAGGAATGTGCGTATTTTTGAGTGTGAAGAAGTGTACTGGTGTGACTTGGCTAGAAAATGGCTCCAGCAGAACAGATGGACACTCCCAGCTCATCTTCAATGGCAGAACTATGTGCTTTATGAGTAACCAGTTCTCCGCACTCTCTCCTAACCCCAACCCTTTGTTGTTGTTCAGTCACTAAGTCGTGTCTGACTCGTTGTGACCCCATGGGCTGTAGCCCGCCAGGCTCTTCTGTCCATGGGATTTCCCAGGCAGGAATGCTGGACTGGGTAGCCATTTCCTTCTCCAGGGGATCTTCCCGACCCAGGGGTCGAACGCAATTCTTCTGCATTGGCAGGTGGATTCTTTACCACTGGGTCACCAGGGAAGCCAACCCTAACCCCTACCCTAACCCTAACCAGAACAGTTAGTTGATAAATGACAGACAATCTTCACACATTCTTAGCTGAAAACTGCATGGAGCTGGTGCTATGCAGTTTTTTTTTTTTTTTTTTTTAACATGGAGATCAGTGCTTTCTAAGCTTGGGTTTGTGTACTGCACTCCTAGATAAGGCCAGTTAGCTTGAGGAGGTGCCAGGAAATTCTCAGAAGAGTTCTTGGAGGGCTTCTCTGGTGGTCTAGGGGATAAGAATCCCCCTGCCAATGCAGGGGAGGTGGCTTTGAGCCCTGGTGTGGGAAGTTTCCACATGCCCAGGAGCAACTAAGCCCTTCAACCACAATTACTGAGCCCATGTTCCTAGAGCCTGTGCTCCACAACAAGAGAAGCTACCATAATGAGAAGCCTGTGCACCACAATGAGGAGTAGCCCCCGCTCTCTTCAACTGGAGAAAGCCCATATGCAGCAACAAAGACCTTGTGCAAAAATAAAAAAATAAAATTCTTGCTCATGAAAAGTGTCTAAAACAAATAATATTTCATAGCTCCAAAATGTGTGGGACTCAGTGGTGCTTGAGTATTTACGTCATATATCTGTCTTAAATCCAAGTGGTTTAAGACACATCCACCCACCTGAAATGCTACCTCATCCATTCAAAAACCAAGTGTTGATTACTTAATGTTTGTAGTAGCAAAAGAAGACATCAGTGGATTCAACTCACAGCCAAGCAGAAACTTAATTTAAAAAATGCTCTATTTTTTATCAGACAGGAAAATGTGGCTCTCTTTATTCTTGAAAAAATTATGGCTTTACGTCTTTCTGTGTTTCAGTTTATATCAACTTCAGTGCAAACAGTAATTTGTAAAACACAACTGTACTGAAAACCTTCCTTAGTTTTAAAACCACAGTGCATTAAAATTTTTCTTTTTTGCTCTGGAAGAGCTGAGGGGACAAGTAGATTCCCATAGTACACAAAAATATAGGCAAAATTTTTAGTGACTTATCCTATTTGGATTACAACCTGCATTTTCCCATTAGCCAAATTCCTTGTTGATTTCCAATGGGACAGAAATGAACAAAAAGTGTGTTTCTTTCCTGAAGAGTTGAATTTAACCTCATCTAAGGTCTAGCATGGTCGTTGGCACAGATGACATATCATATAAAATCAAACATACATACATACATGCATGCACATATATACACATGCACATATACATATACCCCCAAACACTACCTATATATACATTCTTGTATAATACAGGAGTCATTGACAAAAGTGCCAATTATTTCCTGTACCACGGACTCTCTGAACAAGTCATAGACCCTGTTAGATAGAGTAATTAGCTAAAGGCTTTGAAAATCTCCTTAGTGGCAAGCATACTAGGAATTTTAATGAAATGTAATTACCACACATGGGCCACAGTCATTTTAGTGTTCTATATCATGACAATTTTTATGGCTGAGCAATAAAATCTGGAAATAGCAGCAACTCAAATGGTCATCTTACTTGGAGAGTTTATAGATGGAGGTGGAGAAAGAGAATTTTTAAAGGAATAGCTCTGAAACCTGCTGCAGGTCATTTACATGCTCCTGGAAATGAGATGGTTTTCCACTGTAGAAGAGTTGCTGGAATCAGATGAGAGCCTGAGATCAGGTAAGGCTAATGGGACCTGAAGTAAGTGCCCCTCCCGAAATACAGATGTCACACTGCCTCGCTTTTATCTAAGCTCTTGGACTTTTTTGGTAACTTGGTTAATGGCCAAATCCAGTTTTCTCCATCTTCTCCAACCACTTACTCCTGCAAATTCCTTTCCTGCTTTCTGGGACAACATCAATTCAACCCTCCTCCTCCTCCCTCTCTGATGTCTTAGTCTGTGTTGATAATACATTCATTCCACAAATACTTCCGCACATCTACCATGTGCAAGGTGCTTGATAAAACTATTTCAATAATTCCAAAGTTATTATTATTTCATGTGAGCCTTTCCAACTATGCTGAAACTTGGGATGAAGGGGATGGACCAAGTCTCATGCATGAATCATTCCCTGAGTTTAACTCAGCATTTAATCACTCTGTTTAGTAACTGTGTCTAAGTGTTTTGGATGGATTATATTGGGTTGACCAAAAATCTTATGGAAAAAAGTGAATTAACTTTTTGCTAAGCCAATATATAACTAAAGGTAAGTCACACCTGAGGAAGAAGAGAAGGTTGGCTCTTTTGGTTCAAAGAGTCATGTGTGCAGCTGTTTGGGTGGAATCCAATCTAAGGGGAGATGTCACATTATCATCACCTATTAAACTCTTACTTGATACCAGGTACTGGTCTAGGGTGTTTTATATAAAAATTTATTCATTTAATTTCCACAATAACCTAAAGTGCTATGCTGTGCTTAGCCTCATCCAACTTTTTGCGATCCCATGGACTGTAGCCCACCAGGCTGCTCTGTCCATGGGGAGTCTCCAGGCTAGAATACTGGAGTGGTTTGACATACCAGGGGATCTTCCAGGGGATCTTCCTGACTCAGGGATCGAACCCAGGTTTTCCACATTGCAGGCAGATTCTTTATCATCTGAGTCACCAGGGAAGCCCAAGAATACTGGAGTGGGAAGCCTATTCCTTTTCCAGGGGAACTTCCTAACCCAGGAATTGAACCACGGTCTCCTGCATTGCAAGCAGATTCTTTACCAGCTGAGCTACCTGGGAAGCCCAACCTAAAGTACTACCATAATTCATTTATTAGAGTAGGACTTTGTAGCACTGAATATCACCTATCTTCTGCCTGGGACCTGGGAATGGCATTTCATACACATATTGATGTGGCTGAGTGGAAAAATCTGGACTTTCAAGCTAGAAAAGCCCAATTT
The DNA here is from genome assembly GCF_023091745.1 of Budorcas taxicolor. Lineage (NCBI taxonomy): Eukaryota > Metazoa > Chordata > Mammalia > Artiodactyla > Bovidae > Budorcas > Budorcas taxicolor. The sequence continues at coordinate 46,776,014 of NC_068923.1, read as the reverse complement.
GAATATATTAAATTTATCACATTGCTATAGGATGGGCAGCAAGTCAGTTACACCACCTAAATTTTTATAGGCTCATGAGCAGTAGAGGTAACTCATAGGAAGAACTCAGCAAAGGTAGTTGCTATTATTATTATTTTTGCACACACACACTTTATTATTTACAGAAATTTACCTAATGGAAGCTTTATGAGAGGTAGTCATTTTTAACAGGGATAAGTATTGGGTTAGGGATCTGAGGACCTCAATTTTAATTTTCTTTTGCTGCTAACTCTATGGCCTAGAGCAAACTGCAGCATCTCTTTGTTCTTCCAGATTCTACATCTGGTAAAATAACACCTATTCCTCCTGGCTTCAAGGATCTGTCATGAGAATAAATTGTTGACCATTTTTGGAGTTCTGAAGAAAAGATGCACTACAGGAATCTGAGGCAGAACTATTATAACTGACCTTTAACAGTGCCTACCCAGTCCTTGGGCAAGTCTCTGTTCCCTGGTTGTAAGCTGTCTTAAATATAGTAATTAGTGTTTAGTGGGAAGGTTGCAAGCTTCAAATCACACAGATCTTGTTTTGAACACAGACTTGTCACCCTTCTAACTGTGCAAATTTGGTCAAGTAACTATCCCATTTAAACCTCATATTTACAATGGGCATAATATCTATTTTTAGAAGAGTTTTCAGATGAAAAAATGTCCCGTGTAAAATGCTTAGGACAGTGACTTCCCTGGCAGCTCAGTGGCTATCTTGCACTTCCAATGCAAGAGGTGTGAGTTCAAACCCTGGTGGGAGAACTATTAATAAGATGCCATGCGCCATGAGTTGTGACCAAAAAAAAAAAAAAATGTTTAGCACAGTATTAGATGATGATAGAACTCTGGTTACTTCCCTTTCCTGAAGTAACCACTTGAGGATCATTATAGTTTCTACATTTTGGATTGTATGTATTTCTCAGATTGATTAAGAATGCCCTGTAAACTTATTCAGTAACTGTTGTCTTACTAAGTATTTAGTAAGACACTTGGTCGTATCTGACTCTGCAATGCCATGGACTGTAGCCTCTGTCCATGGGATTTTCCAGGCAAGAGTACTGGGGTGGATTGCCATTCCCTTCTCCAGGGGATCATCCTGACCCAGGGATTGAACCTGGGTCTCCCAAATTGCAAGCAGATTCTTTACCATCTGAGCCACCAGGGATGAGTATAAATAATCTTATTTATACCACTTATACCCATTTTCATGAGTAAGAATAAAAAAACTGGTGACAACTTTTTCGAAGGTATATTGCAATGAAAGCTTAATTTTATACACATATATGCACATGCATTAGTTCTCTGTTATTATACTTCCTATTACATGGATTTGGCTCTAATGCAGGTCAGATTATATTTTCTGAGATGTAACAATGACATAGTAATTTTCTAATAACCTGGTTATCTGTTAACCCAGTGCCGACATCATGGGAAGCAGTTACCTGCATGAGCACATTTGTTTAGAATTTTCACCTGGGGTTATCGTTGTTCAGTTGCTAAGTTGTGTCTGACTCTTTGTGACTCCATGAACTGCAGGACACCAGGCTTCCCTGTTCTTCACTATCTTCTTGAGTTTGCTCAAACTCATGTAGGATGAATGTAGGCAAATGGGTAAAAGTGGTCAAAATATACAAATTTACAGTTATAAAGTAACCCCCTGAGGGTGTAATGTATAGCATGGTAACTACAGTTAATAACAGCCTAGTACATATTTGAAAGTTGCTAAGAGAGTACATTTAACAAGTTCTCAGTACAAGAAAAACAAATTTTAACCGTGGGGTGATGGATGGTAACTAGACTAATTGTGGTGATAACTTTACAATATATACAAATATTGAATCATTAAATTGTACACCTGATACTAATACAATGGTATATATCAGTTATACTTGAATTAAAAAAAGAATTTTCATCTCAACACTGAGGAATATGGCCATATAAACATCCTCGTTCAAATTGCTACTAGCTCAAGTTATTTTCAGATTTTCTCATAAACATGAAATAGAGTTATTTGTGCTGAAGATTTTTATCTCCTGCTTTCTCTGAGATGGGGTGAAACAGGATGGGGCAGGGGTTGGAGGTGGGAGGGAAAACCAGAAAAAAGAGAAAGTGTTTCCTCCTTTAGATTTTAATGTGAATAACCATTTATAAAAGTCACTGTTGGAATGATGGAAGAAGTATGGTTCTTGCAAACGAGGGAAAACAAAATGGTGAACTGACCTTAGCTAACAATCAATAGCTAGTATTTGTTGAGTGCTTGCTACGTGCTGGGGACTCCTGCAGATACATTTAACTCCTACAGTCTTCTGCAGCAACCCCTGGAGGCAAGTACTATTTCATGCCCATGTCACAGATGAAGAAACTGAGTCAGAGTTAGGTTAAGTAAAGTGCCTGCAGTCACATAGTAAGCGAACAGCTTGGATGCAATCCTGGTTGACGAGGACACCGAGACAAAAGGGGAGTTGTTTGGGGCAGAGTGTGAGACTGCTGATAGGTTGAGGGAACGACACTTGGGAAGGCAGAGGTGACAACTAACGTGCAGGAGAGAATGTTATGCTTGAGACACACAAACACTATTATGCATGAAATAGACAACTAATGAGAATCTGAAAAGACCCTGATGCTGGGAAGGATTGAAGGCAGGAGGAGAAGGGAACAGAGGGTGAGATGGTTGGATGGCATCACTGACTCGGTGGACATGAGTTTGAGCAAGCTCCGGGAGATGGTGAAGGACAGGGAAGCCTGGAGTGCTGCAGTCCATGGGGTCACAAAAGGCTGGACACGACTCAGCAACTGAACAACAACATAGTTGATTCACTTTGCTGAACAGCAGAAACTAACACAACATTGTAAAGCAACTATATTCCAATAAAACTTAGTAAGAAAAAGGAGAAACAGAGAGACAGAGGGAAGAGGGGAACCTGACCAGGGTGGGCACAGTGGGAAATGAGAGAGTATGAATTAAATAAGCTGGGATCACATGCAGTTGATGGGAAAAGCGTATGTCCTCAATGTTTGTTTCTGAGTTGTTTGGAGCATTACTAAAGATGGTTTAACATTTAACCCTGCGATTTGTGTTCTGAAAAATGCAAAGAAGCCAAGCACCTAGGGAAATGCCCAGCCATTCAGCCTCATCCTTCAGTGTAGGCTGAAGCGTGCAGGAGACTAGCCTTCCATACTGAGGTTAGTTGAGACTCACCCTGTTGAGACGAGAGTTGCGCCAGAGGATGGCATCTGGAGGCTCCGTATTTCTGGCCAACTTCTCTGGAGCCCAGAGAGCCAGGGCTAGGGGAGGTGGGAAGGGGATGGCTACAAGCCATGCTGTGATCTTCACCAGGGCTCAGCGGGTTTCTGGAAACAGGCAGTCCATTTCTGGCACACTAACAATTCTAGCCAGACCTTCCTGGCAAATGCCTTTTTATTCCTGCTCTGCAGCTGGTCACAAAGGGTCAGAAGGACCTCTGGTCAGAGGGATAATTTTTGGATGACAGCATAGATCCTGGCACTAAACCAGGTTACACTCAACAGGCTACATTTTAATTTTCTTTGCCTGATGCTGAGGTCTTTTCAGAATTTTAACAGATCTTTGATTTTGTATTGATACAACAGTAGAAAGGCAAATTAAATTACAAAGATGCTGAATTCAATGATTTAACAAAAGGACATGCCATTTGCTGTATAAAAAGAAAACAAGTTGCTTTTTTCCTCTTAAAGGACAGAGAATATATGTATAAAATGTACTTCAAAATGGAATGTCCAGGGAACTTCTCTTTTATGTAACTCCTATTTAAGAAATCAATATCTATACCTAGAAGAGGAACAAAAAATGACCACCCTCCTCCAGCATGACTGGTTTTCAATCTTGGCTGGTCAAAGGAATCACCCAGGAGCTTGAAAAAACAAAACAAAACACTGCCACCTGGGCCCCATCCTCAGGGATTCTGATTTAATGTGTCTGGGTTGAGATTCGAACATGGGCATTTCCAAAGCTGCTTAAGTGATTCTAATCTGAGGTCATGGTTTAGAGTTGCTACCCTAGATGTCGTGAGGGATTCATGGAGGCAAATGCCACTGACAATTTCAAGCAGAAAATCTACTGTCTTACATTTTTGCAGAGGCAGGACGCTCTGGGGAAGAAAAGATTTGAACATGAAGTGAAGAGACGCAGGTTTTGACATCGGGTTGGTGGCTTAAGTTTTCTGGATCTAAATTTCCTTATTAGGAAAAGGATACCATCCGATGAGAAGATTTCTAAGCCTACTTCCAACTTTGGCATTCTTAGATTCTAGGTCTGTGGTTTGTAATGCTGTTAAAAAACACACATGCCTTGACCATCCCTGCAGACGTGTTCATCTGCTTGGTCTGGGGCGAGGCTGGACATCAGCATTTGCAAAAGCTCCTCAGGTGATACTGATGTGCAGAAGAACTGAGCATCACTGATCTGTGTTCTCCATTGAACCAACTTCAGATGAGGTTGAGCTTGTGTACATGATTGTGTGCGTGCATGCGTGTGTGCGTGTGTGTGTACAGTGTGTACATAAATATGCTTGGGGGTGTCATGCCAGCTGAGAGAGTGATGGGAACTCACACTCAGCCTTGTATTAATTCAGAAACATGGAAGTAATGCGAACACATATGTCCATGATGTCTTAATTAGTCCCTGCTGGTTGTTTAGTTCACATGATGGAGAAGTGATGCCAAATGTCTGGGATTCTGGCCCAATTTTGTTCCCTATTGGCTTCATAGGAATGAAAACAACAGGTAAGATGGCCTGGAACAATAATAATGCCCAGCATCCAACACTCATACACTACTTTAAAGCTCACCTAGAACTTTACATACATCATGGCACTTTATCCTCCCAAGACACAGGTCAATTTTCTTTCCAGAGACAGAACATCCAAGACACAGGAGAAACCGTCTTCTGAAAGAACATACAACTGAAAGGGAGTGGATGCCAATATTCTAACCCAAACTTCTGAACTTCACATTGCTCCTTCTTTTATTTACTCCACTTCCTGAATCCACATTGACTGTACCAAACCATCCTTAGGAGACCAGATGTGGGGTCTGTTGGAGGAGTGGGGGGAAGGCACTATCTTTTTTGGGGATTAGCAGTGAAAAGAATCAGGCTAATGGTGCTGATTTTTTCTCTACGCTCCATGGAGAGTCAAACCAAGGGTGTTCCCTTGGAAGGAAGGCAGCTAACCTTGGTGAGAGGAAGAAAAGCAGGGCACAGGCCAGGTGTAAAACCCATATCAAGGAAAGAAAACCCAAGCAAGTCAGTACAAGAGTTGGCTGTCATCTTGATCCTGAACAGTCTCATTATTCTGGACTTTTTCTTCCCTTCTAAAAGTCAACGATATAGTAAATAAAAAGATAATCTTCAGGGACTTCTCTAGTGGTTCAGTGGTTAAGAATCTGCCTTCCAATGCAGGGGACATGGGTTTGATCCCTGGTCAGGGAGCTAAGATCCTATAACCTCAGAGCAACAAAGCCTGCATGCCACAACTACTAAACCCTTGCACCACAACTGCAGAGTCTGTGGCCACAGAAAGATCCTGCCTGGCACAATGGAGATCTCATATGTTGAAACTAAGATCCAAAGCAACCAAATAAATAAACAAAATATAAATTTATTTAATATCATAAATAAATGATAATAAATGAAAATTTATCATTTTTTTAAAAAAAGGTAATCTTCAAAGTAGAGCCAAAAAGAAAGAGCAAAAAACCAACATACAAAGATTCTATAGAATATAACCAAGCAATAACTGCCTTGAAGAGGCTCAAAAATTTCTCAAAGTTCTCAGCTTCTAAAGGCATGGTTTGCCACTACCTATAGAAAGAAATCACCATTGTGCCAAGTCTAATTCTTTGCCCATTAATTCAAGCACTTCTCAAAGAGTTCATTGCTAATGTTCTCTTATGTGAAAGTGAAAGTATTAGTCACTCTGCTGCTAAGTCACTTCAGTCGTGTTCGACTCTGTATGACCCCATAGACGGCAGCCCACCAGGTTCCCCCGTCCTTGGGATTCTCCAGGCAAGAACACTGGAGTGGGTTGCCATTTCCTTCTCCAATGCATTAAAGTGAAAAGTGAAAGTGAAGTCACTCAGTCGTGTCCAACTCTGCTCGACCCCATGGACTGCAGCCTACCAGGCTCCTCTGCCCATGGGATTTTCCAGGCAAGAGTACTGGAGTGGGGCACCATTAGTCACTCAGCTGTGTCCCACTCTTTGCGAGCCCATGGAACCTGCCAGGCTCCTCTGTCCATGGGATTCTTCAGGCAAGAATACTGGAGAGGGTTGCCATTTCCTTTTCCAGGGGATTGTTTTGACTCAGGGATTGAACCCAAGTCTCCTGCACTGCAGGCAGATTCTTTACCATCTGAGCCATGTGATAGAAACCAAACTCAGAGTGATTAACAAAATGAAGCAACAGAGGAAAATTCCAGGGAGCCACACATGAAAGCATTTCATGGGGGCAAAACGCGTTTAGAAAACTATAAAAAAAAGCAACGTGAAGTTTTTAACATAGTTGGCATTCAGCATATGAGTGAAGAGCTGGGGCCAGTAATCTAGTTTATGCTGTGTTTGCCCTTGAGGACATAAATTAAATTTTCAGCATGAGCCATATAGAGAGGTTTGTAAAAGTGTATACTGAAAGGTAGGCCATGAACCTTATCTTCAAAGGGTTATAAGTCTCTCCACTTAGCTGAAATAGCAACCAGATCACTAATGTGCATGAGATATATTTAACACTGAACATTTCCACCTCCTGAATAGAAGTAAAATTAGTCTATTGAGGCTGCCTCATAAAAATCGTTTTAGAGTTACAAAACAATTCTGAGGTTTTAGTCATAATACTACTTGGAGCTTCCACAAGAAGGATTTGGAGACTTCAAATTAAAATTTAATGAATAGGTCTAAGCTTCTGCACTAAACACTTGAAAATTAAGGCTTAGCAGAGTGCTATGAAGACTTGGTTTTATCCCTTAATTCAATAGCCCTCCCTCCTCACCTTTTTCCACTTCAAAGGGATTCCTGTGTACGAAAAGACACAAGGAAATACAGAGCGGATGAGGGTCAAGTAGTTTATAATGAACATCTATTCAATATAGTTAGATGCCATATAAAAAGCGTATAAGAAACGAAGCCATTTTAATAATAACTGGGCTACCCATTTTATGCGTCTGATACCTTGAAGTGGTGTTGGCTAGTTGTGTGACTATCCAGAGGTCAGATTAAAAAAAAGAAAGAAAAGACAGAATTGAACTTCTCTTCCTCTTGTTAAAAATTTACCTGGAAGGCACAAAGTGGCCCGAGTTTTGGAATCAGACAATTTATGGATTCCCAGATTGTAAAATGAAAATGACTATGCCTCTCTAGACAAGGGTGATGATTAAATTGAGCTAATGTGTATAAAACACTGCATACAGTGCCTTATAGATTGGGAGTTTGGGATTGACATATACACACTGCTATGTATAAAATGTCTTTCCATAAAAAAAATAAAAGATGTATTAGGCTCAGAATATTAAAAAAAGGCAAAAGCTCAATAAATGTTATTTTTCTTTCCCCCAATTCTGTTCTAAGTTACAATGACTTAGGCAGAAATTTAGTCCCTCTCATTGTGACATAGTGTATTTCTCCCAGCTAGCATAGATTTCAAGCCAGAGTGCTTAAATTAGTTTGTGTTCCTATGTTCTCAGTTTCCTTAAAAACAGGTCTGTGTAGTGGGAGACTTTAATACCCGACTCACACCTATGGATAAATCAACTAAACAGAAAACTAACATGGAAACACAAACTTTAAATGATACAATAGACCAGTTAGACCAAATTGATATCTACAGGACATTTCACCCCAAAACAATGAATTTCATCTTTTTCTCAAGTGCACTTGGAACCTTCTCCAGGATAGATCACATCTTGGGTCATAAATCTAGCCTTGGTAAGTTAAAAAAAATTGAAATCATTCCAAGCATCTTTTCTGACCACAATGCAATAACATTAGATGTCAATTACAGGAGAAAAACTATTAAAAATTCCAACATATGGAGGCTGAACAACACACTGCTGAATAACCAACAAATGACAGAAGAAATCAAAACAGAAATCAAAATATGCATAGAAATGAATGAAAACAAAAACACAACAACCCAAAACCTATGGGACACTGTATAAGCAGTGCAAAGGGGAAGGTTCATAGCAATACAGGCTTACCTCAGGAAACAAGAAAAAAGTCAAATTAACCTAACTCTACACCTAAAGCAACTTGAAAAGGAAGAAATGAAGAACCCCAGGGTTAGTAGAAGGAAAGAAATCTTAAAAAATTAGGGCAGAAATAAATGCAAAAGAAACAAAAGAGACCATAGCAAAAATCAACAAAGCCAAAAGCTGGTTCTTTGAGATGATAAATAAAATTGACAAACCATTACCCAGACTCATCAACAAACAAAGGGAGAAAAATCAAATCAACAAAATTAGAAATGAAAATGGAGAGATCACAACAGACAACACAGAAATACAAAGGATTATAAGAGACTACTATCAGCAACTATACGCCAATAAAATGGACAACGTGGAAGAAATGGACAAATTCTTAGAAAAGTACAACTTTCCAAAACTGAACCAGGAAGAAATGGAAGAAATCTTCCAGCAAACAAAAGCCCAGGACCAGACGGCTTCACAACTGAATTCTACCAAACATTTAGAGAAGAGCTAACACCTATCCTACTCAAACTCTTTCAGAAAATTGTAGAGGAAGGTAAACTTCCAAACTCATTCTATAAGGCCACCATCACCCTAATACCAAAACCTGACAAAGATGCCACAAAAAAGAAAACTACAGGCCAATATCACTGATGAACATGGATGCAAAAATCCTTAACAAAATTCTAGCAATCCGAATCTAACAACATATTAAAAAAATCATACATCATGAACAAGTGGGCTTTATCCCAGGGATGCAAGGATTCTTCAATATTCGCAAATCAATCAATGTAATACACTGCATTAACAAATTGAAAAATAAAAACCATGTGATTATCTCAATAGATGCAGAGAAAGCCTTTGACAAAATTCAGCATCCATTTATGATAAAAACCCTCCAGAAAGCAGGAATAGAGGGAACATACCTCAACATAATAAAAGCTATATATGACAAACCCACAGCAAACATTATCCTCAATGGTGAAAAATTGAAAGCATTTCCCCTAAAGTCAGAAACAAGACAAAGGTGCCCACTTTCACCGCTACTATTCAACATAGTTTTGGAAGTTGTGGCCACAGCAATGAGAGCAGAAAAAGAAATAAAAGGAATCAGACTGGAAAAGAAGTAAAACTCACTGTTTGCAGATGACATGATCCTATACATAGAAAATCCTAAAGACTCCACCAGAAAATTACTAGAGCTAATCAATGAATATAGTAAAGTTGCAGAATATAAAATCAACACACACAAATCCCTTGCATTTCCATACACTAACGATGAGAAAACAGAAAGAGAATTAAGGAAACAATTTCATTCACCATTGGAACAAAAAGAGTAAAATACTTAGGAATGTATCTACCTAAAGAAACAAAAGACCTATATATAGAAAACTATAAAACAATAGTGAAAGAAATCAAAGAGGACACAAATAGATGGAGAAATATACCGTGTTCATGGATCGGAAGAATCAATACAGTGAAAATGAGTATGCTACCTAAAGCAATCTATAGATTCAATGCAATCCCTATCAAGCTACCAGCAGTATTTTTCACAGACCTAGAACAAATAATTTCACAGTTTGTATGGAAATACAAAAAACCTCAAATAGCCAAAACTTGAGAAAGAAGAACAGAACTGGAGGAATCAACCTGCCTGACTTCAGTCTCTACTAGAAAGCCAGTCATCAAGACAGTATGGTACTGGCACAAGACAGAAATACAGATCAATGGAACAAAATAGAAAGCCCAGAGATAAATCCACACACCTATGGACATCTTATCTTTGACAAAGGAGGCAAGAATATACAATAGGGCAAAGACAATCTCTTTAACAAGTGGTGCTGGGAAAACTGGTCAACCACTTGTAAAAGAATGAAACTAGAACACTTCTTAATACCATACACAAAAATAAACTCAAAATGGAGTAAAGATCTAAACGTAAGACAAGAAACTATAAAACTCGTGGAGGAAAACATAGGCAAAACACTCTCCGACATAAATCACAGCAGGATCCTCTATGACCCACCTCCCAGAATGTTGGAAATAAAAGCAAAAATAAACAAATGGGACCTAATTAAAATTAAAAGCTTTCACACAACAAAGCAAACTATAAGCAGATGAAAAGACAGCCTTCAGAATGGGAAAAAATAATAGCAAATGAAGCAACTGACAAAGAATTAATCTCAAAAATATACAAGCAACTCCTGCAGCTCAATTCCAGAAAAATAAATGACCCAATCAAAAAATGGGCCAAAGAACTAAATAGACGTTTCTCCAAAGAAGACATACAGATGGCTAACAAACACATGAAAAGATGCTCAACATCACTCATTATCAGAGAAATGCAAATCAAAACCACAATGAGGTACCATTTCATGCCAGTCAGAATGGCTGCGATCTAAAAGTCTACAAGCAATAAATGCTGGAGAGGGTGTGGAGAAAAGGGAACCCTCTTACGCTGTTGGTGGGAATGCAAACTAGTACAGACACTATGGAGGACAGTGTGGAGATTCCTTAAAAAACTGGAAATAGAACTGCCTTATGACCCAGCAATCCCACTGCTGGGCATACACACCGAGGAAACCAGAATTGAAAGAGACACGTGTACCCCAATGTTCATCACAGCACTGTTTATAATAGCCAGGACATGGAAGCAACCTATGTGTCCATCAGCAGATGAATGGATAAGAAATCTGTGATACATATTCACAATGGAATATTACTCAGCCATTAAAAAGAATACATTTGAATCAGTTCTAATGAGGTGGATGAAACTGGAGCCTATTACACAGAGTGAAGTAAGTCAGAAAAAAAAAATCAATACAGTATACCAATGCATATGTATGGAATTTAGAAAGATGGTAACAATAACCCTGTATGCGAGACAGCAAAAGAGACACAGATGCATAGAACAGTCTTCTGGACCCTGTGGGAGAGGGCGAGGGTGGGATGGTTTGGGAGAATGGCATTGAAACACGTATATTATCATATGTGAAATGAATCACCAGTCCAGGTTTGATGCATGATACAGGGTACTTGGGGCTGGTGCTCTGGGATGACCCAGAGGGATAGGAGGGGGAGGGAGGTGTGAGGGGGGTTCAGGATGGGGAACACGTGTACACCCATGGCAGGTTCATGTCAATGTATGGCAAAACCAATACAATATTGTAAAGTAATTAGCCTCCAGTTAAAATAAATAAATTTATATTTTTAAAAAAAGGAAAGAAAAAAATACACAGAAATTGAAATATCCACCGCCCCCCCCCCCCCAAAAAAAAGCCAAAAAACAGATCTGTGTTAATTCACTGCACGGTAATTTTTTAGTTCTTATTGGTAACAGTTGGTGTTCTGGGTAGCCCTGAGTTCTCTACTTAATATTCTATAAATGAAGACGAGTGAGTCAAATGAAATATTTGATGTCAGTAACTTTGTGAGCATAGGTAGAAACAATAAATAGAATAGAAATAGAATAAAACAATAAATAGAATATGCTTTCCCTTTTCATTCCTCAACCTTGGTCACAGACTCTGTCCTCTCTGGGTTAGATGACATCTGATCTTACTCCAGGCTGTGGAAACCCAATCATGGCTTTTGGGGTGGTTTGCTGTCCGGAGGCTCAGTATCTGCCCCAGATCTTGATTAAGCTATCTCTTGACATGTCCTGATGACCAGTTAAGAAGGGTGGGGTTTTCTCCTTAGATGCAAACAGTCTCTGAACTTTCTAACACAGGACTATCCATTTCCTAAGTCTGATATCTTCAACTGATGTTGGCTAACTAGGTGGATATCTAGAAATTTCACTAGAAGCACCATCTTTTTTAAATGGAGAAAGCCTAAGCAGTGATGAGGAGACCCAGCTGGGAACAGTCAGACATTGCTCAGTCAGTGGAAAGGGGTTACAGTGAGCACTCCATGATGGCTATGAAAAGGTTACTTAAATATAAATGTACATTATCTGACATGTTGCAAGTCTTTACATTAGAAATGGAGAAGCAAATGAGTGATGGTGCAGAAATGCTGAATCACTCACCTGCCCGGGCTGTTCACAGGCTGTCTGGTACCTGGCTTGCTGGCACAGTTCTTTGACCCTCTCATATTTAGGCAAGTGATTAGACTGTTGGATATTCTTGTTTGATTCCTCTTTCTTACGTAGAAATTTCCTTTGACAGAAAAAGAAAAGCTTATGTGAGAAGTGATCTGAAATGACTTTCACTGTGACCTGCCTGTCTTATTTTTTCTTCCCTGTCACATGACTCCACACTCTCCAAAAAGCAATAAATAGTTATCCAGTCTCTACCCACAGGAGCCCAACCTTTCATAAGTCCTTTGGGAAAATTACAACCTGGGAATTATGAAGATGGGAGATTAGGGAAGGAAAATCACTTTCTTCAAAATCTTCATTTCAAACCTTTGGGCATAAACGTTCAGCTTTATAGGCTCAAAGTTCACTTTTGTTAAAAAGCAATGATAGAAATGTTTTTCTCTTGCCTAGGGTAAGCATTGAGAAAAACAAAGACAATGAACATTACAAATAGAAAGGAGAAACCCAGAAATGACTCTGGAACAGTATTAATACAATCTCATCTATTTGTCTATTCAAAACTAGGAAAGGCACATAAGGAAAAGAAGTGGAAGGGCATCAGGCAGAACCTGGGAGGGATAATTGAGAAAGTCAATTAACTGGTCCACTTAGGAACTGAGGTGGACACATGCCGTGGGAATCCACAGCCTCATAAATACTGTGGTCCCATCTTTGCAATTCTGACTCAGCCATCATTATTCTGCTGGCCAGAGGAGGATAAGTCTTATGACTAGGTTTACGAAATCCACACGCTTAGTAAACCAAAATAAGGGGGAAAACATTCCCAGCAGGGAGAGCTGCCCACAAAGACTCATTCCCAGAAGCACCCCAGGAACCAATAATTACCCTCTTTCCACGAGGAATGTATCACGCCAAATTTTGACCTTCTTGTTTGTTCGAAACCTGGAAGCAAAGTAATAATATTTACTGTTGGCATTGGGACACTTTTCCAAACATATCTGTGCTAACAGTTTATTTAAAGCAACACCCCTCGCTTCCCGCAGACCAGGACAGCATCTCCATCAGCACGCCACTCACAGCCAAGGAGGTGCTCAGTTCAAGGTGATCCCCGGGGGCGGAAAGTATTTTGCTTCCACTTCTGCTGGCTGCTGGCTGGCTCTCGGAGCTGGTGTGCTCGGGGCTGGCTGAGGGGAAGGAAACTGACGCACCTGTTACCTGGCTTTTCCTGGTCCAGAAGTTTGAGTACAGACTTGCCGTCTATGTCAGGAGGCGCATCAAGCCCCGCGATGTCCAAGATGGTTGGGGCCAGGTCAATGTTTAGAACGATCTGTGGGACTCTGTAAAGGGACAAGATGGTCATGGCTGGGACCCAGCACCAGTGGAGGGCCTCACTAGGGCTTTTTTTTCCCCATCCCAGTACTCCCTGGCCTTCACTGCTTCACAGCCTCTCATCTGGTTGCCTAGGAATGGTGGGAGGTGCCTGAGTGCTCAGCCACTGGGACCAAGAGAAAGACTGACTGTCACAGCGGTCAGGTTGGAGACAGGCTTGTCCCCCTGAGCTCTGGCCACACCTCAGACAAATTGTGGCCTGATGTTTGGCTTTTGTAGGCTGTGTATTTTTTTCTGAAACCTGAGAGTCCATCACTTCTCTGTTGAACTAGGGCTTTGAAATCAATCTTCTGAAAAAGTACACAAGGTTTTTATACTTGAATTCAATGCATGCTGCCTAACCTTTCAAACATAAAGCCTTCCAACTCTAGATCCCACGCGTCCCCAGGAGTTTCCAGTGGTCTGGAGAGAGACAAGGCATGTGTGCACATGACCCCTGTGCACGTGTCGTCCAGTCGTGTCCAATTCTTTGTGACCCTGTGGACTGTAGCTCACCAGGCTCCTGTCCATGGGATTTTTCTCAAGCAAGAATACTGGAGTGGGTTGCCATTTCCTCTTCCAGGGGACCTTACTGAACCATGGATCGAACCTGCATTTCCTGTGTCTCCTGCACTGCAGATGGATTCTTCACCTGCTAAGCCATCCGGGAAGCCCGGGAAAGACATAATAACATTCCCCAAAGAGGCCCTTCTTATTGCCATCACTTCCTCCCCAGCATGCACTGGAATGCAGCAGCAGACAAGCCACGTAGATAAGACTCAGATTATCTGGCATCTGGGCCCCACTGCTGTCACATCCAGGATGGGGAAACTCTGAGAGAGGCGTGAGTACCCTGTCTGTGCAGCTTCTTCATTGTGAAATCAGGGGTCCAGACTGGATGCTCTTGAAAGGTCATCCCAGGTTTTGAATTCTACTTGCACTCTTTTCTTTCACTCTTTCTGTAACTGTTTCATGTAAAGGACTTCATTTTACACTACACATTCTGATGTGCTTGGCAGGGCATACGAAACCCATTTATGATGGGAATACTGACATGCAAAGGGATGCAGTGACTTAAGATGGCAGAAATGGAATTTCAGTCCTTCAGGCTTCTTTTCTTAAAATTCATTTAAAGTTCATTTAAATACATTTTAATTAAATAATATGTATCTAAAATTATTTAAAGTTCTTAACATTTAATTTTCTTTAAAAATTCTTCAGTAATAATTTTTTAAAAAAGCAACCAAGAGGATGGCACTGGTTATCATTTTAAAAAAAGATTCAAAGAAGGGAAGGATGACATACCTAAAATCACACTCTATGTCTGTGTTCACAGTCTCATGGATTCTGGTCGGTTTGAGAGAGTTAATCATTAATACAGTTATTTTTCCTTTCTCTTGAAAGAGTAGGCATTAGTTAATTTAGCATGTGGCAGGGCTAGGGGAGGGGTGGGGCAGGCGGGAGGTTTTGTCTTCTAAATTATGAACCTACACTCACCCTTTTTTGTTTGCACTAAAGGAAACCAGACCCTGAGATTGGTAATTGAATTATCTCAGACGTACACCAGCTATGACAGTTGAATGTTGGAAACAGAGAAATACGTACATGGATCCTGGTTCTACACTTGGCCCACGAATAAAGAAAGGCACACGGATATCAAAGTCATATGGCATGGATTTCCCCTTGACCAGTCCAAACTGCCCGATATGGTAACCGTGGTCGGCGGTATAGATGATGTAAGTGTTCTCCAGCTCACCCGTTTCCACAAGCATATTATATAGCTGAAACACAGCACAGACCTCAGTCAGAAACAATTGTGATGGCGTAAGATGGCAATAGTGCCGCCATGACCCCCCTCAAATCTTTTTTCCATTATTTTTAGAAGGCAAGAGTTGCTTTAATAGGGCTGACAAACATGTATGTTTATACACATTTTTCAAGTTGCTTGCAATCCTGGAGGGAAAAAGTCCAGTAATACAGCTGATTCTTATATAATACATAACTTTTCTTAATATGGCTTATTTTTGCCTATTTGAAAAAAAAACAACACAAAACAACCTCTACCATCAAACTTTAAGGTTTTACTTTGAAATATCCATTTTAAAGCAAATTTGACTATCATCCCTCATATTTAGTTATCAAAGATTAAAAACAGGCTACCTCTGAGCCTGATTCAGTTACATCCAGCCTTTGGGAACGTCTTGTTTGGTTTATGTTATGTTTTAAAATTCAGGAAATTTCAAATAGAATTTTTGTATTCCTGGCTTCTTTTAAAAGTCAGAAGACTTAATACTGGATCCATATTTTCACATGACCAAACTTAGTTGAAGCTGAGTAGTTGTTCCTTGCTTTAGGTGAGGGAGTTTAGATTTGACTTCACCATGATCCTCACCATGCCCCACTGCCCTATACTCGATCTGCTTTAGCTGTCTACACTATTTGCTTAATCCCTGAAGGTATTTGTGGTGATAACCCTTGATTTATGATGTCATGATTTGTCTAATATTTCCTTTTCGCTACTGGCTCCACAAGAACCAAGCCTAGAAAGAGAACAAGATGAGGGGGGGATGATGAGTTCACAGAATACCCAGCCCCCACACTCTCTCAAAATGAAAAACAACTACTACAAAAGCAGGGTTAGCAAGAATGCATCTACACAAGGGGAGCTGGACCAAAACCCATCCCTGGGGCAGGCTCATGGGCTTACCTTTTCCACAGAATCATCCACTGACATCAAAGTTTGAAGCCGTTTGCGATGTAGAACGTTTGTGAATTCCATGTGGATGGGCAGCATGGGTCCTGTGTACTGCATAATCCAGTGTTTGTCCATATTGGGCGCATAGTTATAACTAGGAGTTCTGCAAATATCCAGAAAGGAGTCTTACTATATATGCTTTTTATTCATTTAGAGAAATATTTCATGTTAAACGTTGTGAAATAACCATTTAGGAAAGACTTCAGACACAGCTAAATAATTTTTCTCTCTGGTACATCTCTGCGATATCAAGTCTGCACCACCCCAGACCACATGAGTTCTCTGAAGGTGTATGGGTTCAAACTTATAAAACCAAGACTGGCAGTGAAAATCTAATTAGTGCAAGTTCATTTAGGTTCATTGAATAAAATGTGTAAAAATACCTCGAGATGATTGTGGTCAGGTTACAAATTTACAGATAAAACTCAGTAATGTAGAAGGGAATGTTCCCATGGTGATGTTAACTCATAAAATTTTATTGCTAATTAGGCTATTAAATATAGTCACTAATATGTTACGTGCAATGATGAAGAATCATAATTTCAACACATTTTATCTCTAGAATTTACTAGGGTATTATATTGATTACTTACATATCCCACATATAGGTATCATCAATTTATTGGATTTGCTGGAATTGCAAGCAAGTCTACTACAATATACATGTTTATCAGTAAAGCTGTTCATTATAGACAAATCAATATAGGTGGAGGCATAATTTTTGCTAACTATAGGGAAGTGAGTCCTATTGTTCTAAGACAGGTGGTTCGAGCCTATATTTAATCTATAGAGATCTAAGTGGTGCCCATACTTCCCTTTGGGGACCCATAAAGTACATCACCTTCTCTTTGAAGTCTTCCCCAACTCCCTGGATCATAAGATGCTGCCACTTCACACTCCCAAAGAACATATCTACGCCAGAATATATCTATGCTTTTCACACTGAGAATTGTTTTTCATTTGACCTCTCCATCAGAGTATATTATGTGTTTGAACTTTCTTCTTAGCTGATAAGCCTACGAAAGTCAGTCACTCAGTCATATCTGACTCTTTGAGACGCTATGGACTGTAGCCTACCAGACTCTTCTGTCCACGGAATTCTCCAGGCAAAAATACTGGAGTGGGTTGCCATTTCCTTTTCCAGGGGATCTTCCCAATTCAGGGATTGAACCTGGGTCTCCTGCATTGCAAACAGATTCTTTACTGTCTGAGCCACCAGAGAAGCCTATAAACATTGTTTAATAGTGAAAACTCGGTATTTACCATGGGTCAGGGACTGTGTTAAGTGTTTTGTTCACATCTACTCATTTAATTAGCTCAGCTCTTCTGGGAAATAGGCTTATCATTCCCATTTCACAGGTGAGAAAACTGAGGCTTAGCAAAGCTAACTTTCTCAGCTTAACAAAAGTAGCAGGGAATCGAACCAGGACTTGGTTCCAAAGCTCATTTGCTTTAACAAAATGAAGGGAAAGTAAAATGACAGGGGCTTCCTGCATCTAAAGTTGCTCTTTGTGTGAACCACAACTGTGCAAATAGCCAGTCTCTCAGAACAAGAGATAGTCTAAGCTGATAGAGGAATCTGATTACTGCTCTCTGTTCTGGGGAGACGCCTATCAGTGAAAGACGGTGGATAATGATGACTGCAGGAGATCCTGTGACATTGTTTACATCATAAAACTAGAGAAACAGTCAATCACTGTGAGCTGGTGAGTCCAGAAGCCTCGACCATGTTCCACTTGTTCCATCATGGAGCTAATTTCCTATCGAGGAAACTTGGAGTTTCTGAGCTGCGTGACTATACAGAAGAACATGCGGCTCTATATATGCCACCTGTTACTATACATTTTCTTCAGTGGATTTGCAGCGCTTCTCTTAGTAGTTGAAAATGCTGTTTTGGTCTTCCTGTGCAGAAAGTTACCCTAATGATCTGTATGGATGCTGGCTGATTAACGAATGCCAATTTAACACTGAGCACAGGAGAAACTGTTCCTAAAAGTGTACAAGTTATGCTGAGAGGTGTCAGTCAACTTCCTTTTAAAGAGACATATTTGTAGGGTAGGTAAATGTAGTTCAATTTGCTCACCTGCAAATAGGGAGAAGAGCTTCTCATAAAAATCTGTTTTGAGGAAGAACAAATCTGACTAGGGACTTCCCTGGTGGTCTAGTGGTTAAGACTTGGTGCTTCCAACACAGTGGGCGTGGGTTCGATCCCTGGTTGGGAACTAAGATCCTACATGCTGCATGGTGTGGAGGAAAAAAAAAATACTCAGCCTCTCACCCTCTAAAACCTCTAAACCTGTCTGTCTATCTATCTATCATCTATCTCTGTAAAGTGCCCAGAACAAAGAAGTACCTGAGTTTTCTACATGAGCCAATAAACAAATGTATTCTATATAAGGATCTGGGTGGGAAAAAAATCCGTGACATTAAATAAACAAATTTTTAGATATCACTTGCCATTCTTTATCAGAGAAACTGTCAGCATGAACTTTCCTCTGCTTACCAAGCAGACAACTCATGAACCAAATGGTCCCATTTTTGGTCTGAAAGGTTCTTCGTATCTCGGATTGCACCACAGACCAAATGAGCCCTTGTATTGCAGAAGCCTGGGCAGTAGGAAAGGACTTAAGTCCGGGTTTCTTATTCTTAACGCAGCGTGTAACCTTACAAACAAGATTAGAGGAAGAGAGCGAAGAGGAGGAGGAGAGAAGGGGGAGCTTCTAAATCCCAGAGGAAAGAGATTTTCACCGTTGGGGGGAGTTTGAGGTCAGAGAAATAGAGCAAGCTGGTCACGAAAGGTCCTTCACCACTTACTGATACGTGCTCTGAAAAAGAATATGGCTATAAAAGATTACACGGGCTTTCTTCATAATACCTCACCAGCCTCCTCTTACTGCCTTTGATGCTGGTGTGCCTTAATTTAAAAATAAATCTAGTTGACTTTTTTTTTTTAACCACAAAACCTCAAACACAAATAAAAATTACAATAGGGAGCCAAGAAGCAGGCTCATAGTGGGTAAATCGTATCTTCCACCGGTTACCTTCTAGTGCTTGGCACGGCTCCATCCACCTCGCCCTGAGGAACAGGGAAGCTCACAGCAAATTACAAGCCTCAAATTGGACTCCCAGATTTACAGAATGACATATGTTCAGTCTGGCTTTTATTAAAAGGGAGAGTTTGGGTCTATTGTCAAAATTGTCCGTCCCCCATCCCATTTTTTTCCTTTTCTCTTAATTTCTGAATGTGGGAGATGACCACTCCCCCTCCAGCTCTGGGGACAAGATCCCAGGTGGGGTCTCAGCAGGAGGCGGGGGATAACCATTTGCCTTTTAGGGGAAGACAGGCTGCCACTGCTTCCCACAGAATAGCAGCTGTTCAAGGGGCCTGCAGGTGGAAGGTCGGGGGTTGCTGGAATTGACAGTTGTTGAAAATTGATCTTTTGCCAAAGACCTGTGGGTGCCTCCCGCTGGTGTCTGCCAAATTCCTGGAAGATGCATTCTTCTGTCCCTCTGCCCCGTGATAATGAAGGCTTGCTGCCCTAACTAAGAATCAGCTTACAGTGATTCAGACGGAGCTGGGAGCTGTTGGCTGAAAACGCGAGACACAGAGAAGCAGGTGACAGTTTTAGGGAACGCTGGAAAACCACATATCTGATTGTTCCAGAATATTCTGGAATCAGACCTGAATTCTCAGCCCAGGACTGTTGCTTACTAGTGTGTGATCTGGAGCAACTTTTTTTTTTTTCTCTTTAAGTCTGTGTTCGCACATATCTCTAATGGGAGCAAGAACTTCAAAGAGTTCTTGTGAGGCTTCACAGAGGATTCAGAAGACAAAACCTGGGGCCCCTCATACCCATACTTATAGGAAGCTGGAAGAGAGCTTATCATGTCACAGCTCACTGATGGCTGAGGCAGCCCAGAGAGTACAGGGCCTCTTACTGTAGTTCGTTGTTCAGTTGCTAAGTCACGTCAGACTTTTTGTGATCCCATGGACTGCAGCACTTTAGGCTTCCCTGTCCTTCAATATTTCCTGGAGTTTGCTCAAACTCATGTCCATTGAGTCAATAATGCCATCCAACCATCTTATCCTCTGTTGCCCCCTTCTCCGCCTGCCTTCAATCTTTCCCAACCTCAGGGTCTTTCCCAATGAGATGGCTTTTCGCATCAGGTGGACAAAGTATTGGAGCTTCAGCTTTAGCATCAGTCCTTCCAATGAACATTCAGGGTTAATTTCCTTCAAGAGTGACTAGTTTGATCTCTTTGCTGTCCAAGGGACTCTCAAGAGTCTTCACCAGCACCACAATTCAGAAGCAACAATTTTTCAGCACTCAACCTTCTTTATGGTCCAACTCTCACATCCATACATGACTACTGGAAAAACCACAGCTTTGACTAGATGGACCTTTGTCAGCAATGTGATGTCTCTTCTTAATACGCTGTCTAGGTTTGTTATAGCTTTCTTTCCAAGGAGCAAGTGTTTTTTAATTTCATGGCTGCAGTCACCATCCACAGTGATTTTGAAGCCCAAGAAAATAAAATACTCCCATTTTACAAATGAGACAGTAAAGCATATGGAGGTGGCTCAGAAAGAACAGGTTGGGAACCCTGCTCCTTTCATGATGTCACACTGAACTGTCCTCTCCAACAAGCATCTCAAACTCCCATCATTAAAAAGAAAAGTGATCCATACATTTCTTCTATCAAAAGTAAGTCCTGGGACTTCC
The DNA here is from genome assembly GCF_023091745.1 of Budorcas taxicolor. Lineage (NCBI taxonomy): Eukaryota > Metazoa > Chordata > Mammalia > Artiodactyla > Bovidae > Budorcas > Budorcas taxicolor. Next base: position 46,754,886 of record NC_068923.1, on the reverse strand, counting down.
CTGGTGGTCCAGTGGTTAAGAATCCACTTTGCAATGCAGGGGATGACTCAGGTTTGATCCCTGGTAGGGGAACTAAGATCGCACACGCTGCTGAGCAACTAAGCCCACGTGCCACAACTGGAGAGTCCATGCACCGCACAAAGATACCATGTGCCACAACTAACACCTGATAGAGCCACAGAAATAAATATTTAAAAAGTAAGTCCTAAAGTTCTTAGCTTTTATCCTGCTTATCCTGATTTAAAATATTAGCTGCTTCTGTTTTCCATTCAGATGCCTCCCACCAGCTGCTGTGTTCCTATGTTTGCTGCAAATACAGAATCAAGTCTGACCCTCCACAGCACCCTGGAGACATATTCGAAAAGGTAGAGAATGCTGACTCTTTGCTTGAAAATGTAGAGGACAAAGGATCAGAATGTCATAAAAAAGAAAAACAAACCTCAAAAATTCACGTCAGAGTGTCAGCCATGTGTGTCTGGTCTGGTGAGGCTCTCTGTGTCTGTTCAGATACATATTCGGCCCAGAACTGTGCTCTCCAGACCGTATACTCTTAGGAACGCACCTGTAACTCTCAACAGATGATTCCAATACTTATAAAAGGTGACCTTTCCCCAGCAAGGCTTCTCTGCACATTGCTTTTCTCTAGTCATCATTTGTTCAGCGTTATTGGTCAGCGTGGGCTTCCCTGGTGGCTCAGTGGTAAAGAATCTGCCTGCCAATGCAGGAGACATGGGTTGATCCCTGGTCTGGGAAGATCCCCTGGAGTAGGAAATGGCAACCCACTCAAGCATTCTTACCTGAAGAACCCCATGAACAGAGGAGCCTGGTGGGCGACAGTCCATGAGGTTGCAAAGAGTCGGAGGTGACTGAGCAACTGAACAAAAATACAGTTGCTCAGCACAGTAGCTCACGGATGGATCCCTCAGACCACTGCACTTGCATGTTCAACTTTTGCTGTCAATATCAGATTCTCCCCAGGCTTTGCTTTTCTTGCTAACATTGCTTATTGACATAACAAGGATAAGATTTCTCAAATCAATCATGTCCCCTTTCTTTTTGATGGGTGGACATTTTAGAAGAATAATTCTTAGTAGCACAGAAATAGTTTCAAGAAATGCATGTGTTGCATATTAAACCCATTCTCGGGGAAACACAAAGAACTTAGCAGTTCATTTGGTACCACTGGTGGCCTCTGCTGTCACCCCAAAGAAAATACATTTCGAGTATTTTATATTTGAACGTGTGTTTTCTTCATTTGCTATTAGTCTCATGGTGGTGGTGCTTTAGTTGCTAAGTCGTGTCCGACTGTTGGAATCCCATGGATTGTAGCCTGCCAGGCTCCTCTGTCCCTGGGACTTCCCAGGCAAGAATACTGGAGTGGATTGCCATTTCCTTTTCAAGGGGTCTTCCTGACCCAGAGATCAAATCCACATCTCCACTGCAAGCGGTCTTCTGCACTGCAGGCAAATTCTTTACCACTGAGCCACCAGGGAAGCCACCCGTTTAGTATCATACAACAACAAAAATCCTAACACTTAATACCCTTACTGGTAGCAGCATCATCACTCACTGAGAAACAGGTCTCAATTCCCAGAATAAGCTGGTTGTACAGATTCAAGAAGCACACACTCAAACTATTAAAAGATTTTGACTATCACTAGGTACCCTTTAAGTCATAAAACCAATTGTTCAACTACTTTCATACTATTTTTAAGAGGGTTTTAATGTCAGCTAGTTGGAAGGGTTAACATGTTGATGCATTTGTTAAACAAAAATGTATTATACGACTAAAGCAGCAGGAGCCATGCCCACCAGGCAACGGGAGGTAGAGATGGATGGTTATGTCCTGTCTTTGGGAAAGAGATGCCTTGCATAGCAGCAGGGTGTCATTTGTGTGGTGTTGAGTGTAGATATTCTGAAGTTGTGTGACTGGACATCAAGGATCTGAGTAAACAGCCAGTGCAATGGGATATGTAGTAAATGACAGAGAGAAAAACACAGAGGTAATATGGGAAGTGTGCGTGTGAAGGTCACTCAGTCGTGTCTGACTCTTTGCAACCCCATGGACTATACAGTCCATGGAATTCTCTAGGACAGAATACTGGAGTGGGTAGCCTTTCCCTTCTCCAGGGTATCTTCCCAACTCAGGGATCAAACCCAGGTCTTCTGCACTACAGGCGGATTTTTACCAGCTGAGCCACAAAGGGAGCAATTAATACTGCTCAACTCAGAAATGTTTATGGAGGATTTAAAATTCTCTCCTCTTTGAAAGCATATCCTTTTATGTATTTGTGGAAGAAATGAAGAGAGAATGTGCAAATTCTTTTTAAGGCAAGACATTTCTTTCCAACTTGAATTAATTTATTTGGCTGCATGACTCAGCATGTGGGATCTTAGATCCCTGATCAGGGATCAAACCTGCACCTCCTGACGTGGAAGCATGGGGTCTTAACCATTGGATTGCCAGGGAAGTCCTTTCTTTTCAACTTTCGATAATAAAGGTGTTTCAGAAATGTTCTGAGGCTTCCTTAGGGTAGTTGTCCCTTTGACATGCTGTGTCCATCCCAAACTCCATGATCAGAACAATTTCTGCAAGTTAGTTGATGTGGATTGTCCTACCTAAATTTTGATTTCACATGAACCTGTGTGTGTGTGTGTGTGTGTGTGTGTGTGTGTGTGTATGTACAGAGTCAAATGCATTTCCAGGGACAGAAAGAAAGAGCTGTTGAACTGGAACAAAATTTTTCTTTAAGTTCATGGAGGCATGCTGCTGGTGCTGCTGCTGCTGTGTTGCTTCAGTCGTGTCTGACTCTATGTGACCCCATAGACGGCAGCCCACCAGGCTCTCCCGTCGCTGGGATTCCCCAGGCAAGAACACTGGAGTGGGTTGCCATTTCCTTCTCCAATGCATGAAAGTGAAAAGTGAAAGTGAAGTCGTTCAGTCGTGTCCAACTCTTCGCAGCCCCATCGACTGCAGCCCACCAGGCTCCTCCGCTCGTGGGATTTTCCAGGCAAGAGGACTAGAGTGGGTTGCCATTGCCTTCTCTGTCATGGAGGCATAGTTGGTGGAAAAATGTCAAGGGATCCTCAGCATCTCACAGAATCATCAAGAAGGCAAATATAATCTCTTTTCTCATCAGCTTTTGTCCACAGGTGAGTATTATCACATCACTGACGCCAGGAAAGAGAAATACCAAGAGGATGAGGCTTTAGCATTATTATGAGGATATGGGGGAGAGAATTTACTGGAATGTGCAGTAGAGTCTTAGTCATAGTGAAGGGCTTTGTGATAAGAATGATTATATGTATTATTATGATGGAGACTCCTTCAGATCTCTCAGAGGCCAGGAGTAACTGAGCCACTGTCTGATTAAACAGGGTCCCCCATTCCATGTGGTCGGTAATCTGTTCTCTTTCTTGGTTGGCATAACCTCTAGCCTCAATATTGAACTGGCTTCCTTTCTTTGTTGGCGATGGCAAACACCATGGAAACCTGATACATTCGCTCCAGGCAGTGGGGGTCAGATAGCTGTAACCCAAGGCGGATGAAAGACATCTGGATAATGCTTGACCACCAAGGAAGGCAACCTCAAGGAAAGTGCTCACATGGCTTGCATCCCCCTCCCCTGCCCCCGACGGGGCAGAACCTACAGCTTCTTGCTCTGTTTTCACAGGGCCTGCCAAATATCTCTGCAAAGCACTTAACTTCTTGCATCGCTTTGCTTGAATGCCTTGCTCATGTTCTCGCTAAGGAGCCCAGCCATTCAGGAGCTCCGAGCGCCACAATGGAAAGCTTGTCTTCAATTTGTCTCACTGCTTTTGTGTGCAGCCTGAACTGTGAACCCGGGCAGTCACTCACAGCCTCAATAGAGATGCACATGGACTCTCTCCAGTCCTTTCCTCCTGCGGTAGCTTGGGAGATCTTGATGACAAAGATGCCCAGAATCCAATGCTTTCAAGGTCTGTGGGAGACACAGCGGATCTCCTCATTCTAGGGGCTCCAAAGCCCTGGGCTTAGCAGCAAACAGAAGCTGAACCACTCGACTCACCGTGTGAGTTTTCATTTTCTATGGCTAAGGGTGTTCTTCAAACTGCCAACAGCATGGTTTGCACCTGGCAAAGATAACACAGCCCAGGCCAGTGTTTCTCCTGTCTGTTTTTAGAATAGGCAGGGTGAGAGCCTCATCAATGCAGGTCTTAGCTCGTCAACACACTTGTCAGGTCACAACGGACAAGAACCAGCTTGTTCTTTCCCTAGCTGCTTCCCCTTGAATGTTAAGTTGAAACCAAACAAAACAGCACCTTTTTGTAGGTCAAGAAAGATCAAATCCAGAAAAAACAGGTTGGTTTTTTTTTAATGGTTCGTCTCAATAGGAAGGATCACGGAGAATTAGTACCTATGAAGTGGCTTCTATGTTCCAGGTCCAAGGTGGGGTCTCGTTTAATTGTCATTCACGACATCATGCCAAGTTGCTGATTATTACTCCCATTTTACTGATGAGACAATGGAGGTTCTGAGAGGTGAAAGGTACTGCCTAAAGGTCAGCAAGGACCACTGAGATAGGAACCAGTGCTTGTTTGCCTCCAAGGCCTGAGAGCTTTTCACTCTGCCAATGTGTGGATTCAGCTTTATAGAATCACTAGTAAGGCTCACAGGGCTTCCCAGGGTGGTGCTAGTGGTAAAGAATCCACCTGCCAATGCAGGAGGCACAAGAGACGCAGGTTTGATCCCTGGGTCGGGGAGATATCCTGGAGTAGGAACAGGAGACCCACTTCTGTATTCTTGCAGGAAAAATACCGTGGACAGAGGAGCCTGGTGGGGTACAGTCCATGGGGCTGCAAAGAGTCGGACACGACTGAGCCCTGAGCACACAGTAAGGCACACAGGTGGTTCATCTGAACTAAAAGGAATAGCGAAAACTTCGCATATAAAAATGGTCAAGTCACATATGATGTCTATCTTGACTAAACAGTCTCCAGGGACTGTGTTTACAGCTACGTACAAATTCACTCAAGTTCTCAATACCCTGCAGGTTTCTCTCTCTAGCTTTATCCTTGCTTCCTTGGTCACGTCTTAGACAGCCTCATGGCGACCACTTTTCCTGAAATCATCTATCCAATCTCTGTCTATCAGCTGCACAAACGTTGCCCATCCTCTGCAGTCCACTTTGCCTGCCTCCTTGGCCCTAAAGTTCTCCTGATTCTTCTAAAAGATGTGTATGCTTCCTCTTCCAAACTTTCACAGACCCTGGGCTCCCTGCTCTAGCACTTGCTTCTGAGCCTGCTGCTGAGAAGGCTCTTTGATAAGGCTCTTTGTCTGTCTTCCTCATTGAGTAAGAGCCCAGAACAAACTTATTCTGTAAAGAGTCATACAGTAAATAGTTTAGGCACTGCAGGCTGAATGGCATCTGCCACAGCTATCCAACTCCACTGCTGTATTGTAAAAACAGGCACAGATAATACCTAAATGAATGAGCATGGCTGTGTTTCAATAAAACTTTATTTATAAAAATTGGTAGCAAGTCAGAAATGGCCCCCATGTGCTGATCTCTGTCCTAGTTCATTGCCTCTAGAATGAGCAATTGTGTCTCTTTTTTAAAAAATGAAGATTATTTTATGTTTATTTCACTGCACCAGGAAGTCTTAGTTGTGGCATGTGAACTCTTAGTTGTTACATGCAGGATCTAGTTCCCCGACCAGGGATTGAACCTAGGCCCCCTGCATTGGGTGGGTGGAGTGTTAGCCACTGGACCACCAGGGAAGTCCCAGCAATTGTGTCTTCCTTGCGCCTATATCCCTGCTGTGCTGTACAGTGTCACAGGTGGCACTCATAAATATTTGTAGAATGAAACAGAATTTAATCAGAGATGCTTTCTCTCTTTTTTTTTAAAGCTATTGTTGAAGCCCCGAGAACTCTGCAGATTTCTCTCATCCTGCACTGCTGTCTGTGCACACTGCTGAGCTGTCAGAACCTTTTGACCTGTGGCTGATTTTCCTGTAGGCTCAGGACCTTGCCCTGAAGCTTCAAAGGCAAGCTGACTTCTAAGGAGCCATAAAACACATTTTGTCAACTTCTTGTCCTCAAACTCCCGGGAAAACAGCAGTGAGGTTTACAGTTGTGGAAAATCACCTTAGGCTGGGATTCTGCTAATGCAACAAAGAAAGCAAATTCTGACTCAAAGAAAAGGAAAAGGTGAGTCCCAGGGCATGGAAGAAATCTGCAAAGACCTATTTCTTTTACTGAACCAGCAGGTTACTGAATCTGCAAGTGATGGCTAATGAAGAGTCACTAGTCCCTGGTGGGCTTCAATCATGAATTTAGCTGCATAATTATACACAGGGTAGAGAGTCTTGAATATTCACCCACAGGGTTGATTCCAAAACACAACGGATCACCCAGACCCTATGCCTCAGTTGCAGGGCAGCTTTCTTTGTTGACAATATCTTATGCACCAAAACACTTCCATCCTCCAAGCTCCTGGGCACGCTCAGTAGGACACTCACCTGGCTTCATTTATGTATTGTTAGTTCCCATCTTTTCTTCTTTCTAAGTCACTTGATATGATAGAGAGAATCTAAGTACCACTGACGAGGAGCCATAAGTTTATTAGTTATAATAGGATAAAAAAATATGAATAAAAATTTTCCAGGGATATGTTATGCCAGCAACTAGAATGCCTTCAGTAGTTACTTATCTCTTTTCATAAGGAAGTACATTTAATCTTTATTTTTTTCCCCATCTGGGATCATAGCTTTAAGATCAGCATGGCTGAAGAGGGATAATACCTAAGCACAAATAGATTAAGAATGAATTCTGGAGGTTTAGTGATGAAGGAAACGTATCACTTCCTTGTTTCCTACTCTTCTCACGGTTAAACTTTCAGCCCATTGCTCTGCATGGAGGACTGCATATCATTGCAATGGATAAGAAGGAAGGGTGAGGAGAGAGCGGAAGGACAAAATCACATTCTTCGCTGCCTAAGTATCCAGACTTACTACACTTGTCTCGTGAGAATGGTCTGCTTAATACAGCTCTCTGCTCTCTGTCTCATCGCCATAAGCCATCAGCCTCTCCTCTGGGCCTCCCAAGCCCCTCCCCAAGGCTCCTGTCTCTCAAAAAGAAACATCAGGTTATTTTAAAGCCGTGACCTGAGACGGCCTCTCGGGCAAGCCCTCTGCAGCTGCCTCTGCAGCAATTCTAATCAGACATCTGCGGCAAAGCTGTGACAGCCCGAGCCCAGGAAATTCACCCAGGTCTGTATAACCGGACTAGGGGGGTCACCACCACTCTGCTGCTATAAGAAACATACCGTTTGATCATTATTATTATTAGATCACATTGATGAATATTATTTGAGACAACTGAAGGAAGCCCTTGGTCCAAATCACCCCCCAGTCACCCCACGTGCTTCTCTCTCTGTTCATTCTGTTGTTCTTGTTGTTGTTCAGTTACTTACGATGCTGGAGACGTGATTCATAATCAAACCACCTCAGCAAGCCCCTGAGTTCAGGGCCTGCCTGATCTGTGGTCTCGGGGCAGACGCCCCATTCCTGCCTTGTGGAAATGCCACGTGGAAAGAAATGGGGTGCAGGGGAGGAGATGGGTGGGGAGCAAAGGAGAGGCTAGAGATCAGCAGGTCCCAGAGTTGAGGTTGTTACTCACATGTGTTGGGAAGCATTAGGGTACAGTTCTGAAAACTGTGGGGCCGAGTCCTCGGGGCCGTGGGGCGCCGCATGGCTGATCACCATCATAATGGGCCTATGGGGATACATTCTCTTAGACATTTTGAAGTAATTAATGCTCTCGTTAGTGATTAAGTCTGTGAAGTAGTCCTGAAACATACATTTGACACAAAACAAAAATTACAAAAGGTGACATTCATCAGATCACATTTGAATACCGCTTTCCCTCAGAAGCAACTCACTGAATGAGGACGTAAGATCTTAAGCACGAAGAGAAACTGTACTTCCCAAGGAGAAAAACATCTTCCAGAAACAGAGATCAGTTGCCAGTTATTTTCTAGGGTTGTTAGCATAGTAACACACACAAACATCTCTTTTAAAGTAATGTACAATTTAAGAATTAGAGGGAAAAAATAAAAAATCAAGTCCTGTTTGCCCAAGATAATGATCAGATCTGGCAATAAAAATGCTATAGCACATCAAACACCGGATACATATTTCATTCCCAGGTTTCGCTGATGTAATTCGTTGACAAAAAAATTTAATTGCTTCAAGGACAGGAAATACCCACGCCCACTACAAATTCACAGTTGCAGACACACATACAGACACACACATGCATACACACATACACGCATAAATGCACACACACAAAAAAATCTTATCGTGAAATTAAAAATTCACCTGTTAGAATTACACAATAATTGCCAATGAAAGTCATGACCAAAATCTGGATGCACAGGGAAAAGGGGCAATATTCTATAAATTAGTTTATCTGAAACACTCAATATGGGGAGCAGTTGATTTCCTGCAGATTACACTCTGTTAATTGCACAACTAAAATGATCCAGCTGTTGGGATTAGAGCCTGACTTGTTAATAGAACAATTTAATCTATAATCCAAGGGGCTGATGCAAGACTATAAGGGGGAGCGGGGGAAGAGATGGAATGAAAAAGAAAAGATGAAAACTGAAAACACCTGCTTCCTCTAAGTGTGTATCATTGGCCTGGAACTCCAGTATAAAGTTTATTCAGAAAGCTCTCAGGCAATGTGCACTGTCAGAGGCTTTTAGGCATGACTAATCGCATGTAGATTCAAGGATCAGAACAGCTGCAAAGCCATGCCCAAGGGATCAAGCCTCTGTCACATGTCCTTCTTAGGACAAGCCCACAGGTTATCACCTCCTTCCATGGAAGTGTCTGTTTCATTCCTTTCCTCTCTTTCTAAAAAAAAGATCTATATTCTTTTCGACACAGTTGTCTTTGTCACTTAATCAGCTGTGATAACGGGCAAGATACGCTGATTTAGTCTTTGGAGGGAATCTTGATTACTTTGCTCTCCTTAGGACAACAGGGAAAGAAAGGTTAATAGCTTGAACAAGGAGCATGACAAGTATCCCCACAGATAAAAAATGGGAGCAGTGACAATTAGTGCACTTTGTAGGGCATTGCTCAAACCTGCCTCCAAGGTTTTTGCCAGCTCTCAACTCTGATGAGTTTGGAAACCTATTAGCAATGTTTGTGAATTCATTTGCATGCATTGTTTTCTGGAGGGTATGAAAGGAGACTTACACTTTATCTCCCCCACCAAGTCCCTTGAGCTCAAATCAGGCCAAGCATAAGGATAGCGATGTGCCAAAATTAGATCAAGTCTCCTCTTTCTGATTTCTACCAATGGCTTTTTCACAGAGATCTATGCTAGTTGGAGCAGATTCTCAGCTTCTTTTAGATAAATGAGGAAGAGATGGACATGGTTAGGAGGGAAGAGGGTATTTTAGGCTAATTAGCAGGCTAAATTTAAAGATGTTTCCCCCTCCGCTCCTGCGATCTGGAAATCGTTTTAAGTTGGCAATCACAAAAGCTGTGTAGATTTTAAAAAGTCTAATCTGGGATCCATTTGTTAGAGAACTCTGGGACCTGTTCACTTCAGTTTCTATGAACTGATTTGGAAATTCTAGGACTGACTGCCTTACAGAGTTTTGTGGACTCTAGCTGCCGTGGGCAGGTATCCTTGTCAGTATCAAAGTGTGGTAAAAGCAACGAATGTGGTTTCCCAACTTTTTGAGTTTTGCACTTGTCTTTTCTTATTCTTACATCTAAATCTGAAGCCACAGACAGAACATACTCTCACCCTAATGAGAAGCAAAACAGTACAAGATGAACATCTGATTATGTGGACAAGTCTTCTAGAGGGGGGAAAACCAAAAATTATCACAAGACAGAGTGGAGGCATCTATGATTTTTTTGATAACACTTTCATCAAAGCCTGATTGCCTTTCATCCTAATGAGGGGGGAAAAAACTCACTATTCAAAGTCAGTGTTCCCTGAGAGCCTTTTTCTTGCCTGGAGTTTAAAATTATCTTAAAATTTCTCATTCTAAAACTGTGAGAACATAGAAAGCCAATCTCGTGGACAGGCTAACATACTGAAAATGACTTTCTCCCATTATGCATGAAGTAAATTGATGCAGTGTAAAAGTGCCTGAAAATTACCTTCGCATAATCAAATCCATGCTTTTCTTTGATGCCATTGCGACAAACAGTGTAATTATAGAAACGAGAATTCTTGATTAATCCAAGCCATTCTCGCCACCCAGGAGGGATGTAGCTGCCATTATATTCATTGAGGTATTTTCCAAAAAAGGCTGCAAGGGGGAAAGAAGGGTTATTTTCTCATATGAAATGATCAATCATAACTAAATGCATCAACATGAAATTACGTCTTGGAAAAAAGACAGTGAAACAAAAGTTAACCTAGGTAACACTGGATCCCAAGGTAACATTCACGTAATACTCTGATTCTTTGGCAAAGTGCCCCACATATATTTTCCTTTTGAATAAATAAGAATAGTGCCTAGGTACATGGATAGTTTATATAAATATAGTATAGTTTAATAAAATCACCATCAGGTTCATGATACTTTGAATGCATGTATTTTTTTGTGATCCTTCCAGGATAAAAGCAGAATGAATCTTTTCGTTAAGTTTATATAATACTCAGAGAAGTAGCCAGAGTGAGATGTGGAGTACTGAAAGTTGTCTTTGGGGTAAGTTTTCCAACATATTGCTTGAAAGTTGTGAATTACAAAAACATTACTGCAAAACTTGTCCTTGTTTTTGCCTATCAGGACAGTACATATTTTCCGTGTCAAAGAACCTTCATAAACTCTGTTTCTATGGGATGTGGTCAGTGCCTTTATGTCACATGTATTTTATGTCATCTTGTTTGCATTGTGTATATTTTACAAATGTGTGCTTATTACTGATAATCAAAAATTCTAGCAGCATGTCGTGACAACCTTGATGACTAATTTTCACAGAATTACAGTAAAACAGAAGAATTGATATATGTGCCAGAAACACACCACTGCTCAACCAGATGCCTTCCATGTCAAACCCACTTTCTGGCTTCATTACAGATGCCTCCACTTACACGCATGAAGAAAGTTCTTAGCTGACAGGCTCGGAATGATGAAAACAGATCCTGGAATCCAGGCACTTTATTGGTATTGCTCTTAAAGCACATGTTTCTGAATCTCAAACTTATCCAACATATTTCATTCCTGGGTCTTTATGGAATCTCTATTTAGCCTGATTTTATCTTTGATATATAACCACCAGTAGAATATCTCCATCTGATTGTTTTTCTTGCTCCTAATGCAATCATCCAGAATGGAATGAATAACTTTCCCTTGCACATGTACTTCTTTAGAAAGCCTTTAATTCTCGGAGTGGCATCATCACTCACCAGGCGTGGCCACCCAGCGCTTTCCCTGCCTCACCTACCCCTTCACTCACCCTGCTATGCAGCAGCTGCTGCCTGTAGGCTCTAAGTGGGTCAGAGCTCTGGGACCTCTCACTCTTTCTCTGACTTGACACCCCTCCTGGGGGCCCACAGATTCCTGACCATCTCTCCTATGCATGCTCCAGGGTCTTTCCACTCTCACCATCAGCTTCCTGAAGACCAGCTCAGGTCACACCACCTTCTCGCAATCTTGGATGAAGAATCACAGTGAGTTTAACAGCTTGCCATCCAAGGCCTTCCTTTTGTCTGGACAAAATCCCTCTCTTTCCAACCCCATCTTACACATCTCTGTGATGCGTACCTCTCTCCAGCAACTGTGTTGCCTCTAGGTGTTCTGGTTTCCACCTCTCCACCTTTGCCTGTGCTGTTCTCTTGGTCTCCCTCTCTATGCATCAGGCCAGAACAGATGCCATTTCACTCCCAGTCTTTGCGCTGATTCCACAGGACTTGATCTCTGTGGCTCTGATGTCGCATTCTTATCCTTTCTTGTGGAAGTTATGTTCACGTATAAGCCTAATCTCCCTTATGTTGTTGTTTAGTCGCTAAGTCAAGTCTGAATCTTTTGTGACCCCGTGGATTGTAGCTTACTAGGCTGCTCTGTCCATGGGATTCCCCAGGCAAGAATACTGGAGTGGGGTGCCATTTCCTCCTCCAGGGGATCTTCCCAACCCACACTGCAGGCAGATTATTTACTGCTAAGCCACTGGGGAAGCCAATATCCCTTACACTGTAAGGTTTTTTTCAGACAAACACTGCCTTGATCTCATCTGTGTGCACTCTCCTCCCATCCTAGCATGTAGTCTAGGGGCTCCATTAATTTTAGTTTCTTAAACTGGGGTTCATGGACCCCCATATATTCTTGGAACTCTACAAGTTCTGGACTTGTTAAATTTTGTGTTTTCAATTGAGTTATGATTTTTCAAAAAAGCTAATTTGGTCAAAATATTTTCATAGAGTAGAGCCTCAGAGGTGCAAAAGTTGATACTTCTCTTTGGATTTATTTTCTTTGAAGAGTTGACTCAAGTCTGAGGAACACAGCAATGTTTGTTTACTTGCTGAATTAATGTTTATACATTGAATCTGCAAATGACTGAATAAATCAGGTGATCCCTTAGTCAAACATCCACAGCTTGAGAATTCTGCCAGGGCCCCTCAGCAGACAGACAGGCATGGAACAAAGTGTCAGAGGCCCTCACGTCAACTGTGACTCAGGATTTCCCTCTGAACTTCCTATGAGCTGTAGGAATTCTAATGAGATGTTCTCATCTTCAGAGACTAACCACCTTCTCACAGTGAACCACAGATGATTTTTCTTTCTGACAAAATGTAACGGGACTTAAGAGTCCCAGGCAGCAGACCAAGGCCACACCCCACCAGCATGACTTCAGAACGGGATTGTTTCCAGAAGCCTTTCACTTGATAATTAAGAGCCCAGCTCTTTCCCCTGGCCTGCTCCTCATCCTCAGGGTTTTTTTTTTTCCCCCCATCTTTCCCTCTTTTTATAAAAGATCATAGTGGTTAGGAATATAAAGCCTGGGGCCAGCCTGCCTGGGTTCAAATCCTGGTTCTGTTACTCTCTAATTACATGTCCAGAGGTGACTTACTTAACCTCTCTCTACTTCCAATTCTCTTGTTGGAAAACCATGAAGAAGATGATGATAATAGTGGAAGGGATATTGTGAGGATGAAAATGAATTAATACATATGTAAAGCACTGAAAACAGCACCTGGCACATAATGAAGGCTTATTAAGTACTGCCACTGCTGGTACTGGGTTGGCCAAAAAATTTGTTCAGGTTTTTCTATATCTTATGAACCTTTTGGCCAACCCAAAATTATGATATTTGTTTGTTGTTTAGTCACTAAGTCATGTCTGACTCTTTTTGACCCCATGGACTGTAGCTGGCTAGGCTTCTCTGTCCATGGAATTCCCCAGGCAAGAATACTGGAGTGGGTTGCCCTTTCCTCCTCCAGGGGAATCCTCCTAACTCAGGGATGGAACCCAATTCTCCTGCATTGGCAGGCAGATTCTTAACCATTGAGCTACCTGGGTAGCCCTAATATTATGATTACCATCACCATGATCATTAGCTTTTCAACTCTGGGTTCTGATTTAAATAACTTACCCTCCTGAAGTGCAAGGAAATTCTGTTCTAGAGTTCTGCCCTGCGCATCTGAAAACATCGCTGGTGAGATTACACAGTTTTCTCCCCTAATCTGATTCATTTTTGTAGCAACAAATTCTCTCCCAATTGGCTGACATTTTCTTGCTTAATTAGTTTTTCAGATTTTTTTTCTTGCTACTTTTAGTTTTGTTCTCTGTTTTTTTTTCCCCCCTCTCAAGGAAGCCAGGCCAAGTCATTCCTGCCCTTTCCTCATTGTTTTACTCGTTAGGTTATTTAGAACTGTTTTCTACCCATTGCCATGGCTATCGCCCTTTCCCTTAATCCTCCCCTTATAAACAATTCCTTTAAGTCTCTTAATAGTCCCTGTTATTCACTTCAGAACTCCCTCCAGGTTTTCCATGTCTTTGTGTTAATGGGGTGTAAAAAATGTACTCACTATTCCAAATGTGTCCTCACCCATCACTCTTGGCTCCAAGGGAGACGGGACCTTGTGCATCAGGAGGCAGTACCCAGTGTTGGCAGTGTCAAGTTACTCAGCCTTTAGCGTCACCTTCGAACACTGAGGCTCATTTGTAATTACCCCTGGCCTCTTTCAACAACACTTCCTGGCAGTGCTCTGCAATTGATTATCTGGGATTCTAATTATTTTCCTCCAGATGCACTAAATTTCTTCCTCCATCTCGAAGGTGAACTTCATTTTCTTGCCCATATTGCCATTATATTACATGTCGTTTGAAGTTTTTCAATCCTTTAGCTTTGGCAATTCAACTCAACTACTGTCTGAAAATGTCACTAGCACACCATCTACCCCTCCTCTCTTCTCTGGGCCATTAAACACTTTCCTTCACAGCTGTTTAGAAGGTGGAAGGTGGGGTTGGGTGACAGAGAGAAAGATCAGAAAGACCTGACCGTAATGACTGTTGACTTCAGTCAACACTACTTCTGTCCAAAACTACCTGTTACACAACACTTAGAAAAATTTCCTTGAACTGTTTGAGGCAAAAGCTTTTATTTTAAGATTTGCAATAGTAACTACATATACAAAAGATTTCTGATGCTGTAGAGAAGTCAAATGTTATTTAATATAACAAATAATGTACTAATTGAGCTCTCATTCCTTGCAATGATTCAATTTGGGGTGGCAGGATTTCACTAATAATAACTATAAATTTACATGATTTTGAATCAAGTTAAAATTATGATTTATTCTTATGTCACCTCATACACATGAGTTTGGTTTCCCCAACTAGACTGGAAGTCTAGCAAAGACAGGAATCTTACTTTATATCTCTTTATGGATCAAAGTCTACTATAGTTTTAAGGATAATGTGACTCAATTAATAGCATACTATGGTGAACTCCGGGAGTTGGTGATGGACAGGGAGGCCTGGCGTGCTGTAATTCATGGGGTCGCAAAGAGTCGGACACGACTGAGCGACTGAACTGAACTGGTAGTATGCTACATCTTGTTTTTGGGTACTTATCAAAAATTCATAATACTATCATTCATAAAAATAAGAATATTAGTTTGTTTTACTTTTACTGAACTCTATTAATACATTTTAAAACATCTCATACTAGAGAATAAATATACTTTTTTATGAGTATAAGAAGTATAAGTATAAAAGTATAAATATATACTTTATATTTATATATTTATATACTTATATATATATTTATATATATATATTCTTTTATATATTTATATACTAAATATATACTTTATATTACATGGGGCCTTCCTGGTGGCTCAGGCTGTAAAGAATCTGACTGAAATGAAGAAAACCCAGGATCTATCTCTGGGTCTGGAAGATTCCCTGGAGAAGGGAATGGCAACCCATCCCAGTATTCCTGCCTGGAGAATTCCATGGACAGAGAGCCTGGCGGGCTACAGTGTATGGGACTGTATAGAATCGGACACGACTGAGCAACTTTAATTTCACTTCATAAGTAACATAAGTAAATTTTATAATGTAAAAAGACACATGAAAATTGATTAACTTGTCTGCAGTGTTTTGTTACAAAAATAATTCTTTACATAATTTTATTGCAGGTCTTTATTAAATATTGTCCCTTCCACCCCAGTGATGTGAAGCAGAATTAGTATGACTAAAATTTAATTCACCTGTGAATTTACAAATCCTGCGGTATGATTATAATTTGAGCACTACCATTTTTAAAGGAATCAGTATGATTACAGTGATTATAATAAAATAACAATATAATTTTGGATAGGAAAGAGAACTAAGCAATCCCTCTAGTCCTATCTCTGCATTCTATAGGTTAGAAAACTGGCCTGGAAAAGTTCTCGAAATAAGTTCAAGGCAGAGTAAGGACGTGATTCCAGTTCTCCACCATTTGGTTCAGGGTTTTTCCCCTAATACTTGATGTTACCTCTCAACTATGGATTATTACTGTCACTTTAAAATTTATGCCAGGTCTTACATTCATGTCTCTACTCTCAAAAGAAATTTAAACTAAAAATTTTTGAGTGGATAATCAGGTAGAATTTTCCTTTTTATGATAGATAATACAATATTGTTACCACTTCACTTAGAACATAAAATGCAATAGAAATGTTATTGTATTTTCCTTTCTTAAACATTTAAGCTGTTGTGAAGTCATATTTTCCATGAGTAAAGTTAGAAAAATTTAGGTTATAGTCAGTCCAAAAATATGCCTCGGTTCTGAAAAAAGAAAATAATGTCATACAATGGTAAGTACAATACTGGATCAATTCATTTAAATCTATGTACTCTGGATACCTCCCAAAATAAGCCTCTCAGTAGTTTGTCTTCTCTGAGTTATTCTTCGTAAAACTGATTACTGCTTTGTGCTTCTCGCTAGATGGATCTTTATGTATAATACAGCTTCCGTCATTATTTTTTCTATGTTCTCAGCTAAATGTTCTAAAGGATGCATTTATTGTTAGGAAAACAATAAAGTCTTTATACATTCGTTCCCCCCCACTAGTTTAGTGGTTCATAAATAATTATGCTGGTTTAAAACCTACACACCAATTCTCTTAATTTCCTGAGATGTCTATCATCCTGATGTGCTTATTTGTAGATTTTCAAATGAGTCTGTCCCTGGCTGGATTGGTAATTATTGTCACAGAGACATCTTTGCTTCCTAACTGTCTGAGACATATCAATATTTTCCCATTAAAGATGAATTGAAATTATATAGCTTATTATCACTGCTGTTTTAGCCTTCCAATTTTTACCTTTTCCGATTTACTAGAGGGCACTCTCAAAATTTATTTTCCTGGGTGCATATCATCCATTTTTTATTCCTAGCAGAGTGTTTGAAAAAATCTTAAGCATTTGGAAAAGTCCTGTTTTCCTTAAAGAATTCCTTTGCTTTGTAGAATGACTCACTGTAAATTCCATTATTACCTAGTTCTAGACCCCAGGGAAGAAGGTTGGCTACAGAATATGAGTTACTTTCCAGAAGCAAATCTCCTCTTCCTGAAGAAGAGAACTGACTGAAGCAGGCCCAATGGACTGCACCATGAGACTGCTAGTTGTCCCTGGGAAAGGCTGATTGTCTGCAGTTTCCTCCTAGACATAACCCACAAGGCTAGGGTACTATACTGGAAACAGCCCCGAAGACCAAGGTCTTGTTGCTCACGCTTCCTAGCAGAACATCAGATGGGTCATTTTCAGCAAGTCCTCTTACCTTGTGGGTCTAAATTTGTTCATCTGATGAGACTTCCCTGGTGGTCCAGTGGTTAGCACTTTGTGCTTCCCTTGGTCAGGGAACTAAGATCCCACACCTTTTGGGTGGTGTGGCCAAAAAGTAAAAATAAAAAAAAAAAAAACAATTGTGAAATATTTAAGTTTGTTTATCTGTATATGCTTAGTTGCTCAGTCCTATATGATTCTTTGTGATCCCATGGACTATCCCACCTGGCTGCTTTTCCATGGGATTCTCTAGGCAAGAATACTAAAGTGGGTTGCCATTCTCTTCTCCAGGGAACCTTACCGACCCAGGGATGGAACTCGGGTCTCCTCCATTGCAGGCGGATTCTTTACCATTTGAGAATAGGAGAACTGAACGAAATGATCTCTGAGGTTTACTCAAGCTCTCGTAACCCACTGTAGGATGGATACAGCATAGGATAATTTAAACAAGTACCAGAATACACTCCGCTTCTTAGAAGCAACAGATTTGTTTTTTCTTGGTGACCCAATGAACTTTGTACTAGATGGCGTTTCCATTTTTGCTTTTGCCATCTGGAAGTTTAGCTTCAAATATGCAGCCTTTCTCCACAATTCTGTGGCATGTCTGTGGTTTGTATATTTATTTGTGCCTTGATATGAACTGGTTCTACCCTCCATTTCTACTGGACAGGGTCCTTATTGCTCTGTATCCTATTATGTTTTATGTGTCACTATCAGGCACTTCGGAATGAGGCATGATAGAAATATAGGTCAGGAAATAAGGTAACGGGAAGAAGAAAGATGGAGTCAAGTGTGCTAGATTCAGACTGTCACTGATGAGCTTGTGACCTCAGACCAACTCTCCTGAGTTTCTGTTTCTTCACTGGCAATACGGGTAAATCCTTTCAGGGATTAGGTGAGAAAACTCAGCTAAAATGCCTGGTACAGAGGAAGCAAGCACAAAATATCAATTTCCGATTTTTCCCCTTTCTTTCTGATGGCCCAGCTTTACTGAAGTATAACTGACAATCAAAAATGCTAAGGTTTATAACCCAAAGGCCCACTGTACAAAAACACTGTGAAACAGGAACCATCGCCAAGCCAATCAACATACTCATCCCTGTACATGTTCAGTAGTTTCCATTATTTTCTGTTGTGATAAAAACACCCAAGATCTAGCCTCTTAGCAAATTTCAAGTACACAATGAAACACTGTCAACTATAGCCAAACCACTGTTCACTCTCTCTCCAGACTTCTTTTCGTTCGTCCCTTTCTTGGTTTGGCCCTGAAATGTATTCGTAAGCCGTAGTCAACAGCTCTAAGTCTCAGCAGGGTTCTTGTTGTCACCCATATCTCTGTTTCCTAGGACAGACCCCAACCATGTTGGTCTGGATATGACGACTGTTCTAACTCCCTAGGTTCCAACTCTGTCTCTGCTAATAGGAATTAAGTTACAGGGACAGTGAGAGTTGAAAGGCACTGACTTCACACAATGCTTCCCATGAATAAAACACAATTTGGTGGTCAAAATCAGGAGTCAGGCATCAGGGGACCATTTCTGATTTTGCTTCTGAGCTGGTCACACAGTATTTGAAATCCTCACCTCAGTTATAAAATGGAGCCAAGTACATTTGCTGTTTATGAATCCTACAGGGATGTTGGAGAGATTTGCAAATTGCTTTAGAGCTCTCAGATGAAAGGTGCTATAAATTTAAACCACTTATGTGGGAAAACACTCAGGATAAGGCTCTCCGAGTAACCTAGTTTCTTTCTGAAGCATAAGCAGACATGTTTGAGGCTCATGGGAGGAGTTCCTTCTGGGAGTGGAGGCTTTGAGATGTTTGCGGGTGACAATGCTATCATCTCCACAGTCAGTATTTTCATCCATAAATAACAAGTATTAAGTGCCCACAAGGTGTTCTGCACAGAAGCCAATGACCACATAGTTCCTAAATCCAGCGAGAAAGATTAATTTCATTTTTAGAAGAGATTTGAGAGAGAATCAGTTCAGTTCAGTTGAGCTCAGTTGCTCAGTCATGTCCGACTCTTTGTGACCCCATGAATCGCAGCACGCCAGGCCTCTCTGTCCATCACCAACTCCCGGAGTTCACTCAGACTCATGTCCATCGAGTCAGTGATGCCATCCAGCCATCTCATCCTCTGTCGTCCCCTTCTCCTCCTGCCCCCAATCCCTCCCAGGATCAGAGTCTTTTCCAAGAGAATACCTTTATCCAAAATCCTTTCAAGTCTTCAGAATAGAGAATCTGTAGACTTGAAAATCATTTCCAAGTTTTTAATGATGACACCTGGAGTTCTTCTGAATAAGTCTAGTTGGTTCTGAAAAAATTATTTTCCATTACAGCCCTCAATCAATATCTGGGTTTCCTTTCCTAAAAAAATGCTCAGACTATGTCTTTCCCACTCCTAATTCTATTAAAATGGTTCCACTCCCCCAAAGATAGTGGAAACTGTGCTGTCTAATACAATATGGTAGCTATTGGCCACATGTGGCTAAGTTTAAAATAATAAAAAATAAATAAAAATTAAAAAAAAAGAAATGCTCAGAAAACCTAACAAGAGCATTTAAATGCTTGGTGAATAAAGGCTTTGGGTCAATCATACAGGAAGGAGCCTTGCTTATTTCTTAGAACGACTGGCATGATGTTTATGATCTCTCTGGAAGGAGGTCCCTAATTTGCAAGACACCAGTTAACCACACCCCTCATCTATGTAGGTTAAATGGTGATAAAGTGTGTACCATGGGATGCCCTCCTTTCCTGGAAAATAAGGGTGAACATTTGAGATCTAAAAGTAACCACAATGAAGCTAAAGAAAAGCGGAATCCTATTAATTATGAGTAAGTAAATAGGTGAATTAATAAAGCACACCTCATTGGATTATTTCATTCAGCTATTTATGAATTCAGTAAATAATTTTGATAATCTATTGTGTCCCAGATCCTGGGATAGGTGCTCTGCATGCAAGAATGTGCTCAGTTGGCACCAGGACCTGGAAATTTGGGCGGTTGAGGTAAGCAGGCTCATGGGATAGAAACTCTTCAGTTGCAGGTTGTCTGGAAAATTCCAGTTGCTGGGTGCTCTGATGGAACAGAGGACCCTGGCAGGCTATAGTCCATAGGACTGCAAAGAGTAGGACATGACTTAGTGACCGAGCATACACACACGCACGCACTGATGGGGACAACTTTTTCCTCACGTGTCCACTGAGAATCATTCTGACTTTTCTCTAAGGGATCTCTAGCTGGGACAGTCATCAGAGAGAAAAATAAGGGATGCAGAGGGAGATAAGTCTAGCTCCTTCCATTTAGGGACCGATTGGAAGCTCACAGATTTCATCACATAGTGCATTTTTCTGAGATGCGTTACCAGAATTCATGGAATTGAAGGCCTGGAAGTTTCCCTTTACCTGTTCTGTAGCCGGTGCTGTTCAGATAGACAGCAAACGTCCGAGGCTCGTGCACCGCCTGCCAGGAGGGGGAAGAGCAGTTCTCGTTGTTGGTGTAGATGTTGTGGTTGTGCACGTACTTGCCAGTGAGCATGGAGGAGCGGGAGGGACAGCACATGGGCGTGGTCACGAAGGCATTGGTGAAGGTGGCCCCGCCACGCTCCATAATCCTTCTGGTTTTGTTCATGACTTGCAGGGACCCTGAAAGGCACAAGGCCAGCACTGTTTAGCAGACAGCACTGCACAATCACCCACTGACGTCACGTGACGTCACATGATGCCACTCTGTCCCCCTGACTTGTTAATGTCCCTCCCTTGGCTTGAGGAGTCTGTAATTGGACCAGTTCTCATTTCCAGGACACAGTGCAGCACTGGGGATCCTATCATCTCAGGTATTTTGCAGAATAATAAACACATTTCGGCTTCTCCCTTTCTTAATCACAAAGGAAAAAACTGCAGGCTCGTCTGATCATTAAAGCTAGAATTTTAGAGATGAAGTAGATTAAAGGCCAGCAGCCCTCTGAATTTGATTAGAGAGCATCAAAACTCCTAGCCCACCAAACTCACACCAGCTACAAACAGTGCAGAAAAGATGGACACAGTACATTTATCGTATCAAACAAAAGAGGGAAAAATTTCTACAGTTAAGTAAAAGTTCATCCAAAATGTGTGTTTAACTAAAAAAAAAAAAAATCTCCAATGCAACTTGGTATCCCCTAGTAAACTCACCACCTACCTGGCAGGTTTTCTATCAGGATCACACGATCAGTTTATGTTTTTGCCTGTTTCCACGTCATTTAAAAAGACAGATTGTTTGTTTATGAAAGAGCTATGACTCTACTGTATTTGCATTAGCAGTAAAATATTCCATTTGAACTCTAAAGGATGAAATTGTACATAAGACTGTCGAGAAAGAAAACAAAAAACAACTCTTTTGATTACTCAATCCAGCCAAACATGGCAGCTGAACCCCATCCAAATACTGCAGGGAAAAAAAAAAAAAAAAAAAAAAGCTCAGGCCAGAATTCAATAGTCTTTTCAGGACTTGTCAAGAAATGCACTACAGAGCACTACAGCCAAGCCCATTGCATTTCAATCCTGGAGCCTCAGATTTCCAACAGGTCCTACTTCTTCCAAAGAAAGGGAGAAAGTCTATGTCATTTTCCAACAAGGAAGGAAATCGTAATGCAAACCAGGTAAGCACTCAGAGCAGAAGAGGAGCGTGCAGCCATCCAAAAAGCCACAGTCAGCCTCATATTTTTTCACATATGTGCTTTCACCATTTACATGAAAATAGAAAAGACAGTTTCTAATTGTGTCTCCTTAGAGCTCTCTACAGTATGCCTTGCTGAGGAGGATTCCAAACTGCTTTTCCTGCCCTGGTTGTCTTCAGAAGATCAAGCAACTTATTTTTTTGCCATCGATGAATAACATGTAGTGAGCACCCACTTCATGCTGAGCGTTCATTCTACCAACCTCAACTCTCTGAACTGGTCCCGCAAGTATAGCATTAACAAAAGCAATGGGAAGTTCTCTGTTGCCTCCAATCTTCACTAGTAAACTACCTAATAAGAACTTATATATGGAGATTGCTTGGAGGTATTTGCAAAGCAAGGTAGTGTGGATACAGCAGTAGCAGGGCATATAAGGACAGTGGGGACAGGAGGCAATATTTAGTAAGAACTCTGCCACAGTAGTTGAAGACAACTGGAAGGAAAGGAGGAAGAAGAACTCGGGATGAGTGAAGTGCATTGTCGGGGGCATGTGTGGTGCACTGGAGGTGGGATGAGGTAAGTGGAGTGATGAAAATGGCACATGAGTTTTCTGGAATGGAAACGAAAATGAAGACTTCTCTTGATATAGTGGGTGGCAGAGCTAGCAAATAGCTTGGTGGCTGGGGAGAGACATTCAGCTTTGACAGAACAGACAAAATGATGCAGAGTAAGGTCTTTGTCAAAGGCATGAAGGATATGTTATGATAAAAGTCTTTGAGAGGTGTTGCTATGACAATGGAAGTATGTACACAGCCGAGGAAGCAGGCTGGTCCATCAAACGTATGGCCAAAGGGTTGCTGAAACCCCCAGGTCGTGGGGTGATAAGAACTGGAACGGCGTTGTGCCTCTACAATAGAATGACTTCTTAAGAAGCAGACCTAAGAGCTTCCCTGGTGGTCCAGTGGTAAGAATGCAGGCTAGACACCAGTTTTATCCCCGGTCCAGGAAAAGCCCTCATGCTGCAGGGCAACTAAGCCCACGTACAACAACTACCGAAGCCCACTCACCATAAAGCCCATGCGCTGCAACAAGGGAAGCCACTGTAACAAGAGGCCGGTGCACCTGCATCTAGAAAGTAGCCCCCACTCTCTGCAACTAAAGAAAGTCCGTGCACAGCCAAAAAAAAAAAAAAAAAAAAAAGAATAAATAATTTTTAAAAGATTTATTTTTAAAAAAAATAGAAGATCCAAGAGATGCTGATGCTGTAATGTATCAGAAGGCTGTGTGTTGACTAACATTTTTCAGCTTGGGAAGAAAACTGGATAAGTAGTGGTTTCACTGTTGCTCAAGAAGTAACTGGACAAGAACTATGCCCTACAGAACATCAAAGAAGTGCACATTAGAAATGTTGTGTTTTATATTTATGTTAGTTGATCATAAAAGGGATAGAGCCTGGAATAAATACATGCAATGAAACACAGGAGTGGGGAGAGAGTTCGAGGTCAATGTCAAAGTCCATTCACTTATTCTTTTTTCCTCTTTAGAAATCTGCAGTGATTACTTATGGTTAACAGCTTGAATGTTGAGAAAACTTAGCAAACACTATTGACCAATTTTTATTGCCTAATGGTCTCCTCGTGTCAGAGAATGACTTCTCGGAGTTTCCTCATGAGCTTAGCTAGACTCAAATTTTAAAAAAAAAGCAACTAGAGGCCATCCCCCAAGGTTGCATCACACAGCTGCAACCTCTAGTTTACAAACTCATTTGGACCACAACACTGGATGGGAGGTGGAAATCTGATCTAAGATCATATGATATGAAAACTAGGGGCAAAAACTCAGCCCCATGCAGGAAGAACTGAAAGTGTTAGTCACTCAGCTGTGTCCAACTCTTTGTGACCCATGGACTGTAGCCCACCAGCCTCCTCTGTCCATGGAACTCTCCAGGAAAGAATACCAGAGTGGGTTGCCATGCCCACTTTGAAGTCGGGTCTCCTGCATTGCAGGCCTACTCTTTACCATCTGTGTCACCAGGGTCAGTTCCATGCATCAGTCCTGGAATTGCCCCAGCCAGGACTGTCCTCTCACTCTAAATATCACTCTTGGGACTTCCCTGGTGGTCCAGTGGTTAAGACTTTTCCTTTCAATGCAGAGGGTGCAGGTTTGATTCCTAGTCAGGGAGCTAAGATTTCACTTCTCTTGGCCAACACACCAAAGCATAAAAGAGAAGCAATATTGTAACAAATTCAACAAAGACTTCAAAAATGGTCCACATCAAAAAATCTTTTAAAAATAAATAAATAACATTCTTTTCTTAAACGACTGAGCTGGTTGTGTTGAAGAACAAAAAAAATCCCTCTAAACCCTCTGCTTCCAACTGATCTGCCAGTCAAAGGGAACAATGAAGACGTTTGGTCTTTGCTGCTGCTGCTGCTGCTAAGTCGCTTCAGTCATGTCCAACTCTGTGCGACCCCACAGACGGCAGCCCACCAGGCTTCCCCGTCCCTGGGATTCTCCAGGCATGAATACTGGAGTGGGTTGCCATTTCCTTCTCCATTGGTCTCTGCAGGTACAGTGGTAAGAGCCCCATGGGTGGGGCTCCTGACTGAATATGAGCATCTAGCTTGAAGTTTCTCAGTAAAGAGAAGATTCTGAGACAATGCTACTCCAACTTTAAAAATTACCTGGAGAGTATGTTATGTCATAGAAGAATCTGCATTTCTAACAAGCTCCCTGATGACACGGGTGCTGCCTGTCCATGGTCTACTCTTGGAGATGTAGCTGAAACCTGACACAGAGCCAGGGAAGCTTTGAGCTGGAAGAGACTTTAGTGGGTGCCTCACTTTGAGTGATCTAAGTGGTTTAGACCACTTCCAAAGCTGCAAGATAGGTAGACAGGAAGAGAAAACACTGATTTCATATTTATTCTCACAGATTTTATGACTTGTGTGTGTTAAGTTGCTTCAGTCATGTCTGACTCTGTGAAAACCTGTGAACTGTAGCCCACTAGGCTCCTCTGTCCATGGGATTCTCCAGGCAAGAATACTGGAGTGGGTTGCCATGACCTCCTCCAGGGGATCTTCCTGACTCAGGGATCGAACCCATGTCTCTTATGTCTCCAGCATTGGAAGGTGGGTTCTTTAGCACTAGGGTCACCTGGGAAGCCCAGCAGATTTTATACTTGCTCCCATTTCTAAGTGTTTCATATGTAGCAAATCATTTAGTCCTGACAATAACTTTCCATAGTGGGTGTTATTATTTATTATTCCCACATCAGGGATGATAAAGTGAGGTACAGAAGGGTTAAACAACATGCCTAGGACTGCACAGACCCTAAGCAGCAGACCTCAGATACAAATGCGGGCTGTCTGTTCAGAGATCATGCTTTTAAGCTCCATCTAGGCTGAGTACTGGCTGTGACACTGACATCTGAAGACTGCAACACAGAAATGATGTCTGCTCATAGTAAGAGTAGATCTCATTTACTGTAGTCTCATATTTTGCTTCCCAGGTGGTGCTAGTGGTAAAGAACCCACTTGCCAATATAAGAGGCATAAGAGACACAGGTTCGATCCCTGGGTCAGGAAGATCCCCTGGAGGAAGGCATGGCAACCCACTCCAGTATTCTTGCCTGGAGAATCCCCGTGGACAGAGGAGCCTGGCAGGCTACAGTCCATGGGGTCACAAAGAATCAGACACAACTGAGGGCAACTTAGCACATACGTATTTTGCTTCATCTAGCCTCTTAGGGGAGACACTAACAGACACTAAAGCCCGTCTCCTGCCTTCTTATGGACTGATTTCAGTAGATTGGGTTTGAGTGGGAGAGGGAGCATGGGCTGCAGATGTGTCTGTCTTCAGAAGCTGACAGTCACACTGGTGTTAAATGTTGCCTTTGATCTTGGAGTCCCTGGGTGGATACAGATGATGGAGTATAGGAATCATATCTCTTCCCTCTGCTGAGTCAGTGTGCTCCACCAAGGTAAGTACAAAGCCTTCTCTTTTATGGCTGTGTAGCGATTAATGTCAGCCAACAACACTGCCTCGTCCTGCACCTATGGCCACTGTGACTGCGCCATTGATTTTTCACTGGGAAACTATCCAAAATGATTCTGTATCCATACAACTAATAATTATGCATTTCCAGCATGGTCCCAGTGGATGGGACCATGTTTTGTCCTATAGCTGGGAGAACTTGGTTTTGTTTTAAGCCAGAGCTCTTCACCTCTCTGAGTTTCAGGACTTTGGTGCCTAAAATGTAGACTGTGCTGATTCTTAGTTATCAGAGCAATTATTTCATGAGAATGTTATGAAACTTTAAGGCTGAAGATTCACAAGATTACCAAGGCAGGGCTTAGGAGGATGAAGATGAGAAGAGAAAGAGTCCTGGACTTGAACTTGAGGGGAAACATCTGAGTTTTTGTCACAGATGTGCTTGAACAAGTCATTTACCCTCTTTGGATTTGTGTTTCTCAGCTGTAAAATAGAACTAATAATAGCTGTCCGGACCTGTTGGCAGGGCTGTTGAGCAAATGGCATGAGCTGTGATTTACTGTGTGATCATCTTGGCACCAAGATGTTTCATTTACTCCTGCCTTTCCCATCTCCCTCTCTGTCATCACATCTGAACTCCAAAGCTAAGGCAGGCATACAGAGGTAGCCATAAACGGCATGTTTGTGTTCCTGTAAAACTCACAGGTTGAAACCTAATGTGCTAGGTTATGGTGTTAGAAGGTGGGGGCTTTGGCAGGTGATTAGGTCATGAGGGTGGAGCCCTCATGAATGGGTTTAGCGCCCTCATAAAAGAGACCCCAAAGAGTGCTCTGCCTCTTCTGCCATGTGAGGACACAGCGAAAACACAGCATCTGTGAACCAGGAAGCAGATTCCCACCGGACACAGAACTTGCCGGAGTCTCGATCTTGGATTTTTCAGCTTCCAGAACCACGAGAAATGAATGTCTGTATAAATGTCTGTTGTTGATAGTTGGCAACTGGACGGAGAAGGCGATGGCACCCCACTCCACTACTCTGGCTGGGAAGGTCCCATGGACGGAGGAGCCTGGTGGGCTGCAGTCCACGGGATCACTAGGAGTCAGACACGACTGAGTGACTTTACTTTCACTTTTCACTTTCATGCACTGGAGAAGGAAATGGCAACCTACTCCAGTATTCCTGCCTGGAGAATCCCAGGGACGGGAGAGCCGGGTGGGCTGCCGTCTATGGGGTCACACAGAGTCAGACACGACTGAAACGATTTAGCAGTAGCAGCAGCAACAAGTCACCTCGTCTATGGTATTTGGTTACAGCAGTCCTGATGGATTAAGATAGAAGTTTACTTTTGTCTGTGCTTCAAGACTTAAAATGTTAAAGCTGGTTTAAAGATATCAATTCCCATCTACCCAGCATGCACTGTTCCCTATGCTTCTCTTAATCGAGAAGCCTGGCTTTATTATCATTTAAAGTGGTCCTTTGAGGTGGAAGCCTGACAGGGATGCTATGAAGTGACCATAATGAAGTCCAGTAGTTGGCATGGGGGCACTGCGGACTGGGCTGGCTTGAGGACAGGGAAGGTCCGGGCCACAGCTGACTCTTGAGGCTGCTAAGAAAAGCTGCCCCAGTGCCAGAGTTCTAGGTTGGGACTGGGGATGTCTGCCATCGCTCCTGCAGGGGTGGGGGTGCTTTGACAGTGGTCAGCTGTGGACTAGGATGCTGCTAGGTCAGCAGTGACTGAGAGAGAAGTGGCACTCTCTGGGAATCCCGTAAGATCTGTCAGGTTTGCAATTCTGATGGGTTAGAAATCAAGGCTCCAGGAACAGTCCTTTGGAGGTGGTGTGTACGGGGTTACTGGGGCCTGACAGAGTCAGAGCCAGGAATTTCAATCGTTCTACAAGCTTCAAGTCATTTATTCTCAAATCACATGCATGTAGAAGGTCAGAGGGGAGAAAACGTCTCACTCATCAGGATGACTTTACCAAAATCACACAGTGAACTTGAATTACTTTACGTCCATGTTAAACTCTATAACTGGAGAAGGAAATGGCAACCCACTCCAGTGTTCTTGCCTGGAGAATCCCGGGGACGGGGGGAGCCTGGTGGGCTGCCGTCTATGGGATCGCACAGAGTTGGACACGACTGAAGTGACTTAGCAGCAGCAGCAGCAGCAGCAAACTTTATAACAAAGACTTGCCTTTCCTGATTCAAATATCTTAGCAATTGATATTTGAAATTTTGCAATATTTTGTACTACCAAACATTAAACTTTTCATTGAGGCTGTTCATCATGTCCATCAACTCACAAAACTAGAAATTTGATAATAAATTTTGCCATCATCATTCATTAAGGAAGTCCCAGGTATGTGGTATTCATACACACCTGTATGAATAGGAGACACACCTAGGTGTGAATTACAACTGTTTATGGTTTGATGAGTGATAACGACCAGCAAACACAGCTCTTATCAAACATATAGGGTTGTTTTTAGATGCCATTGTTTTATGATGGGGTAGAGTCAATGCTTGAAATATATAAATGGCCTGTACTAAGCACATCCTTATGCCAACAATTAAGTATGGAAATTTAAACAGTGATATTTCTCATACTAAAAATGGCTTTATTGGTCTATTGAAAATTTGAATTCTGAAAGCATTAGAAAAAAAATAACATGATCGAACAGCACACCTTTTTCTATTAAACTATGGAATTGATAGGAAAAAAACCCACAAAAAAACAGATGTTTCAGCTAAAAACAAGTTGGGGGGGGAAAACAAGTTGGGCAAAGAAGGGACTAAGAAGCAGATAATAAATCTGTCTGGAATGTTTCCAGGTCACTAGGACTCATTATTTTTTCCCCTAAAGAGCTAAAGGCCATTAAAAGTGGAGACTAGCTTTTTAGGGGAATGGAAGTAAAAATGCCTACAGGGCTAGACAGTGAAGGCGGGCAAGTGAAGCCAGCCAAGTACAAGAAAAATCACAATGCTTTGGTTTTTCCAAACACAGAATTTTCCCCTGATGATAAAAAACAGCAGTGTGGACATGATGGCAAAGACAGGTGCTTCTTGGTCTAGGTGTTGGGGAGCAGTGGAGACCCTGAGGGCCTGGGGTGGATAGGCCCCACCCAACAGGTCAGCTTTGACCGCTCTTCAAGCATTGTTTTTTAAAATTTTAGCTGTCCTGGGTCTTCGTTGCTGTGCACAGGCTTTCTCTAGTTGGGCTGAACAGGGGCTACTCTCTTTTTTAAACTGTTTCTTTTGTATTGGGTATAGCTGATTAACAAACAATATTGTGATAGTTGCAGGTGAACAGTGAAGGGACTCAGCCATCAGTTCAGTTTGGTTCAGTCGTGCAGTCGTGTCCGACTCTTTGTGACCCCATGAATCGCAGCATGCTAGGCCTCCCTGTCCATCACCAACTCCCGGAGTTCACTCAGATTCACGTCCATCGAGTCCGTGATGCCATCCAGCCATCTCATCCTCTGTCGTCCCCTTCTCCTCCTGCCCCCAATCCCTCCTAGCATCAGAGTCTTTTCCAATGAGTCAACTCTTCGCATGAGGTGCCCAAAGTACTGGAGTTTCAGCTTTAGCATCATTCCTTCCAAAGAAATCCCAGGGCTGATCTCCTTCAGAATGGACTGGTTGGATCTCCTGGCAGTCCAAGGGACTCTCAAGAGTCTTCTCCAACACCACAGTTCAAAAGCATCAATTCTTCGGCACTCTGCCTTCTTCACAGTCCAACTCTCACATCCATCCATGAACACTGGAAAAACCATAGCCTTGACTAGACAGACCGTTGTTGGCAAAGTAATGTCTCTGCTTTTCAATATACTGTCTAGGTTGGTCATAACTTTTCTTCCAAGGAGTAAGCATCTTTTAATTTCATGACTGCAATCACCATCTGCAGTGATTTTGAAGCCCCCCAAAATAAAGTCTGATACTCTTTCCCCATCTATTTCCCATGAAGTGATGGGACCAGATGCCATGATCTTCGTTTTCTGAATGTTGCGCTTTAGGCCAACTTTTTCACTCTCCACTTTCACTTTCATCAAGAGGCTTTGTAGTTCCTCTTCACTTTCTGCCATAAGGGTGGTGTCATCTGCATATCTGAGGTTATTGATATTTCTCCTGGAAATCTTGATTCCAGCTTGTGTTTCTTCCAGTCCAGTGTTTCTCGTGATGTACTCTGCATAGAAGTTAAATAAGCAGGGTGACAATATACAGCCTTGACGTACTCCTTTTCCTATTTGGAACCAGTCTGTTGTTCCATGTCCAGTTCTAACTGTTGCTTCCTGACCTGCACACAGATTTCTCAAGAGGCAGGTCAGGTGGTCTGGTATTCCCATCTCTTTCAGAATTTTCCACAGTTTATTGTGATCCACACAGTCAAAGGCTTTCGCATAGTCAATAAAGCAGAAATAGATGTTTCTCTGGAACTCTCTTGCTTTTTCCATGATCCAGTGGATGCTGGCAAGTTGATCTCTGGTTCCTCTGCCTTTTCCATAGTGAAGTAGCTCAGTCATGTCCGACTCTTTGCGACTCCATGGACTGTAGCCTACCAGGCTCCTCTGTCCATGGGATTTTCCAGGCAAGAGTGCTTGAGTGGATTGCCATTTCCTTCTCCAGGGGGTCTTCCCAACCCAGAAATCAAACCTGGGTCTCCCGCATTGCAGGCAGACTCTTTACCGTCTGAGCCACCAGGGAAGTTTTTTCCATACATAAACATAAATCTATTCTCTTCCAAACTCCCCTCCCATCTAGGCTGCCATATAACATTGAGCAGAGTTCCATGTGCCATATACAGTAGGTCCTTGTTGGCTATCCACTCCAGATATAGCAGTGTGTACAGGTCAGTTCCAAACCCCATAACCATCTCTTGTCCACATCCTTTCCCTGCCTGGGGGCAACTCTGTGTTGCGATTCATTGCAGTGGCTTCTCTTGTTGCAGAGCATGGGCTCTAGGCATGTGGGCTCAGTTGCCCCTTGTCATATGGGATCTTCCCAGACCAGGGATTGAATCCATGTCCCCTGTACTGGCTGGCAGATTCTGTAACCACTGGATGACCAGCGAATTCCCCCCTTAAGAATTTAACTGAAGGCTGCCTCATGGAAATGTAAAGTTTTTAAGAAAAGTCCTTCCCATGGCTGCCTCACGGGGATGTAAGGTTTTCAATGACTTTTCAAGAAAAGTCAGAATCTGGATTTTTTCCCCCCTAGTATATAAAAATCACTTGATTTTTTAAATGCTGCCTTGATTTTGATAAGCATGCTGTTTTGATAAGCAAAACCCATCTGTGGAATAGCTCTGGACTGTAGATCCCATTTGTGACCTCTGCTTTAGACAAAGTGTTTCCATGCATTTAAGATTTCTTAATTTTACTTATGATATAAGTAGATCATAAGTCAGCTATCCTAAGATGTTAGCACCAGGCAAATTTCCTAAGAATTTAAGAAATGCCACATTGAACCAGATCAATGGTCTAATCAGCTCACTATTTTGCTTTTCAGAGTGGTACTCAGGGACCATTTGGGAAAGATTTATTCTTTTTTTTTTTTTTTTTGGATGTAGACCATTTTTAAAGTCTTCATTGAAGTTGTTACAACATTGCTTCTGTTTTATGTTTTGGCCTTTTGGCCATGAAGCATGTGGAAATCTATCTTAGCTCCTTGACTAGGATCGAAACTGCATCCCCTGCTCCGCTGCACTGGAAGGTGAAAGTCTTAACCACTGAACCACCAGGAAAGTCTCATTTGGGAAAGGCTTAGAGCTTAATCTCGTTGACTGTGGTCTCAGAAACTTAGGGGAGTACCACAAGCATTTTTGATTTTCTTCTTTTTGACTTGTAAAATATTTAAAGAGAGGGAAAAATAGAATAAATACTGTGTCTTTAGCTTTTTAAAAACTTAACATTTGCTCATAGTTGCTTGAGATATATTTTTATTTTTTTCAGATAGGTTTTTAAAATTTCATAATAAAACATGGATACTGCTGATGTTCTTGGTTACCATTCCTTTCCTGGATGATAGCCATCATCCCAAACTCTTTTAATCATGTCCATTTGTATTTTTTAGCTTAAAAAATAAAACCATAATTTGAAAAGATACATGCACTCCAATATCCATAGCAGCACTGTTTACAGTAGCCAAGATATGGAGGAAGGAACCTAAATGTCCATTGACAGATGAATGTATAAAGAGATAGGGTGTATATATATAAATACCCCATGTATATATATGATGGAATGTTACTCAGCCATAGAAAAGAATGAAATAATGCCATTTGCAGCAATATGGATGGATCTAGAGATTGTCATTCTAAGTGATATAAACCAGAGACTAATATATGATACTGCTTATATGTGGAACCTAAAAAAAAAAAATGATACACATGAACTTATATACAAAACTCATAGACATAGGAAACAAACTTATGGTTATCAAAGGGGAAAGCTGGGGGGGACAAATTAGGTGTTTGGGATTGACATACACACACTAGTATATGTAAAATAGATAATGAACAAGGACCTTACTGTATAGCATAGGAAACTATACTGGACATTTTGTAATAACTTATAAGGGAAAAGAATCTGAAAAAAAAATAGATATTTTTGTACGTATAACTCACTTTGCTGTATGCCTGAAATGAACAGAACACTGTAAATCAACTATACTTCAGTGTTGTTTTTTTTTTAAGATATAAATCTTCCACCCATTAGCTTTGCCTAAAAGCCTGAACTATTTACAGATAGAGGCATAACCTGAAAACCACTTCCCAAGTAGTGGAAAAAGCAAATCCAGAAGCATGGGGACCATTGGTTAAATTACTTAATCTTTCCATGGACTAAGTTTTCTTTTGGGATAATGATCTTTGAACTTACCCACCCAACTTGGATGGAATGACAATAAAATGCAATAATGAGAATAAATGATCTTGGGAAAAGATAAAGTGTTATTCACATATCAGGTGCTAGCACTTTTATTAATAAATTCCTTCTGTGCCTCACCCCCTTCACAAAGTACTAGTTTATTTTATTTGTCCCCAAAGTTAAGGGAGTGTCCCTCATTCCTACTGAATAAGAGCTTTTCGTCCCAGCTTGATTTCATAAACTTGGATTACCATCCTTCTTAGTCTTGTCTTTTCAGACAAAAAGATAGAATTGTTTCATTTTTAATTTCTCAAAAGTATTCGATTACAATTTTTGGAATTGTTTTCCTAAGCCTTTTCTAAGTCTGATATCCTTCTGGAGGCACAGAAGCCAAAATGCTTGCAGTATTACAGGAGCAAAAATTTTGCTTTTTTAGGCTAAGGTTTGTTCAATATTTGGCAAACAAAATCACATGTAAGCAAAAAAACAAAACAAATCAAACCATATCAAAACCACAGTGACAGAATATCTCACACCCATTAAGATGGTTATTATCAAAAATTCAGCAAATAACAAATGTTGGCAAGAATGTGGAGAAACTGGAACCCTTATGCACTGCTGGTGGGAATGGATAAATGGTGCTGTTGCTATGAAAACAGTACTGTGGTTCCTCAAAAAATTAAAAATAGAATTATCTAATGATCCAGTAATTCTGTTTCTGGGTATATACCCCAAAGAATTGAAAGCAGAGTCTCAAAGAGATATTAATACACCTATGTTCATAGTAGCATTATTCACAATAATAGAAAAGCAGAAGCAACACTAATGTCTAACAAGAGATCAATGGATAAACAAAGGGTGGATATACATATAATGGAATATTATTTAACCTTCAAAAGGAAGGAAATTCTGAGACATGTTATAACATAGGTAAACAGTGAACAAGGACTTTATGCTAAGTAAAATAAAATGAAAGTGAAAGTGAAGTCACTCAGTTGTGTCTGACTATTTGCAATCCCATGGACTATAGCCTACCAGGTTCCTTTCCATGGGATTTTCCAGGCAAGAATATTGGAGTGAAATAAGCCAGTCACAAAAAAACAAGTACTGTATGAAACTGTATGATTCCACATATATGAAATACTCAGAGCAGTCAAATTCATAGAGACAGAAAGTAGAACAGCGAATGCCAAGAGCTGGGAGCTAGTCAGTTACTGTTTAATGGATATAGAGCTTTAATTTTATATGATGAAAAGAGTTTTTGGAGATTTGCAAATGTGAATGTACTTAACACAAACTTAAAAATGGTTTAAGATGATTAAAAAAAAAAAATAACAATACCCAAACCCAAAGTTAACTAAAGACTAGAGCAGAAAATTTCAGAGATTATGAGGGCATTACAATCAGCCAGATAAAAGTCTCCATGAAACTGTACGCACCACCCAGAACATAATTTTTCTGCTGAGAAAGGTGGCTGGTCTTCTCTAAATGTTTACCCATTGTTCACTCTAGTTCATCATCAACTTGCTCTGTCAATGGGATAATAAGACCCATCTTGTCATTATCTCAGAACCTAGGATATTATCATACATTTACAGGTTATTTTAGGAAGGGCTCAATACATATTTGTTGAAGGATGGACTGATGGAAGGAATCATGGTTACATGTGTAGCTGTGGAGATTCGGACCTAATACAGGTCCTGGGTTCACCATTTCCTAGCTCATCAGAGCCTATGCAAATCTTCTAAGCCTCATTTGTCTTAAGCACAATCTGAATAGAGTAGTAGTAACTACTACATAGAGTGACGGTGAAAATTAAATGAGTGAATGCTTAGCCTGGTGTCTGGGAGGAAAATCAAGGAAAGAAGTAAAGACAAACGTGTAAGAAACAGTTGGCCGCCAACTCCTCACCATTATATTCATGTGCTTCCACTAGAAGACAGTATTTGGTAATTGCTTAATAAATATTTGGCTTCTCTGGTGGTTCAGTAATAAAGAATCCTCCTGCCAATGCAGAAAATGGCAGAATATGTGAGTTTGAACCCTGGGTTGGGAAGATCCCCTGGAGAAGGAATGGCAACCCATTCCAGTATTCTTGTCTCTAGAATTTCATGAATAGAGGAACCTGGTGGGCTACAGTCCATGGGTCACAAAGTGTCAGACACGGCTGAGGGATTAATGTACACACACACACCCTATCCTTTAGTTGCTCTCAATCAAGTGGAAGAGACAGGTATGGAAACACATGGTGGATTAAGGGTCCTGCTGGAGGCAGGTCTGAGGTGGTACAAAGTTCCATCCACCGTGCTGGAAGGCAGGATGGTTTTGGTGAAGGTACTGAACTGGGTCATGAAAAATAGGTAGGGTTTCTCTAGGTGGAGAAAGGTGGAAAGAGCAGAGGGGATGAGATGTGTAAAGGCATGAAATATAGGTGAGGGAGACGAAACCACTAGACAGTTTCAAACAACTAGCTGTTTCCATGAAGCACAGAGCAAAATTGGGGGAAAGGAAAATAGTCTTAGTGAGACAGGTAGGGGGCAGATGCCCAGAGCTCATCAGCCTACAGAGAGGAGGTTTTTAATCCTCTTGGCAAGGAACATCTTAGAGGGTTTTAGCAGCACAAACCCAATCAGATACTTGCATGAAATGAAGAATAGGCAGGAGGGGCCAAGACTAGAAGGGGCAGGTACCGTCAGGTGATCAACCAGTTAGGAAAAACTAGGAGAGCAGAGAATGGCTTCAGCGAAAGGAATGGGTTATGAGAAATGTTAAGGAAGGTGAATTCAAATGTCTTCACTTTACTTATGCTATAGGTGAATGAAAACTTAAACCACCAGCCACATACACACTAAAGTCACACCTCCAAGATTTTTCATTTTGACATGTTGCCTAAAAATCCATGGTCGTGTTTAAACAATTAAGTGAGAGGCAACAGACTGCAAATCACATCCAGCAATTATTACCTCCACTGGCTTTTACTGCTTTTGTTTCTAGCTGAATCCAAAGAGTTAACTTTGTTGAGATTCCATAGTTTGGTTTCAAACTGGAAAACAAAGTCCCCATCCCTGTGGATCAACTTCCAGTCTACAGGGGTTTAATCCTCAAGGAACCTAGCCAGGAGCTCTGGAAAGAAGCCCAAGGTATTCTGCCAGCATGAAGGGCAAGACTAGAGATGGTCAAGTTCAGTGTGATAGCTTGAGAGCAAGGAATTTGGTTCAAGAATGGAAAGGAGTGCTGGTGACAACTTGTAAGGGCAAACTTTTCATCTGTCTTAGGTACCATAGAAGAACTTGATCCTAAGCTTATGGGCAAGACCATAGTGCTGGGCCATGAAAGCAGATGAAAGGGTGAGAAACCCAACCAGAAGATTTAGAAGCTAAGCTGAAATACTGGATGTTGGCAGGCTTTCCAAGCACTCCAGAATTAACCCAGGTGAGTGAATTCTTCTGAAAAGCATCCTGTCTAAGGTGGGTAGCAGTGATCTGCAGCAGCAGAAGATAGGCATCACATAACAATTACAAGCTGTGAATAAAGGATTCACCTTAATAATACTGACAATTGGAAATTCTTTGTGTATCTACCTTTCTTCATATGCACTGCAGAGAATTAACAGTCATACTCTCATGTTCTTTGAAACAACTTTGCTCAAATATTTTAAAAAGCTCTTGACCAAGAGTTTCCAAGGTGCACGATCCAATCCTTGACTTTTATAGTTTTGTTTCCTCTCACCACCCCTATTCTCGTACACACCCGCCACCCCACACTGCTTCAAAAACTTAAGACCAAAAAAGTCATGTCGAAACACAAACCAGATGCTTTACCATCAATGCAAGTACATTTTACAAACTAGGTTTTGGTTAAGCATCAAACCCCTGAATGTTTTCAGACTGTTACTGATAACAGGAGGTCAGTCAATCATTTGAGCAAAAGGGACGAACAAGTGAAAAAGCCAATGTCTCACCCAGCTCCACGTCTTGATCATCGGTGAGCACAAGAATGATGTTGGGTCGTATGTTTTTTCTCTCCTGCTGTATCCGTCCTCTGAATCTTGGGGACCTGATGCTGGAACTGAGGCTCCCCAGCAGCTGCGTGCCCAGGACAGCCAAAACCAGAGTACAGCAAGAATACTTCATTGTGCTTGCTCCAATGTCGCAAAACTGAGAAAATGTCTGTCTCCTGATTCCTGCAGGTCTGGGCAGTCAGAGAAAGGGGAGAGGGAAAGATGAAAATGAAATCCAAACCCCGGACACGGTTGCAGAAAAAGGACTACAACTCGGTGAGAACTGGCACATAAACTGGCAGAGAAAGGGCTGCCTGTGAGTCAGAAGCAGCAAACCCTCCCAGCGTAGGGTTGTGTTTTTTTTTAAGCGCTTGATTATTTTGCAAATTCACTTTTGTCCTTTATTCTCATTCCAACTTTTCCAATTTCAAAATTCATTGCCAAAATAGAATTTCCAGCACAGAGCTTGGATGTAAAAGCTTTCTGACAAGAGCTAATACCTGGAATTAGGTATCCCGGTTGAAGAATCAATTGCTGTAGTCAGAAGTGTTCAGGACATCTGCAGAGGGGGTCCTGGAATGGGGAGAAAAAAAATACAAAGGAAACGTCAATCAGAGATTCTGATACAGATTTTTGGTCTGAAACAGTCTCTTGAAACAGCATAAATATATATGTGTGTGTATATACATTATTCACCATATATTTTACAGTATTTATATTAATTATATTTATGTATAGATACAATATACAATGTATATTATAATATATATACATACACATATATAATTTAAAATCTGTACTCCAAAAGGAAGAAACAGAAGGAAACAACATTCAGAACTGCTTAACACATGACTTGAATAATATCTTCATTGCATAATCATAAACACAGTGATCTGGATATCACCCCTGCTCATGTTTCAATAGCATTAATACTTTAAACATCCGCAAAGAAAACGGACGACTGATGAGGAAGAGCCAGCAGTGCCCGTGAAACCACAGTGCTCTGGAGTGTTTGCCTCTGGGAAGCGTTAACTCACCTGCATGCGGTACTGAGTACTCATCAAGCAGAACGAAACGCAAAGCTGTCATTTGTCATCTGCATGATGTCACTCACTACCCAGGAGAGTTCTTTCTGCTGACAAAGACTTCAGAGTAACTGGCTGAGAGGGCAACCTTCCCCAGCCTCTGGAGAGCTCCTAACTGTCCTCCATCAATCACCAGGGGAAGAGGTGCTTCCTCCGGGCTGGGCTTGTCCCTCGGTCCAGCCTGCATCCCCAGTGCATCAGTGCCGAAGGGGACAGAGCCCTCCTCTGACTGTCAGCGCCAGCCTCACTACTGTCCAGACCCGGGGCAGTGCTGCCAGCACCGAGGTTTGGCTTTGCCGCAGCAGATCTCAACCTGCAAAGCAAAATGATTGATGGGCTCTGAGGCTGGAGGTGACTCTTTCACCTTAAAAAAATAATAAAATCTGGAGGGGAGCATTGCAAAATCTTTGTAAGTCTGCACAGGAGGAGACTTCAGAAAGGGTTGGAAAAATGCCC
Organism: Budorcas taxicolor; assembly: GCF_023091745.1. NCBI lineage: Eukaryota > Metazoa > Chordata > Mammalia > Artiodactyla > Bovidae > Budorcas > Budorcas taxicolor. The sequence continues at coordinate 46,716,530 of NC_068923.1, read as the reverse complement.
CTTTCACTTTAGAACACTAACCTGCTGGACGCTGTTCTTTAGGACTTCTGAAAGATAGCAAAGGGCTCATTAAAAAAACAAAAAAAGCACCTTTCTCTTGAATGTCACGAGGGAGCATCTGTATGGGAATTTCAACTGCCCTATTAATTAGATAGCAGCTGGTTCCAGCACCCACCCTCTCCCCACACTTCTGAGGGTCTGTATTTTGATCCTCAACAGTCAAATGACATTAGATAAATACAAATCACAAATGAAGTGTGAGGAACCAGAATAAAAGGAACTCTGTTGCTCACTTCCATGTCTTAAATTCTGGAGGGTGACATGAGGCAGTGAAAGAAGAAAGAAGGGTATACTGTTTCCCCCTGCCATACACATTATTGTGTTTTACACAAACACACACGCCCCCATTATTTTAAACTTTATGAGCTGTTTTGTAAACAGTTCTAATGCTTTTGACTCTGCAGCCTGTAATTATTCCTTGGGAGGGGAGGAGAGAGGGAGACAGAAAGAGAGACAGAGAGAGAGAGAAAGACTCAGTAAGAAGTAGGCTTTAAAACAAAAATCCAGTGTCTGCAGCAAGGCAGTCCTGACCACATTATCTGCAGAGTAACCAGCTAACCACCTCCGATTGATCCTGTGGCTTGAGAAAGTCAATATGCACAGTTTGGCGTGTGGGTTTTTTCTTGTTTTCTGTTTGGTAACAACTCGGGGTTATTTCAGTGATTGCGGAGCCTGCTGAACACTGAAAGCACGCAATTGTTCTGCCCTGACTGGTGGGTTTCTGAGCATTTGGTTCAAATCATGAGAAAACTGATAGGAGCATGAAAGGATAGGAAAGTGAAAGAAATGAGTGGAACAATGGCTCTCTCCCATGGAGCATGCATCAGTCTAAAGAGTTAAACACAGAAATTTCTTAGAGGGTTGGTTCTTGAGGTAACAGAACTTTGCCCACCTCTCAAAGCCATGTATGAAGAGATAGTCAACAGGGTTTCTTGCATCACCGATCATTTAAACCAGCCTCTGCAGACAATGGTGACCCCCAAAATACAGCCAGACTCACACTGTATCGAGTGTGCGTGGTGCTTGGTTTAAATAATCAGTCACACACGTGACTTGACAATTAAGATGCTGATAACATTCCTTGGAACCCAATCCATGTTCTGGGTTATTCTTTTCTTTATCTTATTTACTTTATTTCCTCTTTTAGGAAAAAGAAAATTAGCCTTAATGGCACCCTGTATAAACTACATTGAAAATCATTTCCTAACAAAGAAAAGAGACAGCAGAGAAGATGCGAGCTTTACCTCTAAAGTGTCTTGCCTTGCCTTTCTGGAGAGTTAAAAGGTGCGAAAGAGACCTACATTTTTTGTTTTGCTTTTTTTTTTCTGCCACAGTTTATTATTGATTCAGGGGATTCATATGTAAAAGCCGAGAAGCCGAGTGGTAAAGAAAACGGAACTTTCAGACAAGTCTGTTCAGCAGGAGCGCTCCCTTGACTAAAACACACAAAACACAGCACTCTGAAAAAAAAAAAATGTGTACACAGACAATTCTTTATTCAAAAATGACCTTTTAGAACCTCTCACTGCCTGGTTTCTACCTCCAGAAGGAAAAAAAGTGAAGAGGAAGAAGAAAAAACTGACAGACAAAACGCAGACCTGGACAAAGGAGACAAGGATGCGATGTTTGAACTGGATACTTGGTGGCGGACGACAAGTGTCCTTAGAGACTAACAATTTGTCTTGAGAAATAGTTGAAAATGGGAGAAATGTCAAAAGAGGTTTTTCTCACACATGTAAAGTGAACTTGAGGAACGGTGCTGTATTCATGAAGTGAGACCAGAACACAAACTGCTTTTTCTTTAGGATCTAAAATGAAAACACCAACTATCACTATGGCCAATTGATGCGGAAAGTTTGCAGCATCTTGTTTGGGGCAGTCTAGCCAACTATAAACGTGACACACTTTCAAGTCACATATAAAAGAAAGAAAAGACTGGGAAGCCTTCAAGCCAGCTGGATAGCAAGTCTAGTTCACATATGCTTATCTAGCAAAGCCCCACATTAAAACAAAGCCCTCATTGCCCTCATGGGTTTAAGGGGGTCTCTGTCATCAACAAAGCCCCCCTTTGTCTAGACAGCTGGGGTGGGGTGGGATGGTGGTAATATGCTTGTCCACAGCCCTGGTTGTCAAGGTGTAATCTAGGCTTTGGGGGACCCTGAGATCCTCACAGATGGAATCCAAAAGACCAGAACTATTTTTTTTTTTTAGTAAGACTGGGTCTTTATCTTATGTTTATTTTTAATTATTATTTTTGGCTGTGCTGGCACATGGGGGCTTCTCTAGTTGCAGTGTGTAGGGTTCTCTTGTTGCAGAGCCTGGGCTCTCCATTTGCCATAGTGAGATCAGCAATCCGTGCCATGGGGAATCTTAGTTTCTTGAGCAGGGATGGGACCCACACCCCCTGCATTGGAAGGCAGACTCTCAACCACTGGACTACCAGGGATGTCCCAGACCCGAGCTATTTTGATAAGAATGCCAACACTTCATCTCTTCTTTTTACTTTGTTGACATTTGCACTGATGGTCTAACAGCAATGGTTGATACAACTGCTTTAGCACAAATGCAGGGAGCATCACATATAGTTTTTAAAAAAAGCCAGTTTCACTCAAGATGAAGCTGTAAAATGATTAATTTGTTTAAGCCCTGAGTGTTGAATACACATAGGCCTCCCAGGTAGCTCAGTGGTAAAGAATCTCCCTGCCAGTGCAGGAGACGTGAATTCGATCCTCGGGTGGGTACAATCCTCTGGAGAAGGGCATGGCAACCCACTCCAGTATTCTTGCCTGGAGAATCCCATGGACAGAGGAGCCTGGCAGGTTGTAGTCCACGGGGTCTCAAAGAGTTGGACACAACTGAACAACTGAGCATGTCCCTGCGTGCTCGAATTCATGTCTTTTACATTTTCTGTTTTATCAGAGAAAAGGGACACATAAAACATACACACTGTGTATGGAGGTGTGATGCCTGTCGAGGGAAACCACTTGTGTGGCTAAGTTGTAAGGTGAACTGGATCCATCTTCTTTCTGTTTTTACTCAAACACTATTTTTACTTGATAGAATTATTTGAACTCGGATTTTTGGAAGGCATTTCTTCAAGTCGTGAATGAACCAAGACTCACTTCAAGGAAAACAACTGACAGTATTTGTCACATTTGTTGCTAATGACAGAAATTTAGTTTTCAAGTCAAAAGCAAAATTTTGGAAAACTTTTATCTGCTACTGTGAGCTTGGCAGCTTCTCAATAGGTAAAACTTTTCTGATGACATTGATGTCGATATTAACAAACGTTGTTTTGTGATATAAAATGAAATATGTCAACATTTAGACTATTAGTATAAATCGGTGAACCAATACTTCCGAAATGACCAAATGCAATGTTACAAAATTATACAGAAGTTAAAAAATGCTCACTCAAAGTGCAAAATGACCACTGAATCTTAATATAAGAAAGTATTAAAAGCTCATTCATGTGGTTTCATATTTCTTATGACAACTGATCTATAGGAATCACTACTTGTCAAGTTTTGGTATAGTATCAAAGAAGATCTAAAAGTATCTGAAAAAGCTTTTGAAATAATTCTCCATTTCCAACTATTTACCCATGGGAGGTTGAATTTTATTCCCATACCTCACCCAAAACAATACATTTCAACAGATTGAATGCAGAAACAGATATAAAAATCCAGTTCTCTTTTATTCAGATAAACATCAGATTTGCAAAAATGTGAAGCATGCCATTTTAACCACCAATATTCTTTTGTTTGCAAAATAGTTATTTTTCATAAAATATATCATTTAACATATATACATATTATTTTTAATTAATAAATATTTTTAAAAATTCTCATTTTGAATTTTTATGTATCAATAGCTAAAATCCCCATAAAGTGAAAGCCACTCAGTCATGTCTGACCCTTGCAGCCCCATGGACTATATAGTCCATGGGATTCTCCAGGCCAGAATACTGGAGTGGGTAGCTGTTCTCTTCTCCAGGGGATCTTCCCAACCCAGGGATCGAACTCAGGTCTCCCAAAATGCAGGCAGATTCTTTACCAGCTGAGCCACCAGGGAAGCCCCAAATCCCCATAAACACAAGCTTAATAAATTACTTTTATTTTTTAAAGTTAATTTACTTTTTGGCTGCCTATATGGCATGCAAGCTCCTAGTTCCCTGACCAGGGATCAAAACTGTGTCCCTTGCACTGCGAGCATGAAGTCTTAACCACTGGACTGCCAGGGAAGTCCCACAAGTTTAATAATATAAAGGGATAAAAACACAATTTCAATAATACAAAAGTATTTCACGCTCAAAGGGTTTGAGAATTACTGGCCTAGAGTATATGGTTAAGCCCAGCCTTTCACGTCTAAGGCTATAGATTTGGCCCTAGTCACAAACTTAATTCATTCCTCCCTGCCCCTTAAAGCTTTGAAACTTTACTAAGTTAAATGCCTGGTATCACTGTTCAGTGATGACATTCTGTGTTTTTTCTTTTTTAATCTGAGGATAACACGAAACTTTATAAATGAATGCCCACACATCTGAAGTATGAGAGAGATAGGCTCGGAACAACCCACACACCACAGAAATCAACCTCTTAAGGATGAGGCAAAGGATTTGTTTCTAGCACAAAGCACTCCACTCCAGAGTGAAGACAGAGAAAAAAAGGGACACCATAACCGATCATAGCAGCAGGGGAGATTAGGCCAGCAGCATGCAATTATTCAAAGCTGAATTTAGCCAGAACACACTTAGTTTATCATTAGAGTGAAGTGAAATAGGACTATACTAGCAAGAAGGTGGAATCCCCACTCCCGATTCCCCCAATCAACAGAGTTCTCACATATGCTGGGGTCAGTTTACATGGTCCTCTTCCCTTAATTTTGACTTTCAAGTTTCCCATACATCACTTTTTTTTTTTTTTCCTATAGAGGAAGGCTTCAGGATGCGCTAGCTTCTTTATGATATATGTGAAACTATGAAGGAGCTAATTTCTTCTTTTAAAAACCCCATAGCTGGCAAAGTTCATCTACTGTTAATCCCCAGAAAGCCTGTTCACAGATCTAATTTATTACAACTCCAAGCAAATAAAATAGAGAACAGTCTTCTTCTGGTGCAGTAACATTTTTATACCCCTCGAATAATAAATCTCTTCCAGCCACCAATGACAGCTGGAAAGTGTGCATCTCTGACCTGGAGCATCTTTGAGGAAACACTTGGCTAAAGGATGAGATCCTCCTTGAACAATGTTTGCTTTTCTTCCCTTTTCCCCCTTTCTGTCCTTTCTCCCCATAGCACTGTGAATAGTGACAATGGAAGGAACCTTGAAAAGTCATCTGTTCTCAAAATTGTTAGTGTTGATTATCCTCAGGGTATGGTGAGGCAGAGGAACAGATTCTATTTTTTTATTTCATTTATGTCTAAGTTGGATTTTCACCCATGATCTATTGCACAATAAAAATAGAAATAAGTATTTTTAAGCTTCCTAGGCTTTCTCTTTGTCTTCTCATTGAGGAAGAGGATAGAAAGAGATAAGCAGTGATAAAAATGAAGGGAGAGGCTATAGCAAGAAATGTACTTATGAGGGAGGTGGAAGGAGGGTATAAGAGGGAGGGGACATATGTATACCTAAGGCCAATTCATGTTGATGTATAGCAAAAATCATCACAATATTGTAAAGCAATTATCCTACAATTAAAAATAAAATATAACTTAAAAAAAAGAAGAAATGTACTTATGAGGATTATTCTACAAAGACAGGAATTACCTACATAACAAGGAGCTCACCAAGAACATTTTAGGAAATGCAAAGCATCCAAGATGGAGATTTTCCCAGCTTCTTTCAAAGAGAAATTAGCAAAGCAAAGGAAAACAAAGTGACCTAAAAATTATGAAAACAAAACCAAACCAGAAGGACCTGATATTTCTGAAGCAGATGCTACTGAGTGTCTTACAGATCTGATAACAGTCATGCGTTTCAGTGGTGGCCATGAGGTCCAAGATAAGGGGAATAAAAAGACTGCTGACTTTTAAAAAGGAGGACATTGGAAACTTCAGTTTGGATCTGACGATAGGAAGCATATTGATTAAAAAGAACCACAAATGTGATCTTAGACATCTTAGCTATGTCTTAAACTATATGGTTTATAATATTAAATTTGCCTTTGGTTTCATATACTTACACCTTAACTGTGTTGAAGTATCTTAAGGTATTGTAGAAGTTAGCAGAAATAGTTTACTGCAATAACAAGGAAAAACACACAAACAAACAAATATCAGCGATTTAGCACATACTGCAAGTCACACAAAGAGTGACAGGGAGCTTTGATCTGCTCGATCGTGCACAGATACAGTCTGATGGGGGCACTGTTGTTTTGTTGTTGCCATAGCTGGATGGAGAAGAGGAAGAAAAAAACTGGAGATTCTTGTGGTAGAGCTTTTCATGGCTCCAACCCAGAAATGACTCCAATCACTTCTAATATTTCATTGGCTGAAACTAGTCACATGACCCCAACCAACTGCAAAATTGACAGCTCTGTGCTGAAGTGTGCTGAGCACTACCCTCTACCACAAGCATCACGTTTCATCAGTACCTTATGTATTTATCTTTTTTTCCTAACTATTTGGGTTCGCCAAAAAGTTTGCTGAGGTCTTTCTGAAAGATGTCATGGAAAAACTGGAATGAACTTTTTGGCTAAACCAATAGATACACACACACATGTGCATAGTTAAGATTCACGTATAAATATATTCACACACACAGACACATATTAAAGTAATGAGGAAACAGTCTTCTTTGTATTTTAAAGTTCAACCATTCCTAGATAACTAAAAATGTACCTTTGAACAAAGTCGGGAATTCTGGGGACATATTTTGTTTTAGTCTGTTTCTCTGATGTGTATCATTTGGCACAATATGAATTTATTTCAAAGTTCCACAATTCTTGTGATACATTTTAAGTTGAAGAAAATAAAAAATACTCAGGTGCTATATTTAGATTTCAAAAGCATTTCTCAAAATATTTTCTTATAGTTAACATCTTTGTGAGGAAAGAGGACCACCTGACTTTAAAAATTAAGCCACAGTCAAGAGAGTTTGTGCTGGCCTATTTTCTATGTGATAAAGCTCACTACCAACATAACACACTTTAACATTTCTAAGGCTTAAATACAGCTGCTGAGCACCAAAGAATTGATGCTTTTGAACTGTGGTGTTTGAAAAGAATCTTGAGAGTCCTTTGGACTGCAAGGAGATCCAACCAGTCCATCCTAAAGGAATATTCATTGGAAGGATTGAATATTCATTGGAAGGACTGATGCTGAAGCTGAAACTCCAATACTTGGGTCAACTGATGTGAAGAACTGACTCATTTGAAAAGACCCTGATGCTGGGAAAGATTGAAGGCAGGAGGAGAAGGGGATGACAGAGGATGAGATGGTTGGATGACATCACCAACTCAATGGACATGAGTTTGAGTAAACTCCGGGAGCTAGTGATGGACAGGGAGGCCTGGAGTGCTGCAGTCCATGGGGTTGCAAAGAGTCGGACACGATTGAACAACTGAACTGAACTGAACTGAAATACAGCAGAGTGGATATACAAGTTCCTTCCAAGGGACCCTGCTGGCCTCCTATGGAGTCATGATGCAGAAAAGGAAGTCTGGGAACACAGTGTGAAAAATGAATATGCATTTCAAAAGACAGCAAATTCTAGTTCTTAGCTCAAGATTTAGGGATGAGTTCTGGGGAATTCATAGTGGCGATAGTGGTAAAGAACCCGCCTGCCAATGCAGGTCGGGAAGATCCCCTGGAGGAGGGCATGCAACCCACTCCAGTATTCCTGCCTGGAGAATCCCATGGACAGAGGAGCCTGGTGGAGTCCACAGAGTTGGACATGACTAAAGTGACTTAGCACGCACACATGCATGTATGGGGAATAGCTCTGTTTTTTAATTTTTCCTTCCACAATGTATTCCTTACAGGAAAGCCTTGGAAGAAAATCAAACATCCATATTTAAGTCAATTGCAGTTCTCAGAGATCCATTTTCAAAAGAAACCCTAAAATTCAGATTTTGATGTCATTTAGTTGCTAACTTGTGTCTGACTTTTTGCAACCCCATGGACTGTCCTGTACCATCTCTTGGAGATTGCTCAAACTCATGCCCATTAAGTCAATGATGCCATCCAATCATCTCATCCTCTGTCATCCCCTTCTCCTCCAGTCTTCAATCTTTCATATTAGTTCATGTATTATTTCAAAAATACTTCCTTCACAAGTTGTACTGGGAAATGCTGGTTTGAGTTTTGGGGCGAGAGGTTAAATATATCATTCTCAGTCTTTATATGACAAAAATCACCTTCAATACCCTATCCTGTTCAGACTATCATCATTCCTTCAGTTGTATACTATCTCCAGTGACTACCAAGCAAAGGTATACATTTATCAAGTAAAAAAAGCAACTCTACTTAAGTTTCAGGTGAGATTCAGGTTGGCAATCATGGAAAATATAATTACAGTAGAACAAACTGAGTAACTAGCAGGCCTCACTAGGAAAATTAATTTACTGATTAACCACAAAGCACACAGAAAGCATACAGCAAAGATAAATTTTCTACCCATTTTTATTGACATCCATCTGATTTATGGCATTCTTGTCCAATCAAATTTATCTGTTAACTCTTAAAATAGTATTTGGATGTAGAGATATTTATCTCAGACTTCAGGTGAATTAGCACCTGAAGAGACCCAGTATGACATTTTTAAAGCCATAAATTCACTACCACTGATTCAAATGATGGTGCTTACATTGAAGGCCTGTAGTAACCTGAAACTTAAAATACAACTTCTGTCTTAGCTTTTTGTCTGAGCAGAAGCTGGGAAATATTTTAGCTAATGAAAACCCATATTTTACTCTATTGTTAAAAAAAGTGAACTTTATGAAGTCTTTTTATTTTACTTTTTATTTTTATTGGTTGTGCTGGGTCTTCGTTGCTGTGCACGGACTTTAGTAGTTGCAGCGCATGGGCTTAGTTGCTCCAAGGCATGTGGAATCTTCCCGGACTGGGGATTGAACTCTGACCCCTTACATTGGCAGGCGGATTCTTATCCACTGTATCACGAGGGACGTCCTATGAACTTTTAAGCAGAGGAATTTATAGAATGAAAAAAGAGCTGTATTATCACTGTAAACTATTATCTATCATATCTGTAAAATAATTTTCATGAAAAGGCTCAGATTATGATGTATGTCTATGGATATTTGGGGCAAATGTATGTTTACTGTCACTAGAATATCTTTATAAATAGATGTTTACAGCTGGCCAAGTCCCTAAATATCATCTACTATACTTCTATACTACAAATACTCAACGTTGCTCTACTTCTAGAATTTATTTTTTCATTAACAACTCTACTTTGTTTTAAACCTTCATTTCTCAGCACACACAACACCAGCACTTGTCACACAAAGGAGCTGATATAATTAAGCCAAATGATGTGCCCCACAAGTAAAATCAGCCATTCATGAAAGCTGGTCACCAGAGGCCATTTCAAACATGCATATTTCAAAGTAATCTAAAGTAATCCCTTCTCTCCAGATTTGGTTTCCATGAAGTCTGAAGCACATGTGCACTGCAAAAAGGAGGCTTATTAAAACCTGATGTGATATCAGAGATTATAATGCAACACGGTTGGGCTCATTTTAATATGAGTCTTCAAGAAGAAAGCGATTTTCAATTATATTTGGAGTAGGGTGTCATTGCCTTCTCCGAATTATATTTATAGGCTTACTAAAACATTATGCATATAAAGGTATGTGATGTTTACTTATTAAGGAAAAAATGAAGAATGCTCTCCTGTTATCTGAATCAGGCTTGTATATAAAATTTGCATATAAAAGTGGAAGAGAAACTAAAACAGTTTTTACTGATGGACAGATTAGCTAAGGGCAGCATGTGTTTATATAACTCTAAAGAGTGAGGAGTTTAGGTTGTTTAGAAAATTCCTTACAAAGTTGTGAATCTCTAGTATACCATCCTCTTGGCTCGCTATGGTGAAACATTATCAAAATGTGTCATGGCAGGGGCACGGCACGGCAGCTTCAAAACACTAGTTGTCATCATTAGTGGAACTGGCTTATTGGGTAAGTCTGGCTGCCTGTGAAGTTTACCAAGACTTTCAGTCCTGGTGAGTCTCTGGAAGCTTTGTTTGTTGGTTTTCCCTAACCCTTTTTCTATTTGCTGGTTGTAGTTAGTTTCAATCGCACATGAAAATACAAAGAATTAGATGAGATATGCTTCTGGTCCCTCCATTTCAGGATCTCCTGCCTACAGCTCTGTACCCTTGAAAGTCAAACAAAAGGAAAGTTGTACATGATCATGAATGGGTTCACAAAATGAGCAGAGAGCAACACCCTAACACAGAAAATCTGCTGTTCCCCATTGGAACATGGCTTCACAAACCTGATTATATATAAGAAAGGAGGGAAGTCACCTCCTTTGCTCTAGAGAGCTAACATGAAGGAGGCAGTCTTGAACATTGGTATATTAATATTAACAGCAACTCTGAGCGTGAAGGTGTTACAGAGTAAATGTTTATGTCCCCCACTGCATTCATATATTGAAATCCTAACTTCCAGTGAAACGGTATCAGGAGGCAGAGTCTTCAGAAAAGTGATTAGGTTATGAGGCTGGAACCCTCAGAAATGGAATTAAAGCCCTCATAAAATGGACCACAGAGAGCTCTCCCCGCCCCCACCTTCTACCATATGAGGACACTGGGAAGATGGTCATCTATGAACCAGGTAGTGGACTCTCACCAGATACCCCATCTACTAGCACCCTGATCTTGGATTTCCAGCTTTCAGAACAATACAAAATCAATGTTTGATATTTAAGTCACCAATCTATGGTGTTTTTGTTATAGCAGCCCAGACAGACTAAGACAAGGGACCTTAAAGTTCACCTAGAACTTCTCTGACTGTGTGGATCACAATAAACTGTGGAAAATTCTTAAAGAGATGGGAATACAGGACCACCTGACCTGCCTCCTGAGAAATCTGTATGCAGGTCAGGAAGCAACAGTTAGAACTGGACATGGAACAACAGACTGGTTCCAAATCGGGAAAGCAGTATGTCAAGGCTGTATATTGTCATCCTGCTTATTTAACTTATATGCAGACCACATCATGTGAAATGCCAGGCTGAATGAAGCACAAGCTGGAATCAAGCCTGCGGGGAGAAATGTCAATAACCTCAGATATGCAGATGACACCACCCTTATGGCAGAGAGTGAAGTAGAACTAAAGAGCCTCTTGATGAAAGTGAGAGGAGAGTGAAAAAGTTGGCTTAAAACTCAACATTCAAAAAACTAAGATCATGGCATCTGGTCCCATCACTTCATGGCAAATAGATGGGGAAACAATGGAAACTGTGGGAGACTTTATTATTTTGGGCTCCAAAATCACTGCAGATGGTGATTGCAGCCATGAAATTAAAAGACACTTGCTCCTTGGAAAAAAAGCTATGGCCAACCTAGACAGTATATTAAAAAACAGAGGTATTACTTTACCAATAAAGGTCTGTCTACTGAAAGCTATGGTTTTTCCAGTAGTCATGTATGGATGTGAGAGCTGGACTATAAAGAAAGCTGAGCAGCAGAGAACTGATGCTTTTGAACTGTAGCGTTGGAGAGGACTCTTGAGAGTCCCTTGGACTGCAAGGAGATCCAGCCAGTCCATCCTAGAGGAAATCAGTCCTGAATATTCATTGGAAGGACTGATGCTGAAGCTGAAACTCCAATACTTTGGCTACCTGATGTGAAAAACTGACTCATTGGAAAACACCCTGATGCTGGAAAAGACTGAAGGTGGGAGGAAAGGGGATGACAGAGGATGAGATGGTTGGATGGCATCACCAACTCAATGGACATGAGTAGGCTTCAGGAGTTGGTGATAGGGAAGCCTGGGATGCTGCAGTCCATGGAGTCGCAAAAAAGTTGGACATGACTGAGGGACTGAACTGAACAGACAGCACCAATAAAAAATGTCCCTGGTGGATATCACAGAATTCATCAGGCCACCTGTTTAGTTTGGGGTAGAATTAAGATTAAAAATCTGTCCCTTTAATGGAACAAAAATCTGTCCTCCTATCTTCCAGATATTTAATCATGCTCTATTCTACTGAGCCACACAAAATAATTCTATATTATTCTCAATAGCAAATGCTTTAAATATTTGAAGATTGTTTCCAACTAAGTCCTGAATCTTTTCCTCTTAATAAACAAACTTATGAGGTAAATTATGGGAGAGCAGTGGAAGGGGTAATTTTGAATTGGGTCATTGGTTGGTTAAGTATTATCTCAATAGATCCAACAAAGCTGTAGTTACACAGATAGGAAGCCAGTATACTTAATGTCCATCTGACTCAAAGGAATTGCTTTTGAAGTTCACCAAGAAAAATTCCTTATACACCACTATTTTCGTGTTTGGACTAAATTCAACGCAGAAATCATTCAAAATTTCCATAAGTAATTCATTTATCAGTTTTTTGACAATTTTGATAAAACTTTATTTGCAAGCACTGAAATTTAAATTTCATATAAATGATATGTCACACAATATTATTCCTTTTGATTATTTTATTTTTTTAATTGGAATATATTTGCTTTACAACATTGTGGTTACTTTTTGCTGGACAACGAAGTGACTCAGTTATATGTATGGATCCCTTCCCTCATGAGCCTCCATCCCTCCCCTTTAGGTCATCACAGAACAACAAGCTGAGCTCCCTGTGCCATACAGCAGGTTAACCCTCTAGCTATCTGTTTTACTATTAATCAATTTTATTGGAGCATAAAGCCAGACAAGAAAGATGAAGGTCTAGGCTAAGAATCCTAATCCAAGAACTAGACGTTTTTCCTTCCAATTTAGGTCACTGATTTCTCTCTTGATTTCGAGAAAGTTTTCCTTCTAAGAAAAACATCTTCTTTACCACATTTGGCTTCTGTTTCAGGACGTGTGTGTGTATGCTCAGCCATGTCTGACTCCTTGAGACCCCATGGACTGTAGTCCCCAAGGTTCCTCTGTCCATGGAATTTCCTAGGCAAGAATACTGGAGTGGGTTGCCATTTCCTATTCCAGGGGATCTTGCTGTCCCAGGGATCAAACCCAAGGCTTTGTTTGACATCTCTTGCACTGGGAGGCAGGTTCTTTACCACTAATGCCACCTGGTAAGCCCAGTTTCAGCATATTGGATACTTTAAAAGAGCCATGCAGGAGAAGAACCATTTTACTATTAAACAAAGGCCCCAAGCTCAAGTACTTAAATCATAAGGTAGAGCAGGGCTCACTATAATCAGTGGAAGTCTTGTTAGTTTTTCCAGAGTTCCTGATTCACAGGGAGGGCCCAAGATACTGCAAGTCTAACAAGTTCCTGGGGGGTGCTGATGCTGGTAGTACTGGCCCAGGGTAGAGCAATCAACTCACTCACTTTAGCAAAAGGAAAAGCAGGTGGAACCAGGCCTGGGGGAGGCACTTCAGGTCTTTTCCTGTGGGTTGATGGCTCAGGCCTTGGCATTGGCTGAGACAGCTGATCATTCACAAAACAGGACTCTGGGGATTGCCAATTATTTCATAGCTGATAGGATCATTCTCTAAGATCATCTTTTGCAGAGTTGCTGAAAAGGCAAGCTTTCAACACACCCCCTAGGAATTAAAAGAGTTTTCTGCGAGAGAGCAAATATCCAAAAATGTTCTTTGGAGCAGCTTTCAAAGGACCCTCTCATATTCTTTTCTGTATATTCTCTTTCAATGTCTAAAGGAACTAGGTTCCACAAATCCTTGCATACGTGAATTAGCGAAGTCTCAACAGTGGCACGGTGTGAGGACGAAGTCTGTTACATTTGTTACATGATGGTTGCGCACTAAGACAGGTTTACCAATCACCACCACTGGTTTTCCACCTTTAGGTAAACTCTTACTAGTGATTAAGGCAGCAGAGTGAGTTACTGCTTCTGTTTTGAGGAAGCCCGTCTTCAGTTTGCTAATTCTGTCCAGCCGTCTCTGCCAATCGCCCACTCTGGGTCTTTCACTCTGATTTATCACCTCCTCTTTGAGACACCAGCAGACAAATACAGATGCAGTAAGAAAACAAACTGACTCAATGACACAGCATGATCCCAGAAGGTATCAACCCGCCGCAGTGTGCAACACACATTCGGTACTCTGGGAACCCCCAGGCTGAATTCTCCTTCTGATGCTGAGCAAGAGAAGGAAAAGGGATGAGGCCACGCAAAAGTGAACTGGGAAATAGGACAGAACTTCCTGAAACTACTGTGGTGGGTGGAAACAGAAGGAAGGTCAAGTTTGCAACCTTCCAGACTTTCTTTGTCAGAGAAAGCAATGGCACCCCACTCCAGTACTCTTGCCTGGAAAATCCCATGGATGGAGGAGCCTGGTAGGCTGCAGTCCATGGGGTCGCTGAGAGTTGGACGCGACTCAGTGACTTCACTTTCACTTTTCACTTTCATGCATTGGAGAAGGAAATGGCAACCCACTCCAGTGTTCTTGCCTGGAGAATCCCGGGGACGGGGGAGCCTGGTGGGCTGCCGTCTCTGGGGTCGCACAGAGTCGGACACGACTGAAGCGACTTAGCAGCAGCAGCAGACTTTCTCTGTGTATCTTTAACTCTTGTAGCAGCTACTTCTTAGTAAACTGAGTCATCCTGGTCGAGAAGAGATAGGAATTCTGGAATCTGGGTTTACCAGTTGCCTGACTTTTGGGGCATGTATTCCAGCACCCTGTGACAGCTGTGGGGACCTGGGCACGTCTCAGAAGTGGCACATCTTAGATTTGTGGCCTTCCCCTCCACCCCTCCATTTTCTTGTCGATTTCCTCTTCATTCCTCACATACAACTGCCCCCACATGCTCCTTGACTATGTCAAGTCCTCCACCACTCCCTCCTTCCTTCTGCTTTCATGGGTCTCCAACCTTTTACTATTTCCAACATGTGGATCAGACTTTACTCTTTTATCAAGAAGTAACAGGGACTTCCCTGGTGATGCAGTGGTTAAGAATCTGCCTGCCAGTGCAGGGGATGTGGGTTCTATTCCTGGTCAGGAAACTAAAATCCCACATGCCACAGGGTAACCAAGCTTGTGTGCCACAATGAGAGAAGCCCACGTGTCGTTACTAGAAAAAGCCTGCTCACTGCAATGAAGACCCAGTGCAACCAAAAATTTAAAAACAAATAAGATAAAACACACAATATAAAAAGAAATAACAATTTTCACTAATAGCCATTGAGCACTTGAAAAGTGAAAGCGTTAGTTGCTCAGTCATATCCGAATCTTTGTGACCCCATGGACTATACCCTACCAGGCTCCTCTGTCTTATGAGATTTTCCAAGAACACTGGAGTGGGTTGCCATTCCCTTCCCAGGTGAACTTACCAACCCAAGGATCCAACTCAGGTCTCCTGCATTGCAGGCAGATTCTTTACCATCTGAGCCCCCAGGGAAGCCTATATCATGTACTAAAACTTGTCTTCAGCCCCTTTTATCCCCACCATGTACCAATGAAGCAGGCACTACTATTGCTCCTTTTTTTTTTTTAAATGAGGAAACTGAGACTCAGAGAAGTTAAGGAATCCATCCAAGGATACACAGCAGCAGGCAGAACTGGGGCTACCCCACACCAGAAACTTCAATCCTAACTGTTCTACTTCTCTATTTTCTCCTAAAGTGCACTTTCACTTGAAAAGATCTTGGAGACCTAGTGAATTCTGAATTGGCCAAATTAATAGGGAGAAATATGGGAGTGGAAATGGGTGTCAGGTGTTGCTGAAGTTTCCAGGCAGCGACCACTGCACCTTAGAGCATCTCCCCCAGGAGCACGAAACAGGGCATCCGCAGAGGAGCCACACATCACGTTCCAAACAGAAGGGGACCCCTCTGAGCTCAGTAAAACAAAGAGTCGTTGCTGGGTGAGAGAGTGGACTGGCGTTGGTTGAACATGAATATTCAAGACCACGAGTCACAGCTCCATGAATTCGGGGGTCTCCTCTATTTGTATTTAGCATTGTGCAGTCACGAGACAACTTACAATGATTAATTAATCCTGGGTGCTGAGGCAGAAGGTGAAATAATTTGTGCATAGTCACGAAGTTGGTCATTCTCAGGCTCAGAGTTAGTGCCGGAGGGCTTCATTTTCCAGAGACAGAAAGAAGACTGGACTTGGATTTCTGCTTTATGCCTATGATCCCAGAGATCTATACTCATAACCCCTAAAATTTTCTAAGAGGGCAGGTGGCTGCCAGCTGTCCTTAACCCAGACCCTTATGACATCATCCTCTATATCACCAGTCCATGGAGACTCCATCCACTGAGAGCCCCCCACCTCCATCAGGCCTTGTTCCTTGGCCTGTGAAAGGAGGGGGACAATCTAGTTTGTTTATTGTACATGGCTCCTGGTGGCTGTTTTCCCACCATCTCTTCATGTGCAATTTTAATTGACGTTAGGGACTTCCCTGGTGGTTCTGTAGTAAAGAACCCACCTGCCAATGCAGGAGACATGGGTTCGATCTCTGGGTAGAAAAGATGCCCTGGAGGAGGAAATGGCAACCCATGCCAGTATTCTTGCCTGGGAAATTCCATGAATAGCGGAGCCTGGCAGGCTATAGTCCACAGGGTGGCAAAAAAGTCAGATACAATTTTGTGGCAAAAAACAACAATTGAGGAAACTGAGACTCAGAGAAGTTAGTAATTCATAGTAATACCTCAGTAATCTATTAGAGTTGGGGGGAAGTAAAAGTGTTAGTTGCTTAGTCGTGTCTGACTCTTTGTGACTCCATGGACTGTAGCCTGTCAGGCTCCTCTGTCCCTGGAATTCTCCAGGCAAGAATACTGGAGTGGGTTGCATTTTCCTTCTCCAGGGGATCTTCCAACCCAGGGATTGAGCCCAGGTCTCCTGCATTGCAGGTGGATTCTTTATCATCTGAGTCACCAGGGAAGCCAAGAGTTGGGGGGAGGGTCTCTAAATGTGTGAACTTCCATGAAATCTTATTTAAATTATTTAAAGACAGGCGCTTAAAACAAATAAACAGGAACCATTATGAAACATACTGAATGTGCAAAAAAAAAAAAAAAAAAAAAATCTCCCGAAGCTAAGAGACATAACAAGAAACGAAGGGTTATGTTTCCCTGTGTTACATGGAGGCCACAGGGGTAGTGGCTCTCTGAGTCTTCCCACTCCAGGCCTCAGGCCGAGGAAGCAGGCCCAATGCGAGTCACGCCAGACTCACGACAGACACCAGGTGCAGGAGAGTTCGTGGAAATCCGGAATGCCACTCCTACTCATTGGCTTGGACACGGCATCTGATGCACCGGCTTACTTGCCTCTGGCCAAAGCAGTGCATGTGGTGGAGCCCAGGGTGGGGTGGGGGTAGGGTCTGCTCCCAGGGAGGCTCTGCAAGTCCCAAGCAGTGGGCACGGACGTTGAACTCTGGTCACATCTCTGGTGGAGGGGGGCAGTGACAATCAGGATTATGATTTAATCTATGACATGCACTTTCAAAAGTGAATCATGTATTTCCTAGTTCTCAAAAAATACTGGGAATGATATCACTGTTGTGTTTGTTTTATGGCTTTGGGTCATCATTATTAACATAAATACTGCTTTTAAACTACAATTCAGACTTTTTCCTACTGGGATGTGGAAAGCTGTTTGCCCAACACATAAATGACAAGGGACTGATACTGTTTGGAATTCCTCATGAATACCTTTCACAGGATTGTTTTCAACCTCCTTCGCTACCCATCATCACTTGTAGTTATTATAAACGTATTTACCTCTCACAACTCCACCCTCCCTCTGCCTAACATGCTAGGGAGATGCTTAAGAGATGGCTTGTTAGATCTACATGCAAAGTAAGAGGGAAGACATGACTCTTTTAAGTGCAATACATTGGTGGGTTTGATGCATAGCCTCTGGACAAACGTTTGGGTGTGGGTACTTCATGGGTTATTAGATTCCTTCTTGTTCTTGTGTGTCTGGCTTGTTGAAAGTGTCAAATAAGCAAAGTCAGGGAAGACTGAGTGTGGAATTGAGCTCCAGGTAGCACCCTTGCTTTGCCATTTTCCATATTCTTCCCTAGACAGTTGACTAAGCACTAAAACTACCTGTCATTTCTTGCTCAATTCCATTTACCTTAATCACTGCATACATTTAACTCACCAGTCTTGTAGAGCTTCTGGGTAAAGCATGATTGGAGACACTGGGTGAATGAGAAACGAACCCTGCTTCCAAGTGGGGAGTTATATCCAGGGCTAGGTATAACACAGATCCAGGATATGCTGGCAACTGCTCTCTTTCTAAAGGTTGGACAGACACCATACTCTGAAAGCCCCCAGCATATATTCAGGAAAGATGAAACCTCTAACTTGAAAAGATATATGCCCAATAATGACCCTACCAGCACTATTTACAATAGCCAAGGCATGGAAGCAACCTAACATCCATTGACAGATAAATGGATAAAGAAGATGTGGAGATGTGGTATAGGTGTACGATAGAATACTACTCAGCCATAAAAAAGAATGAAATAATGCCATTCGTATCAACATGGATGGACCTAGGGATTATCATGTGTAGAGAAAGACAAACATCACATGATATTGCTTACATGTGGAATCTGAAATATGATAAAATGATTTTATTTATAAAACAGAAATAGACTCATAGACATAGAAAACAAACTGTGGTTACCAAAGGGAAAAGGCAGGGGGGAGGATAAATTGGAAATTTGGGATTAACAGATACATACTACTATATTCAAAATATATAAACAACAAGGATCTACTGTATAGCACAGGGAACTATACTCAATATCTTGTAATAACCTATATGGAAAAGAATCTGAAAAAGAATATACATATATAAAACTGAATCACTTTGCTGTACACTTGAAATATTGTAAAACAACCACACTTCAATAAAAAATATTAAAAAAAAGAAAGGGTCCCTAGAATGTGTACAATATTCACTCTGGGTTGATATCACCCTGAACACTATAGTGGAATCTGACGTTCATTTTTTCCAAATTAAAAAAACCACAAAGAACTACATTAGCCAGTCAAGGTAAGATGAAAGTCAGGAGTTTCCACCTTGGTTACTACACAACTATTTCTTAGCTGGCACTTTCCTTGACATACATTTAGTTATCCTCTGTAAGTCTGACCTTAAGTTGATAGTAACTAAACTGTGAACAAAATTTTTCATACACTTAGGTATTTTCTCATATTTCAAATCCCGTTAGTACCTTTGTTGCTCTTTGGATAAAATAAATCCTTCTATGTTCACAATGCATCACACTTCAAGAAAGACTTTGGCATGGATTATTATTTGTCCTTCACAGTAACTTCTGTAGGAAGCTAGAGAACGCATTATTATTCCTTCTCTAATCCACTGTCATCCCCTACAGGAGGTTCAGAAAGCTGAAACTCACATTCCGGTTCTGACTCTGAACCTGGGAACTTTTCCTCCCAAACAAATCGGTTCTTTTCCATTTTTCCCCATTATTTTGCTAATTATCACCAACTTAATCATCCTGGACATAAATGTTAAAAATATACAGACTAGTGCAATGCATGTGCACTGAGTTGCCACAGTTGTCTCCAACTCTTTGTGACCCTGTGGACCATAGCCTGCCAGGCTCCTCTGTCCACGGGGTTCTCCGGGCAAGACTACTGGAATGGGTTGCTATCCCCTCCTCTATGGAATCTCTCTGACCCAGGGATTGAACCCACATCAATAGTTGATAATCAGTCAAGTCTAAGAAGCACAGAGAGTCCCATAAAGGATAAAGCCAAGGAGAAACACATTGAATATGTGCTCCACACAAACTGAAACACATATTAATCAAACTAATAAAAAATAAATAAGAAAAAAATGAAAAGCAACAAGCGAAAAGCAATAAATAACAGAAAGGAATCTCCATAAGGTTAAGAGCTGATCTTTCAGCAGAAACTCTGCAGGTCAGAAGGGAGTGGCAGGATATATTTAAAGTAATGAAAGGGAAAAACCTACAACCAAGATTATTATACACAGCAAGGATCTCATTCAAAATCAATGGAGAAATGAAAAGCTTCACAGCTAAGCAAAAGCTAAGAGAATTCAGTATCACCAAACTAGTTTTACAACAAATGCTAAAGGGACATCTCTATGCAGGAAACATAAGAAAAGGAAAAGACCTACAAAAACAAACCCAAAACAATTAAGAAAATGCCAATAGGAATGTATATATCAATAATTACTTTAAATGTAAATGGATTAAATGTACCAACCAAAAGACATAGACTGGTTGAATGGATACAAAAGCAAGACCGGTATATATACTATCTACAAGAGTGTTTTCTGCTATGACCAGTGCGTTCTGTTGACAAAACTCTGTTAGCTTTTGACCTGCTTTGTTTTGTACCCCAAGGCCAAATTTGCCTGTTACTTCAGGTAGCTCTTGACTTCCTATTTCTGCATTCCAGTCCCTTATAATGAAGAAGACATCTTTTGGGGGGTGTTAGTTCTAGGAGGTTTTGTAGGTCTTCGTAGAACTGTTCAAATTCAGCTTCTTCAGCATTACTGGTCAGGGCATAGACTTGGATTACCGTGATATTGAATGGTTTGCCTTGGAAACAGAGATCATTCTGTTGTTTTTGAGGTCGCATCAGAGTACTGCATTTTGGAATCTTTTGTTGACTATGATGGCTACTCCATTTCTTCTAAGGGAGTATTACATATAATGGTCATCTGAGTTAAGTTCACCCATTCCAGTCGATTTTAGTTCGCTGATTCCTAAAAGGTTGATGTTCACTCTTGCCATCTCGTTTGACCACTTCCAATTTGCCTTGATTCATGGACCTATCATTCCGGGTTCCTATGCAATATTGCTCTTAACAGCATCAGACTTTACTTCCATCACCCATTACATCCACAACTGGATGTTGTTTTTGCTTTGGCTCCGTTTCTTCATTCTTTCTGGAGTTATTTCTCCACTCTTCTCCAGTAGTATATCGGGCATAGTATGAAAAGGCAAAAAGGTATGACACTGAAAAGTGAACTCCCCAGGTCAGTAGGTGCCCAATATGCTACTGGAGATCAGTGGAGAAATAACTCCAGAAGGAATGAAGAGACGGAGCCAAAGCAAAAACAACACCTAGTTGTGGATGTGACTGGTGATGGAAGTAAAGTCCGATGCCGTAAAGAGCAATACTGCATAGGAACCCGGAATGATAGATACATGAATCAAGAGGATTGGAAGTGGTCAAACAGGAGATGGCAAGAGTGAACATCAACATTTTAGGAATCAGTGAACTAGAATGGACTGGAATGGGTGAATTTAACTCAGATGACCATTATATCTACTCCTGTGGGGAAGAATCCCAAAGAAGAAATGGAGTAGCCATCACAGTCAACAAAAGAGTCTGAAATGCAGTACTTGGATGCAATCTCAAAAATGACATAATGATCTCTGCCATTTGTTCCAAGGCAAACCTTTGTTCCAAGGCAAATCATTCAATATCACAGTAATCCAAGTCCATGCCCCTATCAGTAATACTGAAGAGATGAAGTTGAATGGTTCTATGAAGACTTACAAGACCTTCTAGAACTAACAACCAAAAAAAGATGTCCTCTTCATTATAGGGGACTGGAATGCAAAAGTAGGACGTCAAGAAACACCTGGGGTAACAGGCAAATTTGGCCTTGGAGTACAAAACAAAGCAGGTCAAAGACTAACAGAGTTTTGTCAAGAGAATGCACTGGTCATAGCAAATACCCTCTTCCAACAGCACAAGAAAAGATTCTACACAGGGACATCATCAGAGCGTCAATACTGAAATCAGACTGATTACATTCTTTGCAGCCAAATATGGAGAAGCTCTATACAGTCAGCAAAAACAAGACTGGGAGCTGACTGTGGCTCAGATCATGAACTCCTTATTGTCAAATTCAGACTTAAATTGAAGAAAGTAGGGAAAACCACTAGACCATTCAGGTATGACCTAAGTCAAATCCCTTATGATTATACAGTGGAAGTAACAGATAGATTCAAGGGATTAGATCTGATAGACAGAGTGCCTGAAGAACTATGGATGGAGGTTCATGACATCATATAGGAGGCAGTAATCAAAACCATCTTCAAGAGAAAGAAATGCAAAAGGCAAAATGGTTGTCTGATGAGGACTTTCAAATAGCTGAGAAAAGAAGAGAAGCTAAAGGCAAAAGAAAAAAGGAAAAATATACTCATCTGAATGCAAGGAGAGAGCAGAAAGCCTTCTCAGTGATGAATGCAAAGAAATAGGGGAAAAATAATAGAACGGGAAAGATTAGAGATTTCTTCAAGAAATTTAGAGATACCAAGGGAACATTTCATGCGAATATGGGCACAATAAAGGACAGAAATGGTATGGACCTAACAGAAGCAGAAGATATTAAGAAGAGGTGGCAAGAATACACAGAAGAACTGTACAAAAAAGATCTTCATGACCCAGATAACCACAATGGTGTGATCACTCACCTAGAGCCAGACATCCTGGAATGTGAAGTCAAGTGGGCTTTAGGAAGCATCACTATGAATAAAGCTAAAGCTAGTGGAGTTGATCGAATTCCAGTTGAGCTATTTCAAATCCTAAAAGATGATGCTGTGAAAGTAGTGCACTCAATATGCTAGCAAATCTGGAAAACTCAGCAGTGGCCACAGGACTGGAAAAGGTCAGTTTGAATTCCAATCCCAAAGAAAGGCAATGCCAAACAAAGAATGTTCAAACTACTGCACAATTGCACTCATCTCACACGCTAGAACGTGATGCTCAAAATTCTCCAAGCCAGGCTTCAACACTATGTGAACCATGAACTTCCAGATGTTCAAGCTGGATTTAGAAAAGGCAGAGGAACCAGCGATCAAATTGCCAAGATCCCCTGGATCACTGAAAAAGCAAAAGAGTTTCAGGAAAACATCTACTTCTGCTTGATTGAGTACACCAAAGCCTTTGACTGTGTGGATCACAGCAAACTGTGGAAATTCTTAAAGGGGTGGGAATATCAGACCACCTGACCTGCCTCCTGAGAAATTTGTATGCAGGTTAGGAAGCAACAGTTAGAACTGGACATGGAACAACAGACTGGTTCCTAATAGGGAAAGGAGTATGTCAAGGCTGTATACTGTCATCCTGGTTATTTAACTTATATGCAGGCTACATCATGCGAAATGCTGGGCTGGATGAAGCACAAGCTGGAATCAAGATTGCCAGAAAAAATATCAATAACCTCAGATAATGCAGATGACACCACTCTTATGGCAGAAAGTAAAGAAGAACTAAAGAGCCTCTTGATGAAAGTGAAAGAGGAGAGTGAAAAACTTGGCTTAAAGCTCAGCATTCAGAAAACTAAGATTATGGCTTCCAGTCCCATCACTTCATAGCAAATAGATGGGGAAACAATGCAAACAGTGAGAGACTATTATTTTGGGCTCCAAAATCACTGCAGATGGGGACGACTGTAGCCATGAAATTAAAAGACGCTTGCTCCTTGGAAGAAAAGCTATGACCAACTTAGACAGCATTTTAAAAAGCCGAGACATTACTTTACCAACAAAGGTCCGTCTAGTGAAAGCTATGGTTTTTCCAGTAGTCATGTATGGATGTGAGAGCTGGACTATAAAGAAAGCTGGGCAATGGAGAATTGATGCTTTTGAACTATGGTATTGGAGAAGACTCGTGAGAGTCCCTTGGACTACAAAGAGATCCAACCAGTCCATTCTAAAGGAAATCAGTCCTGAATATTCATTGGAAGGACTGATGCTGAAGCTGAAACTCCAATATTTTGGCCACCTGATGTGAAGAACTGACTCAATGGAAAAGACCCTGATGCTGGGAAAGATAGAAGGTGGGAGGAAAAGGGGACAACAGAGGATGAGATGGTTGGATGGCATCACCAACTCCATGGACATGAGTTTGAGTAGGCTCTGAGAGTTGGTGATGGACAGGGAGGCCTGGTGTGCTGCAGTCCATGAGGTCGCAGAGTCAGACATGACTGAGTGCCTGAACTGAGCTAGACAATTGATTTACAATGTTTCAGGTGTATGGCAAAGTGATTCAGTTTTATATATCTAGAGACATAGATATGCACATATATATATATTATTTTTCAGATTCTTTGCCATTATAGATTATTACAAAATATTCCTCAGTGATCCTTACTTTTCTTTCCCCTTTGGTAATCCTAAGTTTGTTTTCCATGTCTGTGAGTCCATTTTTGCTTTGTAAATAAGTTCACTTATATTATTTTTTAGATCCCACATATAAATTATGTGGGATCATATGATATTTGTCTTTGTCTAACTTACTTCACTTAGTATGATAGCCTCTAGGTTCATCCATATTGCTGCAAATGGCATTATTTCATTCCTTTTTATGGTTGAATTATATCCCATTTTTGGGATGGGATGAGTTTCGTTTCTGACTCTTTGCAACTCCCTGGACTGTGGCACACCAGGCTCCTCTGTTCAAGGGATTTTCAAGGCAAGAATACTGGAATGGGTTGCCATTTCCTCCTTCAGGGGATATCCTGACCCAGGGATCAAACCCACATCTCCTGTGTCTCCTGCATTGGCAGGCAGATTCTTTCCCACTGAGCCACTTGGGAATATATACGCCACATCTTCACCCACTCATCTGTTGACATTTAGGTTCCTTCCATGTCTTGCCCACTAAAAATAGTTGAACAGTCATTCTGAACCATAATATACACTCACTGATGGAATGTTCCATGGTGGAGCAGAGGGAAAAGCATCTGGGTCCCTAGTGACTATTATCCCGGCCCTGACAATCTGACTCTGGGTGTATTTTACTTGCGAGAACAAAACATTTTGTGATTAAGGCACTATTTTGATTTCTGCTATGTGGAGTCAAAATGTCCAACGACACCTCCTTACTAACACTACTGGTTTGTTTTTTTTGCCCCCGATTCTACCTCCATCCTGTACTTAACATGTTAGGAAAACATGGGCTTTTAAATCAAATTAGAAGAGTTTGATTTCTAGTCAAAATAAGAAAAAACAAAACCTGTGGTTAATGAGATTAAGATTTAAAGACATAAGGAACTACACAAATAAATGCGTAATTACAAGTTATGTCAAGTGGGATAAAATCATAGGGGCAAGTGGCAACATGAAATTCTCTCAGCAGGCTTTAAGCCCCAAACTAATATTTACCTAATATTTAAGGCAGTTTAAGGTTTCTGGATCAATTAAAGAATGTTAGAAATCTCTCGTTAGGTCCAGAGATGAGATTCTTTTGGTGATTTTCCAGGCTTCAAGTGGATTTTATTAAGGTATGGATTGACCTTTAGCATCTTAAAAAAAAAGGCCTGGAGATTTTCTGTAGACAATAATCAGTACCTTATATGAGTTTTCTTATAAGAGGTTAAATTGTAATCCTCCCCATGAAAAACTTCATATTTTACAACCAAAGGAGGAATTTTAATATTTTTAAAAGATTTACTTAAGATATTTTATTATTGTCTTACCTAAACGCAAAATTTTATTGAATTAAAAAGATGGGAACAAAACAACCCCTGTGAAGAAATGTTAACATATGCTTATTCATGAGAAAAACTTAATTATCTCTCTTCACCTGCAGACCTTTTCATTTTTCACCTTCCTACTCTTGCAAATACAACTTTTGTTTTTGTTTGAAAATAAGGATTCTGCCTTAATTTGAATAGCAAGGATTTTCTAAAAAATTCAGACCTCTGAATTCAAAACCCAAGGTCTCTATGCTTTAAAGGAATTTTTAAAAAGGGTTTGTTCTTCACATATATCTCAGTTATGGGTCAGATATGCCTCAAGTTAGGATTTTTGAAATTCAGAGTAATGCATAAGTGACACAGTGCAACCAGACTGGTGAGACTGATTTCATAACAATTACTAATGGTTAATCCAACATTACTGTTAAGAAACTAGCAATGCTGAGGAGGAAGAAATATGAATACACAAACCAAAATACCTTATTCAACTTATATTTTGTTGTTGTTCTGTCGGTCAGTCATGTCTGACTCATTGTGACCCCATGGACTGCAGCATGCCAGGCTTCCCTGTCCTTCACCATCTCCCAGAGCTTGCTCAAACTCACGTCCATTGAGTCGGTGATGCCATGCAACCATCTTGTCCTCTGTCATCCCCTTCTCCTCCTGTCTTCAGTCTTTCTCAGCATCAGGATCTTTTCTAATGAGTCAGCTCTTAGCATCAGGTGGCCAAAGTATTGGAACTTCAGCAAAGTCCTTCCAGTGAGTATTCAGGATTGATTTCCTTTGGGATGGACTGGTTGGATCTCCCTGCAGTCTAAAGGACTCTCAAAAGTCTTCTCCAACACCACGGTTCAAAAGCACCAATTCTTTGGTGCTCAGCCTTCTTTATGGTCCAACTCTCACATCCATAAACGACTACTGGAAAAACTATAGCTTTGACTATACAGACTTTGTTGGCAAAGTAATTTCTCTGCTTTTTAATGTTTACCATGAAATGAAAATTATCTGGTAAATCTGATTAGTGCATATTGTGTTGTCCAAACTGTTTCATGTCATGCACACACGGAAAATAATAACACCAATTCTGTATAGCACAGTCTGCCAATGCCGGAGATGCAGGTTCGATTCCTGGCTCAGGAAGATCCCCTGGAGGAGGAAATGGCAACCCATTCCAGTATTCTTGCCTGGAGAATCCCCATGGACAGAGGAGCCTGGTGGGCTACAGTCCATAGTGTCGCAAAGAGTCAGACATGACTGAGCGACTGAGCACATTTACAGTACACGGGAATAAGCAGACGAGGGGGCTCTGCTTATTCTCTATTTATTCTCACCCTTCCCAGCCGTCTCGAACTGAGGACGTGGGTTTCTGAGACACTTGTCATCTCTTTGCGGCCTGATGCCAACACAGAGGGATTACCAAGGTGCTGGGTTCTACAGAACTGAATTGGGCTATGAGGTTTTTAAACTAATGTGGTTTTTTTTGTCTAAAAAATATTATGTCGAGACAGTGAAAATAGAATATTAAAAAAATCAGAGCCTTAGTTTCTATATTTGTAATGTAATGTATATAGTGGTGCTTTTAGAGTTAAAAAAAAAAAAAAGGCAGAAGTAGTCTGATTTGACCGATAAAAGGAATCAATTGGACAATCAACTTAAATCTCCACTCCACAAAAGCAGGGCCATAGAAGTCACATAGCCTCATATAGTCAAGAATGGACTTTAGAAATCATCTTAAAAATTTAACTTATTTTTGAATTGTGGAAACGGAGGACTTCAGTAATCAGTGATACCTCAAGTAATCAAATGTATATTATCCAAAGATTTCACAGACCATTTCTAATTGGAATTATCCAATAACCTGCAACAGCATGCTCTATTTTTGTAGGGATGGAGCTAGATTCAGAGAGGCTAAATGACTGATCCCAAACTGCTATTTATGAAGGCAGAGAAGGAACCCCACATCTCATACTTTCCTTTCATATTACAGAACCTTCCATCCTGATCACATTGGAGCTACACATTTAAGGCAGTCACCTTTGAGTTCCATGAATATTTTCACTGAAGTCAGTTCTGTCTCAGATTAAGGAAGCAGATCAAATGGGTACATTGCATGTGTAGCATGAAGAAATGCCATCTGCCCACAGCCCACCCACATGTGTGAAATGTGTGAAACCCTCTCCAGTGTTTTCAGGGTATGTGGGACTCCTAGGGTTTCAGAGTGGTGACTCCCAGGAGAAGCTATGCCACTGAAGAAGGTATGGGAGGGTAGCCATCGGGGATGTTTCCTTGGAAACTTATCATTAGTCTTTCATTTTGGATTCTATCTGGCAAAGGGAAAAAAGGCATAATATATATCGATCTATAGTAGAGGGCTTCCCTGGTGGCTCAGCAGTAAAGAATCTGTCTATAATGCAGGAGATGTGGGTTCAATCCCTGGGTCAGGAAGATCCCCTGGAGGAGGAAATGGCAACTCATTCCAGTATTCTTGCCTGGAGAATCTCATGGAGTTAAGAGCCTGGCAGGTTGTAGTCCATGGGGTCACAAAGAGCTGGACATGGCTGAAGTGCCTGAGCGTGCATGCATGCATCTATACTAGAATTCTCAGGTGGCATCCAACAAGACGAGCATGCACTCTTAACCATGGTCAGCAACACATACAGCTGGGCAAGGACACCTGGACAGGAAACACCATCCCCAAGACAGACAGTTCATGCCTCTGTCCTGGCCGGAGACAGCTCCTTGAAACAGCTGTAGTTTTCTGCTGGAGCAGAGGGACAGACAGATTTGGAAGGAAGTTCTGCTGTCTCATTTACTAGTTGTGTGATCCTGAGGAGGCTGACCTCCTCTCTGAGACAGTAGTTACTCATTCCTAAACTGCAACAGCTCTTCCTGTCTTCCAAATGACTGAAAATTCATGGAGCACTAGATAAACACGAAATGCCTTGTGACTACTGGGCACTCTAGTGCTTTGGTCTCTGTTTACAGAAAATAATCCATGTTATTATGGGTTTTGGGTCTTACAGTGTCTCTGTCTCGGCGGCATGACTATCATTCCATGAGTGATAAATGGAACTAGAGCCCACTTGGATCCTTTTTCTCCATCTCTTCTGGCATCTTCTCTGTTCATCAGAGCTGATCAATCACTTCTGCTGATCTTGTCATTTAAATGCTTCTCAATGCTGTTCTCTTCTCTCTATTTCCTTCTTCACTACCACAGTTTATGCCTTCTCTTCCCCCTCCCACCCCAGATTACTAATAGCTTCTAATGGTCTGTTTCCTATCTGTATGCTGTGCTGTGCTAAGACACCTGTCATGCCTGCCTCTCTGGGACCCTATGGAGTATAGCCCGCCAGGGTCCTCTGTCCATGGGATTCTCCAGGCAAGAATACTAGAATGGGTTGCCATGTCCTCCTCCAGGGGATCTTCCCGACCCAGGGATTAAACCCGTGTCTCTTATGTCTCCTGCATTGGCAAGCAGGTTCTTTACCACTCGAGCCACCTGGGAAGCCCTAGTTCCTTTTAAATTCACCTTCAACTC
The DNA here is from genome assembly GCF_023091745.1 of Budorcas taxicolor. Lineage (NCBI taxonomy): Eukaryota > Metazoa > Chordata > Mammalia > Artiodactyla > Bovidae > Budorcas > Budorcas taxicolor. The sequence goes on along the minus strand of NC_068923.1, from coordinate 46,687,357 downwards.
TCCAAGGCACCGAGCAATCTTCTTAGATGCTAGCCTAACCATGTCTCTTCTTTGTTCAAAATTCAACATCTTGCCAAACATGGCATTAGTGTTAAAATGTTCTTCTAGATTGAAGCACCAGCATGATATCTGTCCTACCAGCTCTACTCCTATCAAAATGGTGGACCCATTTTTAATTCACTAAGAAAGTTCAGACATCAATGAAGCCTTGTGCGACCTCCCCCTGCCACTCATACACTCAGGAATTCTATCATTGTCCCTTGAGAGCACCCTCAAAATTCAGCATACCACAGGGGCTTGGTAAATGTTTGTGGAATAAAAGAACGGATGTCTAGGCAATACTTCTTCAACTTAAATGTAAAAACATTTCTTCAATCAATTGACTACCCCAACTTCTGGTATTTTCAACCCTATCTAAGTATCTGGTGAGCAGCTGCCTGGGACAAATTTTTTCATACTTGCATATCATAGTGCAATATAAGAAAAATTAGGACATTTAAATGCCTTTTTCAAATAGCACATGATCTTTCATCTTTAAAAGCCTTTCCTTTTTTCAATGAACTTTAATTTCTTTAAAAGATCATTTTCATTCAGGAGATTCAAAGAATGAAAAGCGGTGAATGGCTGACTTTACTCCCAATCAGTTTGAAAGGCATTGCTTAGTTCTTAAGTCCTCCTTTTCCAAGAACAAAGGCTCAGGTATTTGGATTGTGAAGCATCTCCAGCAGCCTTTCAGCCTGTGAGGTGACAGCGAGGTGAGTGTGTGAGCAGAGAAGAATTCACGGACACACGTGCCCCTGTTCCTTTCAAAGAAAGCCCCGAACACTAGCTGGTATCCAGCTGCAGGGCTCAATCCTGGCTTATCTCACTTGGTTTTGGAAATAAACGGCAGGTTGCAAACCGAAAGACTAGAGCGTGGGAAGGCTTAGCCAGGACAGGATAGTCTGTTTTCTCTCATTGTCTCATTTTTTCTCAGTGCTTTGTTTCCAACCTTCTCTGCATAGAAATCATCACTAACTATTCCTCTCTTTCTAGACAAGTGCTTTCAAAACTTACTAAACTTCCTGCCAACATGGGATAGATTCTGACTATTCAAGAAAGGGGTTCTGGCCTTAGCATGTGATGACACAGCCTAGACATTTCAAACCAAATTTCTAGACACCAACTGCAGTAAATGGTTATGGCACTGAGGTTGTTTAGCTTCCAGGGCTTGTATAGGAGATCAGGGGTGAGAAGCATGTGCCTAGAAAAATAGCTCAATTGCTCAAAAAAAAAAAAAAAGTAAAACAAACTAAGAAATCAATACACAAACAAAACAAGAGGAATGTTGATTACTTCTCCTCTCCTGCACCCCCTTCTCCCCTGAAAGTCATTTTCTCAGGTTGCATAATATTTCTATCCCAGCGTGTGTGTGGTAGTCATTTCAGTTCAGTTCAGTTGCTCAGTCCTGTCTGACCCTTTGACCACATGGACTGCAGCATGCCAGCCCTCCCTGTCCATCACCAACCCCCGAAGCCTACTCAAACTCATGTCCATGGAGTCGGTGATGCCATCCAACTGTTGTCCCCTTCTCCTCCTGCCTTCAATCTTTCCCAGCATGAGGGTCTTTTCAAAAGAGTCAGTTCTTCATATCAGGTGGCCAAAGTATTGGAGTTTCAGCTTCAGCATCAGTCTTTCCAGTGAATATTCAGGACTGATTTCCTTTAGAATGGACTGGTTGGATCTCCTTGTAGTCCAAGAGTCTTCTCCAACACCACAGTTTAAAAGCATCAGTTCTTCAGCGCTCAGCTTTCTTTATAGTCCAGCTCTCACATCTATACATGACTACTGGAAAAACTAGATGGACCTTTATTGGCAAAGTAATATCTCTGCTTTTTATTATGCTGTCTACGTTGTCCATAACTGTTCTTCCAAAGAGCAAGTGTCTTTTAATTTCATGTCTACAGTCACCATCTGCAGTGATTTTGGCCCCCCAAAATAAAGTCTCTCACTGTTTCCACTGTTTCCCATCTATTTGCCATGAAGTGATGGGACTGCATGCCATGATCTTAGTTTTCTGAATGTTGAGTTTTAAGCCAGTTTTCACTCTCTTCTTTCACTTTCATCAAGAGGCTCTTTAGTTCTTCTTTGCTTTCTACCATAAGGGTGATGTTATCTGAATATCTGAGGTTATTGATATTTTTCCCAGCAATCTTGACTAGCTTGTGCTTCATCCAGCTTGACATTTCGTATGATGTAGCCTGCATATAAGTTAAATAAGCAAGGTGACAATATACAGCCTTGATGTACTCCTTTCCCGATTTAGAACCAGTCTGTTGTTCCATGTCCAGTTCTAACTGTTGCTTCTTGACCTGCATACAGATTTCTCAGGAGCCAGGTCAAGTGGTATTCCCACCTCTTTAAGAATTTTCCACAGTTTGTTGTGATCCACACAGTCAAAGGCTTTGGTGTACTCAATAAAGCAGAAGTAGATGTTTTCCTGAAACTCTCTTGCTTTTTCAATGATCCAGTGGATCTTGGCAATTTGATCTCTGGTCCCTCCGCCTATTTAAAATCCAGCTTGAACATCTGGAAGTTTATGGTTCACATACTGTTGAAGCCTGGCTTAGAGAATTTTGAGCCTCACATTCTAGCGTGTGAGATGAGTGCAATTGTGTGGTAGTTTGAACATTCTTTGGCATTGCCTTTCTTTGGGATTGGAATGAAAATTGACCTTTTCCAGTCCTGTGGCCACTGCTGAGTTTTCCAGATTTGCTAGCATACTGAGTGCAGCACATTGGCAGCATCATCTTATAGGATTTGAAATAGCTCAACTGGAATTCCGTCACCTCTACTAGCTTTATTCGCAGTGATGCTTCCTAAGGCTCACTTGACTCCGCATTCCAGGATGTGTGGCTCTAGGTGAGTGATCACACCATCGTGATTATCTGGGTTGTGAAGATCTTTTTTGTACAGTTCTTCTGTGTATTCTTGCCACCTCTTCTTAATATCTTCTGCTTCCGTTAGGTCCATACCACTTTTGTCCTTTATTTAGTCGTTCAGTGATGTCCAACTCTGCAACCCCATGGACTGTGGCCCACCAGGTTCCTCTTGTCATGGGATTCTCCAGGCAAGAATACTGGAGTGGGTTGTCATGCCCTCCTCCAGGGCGTGACGCCCTCCTCCCTCTTCCTGACCCAGGGATCAAACCTGCATCTCTTCTGTCCCTAGCACTGCAGACAGATTCTTTACCACTGAGCCACCAGGGGAGTGCACAGGGCAGTAACTGCCCCCAAAACCAAGGAGGTAGGACAATTTCCCCCATTTTCAGCTGAAGAACTGAGCTAGAGACATGTTAAACAACTTTCCAATGTTACACGGCTAGTCGGGAGAGCCACTTTGGGCAGGAACGTGGTTTTTCTACCATTATCCCAGACTTCTTGGCACTCTACACTCTGTAACGTGTTTCCCTAGCTTATTCTTCTGAAACACTGGCATAAAAATTGGAGAATACATCTACCATACTGCTCTAAAAATTTTACCAAGTGAATCAAATCAAGCACTGCTGCTGCTGCTACTGCTAAGCTGCTTCAGTCGTGTCTGACTCTGTGTGACCCCACAGACGGCAGCCCACCAGGCTCCCCCGTCTCTGGGATTCTCCAGGCAAGAACACTGGAGTGGGTTGCCATTTCCTTCTCCAATGCATGAAAGTGAAAAGTGAAAGTGAAGTCGCTCAGTCGTGTCCGACTTTGCAACCCTATGGACTGCAGCCTACCAGGCTCCTCTGTCCATGGGATTTTCCAGGCAAGAGTACTGAAGTGGGTTGACGTTGCCTTCTCCGCAAGCACTGCTAGAAAAAGGAAATATCCTCCAGGGTCTGGGTTCTGGGGCTCCAGCCTTAGTAGTTTTGTTTGCCAAATGATTATCTTAAAATGCAGCTCACTTGAGCCTGGAGAATGTGGCTAACAGGTTCCAGGCTGCCACTCCTCCCTGGCCAAAGGTACTGAGTAGTGGGATGTCCTGCTTACCGCAGACATTCATAAACGTAAGCAGCAGGCTGCTAAGGCAGTCTGAATGTCCTTGATATGTAGTAGTAGTAGGAGGACAAAAGCTATTTTTTAAAAAAAATTATTGAAGTATAGTATATTTACAATGTGTTAATTTCTGCTATAAAGTCATTCATATATATATATTCTTTTTCATTATGATTTATCACAGGATACTGAATATAGTTTCCTGTGCTATACAGTAAGACCTTGTAACTCCCAGTTGTTCCCTCCCACCCACTGTTGGCAACCACAAGCTTGTTCTCTATGTCTGTGAGTTTGTTCCTATTTCTCAGATAAGTTCATTTATTTGTATCATACTTTAGAGTCACAATAAGTGATATCACATGGGATTTGTCTTTCTCTTTCTGACTAACTTCACTCAGTATGATAATCTCTAGGCTCATCTATGTTGCTGCAACCGGCATTATTTCCTCCTTTTGGCAGCTGAGTAATATTCCACTGCATATATACTACATTTTTTTTTTATCCATTCATCTGCCAAGGGGCCTTTAGGTTGTTTCCAGACATCAGCTATTTTTCATTTAAGTTGCAAATGACACTCAGGATCATGAAGTCTGTACAAAGTACAGACAGAATAAATTTCTGTAGCACATCTGATGGAGGGGAACAACATTCACTTTCTGATCTTCTAAATAATTTTATTTGAATTGGAACTTGATGATGCTTTCTTATGAGCTGAAAGATGAATTTACCTACATAAGCACATGCACGGGGCTTCGAGGCTCCCACATACACAGCTGTTTGTGCTCAACACCAAACAGAAAACCAGAAAGATTAGATGGAGGAGAGACGATGAGTGGACAACACCTGGGCCTACGTAGTATAAAAAAGTCATGATCAAGCCAGATCAGTGGAGGTTTCTAGCATCTAAGTTATTTTCACCATCAAGTGTGGAGTGCCAGTGACAGCAGACAGGGCTTTCATGGTTTCCCCTTGTTCTCTGACAGGTGGTATGTGGTTTCCCAATTGGAACCATCATCATATCTAAGCCAGTTTCATGGATTTTATATTAACGGTATGCAAGATTAGAGCTTCATTTCATATATTATGGCACCAGAGGGGCTACTTGTCATCTTCATATCCAGCAACTGCCCTCTGGTTTTGTAAATGGCTCTGATTTTTGGCTTTGGGGGAATCATTTCTCACCCTTTTGGTATCCTGTGGATTTTTAGGAACATTTACATCTCCTATCCATCCCCTATTACAGAATGCATTCTTCTTTCCTCTCCTAAGCAAGAGTGATGGTTTCAAAGATGAAGCATTGGTCAAAGCCAAGTCATTCGGAGGCAGTGAAGCTCACTTTAGAAGCTGTGTCTTGTTTAACCTGTGGATGAAGGCAGTGTGCTGTCATCCATTGACTTAAGACTGTGCGAATGAAAAGCCGGAGTGGCAGCAGCCACATTGTAAACATGAGGCCATAAACATATCGAAATATAGGGCTCTCTGCAGCAGGCAGAGCCAAGAGAGGTAGGCAAGGAAATGGTGTAGGAGACTTTAACTGACCTCTAGTAATGGCTGTAGTGAGCAGTGGTCCCTGGAATTATCATTTGTAAGCCAAAACACTTTTGTTGCCTAAACCAATTTAAGCTGATTCTTTTTCTATTTCAACCCAAAGCATTCTGAATTATACACACACATAATGTAAAACTTTAATTTAAAAAACAGCTTGCTTTTATGATTAAAATAATCCTCATAAAGTCTACTATTATTTCCCTTCCAATCATCACATTCCTGTCTGAATTATTTAGAATTTTTTCCACTTAAGAATTAATTATGAATGGTGACTTTTGTGTTTAGGACAATTTAAAGATACTGTTCTCATTAAATATGTATGACATCAACTGTATCAGTGTACAATTCATTTCACAGGACTGGGGAATTTGTAATCTTTCCAACCTCCTCAAATTGCCTGTGAGTATTGCTATCTTGTCTCATTTCTCTTAAGTCTCAAAAGAGTGGGGGAAATAAAGTCTTAGAATTCATTCATTTGTCAAGGAAATACAATCCAAGGCATATGGAAGATCAAGCTGACTTCATCAAAGTTGAAGGTTGAACTAGTAACAAAACCAATATAAGTAAAAAGAATGCAATCTTCGTGCTTTTCTGGCAATTGTTCTTATGTATTATAAAACTTCAAATGACTAGTGATGCTTCTAAAAATATATCCATATATCCCTATTCTTCAGAGTTGGTATCTTCAGATGCACTAGTTTCTTGTTTCTTATGGTATAAAAAGAATTCCTTTAAAACCTAAGCCAACAGTAAGTCACCCAAAATTGACCATGCATGATTTAGTGAGAATAGCCCTTGTGTATCTCTTAATTTAGGAGTTTCTCAAAGAGCCATTTGCCTCAAAAGATGTAATATGATATTACAGACATTTAAATGAAGCATTTGTAAATGCTTCCTGAATTTTTCAATTTTCTTCTGGTCCTTGAAGATTGCCTATTTAGTTAGTAGTTACTTTTTGCATCAACTGCAAAGTGAGCGAACCTAAGGGTTCAATAACGTGAAATGTACACTATCAAATATATTCCACCTCAAGATGAACTTGAATCCTATGCATCTCACTAAAGTCATTAAGGGAAGATTTTCCTAAACCATTGAGAGCTTGCTTATCATTTCCATTCCATGTCACAATTTCTGTCATTATCATAACAACTAAGAATAAAACTCCTTTAAGCTTGGAAAAATAGTTGACTTTACAACTGAACCTTGCAAATATTTTTTCTTGGTCTATCTGCCTTTCAACTTTGTTTATGGAGTTTTCAGCTATTCCCAACCAGCCTTTGATTTTAATATTACAATCATGTCAGATTAGGGGTAAAAATAACCACATTTTTTCCAATTTCTTTGGTTTTGGAACAAATGGCCCACGGGCTTTTACAGTTAGGTTTTACCACTACCCACAGCCCAATACGACCCTAGCCTCACTGGGATTGTTCCATCAGGGATCAGGTTTTTTTGTTTTCTGTTTTTTTTTTAAAGAGCTTTTGCATAAAACCAAGCATGTAGAAGACGCTATTAGAAACAGTAAGAGTCAAATAAGTGTTTTTAATCACTTGGTCAATCAAAATTCTAATCCGTCAATCTGTCAATCTAATCTTGGTCAATCAAAATTCTAATTCTTTCCTCTTGTGTCCTTTTCCCATTTTCTTACTGTAGGATGCATTTAAGGACTATACAAAGAATTCCCATTTTTCAGAGCTTAGTGAAAGCCCTAGTTCCTTTCTGTGTATGAGCTGACTTTTCTAACAGTTAATAACACTGGTGAAGTATCTGTTGCAGTTTGGGAAAAAAGGAGCTAGTGACCTGTTTTTTCACAGTGCTCATGAATCTATTCTGTTTGTATTGCTGCCCAGTGTTTTGTTTGTGTTTTGTTTTCTAAGAATTGGAGATTTTTTTTCTCTCCCTAAAAGTTGAAAATTCCTTTAAGGTTCAATGAAGCTTAAAGCTTTCTCATGGGTCTGCTTTGAAACACTTATTTTAAGACACAAAATGACTCATTTCCTTACAAGATCCTTGGGCAAAAAAAAAAACCACTTTAAAGTGAAATAAAATTTGAAGTTCTATGATGACCTGGAGAACAATCTCATTGTCTGAATGGATTGCTTGTTGCTTCATCTAAGGGCTTGGGTCTCAATGTTATTGAATGGAGAGAAGTGACTTTATTAAAACTCATGCTTCCTATCCCTTATACTCCTCTTGGAGTGTCAGTAAAACTAGAAAGATGCTTCCCTGGCAGCTCAGATGGTAAAGAATCTGCCTGCAATGTAGGATACCTGGGGTCGATCCCTGGCTTGGGAAGATCCCCTGGAGAATGGAATGCAGAATGTCCTGGAAAATTCCATGGACAGAGGTGCCTAGTTGGCTATGGTCTGTGGGGTCCCAAAGAGTCGGACACCACTGAGTGACTAACACTTTCACTTTCATCCTGTCATATAGGTTATCAGCTGGTGAGTGAGTCTCAGGTCTTCACTGCCATTAAGGACATGAATTCCTGAGCTCAGCAGCCAAGTGTTCCCTCTACAGACGATGGTAGTGTATTTAATCAGCTTAGCTTCTCTTGTCTCCAGTGACCCTGAGCTGTGGAGCCACCACACAAGAAGAGACACAGAAAAAAAGTCTTCTTGAGAATTATAAAGAAAGAGAAATAGAAATAGAAAGTATTATAAAGTATCTACATTTAAAAAATGATTCCAGAATAGAAAATACTTCTAAGATCTAGGGTCTCAGTAGGGAACTCTCTCAGCCACAATAAAATCAACTTTTCAGCTTCTACATTAATTACTGTAATTGTAACTCCAAAGCAGACAAATGCATTGACTAAGAAACATTTTTTAGGGGTTATAATCTAAACAAGTTTTGGGGGGAAACAGCATGATTTTATACAATGAGAAATCACTTTTCCTCCACCAGTAGAAGAGAACACTTGGTGGGTTGGGATAGACATACAGGAGGCTGGTTGTGGCTTGGGTAAAAACTTGCCGTGAGAACAAAAGCTATCTCCAGAGTTCCCTGTGGGGAGAGCACTCTACTGGTGGGGAAAAGGGAAATTTAAAAGGAATACTGTTATTAAGGAGATAACTGTATATTTGGAAACTCTTCATTTATATACATACACAAATCTAACAGCTCTTACAAAACAACATGGACAATCTAAGGAGAGGATGGGAGTGAGCTAGGCCTGGTCTTTGAGAAGTTAGTTACAAGTGGTATCTGGACAATTTGGTGAGTAAGAATCCAGGCTCAGGAAGACCTGGACTTAAGTCCCAAACCTGCTTCTTGCTCCCTGAGCATCCCTGGGCAAGTGGTTTACCTTCTTAGTTTTCTCTTCTGTAAAGTGAGATAACAATCAGGCCTATTGCCTCATACCACTCTTACTGGGATTAAAGAGTTGGCATGGGAGTAGAAATGCCAGCACTGTCTTGGCACACAGGAGGTCCATAACAAGTATCTTATCTTCTCTCTTTCCCCTCTATCCTTTCTCAGTACCTCCTTATGCAGGACACCAACAGCTCCAACCCCTTTGGAAAGGACAGTTGTTTGACTTAATATATTGGTCAAAAGGCATGCTGTTGTCACTGTTTAGTTGTTAAGTCATATCCGACTCTCTGCAGCCCCCCTGGACTATAACCTGCCAGGCTCCCCTGTCCATGAGATTTCCCAGGCAGAAATACTGCAGTGGGCTACCATTTCCTTCTCCATGGGATTTTCCCAATCCAGGGATAGAACCAGAATCTCCTGCATTGGCAGGCAGATTCTTTACCACCAAGCCACCAGGGAAGCCCTGATCAAAAGGCATAAAAGTGTTAATTTTGGTATGAGTCAATGCCAGGATTGAGGGTTAGTCAGATTTGCCTCTTTCTAAAATAAAGGAACCAGGTTATGTGTCCATAAACAATGCAGGCCTATTAAGCGAACTCTAAAAAGAGGAACAGACAGTCTCAGGCCTGTGTTGAAGCCTGGCTGTCACCCATTATCAGTTTATTCATTGTACTATCAGGTGATTTGGGTTTACTTCTTTGCTTCAGGGCAAGACCAACAGAGAGATTTCATAAATGATGAAATAAAAGATGAAAAACTGTTTGGCAGCCATTTGCAGAGGTTTTCTGTGGATTTCAGTAATCAGTTGAACCAATGCTGTTTTGACTGAGATTTCATGAATGAAAAGTCAGGGCAGAACAGGCACAACAATGTGAAAATAAGCAAGTTTTGGTTTCTGGAGAATTCAATTTTCTCATTTGTAAGAAGAGGTGGCGGTGACATTGAATTATCTCTAAGGTTTATTATAGCAATAAATCTCTAAGAACAATAGATTGAGCCTTCCTAGCGGTTCACTGTGTCAAAGATTCTGCAAAGACTGTAGTTCTGGCCACTGATAGGTATCCAATAAATATTTGTCAAATGAATGAATTTGGAGAGTAGTCTTAAACATGCCTACTTTTTCTGTCTGCTCAAAGTGCTTGATGGTCGAATGTCTTGATGAGCCTTATACTCAGACACTGTCCTACACGTCCACGTGGCCAGTAGTAGGATGAGAGGGTGACGAGGTGCTAGCTCAGCATGACTCCTCACGTGCTAGGTCTCCTGGGACAGATGGAGGGCAGATCGCCTGCTTCTGCTGCCTTCATACCTCTTTGAATGTATTTACCATTTGTATTTGATTTTTCTGTTGGTCTTGCCCTGAAGCAGAAAAAAATGAACTCAAATCACCAAAGGGTACCATAAGTAACCTGATAATGTGTGGCAGCCAGCCTGTAACACAGTGCCCCACGACTCTCACCTCCTGGTAGACACACCTTTGTATAATTCCCTCACATGCTTGGTAGGGCTGACCTGGCATATTGCATAAATGATGGAGTGTGACTTCCATCACGAGGTCAAGTCATAGAAATCACTGCTGCTCTGACTCAATGTCTTGGATCACCTTCTCTGGGGAAAGCAGGCTGCCGTGTTGTAAGGACTCTCAGCAGCTCCATGAAGAGAGGTCTACTTGGCAAGGAACTGAAGCCTCCTGTTAACATCCAGCACTAATCCGAGTGAGCCATCTTGGAAGAGGATCCACCAAACCCAATCAGTCTCTCAGATGGCTGCAGGCCTGGGTTAAGGTCTTGGACTAACATGTCATGAATGACTCTGAATCAGAACTTCCTGAAAGTTCCTGAGCCTTCCAAGTTATATGAGATAATAAGTGCTGATTGTCGCTTTAAGCAACAAACATTCAGAGTCATTTTTAATGCAATGATAGATAACTAATACAATAAGATTCTAAAGAAAACTCATTTCATAAGTGACTGAAGTCACCTTTCAGTTCTGTAGTAAGAGCTACTGTTAACTGCTAATAACTGATGAGTCTAGAGAGTCTAAGTGTCCTGAAAGTCTAACAGCTCTATCAGTGATGGTTCAAAGGAATTTTCTAATGGCTTTTCAGAAGATCATTAATTGTTTTCTCGTTCTTGTGTACAAGCACTCTTTCCTCATTTATCACAGTCAGTTCAGTTTGATTGCTCAGTCGTGTCCGACTCTTTGCGACCCCATGGACTGCGGCATGCCAGGCTTCTCTGTCCATCACCAACTCCCTGAGCTTGCTCAAACTCATGTCCATTGAGTCAGTGATGCCATCCAACCAACTCATCCTCTGTCGTTCCCTGCCTTCAATCTTTCCCAGCATCAGGGTCTTTTCCGATGAGTCACTTCTTCGCAGTGAGTCAGTTCTTCACAGCAGTTTCTAATAACTTTGAGTTTGGGAATCTAACAAGCTGGGGGTTTTGATCTGGGCTCTGCTGTATGCTAGCTGGGAGAACTTGCACAAGTTAAACTCTGGACTGAAGTTTCCCCATCAATAAAGATGATAGTGTCCACCTCACAGATCTTCTAAAGGTTAAATCACCTAATATATGTGAAGTTCTTAGGACCGTAGCTAGCACACAGAAAGCTCCTTGTAAATATTACCATTTTTGTTACCCATTTATTTTCACAACCTAAACATATTACCCCCATCACAGTTTCTACTTATTTTTTTAACCACAATCCCCCATCTTCCCCAAGAAGACTGTGTTTCACCAGTACAGATAACTCCAAAGGCATGCTTGGAGATCTCATTTCATCCTCATCATTGATATGACTCTGTCTTCTAACACTTGTCTATCTGACAATTGGATTTTTCAAAGAGAATTTTAGGTAATCAAATATTCCAGTTTTCTAGTCACGGTTTACCAGTACATAATTAAAGAAAAAAAAGTATTGTAAGGAAAAAAAAAAAAGTGGACTCAGTCTCAAAGTACAATATTAAACTGACTCATCTTTTGAGAATTGGATCGAAATTTTTCTGTGTGAGAGAAGACATCAGAATGTACTTCTGTCTATAAGATTTTTCATTCTTATTCCTATTTGAGTAGTGGTGGGAGAATTAAGAGATCCAACCAGTGATGACAACTGTCTGATCTCACAGGAACGGTTGACTTGAGGATTTACGGGGGTTCAGAAAATTAGCATATTTATACAGTCTGCCAATTCTATTGGAATTCACTGGTGGCAGAAAGAGTAGAGGAGGACAGCAGGTGGTTTCATCAAAATCTCCCTGAAACTCTAAACTCTTCATTTTAAGGTTAGGAGGCAATGTGCCAAAGGTCACGTGGGGGCAAAGGGCGAGAAGACTGAAAAGGATTAGAAAAAGATAGAGACTGTGGGCTTGGACATAAAAAGAGTTACTGGGAAAGGAAGAAACTGGGTGAATGGATCACATTTTTGTTGTTTGGCTTAAATTCTTTAGCAAAACTAGCCTTCTTTTAGTTGATTGCATGATCCTGGGTTGGGGAAGTAGTGGATCAAACTGATTACAAATTCCCTCTTTCTCATTTCCCTTATCATTGTCTCTCTCTGCCCCACCTCAGTGAAAGGCATATGGATTTTGTAATCCAAGCATCTTTTTTTCATCTTGCGTTTTTGCTGCAATTCTAAAGAAAAGAAACATACACATGCACATGTGCGTGCGTGCACACATGTGTCCACACTACATGGACAGAAACCACACAATGAGAATCTCATTCATTTTTAAGCCTTTAAATCTGTATGGATAAGGGTTGTTTATTTTTCGTTTAATCTATCTATCTAGCTTTTGGTCTATCCTCTGTTTACTCAGGAACATGTGGAAAAACACATCCTTTGGCGATACCCAGAATTCTGGTTTTTACATAACATGTATTTTAAGCAAACCAAAACCCTGTGCCTGCCTAGTCCCTAAGCTGCCCAGGAATCCCCCACTGACACCAGCTGTCCTCCAGCTTGGGGCATCTGGACTGAGGTCTTTGGTCCTCTCCACAGAGCCCTTTGTGCTTCTGACCTCTGGTTCTTTCCTCTTTCTCTGCTGGTCATTCGCCTTGTCTTTTCACTTGCCCCCAATAACATGGCTATTGTAAGGTTTTTGTATTATTTTCGTTTCTACTACAAGGCCTTCTATGGGACAATCTATGAGCCAGTGGGTTTTTATCTCCCTGTTATTTTCTCTTTTCTGTGTATACACAATTTACAGATGGAGAATATCGCCGTAAACTGTCAAAATGAAGCTCTGAAGATGAACTACTTTTGCATCCACAGCATCTGTCCTGAAGAGCACTGATATATTTTGTCTGCATGCATGTGTGCTAAGTCACTCCAGTCCTGTCCAGCTCCTTGTGACCCTATGGAATGTAGCCTGTCAAGTTCCTCTGTCCATGGGATTCTCCAGGCAAGAATACTGGACTCGGTTGCCAGACCCTCCTCCAGGGGATTTTCCCCACCCAGGTATCAAAACCATGTCTCTTGCATCTCCTGCATTGGCAGAAGGGTTCTTTACTACTAACACCACCTGGGAAGCCTGTATTCTGCCCAAAGGGGCATCCTCTCAGGGAGGCAGAGTCTTCAGCAAACGAGGCAGAATTCTCAAGACCATCCTGAAGTTACCAGCTGATACCAAATTAGAACCGTTCGCACTGACATCTTATTATTTGTATTTCTAGAGCGTTCAAAATAATTTTGGATTAGTCTTATCTTTCAGACACTTATAAGAGATGGTTATTGACTTTCTTTTTTTTTTTTGGCTATCTTTCTCATGAAGCAAATCCCATAACTTGAGTGGAACTCAAGTCACCTCTCTCTATAAGTTTCAAGAAACAAGTATTTTGAAATAGAAGCATTTAAAAATATTGACTAATAAAAGAAATCATTTTAACAGACTGACTAATCAAATACAAATTTAAGAAAAGACAGGTTGATCTTTGGGAAGAAACGTCCATACCTTTAAATTCTCCTTTGCACTAAAACACAGACGATAGCCCAGGGAGGAAGCCCTTTCTGTTTAAAGAATGAATAAAGAGACCTCTCTGTCTGCACTTCTAATATGAGAAAAGGGATTTTGTTGCACTCAGAAAAAGTTACTGGGAGATACTTCCTGTCACAGTCCTGAGCATTCTAAAGCTGGAAAGTGTAAGCAAAAGTCTGGCATTTGGTTACGTTAGCAATTTGGTACTTATAAACTTTACAGTTCTTGGGATGATCTGGCCAATTTTCATTATTAATTTCTTTTAAAAAAAATTTATTTTGTTGAAGTGTAGTTGACTTACAATGTTGTGTTAATTTCTGCTATACAGTAAAGTGATTCGATTATACGTATATATATGTATATGTGTATGTCTCAGCTGGTAAAGAATCCACCTGCAATGCAGGAGACCCTGCTTTCATTCCTGGGTCGGGAAGATCTGCTGGAGAAGGGTGAAGGGATAGGCTACCTACTCCAGTATTCTTGGGCTTCCCTGGTGGCTTGGATGGTAAAAAATCTGCCTGCAATGCAGGAGACTGGGTTTGATCCTTGTCACCTGGAGAATTCCATGGACAGAGGAGCCTGGTGCGCTACAGTCCATGGGGTCACAAAGAGTTGGACATGATAGAACAACTAACACTTCCACTTTTTTTCATATAGATACACACACACACACACACACACATATATATGTATTTCATATTCTTTCCCATTATGGTTTATCCCAGGATATTGACGACAGTTTCCTGTGCTCTGCAGTAGGATCTTGCTGTTTACATCATTAACCTCTAATCATTTTCCGAAATCTATTCTAACAAACAACAGAGCTGGAATTATCAACCACTGAAGAGTTCTAAGATATATGTACCAGGAGCTAAAGACCACTTATTGACCCTTTAAAGATGTAGTTTCTTTTGATCACACCAGCAGGGATCTTCAACTCACACCACACAGTCTTAGGGTCATGGGAGAATGTAAACTTCTGAAAACAGAGTCTGCGGTCACACCCGACAGTATATCCTCACGATAACCTGCACGTTTAAGGTATGCAATGACTTTTATCAAAAGAATGAATGATTGAGATCTGCCATTTCAAGTGAAGTCCACAGAATTCACTTCAATAAAATTGGCCATGTGGAAAACTCATTGCAATTTATAATTGCTATCTACAGTAAAGTATAAACAAGATCCTAATTTATTAAAAGAAAACCCTCTACTTAATGTTCTTTCCCCATTTGACTCTTTCTTTCTACTTGATTTCCTAGAAAAGTGCAAGGAAGAAGGTTTCCTCTGCTTTGGTTGTTTAGTTGCTAAGTCATGTCTGACTCTGGGCAACCCCATGGACTGTGGCCTGCCAGGCTCCTCTGTCCATGGGATTCTCCAGGCAAGAATATTGGAGTGGGTTGCAGTTCTTTCTTCAGGGGATCTTACCAACCCATGGATAGAACCCGGGTTGCACTGTAGGCAGAGTCTTTGCCACTAAGAGCCACCAGGGAAGCCCTTCCTCTGCTTTACTAATTTTTAAAAACAAGTCACTTGGTGTCATCCTTGCCCTTACGCACCACAGGCAAAGTTATGGCTCATAAACACGAAAAGGAAAATCACTCCAGGGAACTTCTACCCGATCATCTTTCTTGATTTCACTCCAGAGAAAATAGAAATTGTTTCCACTATAAAATGGAACTTAAAACAGGATTAACAGTCAGAGACTCAGTCCCACTGAGCACTTGTTGAGAATTAGTGGGCTCAAATTTGTACAGAATCTGACCAGGGTGTCATTCCTGACTTCCAGGAAATTTTTTCCAAATATTCCTATGTCATCAAGAATGGAGTATGGCATAATGATGAAAATAGAAAAATCTGATGGTCTTCTCTGAGCCATCTCCAGGATAAACACTGTGAATTACTTTCACAGGCATAAAACCTTATGGATATCATCAAAACAAATTCACATCTGAATGATCTTTTGTTAGAATAAGGAGAAAATGCAAAGCCACAAAAGAGGGGTGATAAAGCCACCACTATACATATAAATATTAAATATTTATATTTAAATATAAATGTAATATTTAGCATAGATAGCATATTAAAAAGCAGAGAGATTACTTTGCCAACAAAGGTCCATCTAGTCAAGGGTATGGTTTTTCCACTTGTCATGTATGGATGTGAGAGTTGGACTGTGAAGAAAGCTGAGCGTCCAAGAATTGATGCTTTTGAACTGTGGTGTTGGAGAAGACTCTTGAGAGTCCCTTGGACTGCATGGAGATCCAACCAGTCCATTCTGAAGGAGATCAGCCCTGGAAGGACTGATCATTGGACTGATCCACTTTCTTTGGAAGGAATGATGCTAAAGCTGAAACTCCAATACTTTGGCCACCTCATGCGAAGAGTTGACTCATTGGAAAAGACTCGGACTTTGGGAGGGATTGGGGGCAGGAGGAGAAGGGGACGACAGAGGATGAGATGGCTGGATGACATCACTGACTCGATGGATGTGAGTCTGAGTGAACTCTGGGAGATGGTGATGGACAGGGAGGCCTGGTGTGCTGCAATTTATGGGGTCGCAAAGAGTCGGACACGACTGAGCAAATGAATTGAACTGAACTGATACCTATAAAGCACCATCCACTGTTCTTCAGAGATTTCAGCTCTTTTTCCCAGAGAAGATACTTGGTTTATTATTGCCATAAAGCAAGCCTTTATGGAGAAGGAAATGGCAGCCCACTCCAGTATTCTTGCCTGGACAATCCCATGGACAGAGGAGAAAGGCAAGCTACAGTCCATGGGGTCACAAAAGAGTTCAACATGACTTAACGATTAAAACAACAGCAACAACAAAGCAAGCCTAGATCTATGCTTAAATTGGATTCTTTTTATGTGCTTCTTTTGTTTAACACCTTTGTAAGGACTTTTCTGTTTATTTCACTGTAAAATAGGAAGCAGCAAGTTACTGGGCATCTTGATAGTTTCTAGCAGAGGAAAGTGAAAAAATTCCTTCCGGTAAAATGTTACTATGTATGAAATGCAATGATTTATCCAGGTTTGTGGCTAACTATGCTATCTTTTAATAATCAGGAAGTTGAAAATTAGAAAACCAAATGCAAATATTTCTTAACATCTGCCAGCCCACCACCAGCTGGCCTCATCTCTCTCTTCCTCCTTATATCTGTGTGCTTTCTTATTTCTCATCTTATAGACTTCCCAGGGGGTGCTAGTGGTAAAGAATCTGCTTGCCAATGCATGAGACTTAAAAGAGATGGGTTCAGTCCCTGGGTCAGGAAGATCCCCTGGAGAAGAGCATGGCAACCCACTCCAGTATTCTTGCCTGGAGAATCCCATGGACAGAAAAGCCTCGTGGGCTACAGCCCACGAGGCTTTTCTGTCCATGGGGTCATAAAGAGTTAGACACTCAGGCATGAAAATTTTAGCTCATGTTATTAGATTACATAGCTTATTATTCCATAGATTGAGCCCAGGACATTTCTCCTCATTTCTAAGTGATTTTTAGTTTCTGCTTCACTCTCACTTGCCCCACCCCTCCTCCACTATTACACTCTCCGAACTCTTGAAAATTTCAAAGTTTGTGATGTGAGTTTATCAGCTCCATAGTCTCTACCCTTCTGGACCACCTTTCCTCTACCCTAGCTACTCCTGGGGCCAATGTAGTCAATCCCCAACCACTACTTCCTGTCATCTCAATTTCACACCCGCTGCCCTTGGACATCTGTCATCTTTCCACAATTCCAACCCCAACAATTCTCTGACCCGAAGGTGAAGGTGAAGGTGAAGTCGCTCAGTCGTGTCTGACTCTTTGCGACCCCGTGGACTGTAGCCTACCAGGCTCCTCCGTCCATGGGATTCTCCAGGCAAGAATACTGGAGTGGGTTGCCATTTCCTTCTCCAGGGGATCTTCCCGACCCAGGGATCGAATCCAGGTCTCCCGCATTGGAGGCAGACGCTTTAACCTCTGAGCCACCAGGGAAGCCCATTCTCTGACCCGGTGGCAAGGCTATTCAGTCCTTTGATCCAATCACTTTGGGCCAGCCCTTCCTCTCTTGACATCCTCACTTCCCTCCTGACCAGGTCAAGGTCATTTTACACAGTCATGATATTGAGTCTTTGTGATCTTGACCCACTTCCTCCTCCCTCACTCTGCCATCCTTGTTGGTGCACCACGACCCCTGTGACATCCAACTCCCTGCCCGCTCCTCAACTGCACATGTGTCACTGAACAAAGAATGGGCCTAAGTCCAGCTGGGCAACCACACTGGACCCTCCTAGTCCAACCACCCTTCCATTCTCTAAGATGTCACCTTGCCTCTCCTCGCATCCTCAACACTCCTCTGCCATCACCCAAGCAGATACCCTTGGTTCAAACTTCACTGAAGCAATAGAAGCAACTGGAAGAGAACTTCCACAGGTTTCCTCCCATTCCACTCCCCAGGTAGGCTCACCTACCAGTTTGTCTGCTCCAATATCCTGCCTTATCATCTACTAGAATAGATGAGTCATCCATGCTTTCACTGTCTGAAGCCAATCCAACACCTGTGTACTGGCTTCTACTTCTTTTCGCCTATTCAAAAAATCTTAGCTCCAGCAACCCTCCTCTCTTTCATTAAGATTATCAATCTTCCTTCCCAAATTCCATCCTTCCCGTCAGCATAGAAACACGCTTCTTTCTCCCATCTTTCACCAACCTTCTTGACCTCTTGATCTGGCATTGGCTGATGCCCCAGATTTCTTTGCTCTGCTTGCAGCAAACTCCTTGGAAAAGGCACCATATTTCTGTCTTAATTTCACTTCCCCATTCTCTCTTATGTCCACTGCCATCAGACTTTCTCTCCCTCTACTTCACCAAAGTTGCTCTCAGACTTGTCACTAATGACTGCCCAGGAGACAAATCCAACCATCAGTTCTCAATTCTCATCATGCTGGATCTACCAGACAACTAGTTTTTCACTCTCCTCCTTGAAACACTGTCTTAATTCAGTTTCCAAAAAACTGAAAACTCCTCCATCCTTTTTCTTCCCTCATTTCCCTGGGTTCCTCTTCAGTATCTTCTGTTAATCTCTCCTCTTTTTTTGACCTCTTACTGTTGGAATACCAGAGGCTAGTCTTTCCTTCTTTCCTCAGTCTATACTCACATCTTTGTTGATACAATGCTAATGATTTCCAAATGCAAACCTCTATTCCCAAATACAGACCCATAAATCCAAATGCCTGCTGACTCAACAATTTCTCCACTTGGAGGTCTAATAGACACTTCGAACTTGATTTCCAAAAGTGAACCCTGATCTTCCTCCCCAGAACCCTTCTGACTGTGTTGCCTTTCTAATTTCAATGAACAACTCCATCCTTTCAGTTGCTTCAGCCAAAACTTTTGAAGCATCCTTGATTCTTTTTTCTTTTCTTCCCCACCCACCCCTGAAGATAGCTAGCATCTGATTACTTTTTACTACTTCCCTGGCTATCATCAAATCAGAAGCACTCTTATCTCTTTAAGTAGCCTTGTAATCAGTCTCTTTTTACCTTTGCCCATCTGTAGGCTATTCTCAACATGACAGATAGAGAGAGGTTTTTAAATAGAAATCAGAATGTACTGTCCCTTTGTACAAAATCCTGCAGTGACTTCCCTTTCATCCCGGGAAATAGCCAAAATCCTTCTCATGGTTCACAGGTCACATGTGGCCTATTGTGACTGGTTGACCTCATTTTTTTTTTTTTTAGCCACTCTCTGTTTCCTCACTCTATTTCTGCCATTGTGTGATTCCTCTAATGTGTACATATCTTGGGACTTCTGCTGTAGCTATTTTCTCTGTATGGAATTCTCTTCCTCAAAATATTTGGTTGCTGGGACTTACTTGGAGGTCCAGTGGTTATGACTCTGCAATTCCAATGCAGGGGCCACAAATTCAATCCCTGGTCAGGGCACTAAGACCCCACATGCTGCATGGTGTAGCCAAATGACCAAAAAAATAAAAAAAGATATCTGGCTGCTACTTCCTCGCCACTTTCAAGTCTTATTCTAATCTTGCATCTCAATAAAGTTTTCCTTATGAACCCTCCTTAACACTGTCACCAACTCCGACTATAATTCTTACTCAACTTCTCTTTTATTTCATAGCACTCACTACTTTCTAATATACTGTATATATTTGATCTTATTATTATGCTTCATTTTATTTTCTCTATTCTGTCACTAAAACTTGAGATCCACAAATGTCTAAATACTTTGGTGGCGCACTAAGAATCCCAAATACCTAGAACAAGGCTTGGCATGTTGTGGGGCAGCTGCTGATGAATAATTGTTGAATGAAGGAATGCACAAGGGGAGGAAGGAACAACAACAACAACAAAAGTGAATTAACCTCGTCGAACTGAGCTATTTACGTGAAAACCCTTTTGTTGAGACTTTGGAAAAAATTCTTTCCCTAAAGTGTTATGCCTGACAGTAAGAGCTTCTGTTACAGAGTTTAACTGGTTTCCCAATCAGAGTGGGTTCTAAGTAGCTGAGAAATTCTCCCCATGTTATACTAAAACAAATGTAACTGTGCTTCAATCACTAGGCACTACCATACAGACCTGGGGACATTATAATAAGAGCTTTTTGGAAGATGGAACAAGGTGAGTGGACTTATTTTAGGGTCTGATATAAAAATCAAAACTCCAAACAGGTTTATCAAAAGCCTGGCCAAGTTTCCTGTAAGCCTGGCTCATAGAGAAAGAGAAACTAAGCTGATACATCATTTCAAATGGAAACTATGCAAAATTCAGTGGCTTCATGTGGTTTCAACCCCAAACCAGGTGGAACCTGAGGCTTTGGCAAAGGTTCACATTAAATTCTTAACTGGGGAATGTAAATCAAGAAGGGAAATGTTGGAGAAAAACTAAGAAAGAAAATCTTCAGTTTTGAACAGTTCTGGAACCACAAACTTAAATCACTGCTCTCTAAACATAATCTCACTCTGGCTTTAAACAAGTACAACCATTTTGAAAAAATGTCCCTCAACAATGAATCAGCTTTTGTTATCCTATCTTAGAATTTAAGGGCTCCTTCACATTCATGCTGTTGCTGTTGTTCAGTCACTAAGTCGTGTCCGATCTTTGCAACCCCATGGACTGCAGCACACCAGGCTTCTCTGTCCTTCACTATCTCCCAGAGTTTGCTCAAATTCAGGTCCACTGAATGGGTGATGCTCTCTAACCATCTCATCCTCTGATGCCTCCTTCTACTTCTGCCTTCAATCTGTCCCACACTGGGGTTTTTCAGATCAAATTATTATTTCCATCTGGTAGGCTGTGTAATCAAAGCACAAAGATGAAAATGTAGACTTGCAGAAAGTAACTGAAGGAATGAACCAACATCGCATTCATAGCTGAGTTTCTTGACCTACAAAACTGCAGCCTTTCATTGAAGGGAACCAGACATACAGTCAGAAACAAAAGGGAATTTTAAGAATCCTTTGGATAAAATGTGATCAAGCATTAAAAGTCTGTTGTTTTCATAACAGCAATATTGTATGAACCCTGAGTTGACCTACAGAGTAGGAATAAATTATCAGTATTGTGGTTTGTATACATGAGTGTGTGTGTGTGTGTGTGTGTGTGTGTGTGTGTGTGTTTAAGACTGGAATACTTCTGAATTGTAGTTGTTTTTCAGTTGCTCAGTTGTGACTGACTCTTTGTGACCCCATGGACTGCAGCACACCAGGCTTCCCTGTTCTTCACCATCTCCAGAAGCTTGCTCAAACTCATATCCATTGAGTTGGTGATGCCATCCAACGATCTCATCCTCTGTTGCCCCTTCTCCTCCTTCCTTCAATATTTTCCAGGATCAGGGTCTTTTCAAATGAGTCAGGCCTTTAGCTTCAGCATTAGTCCTTCCAATGAATAGTCAGGATTGATTTCCTTTAGGATTGACTGGTTTGATCTCCTTGCTATCCAAGGGACTCTCAAGAGTCTTCTCCAACACCACACTTCAAAAGCATCAGTTCTTCAGTGCTCAGCCTTCTTTATGGTCCAACTCTCACATCCATATATAACTACTGGAAAAACCATAGTTTTGACTAGATGGACCTTTATTGGCAAAGTAATATCTCTGCTTTTTATTATGCTGTCTAAGTTGTCCATAACTTTTCTTCCAAGGAGCAAGTGTCTTTTAATTTCATGGCTGCAGTCACCATCTGCAGTGATTTTGGAGCCCAAAAAAGTAAAGTCTGTCACTGTTTCCATTGTTCCTCATCTATTTGCCATGAAGTGATGGGACCGGATGTCATGATCTTTGTTTTTTTAATGTTGAATTTTAGGCCAGCTTTTTCACTTGCCTCATTCATTTTCATCAAGAGGTTCTTTAGTTCCTCTTTCCTTTCTGCCATGAGGGTGGTGTCATCTGCATATCTGAGGTTATTGATATTTCTCCAAGCAATCTTTATTCCAGCTTGTGCTTCATCCAGCCTGGCATTTCTCATGATGTACTCTGCATATAAGTTAAATAAGCAGGGTGACGATACAATATATAGCCTTGAAGTACTCCTTTCCCAATTTGGAACCATTGTTTATGTCCAGTTTATGTCCATTGCTTATGTCTGGTTCTAACTGTTGCTTCTTAATGTGCATACAGCTTTCGCAGGAGGCAGTTAAGACGGTCTGGTATTCCCCCTTCAGGATTTTCCACAGTTGTGATCCACACAGTCAAAGGGTTTACTGTAGTCAATGAAGCAGAAGTAGATGTTTTTTCTGGAATTCTCTTGCTTTTTTAGGATCCAACAGATGTTGGCAATTTGATCTCTAGTTCGCCTGCATGATTTTAGGGACATTTTAACTAATTAGGTAACATTATTCTAATTATGGGCTTCCTCAGTGGCTCAGTAGTAAAGAATCCACCTGCAATGCAGGAGATGTAGGTTCGATCCCTGGGTCAGGAAGATCTCCTGGAGGCAGAAATGGCAACCCATTCCAGTATTCTTGCCTGGAAAATCCCATGGACAGAGGAGACTGGCGGGCCTCCCGTCCATGGAGTTGTAAAGAGTCAGACATGAGTTAGCGACTAAACAACAACAATTCTAATTATAGGAAATTTCCCATGTCCAGAAATTTTAAGCATCATAGATTTTTAAGAGACTTCCATAAAAAATTCTATATTCTTCCAGATACAGGTATTTCTCATGTACAATCTCTGGTACAGGTATTGTACTAAGCTTTCAGAGAGAAATCTTTAATGAGACTTCCACACACCTTCTGAGTGTATATTCCTACATCCAGACACAAGTTGTATCATACAAAGCCTGTCTTAGTATTTCTCTAGTTAGAGAGAAAGTCTTTTAAACTAAGATGGATTTCCAATTAGAAATGTAAGTTACATTCCCTTCCTTTCACTTAGAAGTGATGTTTCAGCCCTTCAGTTGTGTCCAACTCTTTGCGACCCCATGAATCGCAGCACACCAGGCCTCCCTGTCCATCACCAACTCCCGGAGTTCACTCAAACTCATGTCCATCCAGTCGGTGATGCCATCCAGCCATCTCATCCTCTGTCATCCTATTTTCCTCCTGCCCCTAATCCCTCCCAGCATCAGGGTCTTTTCCAATGAGTCAACTCTTCACATGAGGTGGCCAAAGTACTGGAGTTTCAGCTTTAGCATCAGTCCTTCCAAAGAACACCCAGGACTGATCTCCTTCAGAATGGACTGGTTGGATCTCCTTGCAGTCCAAGGGACTCTCAAGAGTCTTCTCCAACACCACAGTTCAAAAGCATCAATTCTTCGGCACTCAGCTTTCTTCACAGTCCAACTCTCACATGCATACATGACCACTGGAAAAACCATAGCCTTGACTAGACAGACCTTTGTTGGAAAAGTAACGTCTCTGCTTTTCAATATGCTATCTAGGTTGGTCATAACTTCCCTTCCAAGGAGTAAGCGTCTTTTAATTTCATGGCTGCAGTCACCATCCACAGTGATTTTGGAGCCCCCCAAAATAAAGTCTGACACTGTTTACTGTTTCCCCATCTATTTCCCATGAAGTGACGGGACCAGATGCCGTGATCTTCGTTTTCTGAATGTTGAGCTTTAAGCCAACTTTTTCATTCTCGTCTTTCACTTTCATCAAGAGGCTTTTTAGTTCCTCTTCACTTTCTGCCATAAGCGTGGTGTCATCTGCATATCTGAGGTTATTGATATTTCTCCACAAACTACTAAACTGACACTATACTGACATTTGAAAGAAATTCCTCTGTAAGTCAGTGCTCGGGGTGGAAAAGCAACCAGAAAATGGAGTATTTCCTTAAGAAAAAGGCAGTCTTGTGACAAGTACTGACAAAAGGCAGAAGGATGTAATTTTTTCCTCTCCGACCTCTGTCTAGGGGATGCAGATGATGGCAATTTCTTAATCCATTTTCATGCAAAAGGAGCCAGTCAACAAGATATTGCAAGCAACAGCCCCCATTCCCAGTTAGTTAACCTTGCACATCTTTTTCCTAACCTGAATTCCAACAGCTTCAAGTGTATAATATAGTAGGAGCTAATCTTTTCACTCCTATTTTTAATGCTTCAACCAGTAAAGGTATTTCATTTTGAAGCGTTTCTTTTAAATGCACTGAATATGTAGTTATAATCTGAGTGATTCTATAGCCTCCTGTGTATGCAAAGCATTTTTGAATTTTTGCCAGCCATCAAAATACACATTGGGATTAGTTTACTGGAAGGGATATAAAACTAAAAGAATAAGTGGGGAGAAATAAGGTGCTGGGAAAGAACAGTCTGAAGGGAACTAATGAATACCACGCAATATCTTAGCCTTTTAATCCAACAGTAATAGGTCGTGTTTGAGTGGCTCCAAACATCTGTTCCCTCCAAAGGTACTTTTACTTCTTTTATCTTATATTTACAACAGCCCATGGAGGGAAGGGAGACAAGCATATGCTAATTGTGTAGAAAATTACAGAGTAAACAAAAAATGCAATCAACCCTCAGTGTAGGCCAGGATTCTTTGGATACCCACAGACCATCCATACCCCTTCCAGCACAACACTGATATGCTAACTGGCTGCTCCCATGGCTCCTGGCCATTGCTGAGTCCCATCATGTCTGGCCAGATCAGATGCCTATGAATAGTGTAGGATGGGTTTAACTCTGTTAGGGCATTCTTACCTCATATAACTCAACACCAAGAAAATAATCCAATCAAAAATGGGCAGAAGACCTAGACAGACATTTCTCCAAAGAGGAGTACAGATACCTAAAAGGCATGTGAACAGATGCTCAACATCACAAATTATAAGAAAATGCAAATCAAAACTACAATGAAGTACCATTTCATACCAATCAGAATGGCCATCATCAAAAAGTCTATAAACAGTAAATGCTGCAGAGGGTGTGGAGAAAAGGGACCCCTCCTACATTGTTAATAGGAACGTAAACTGATACAGGAACTATGGAGAGCAACATGCAGGTTTCTTAAAAAACTAAAAACTAAAAATAGAACCAATAATCCCACTCCTGGGTGTATACTTGGAGAAAACCATAATTCCAAAAGATATACCAATGTTCACTGCAGCACTGTTTACAATAGCCAGGACATGGAAGCAACCTAAATATCCATCAGCACAGGAATGGATAAAGATGTGGGACATATATACAATGGAATACTACTCAGTCATAAGGAGGAATGAAATAGTGCCCTTTACTACTGGCACTATTAGGTGGACCTAGAGAAAGTCATACAGGGTAGAATAAACAAATTTTAATGCAGAAAATACATCCAATCTTTTCTTGGTAAAACTGTAAAAGTAAATAATTTTAAAATTAATTTTATGGTAAATTTCATTGTAAGTAGCTACACCTAATTGATTTTCTTTGTAAGCAGTGTATTTCTTACAAACAAATCCACTTGCCTTAAACACTTGCCTTATTTAGCTGCCATTGTCAACTTTTGATCATGGCCTCAGATTTTTTTAATGCCAACTAGAAAAAAAATAAAATAAAACACGGTCTTGAAAACTTGGGAACTCCTGATGGTGCTGAAAATATTTTGGGGGGAAATATTTTGGTTATTTTAAAAATCTTTAAATAATTATTTTCCCTCAAAGGTCCTATAGCCTAATTGTGCTCAGTTGCTTAGTCATGTCTGACTCTTTGTGTTCCCGTGAACTATAGCATGCCACGCTCTCTGTTCATGAGATTTTCAGGGAAGAATACTGGAGTGGGTTGTTATGTCCTCCTTCAAGGGATCTTCTTGACCCAAGGATCAAAACCTCATCTCCTGGGTCTCCTGCATTGCAGGTGGATTCTTAGTGGCTGAGCTATCAGGGAAGCCCCATAGCCTAATTACCTGGCAATCAACAATAAGGTTAGCAGAAATCACTGCAGTTCATTTCCAAATCTGCTCAGAATAGGATTCTTTCAAAACATGCCTCTTTCCATGTTGATAGCCACAATCTGCAACAGTTTTCACATACTTTTGTGACATGTACATCATCACCTCACCTCTGCCCTAACTTACCACACAAGTTCTCTAGTCATCAGTGAGCAAAGTCATATGACAAACACGAATTCCCACTTTAACCCAATTTTACTTTTACATCTCTGTATACTCTATAAGAGAGAGAAAGATCTTGTCCCTAGATACAAACAAGCACCTGAATACCAGTGGTTTACCAAAATCGAATCTTCATTTTTACAGATACTCTAAACCACAGATGACAGTGTAAAAAGGCTGCAAGGTTTCAGTTCTATTGCAAAGACTCATGCAGCAAAAATATCCTTTAAAAAAGGTCTCAGACAATGACTTATTTGTATGAAGCCTATTAATGCAATACAACAGAATCTTAATAACAGGATTTGAACCTATCATGTAACTAACTATTCCAGGGCTAACTTCCTAGAAAATCTAACCTTCATTTGTAATTGTGATGCACTCTTGCAAAATCTAAGCAGATGAATGAGGTGAAATCAGGACACCATTGAGAGAAGGAACTTAAAATTGAATATATCCGCCATCAGGGGTACTAGGAACTCAAGATCGACACAGATCAAATGCTTCCTCTGCAAGCAGAATTAATCAGTCCTAAAAATGTCTTACCATGGTACAAGGCAGTATTTCTTTTCAGGAAGTGCCAACTTTCTACTGAGAAATATATTCCATTTTAACTTCAGAATTATCCTACCAAAAAGGGCACCAGTTTAAGATCTCTGGCCTGATACCAAGCCATGTCATTACGCTCTGCTTCTTGAAATTCACTATGTTATAAGAATTCGGACACTCTGTCCTAAACTCAGTGGTCTTAAAAAATGCTGTAAACCTAGTGTGGGCCATTTTTCAGCACTGGATGAAATGGTTCTGCCCTTCTTATCCATTTTAAAGATGTCTTGGGGAAGATCTTAATGTGAACAGGGTCCTTAGACCCCTCCTAAGAAGCATGACCACAAAGTAATCTCTTGTTAACACAATGCATCTGGGCAGAGAACAGATCATTGTGTGTGACCTGATTTCATTTCAGTGAGTGTCCTCGTAAAGAATGACATCATCCCATTCTTTTTCTTGATCTCCACTTGTGACTATTCCCAGCCCCCAGTCCCCAGGCTCATCATAATTAAGCTGCTTCCCCCCTCCCATTCCCCATTCCTCATCTTCACCGGAATTGTTATTTTCCTCTGAACTTCCTGCCGGAATGTGTCATGAGGGCAAGAGCAAAGGGTTTCCTCTGGTGGGTCAACACTGCTACAGTTTGCTTCTCGGATACGGGAGACAAAGCATGAGTCTGATGGCAGTCAGAGAAGACTGAGAGGGTCATCTGCCGGGTCCTAGTCAGACGAGAACAGAGGAGCCAGGTGAAGGTGGCACAGCCTGATGGGCGCAACGTTTCTTGTCCCACTGGAATTGTTGTTACTACTTGTTGTCAGTTAGTTGTTAAGTCGTGTCTGACTCTGAGTTGGGTTTTCTTTAAGTACAAGTTCATCGACTTGGAGGGTATATTGTCTAAACAGATTCATTTAACTACATACATACCATGTGTGCGTGTTTGTATACTTGCATGAACTAACACTTCCTTTATCACTTAGATTTGTATTGAAAGACTCGTATGTGAAAGTATTTTAATTCAGATGGATGGATGGATGATGCGGGAGAAGATCCTATTTTAAAAACCAGCATGAGGAGGGCGTCCCTGATGGCTCAGTGGTAAAGATTCACCTGCCAATGCAGGAGACACGGGTTTGATCCCTGGTCTGGGAAGATTCCACATATGGTGGAGCAACTAAGCCTGTGCACCACAACTACTCTAGAGCCTGGGAGCCACAACTACTGAAGCCCATGAGCCCTGGAGTCCATGCTCCCCAACAAGAGAAGCCACCACAGTAAGTCTGTGCGCAGCAGCTAGAGAAAAGCCTGCGCAGCAACGAAGACCCAGTGCAGCCAAAAACAGACAAACAGAGCACAAGAATGCAGACGAATTGAATGGCCCTGGGAGAGAAGGTACTGACTGTGATGTTTTGAGTATTTTCTTTTATAAGGAAAAAGAAAAAACAACTTATTTCCCACATCCATGTAATGGAAGATGATACACAACTTTAAACTATGAAAATGAAGACAATGCAGAAATTGGACACTGTTTTGATAGAAAGGTAGGCAAAAAAAAATCCGAGTAAAATTGTCCATCCTCCAAGTTTCCAACTATGTAAACCACTAGGTAGTACCATATAAAATTACTGCTTTTGTAGGTAAAAAATAGCCAGTTAGCTGCAATTTTCTAGGATTCCACCTAGCATATATTCACCTAGAAAAGATTTATGGGTTTGGGTTAAGCATGTGTGCTTCTTAACTTAAAAAAAAGTTCCCATTAGGTAGCAATTATATTGTTTTTACAACAAATACATGATTTTAACTGACATTAAGATTTTGAGTCCTAAATTGCCCTCTTTCATGAGAAATGTTAGGGGTAAAGGTGGTCACAAGAGTCTGCTTCTTAGCATGCGCCGTCAGCTCTATATACTCTGCAGCAAGATTTACACGCCCTCAGATACCAAGATGAGAATAATGTTACTGGTTTTTAGGGTCCACATATGAAATTGATTCTTTGAAAAGATGTTGTTTACTATTACATTCTACAGACGATTTTTTAAGAATACTCAAATTTAAATTAAGATATTTGAGTATAACTTAAATAATTCAGGTAATAAAAATAAATAAAGTGCCAGGGCAACACAGCTAAGGCATGCTTTTAACATTTTCCATCCCCAAAAAGCATCCACAGGGCTAGGAAAGGTCTTAATTTCCTTACAAACAACATAGTCGCTGTTTTAAACTATCCCATCTGTGTGCACCAAACCTCGTCTGACAGTGCAGTTTTTGAGTCCAGAAGGTACAATAGCAGCCATTCAGATTTTGGCAGGTGCACTTCAAGCTGAATACCAGGCTCCACAAAACATAACAGCCTGTTCCACAGGTGTGAACATTTTTGACAAGAGCTCTCAAAAATCTCCCCCAAGCTGTGAAATTTAATTGTCCTTTCGATGTCTTATTATACCTATCTCTCCTTGGAACAAGAGAGAACCTTCTGGCAAACAAACAGCCAGGGGATGCTTGGCCAGCTTCTGAGATCTGCTTTATGACATCTCCTGGTTTTGTTTCTTATGCTATGTGTTTTGGAGGTGATGCCAAGTTCAATGAGCTTCAGGTAAGCAGTTCTTAAAGCTGGAAAAATAGCAAATGAAAGGACTTTATACCCCAATGACATGAGCAGAAAGCCAGTCAAAATGCACACGGCAGCATTTTGAAAACTTCAGACTCATTAAAATGGTCCCTACACAGATAGGACCCATTTCTTTCTATAAAATTTGCCAGCTGGGAGGACTACAGCTATGAGAATACAGATGTGGCAGTGGGAAGGGTCTTAGCTACCTATCTAATCCAGCTCAAATTATGGAGGAAGAGGGGCAGAGATCTCTGAAGCTGGCAGCTGGTCAGACCCTGAATTTTCCAGTCCAAAAGATGAAAACAGCAGACTAGAGTTGGCTCTAACAGGGTTCTACAGATTTTTAGGAAATAAGTGTCATGTGTGTTAAATTTGAGCAAGTGATTCTGATTTCATCCAGTATTAGAGTAAATGCATTCTATTTTCTCATCATAAGGACAGGCTGAGAAATGAAAGGATATAATACTTAAAGTGGTGAAACGACTCATTAAAGGGAGAAATGTGTGAAAGAATATTGTGCTTAGTGCTCAGTTGTGTCCAACTCTTTGAAACCCCATGGGCTGTAGCCTGCCAGGCTCCTCTGTCCATGGGATTCTCCAGGCAAGAATATTGGAGTGGGTTGCCACGTGCTTCTCCAGGAGATCTTCCCAACCTAGGGATCAAACCCAGGATCGAATCCTGCTTTGCAGGCAGATTCTTTACTGTCAGAAACACCAGGAAAGCCCTGAAAGAATATTGGCCAGATAATAAACAACATGCATCCCAGCAAAGTGGTCTCTTCATAGCTCAAGAGAAACTCAGAAAGATGCTTTGAGAAAGCAGGTCTTGAGTGACCTCTTGGGATGATACAGGGTGACCTCCAGTATTAAGGGTTTTCCAGCCTTTTCGATAGTTAATTTTGAATGACATGATGCCCAAGAACAACTTCTTTCTTTCCTACAGAAAAATGGGTACATTGGATGAGAGGTTCACAAGAAAAAGTTCTGGTAAACTGACTCAAGATGATGAAGCAGATTTAAGAAGTCACAGTTGTACTGTTTATTGAGCTTATTCCTAAACAGGTATCATTTTCAGTTTGCTTTGGAATACTTTCCTCTCCCATTTGGAGTTTCAAAGTAAAGAAGACCTAAATTTCAGCTTGTCTTCTCCTACTGTTGATTTAGCTTGTGAATAACAGGAATCTAATACATTACTGGTGAGACCCCAGGCCACCTGCAGATAAAGCTCTGAGAATTAGAGAACTGCCAGTGCTCATGACTATGTCAAAGAAGCAGCCCTGGTCCACCCCCACCCCCAGTGTTTCCAGCTATTTCCCTTCTTCCCTTGCAATCTGTAATATGAGGACAAAATGTTGAATTCCATAAATATTAGAAAGAAAAGCTGGAGACATCAACCCTCAAAAGACAAACCAGAAGTTTAGGTCAGACTTGAAAATTTTTGTTTTGTTTTGCTTGTGTGACGTTCATGAGCTTTTTGGTGATTAAAGGACTTATTCCAGGTCAACCTAGGTTAACATAAGAATTAGAATGAAAATCAAGCAAAGGGCAATGATTTCGATGAGCTGAAAAAACCAAGAGGAGCTCAACAGTTTCCATGGTGTTAGTTTTCACTGTGGGTGGAAACAACTTTCAGTGTTGACATTTGAGAAAAACTCATGGGGAGGGGGTGTGGTATAAACTCATATGAGTCAACACCCCTAAGAATGTTTTCACAACCGAGGCGGTATTGCTGAGGTGGGTCTCTGTGGCTCGCCCTGGCTCAACAACACTCTAGGCACCAATGTTTCTGACCGAGGAGAGAAACTATGAGGTTAAGCTGTGAACAACATGGATGACACCTGCAGTCTTCACGCCGAAATTGTGGATGACTGGGCATAGCAGACCTGCCATGAACAACCCCCTGGAATTCCCCTGAGCTTCTGGAATAGCTCATAAAATGTTAATAAACCAACATGATTCTTCAGATGGTTCTTTCGCCATTCCTGAAGAAAATATCATGCAGTGATTCTGCCTTTTAGCTTTTTCAGCCAAAAAGGAAGAGAGTGCTATAGGGAAGAGCAGAATTATCAACTCCTCATTTTCTGATAATTCCCCATCTATGAAATGCTACCCTCTCCAAGTGACATGGAGTACTCAGGTATTGCTAGTGTCATGGTTTAATTAACCAAGAAATCAATATTTGGGACTTCCCTGAGGGCTTCCCAGGTGGCACAGTGGTAAAGAATATGCCTGCCAATGCAGGAGAGGCAAGAGACTTAGGTTTGGTCCCTGGGTTGGGAAGATCCCCTGGAATAGGAAATGACAACCCATTTCAGTACTCTTGCCTGGAAAATTCCATGGACAGAGGGACCTGGCAGGCTACAGTCTATGGGATCACAAAGAGTCAGACATGACTGAGTATGCACTCGCCTGGTTGTCCAGTGGTTAAGACTCTCTGCTTCCAAAAAGGGGATGTGAGTTTGATCCCTGGTCAGGGAACTAAGATTCCACATGCCACGCAGTGCAGTCAAAACAAACAAACCTCAATTAATTAAAAAAAGAGACAGAGATCAATATCTGATATTGAGTACCTTTGACGATTTTCTGTGATTACTCTGTCTTGGAGAACCTGCATGTCATTTGCCAAATTCACCTCCCTCAGATGATGGGGCTGGCCGTCAGCACCTACAACAGAGGAAAGCAAGAGTGCCATCAGCTGCATTTCATTAGCAATTTATCTTTCAGATGTTGCCTTTCACACCTTCATAGGAGGATGTCATTAGGAAGAGCATTCTCCAAATTTCATTCAGACTGAGTTTCTTAGTCACTCCAAGAGACTTTGAAGTATTGTGGGTCATTCGGTCCTTTTATAGAAGTTTCCATTTGACTTTCTATTCACCTAGGGAAAGACTTTCCATTATATTCATTTCATATTATTCTCTGACTGGATTTCATAAAGTCAATAAAGAAGAGTTTCTCTTGAAAGGTTTACAAAGTGTTCCAAGTTTAAAAGTTGAATGACGTCTAATTTCAGCTGCTAAGACCTATTTTAAAGGAATATGTGCAGAATCATAAAATCTAAAGTGACTGCAAGTGGTTATTTGATGAGTAGCAAAGCAAGCATTTCCAAGTGGTAAATTTGTTTCTATTCTGCATTTAGGAGAGGTGAAAAATATAAGTAACTAAAATTAAATTGGATACTTAGAATAAGAGGAAATACCCAGTTTAATGCATTCAGTATTGGATGAAACAATCTTGCTGCCATGAAGAGCACATTTTAACATAAATACGGTGTTTATGTATGCATTTAACATAAATAAATGCAGATATGATACATAAAAGACAATAAAAACAGATAACTAATGAGAACCTACTGTATAGCACAGGGAACTTTACTCAGTGCTCTGTGGTGACCTACATGGGAAGGAAATCAAAAAAGAGAGGCTGTAAAGAACTGCCTCCCTGTTGCAGGAGATGCAGTTTCGATTCCTGAGTCGGGAAGATCCCCTGGAGTAGGAAATGGTAACCCACTTCAGTATTCATGCCTGGGAAATTCCATGGACAGAGGAGCCTGGCGGGCTACAGTCCATGAGGACACAGAGTCAGAAGTGACTGCGAGACACGCACGCATATGTAAACACAGAGCTAATTCACTTCACTGTACAGAAGAAACTAATACCACATTGTAAAGCAACTATACGCCAATTAAAAAAGGGATAAACTCTTAATTGGCCAAAATTATATTAAAGCTCATGCTCATTTGTAAAATCAATAAAAAGGAGGAAGAAAGAGAAGAAATATTGTATATACATCTTATAAAGAAATATAAGCTCTCAGATATATAAGCTTTAAGAAAAGAAGAACACACACTATTTCACCACTCCAAATTTCCTCTGCATTTAAAAAATATTTCTCTTACAGCAAATTCCCATCAGCTAGCTATTTTACATACGGAATACTCAAGGAACCCAAACCGAGGCTCTGTAACAACATAGAGGGGGTGGGATGGGGAGGGAGGTGGGAAGGAGGTTCAAGAGGGAGGGGACATATGTATGCCTATGGCTGAGTCATGCTGATATTTGGCAGAAACCAACACAATACTGTAAAGCAATTATCCTTCAATTAAAAATAAATAAAGTTTAAAAATTAATCATATTTCTACATAATAACAATAAATAATTGGAAATTGAAAAAATGTTTCTCTTGCTCATATAATAATGTTAAGACATTTCCTTTGGAGCTCTCTGACCTCTTCATTAATGAATATTCTCAGAGTTAATGGGTGTAGATTATTTCAATGCAGTAGACCTGGAATCTCTTCTTGTTCTGAACTGACTCTGATGATTCAGCTTAAATATGGACAGTCCCAGGTCCTCTGCTCTGTTCTGGAAGTTTCACTCTTAGAGAAATTGTGGTGGCAGGACCTCCCTGCAGGTGGCTTCCCGTTGCTGGACTCTTCCTCTCACCCACTCTTGCCCTTATGTCTTTTTCCATTCCTGGCAGATCAATTCCTCCACCCCTTTCCACCATGCTGTCATCTGTCATATCCAGCCCAGTCAGTCTTTCAACTCTGCCCCTGTGCTTCTCAGCCTGGGAGTTGGTGAGTTCCAGGAGAACTTCTATACTCTCTAACATTATAAATTAATATAAGCATCATGGAGATCTCTATTTTTAAAAATATGTTCCTGGAAGACATATAAATGCTTATGTTTATAATTATGCATGATACATTTGACTTTGAGGCTTCCAGTATTTGGCTGTGGTCATGCTGGATCATAGCCTAATGTCAAACAACAACATCCTTTCTGTGGCTATTCAGAATCTACTACTGGGAGCGGCAGGAATTAGGTGTGAATTCCAGGTTACAGCATCCATTGGCTAGGTGACCCTGAGCGAGTTACTTCATTTCTTTATGCCTCAGTCTCCTCTTCAGAAAAATGAGGATTAAAAATAGTATCTAATTCCACAGGGTTGATATGAGGATGACAGGCTGCTGCTGCTACTACTGCTAAGTCGCTTCAGTCGTGTCCGACTCTGTGCGACCCCATAGACGGCAGCCCACCAGGCTCCCCCATCCCTGGGATTCTCCAGGCAAGAATACTGGAGTGGGTTGCCATTTCCTTCTCCAAAGCATGAAAGTGAAATGTGAAAGTGAAGTCGCTCAGTCGTGTCCTACTCTTAGCGACCCCATGGATTGCAGCCCACCAGGCTCCTCCAACCATGGGATTTTCCAGGCAAGAGTACTGGAGTGGGGTGCCATTGCCTTCTCCTGGATGACAGGCAAACATCCTCATAAGAAATTTAGAAAAAGTGGCCAACAACATTGATGATCGTTATTACTGGCACTGAATTGTTTTCTAAGCCAATTAAGAAAGATACAACCTCCCATGGTATAATTTGCAGTCAAAGATATTTTCATGAAGTGAGACTAGAGTTTTCATTCATTGTATAGATGGAGGCTTTGCGTTGTCATCACCGGAATGATAATGTGTAGGAAAATAGTGCAGTCATTCAAAGATAGAGGTGATTAAAGAAAGAACAGAGGCAGATATTTATACCTGCTTAATATGTGTCTGCATGTGAGAGTCAAACACTTCTCCTGTGCTGTGAAGTTTTATTTGCCAAGAGAGTGTAAGGTGATAGGATGACTGAGACACCATAGTTTTTAGTTCCATAATCTCAACACCAACAGATGGAACCTGGATCCCTTCTTCCTTTATATGTACTAATTTGTAATAATTCACTATAAATAGTCAGAATATGAAATGTGCAATGGAAATTTTTAATTAAAATATTTCTCTCTCCTTTTTGGCAATATTATTAATGAACACTGGTTAAAACAAATTTATTCTTTAGTTTCAGCAAAACAGCATCATTTGGCAAATAAAATCAATATGACTAATTTTAACCAATTAATTTGATGCCAACAACACAATATTGTTGGTTTATAGTTTTCTTTATATTTAATTAGCTATTTATTTTGCACTTTCAATACCGTAAGTATAATTATATCATTGTAGATTTATAGTTATATGCATGCATGTGTGCGTGCATTCACGCTAAGTCACTTCAGTCATGTTCGAGTGTAGCCTCAAGCATCAGCTGACAACTTCAGGTTTCATTTATCTATCTCCCCAGAATTCCTACAGCACTTAAAATCTGTGCCACACAAAGCAGCATTTAGTTAGAGGGTCTCTGTTGCTGTCTAGACGGGGGAAGGTCTCATCTCTCTGGTCAGGTTTTCAGATTCCGAGGCATGAAGGTTGTGCCTTGGGCTCTTTTCTACATTTTTAGCTCTAATCATCTCTTCCCAGAACTCCATGCACTGATTGAGTATTACTGTATCATCAGGATCTGAGTCACACATCGACCCTTGGTCTGTCTGGAGTTTATTCGAGTGTTGGTCAAGTATATCTAGTCTGAGAACCTGAATTGCTCCTGAAGCAAGAAAACAAGAGCAGCCCACAGCCCTAAAGCTGGGCTACACAAACTTGAATGGAAAAGGAACCACCAGTCCAGCTTTGGGTCATTTTATTCTTTTTTTTCCCTTTAGCCAGATCTATCATATTTTCTGCAAGCAACGACTCGACCTAAGACTCCGAAGTACACGTGTGCGTTTGAAGTGAGCTCATATGAGTCTCAATCTCTCTGCTTGTAAAATAACAGGTTAGATTGGAAGACCTCCAAAATCACATCCTGCTCTAAAATTCTAAAAAATGTTGGTACATGTGCCCATTAATTTGACACTGAAAAGCAGTGAAAGTGTCAGTTGTGTCTGACTCTCTGCAGCCCCATGGACTGTAGCCCACCAGCTCCTCTTTCCATGGAATTCTTCTGGCAAACGTACCAGAGTGGGTTGCCATTTCCTTCTCCAGGTGATCTTCTCAACCCAGGGACCAAACCTGGTTCTCGTGTATTGCAGGCTGATAGATTCTTTATTGTTTGAGCCACCAGGTAGCCCAACTAATTTGACATTAAACATTCACAAACAAGTGTGGTGTGCGCCACAATTTCACCTGCTGATAATATGTCCAGAAGTCAAGCTTGATGGTTTAAGAGCTTTCGTTTGAAAGTTTGGTTTGGCGTCTCTCTCTGAATTAGTGTGCTACTGTACTTGGCACCTAGGAAGCCATGCTGGAGAGCTAGTGGATGACTGACCTGAGCTGTCTGGGCTTTCTCTGTTGTTCAGAAACTGAACTGCATTTCCTGGCTCTCAAGCTTCGTAAACTCATCAGATTTTGCTGCAGAGAAATGTCATTCAAATAACAGTCCCTGGTGGAAAACACTAGCACCATTCATAGTTAGTGAAATGCTGAAACAGTAACTAATATTTTAAAACTGTGGATTGAAGGCATTTCTGTATACTCTACACGTACATGCGTTTAGATAGATGTGTGAAAGAAATGTTTCCTTTAATCGTCTCCTAAAAGTGGCTTTAGTCCTGTTGCAGAAATGCACTCTGTTTCTGCTCCCCTCACCTTGGAAAGTAATAAGCGGTTCCAACCGCCTTCCCGAAGGAGTTGTTGGAAGGTCCAAAATGTCCTCATTAGGAAGCTTACGCCGAGCCACACAAATCTTGCCATTGTGGATGGTGTACGCATGTGGGACCATTACTTCATGCACAATGACATGAGCCCAGAAAACATGTGAACAGGAAGCCAAACCCAAGAGAGAGTTGGGGCACTTCCAGCTTTGCATGGAGCCCAGAAATGAAGCAAAATTCAGCAGTATTCTGGACTCAGGTGTCTGGGGGCCAGCACAGCTGCACCCCAGCCCTCTTCAAACACTAAGTAGGAGAGCACAGTGGCTCCAGCAGCACCCAGCCTGGACTCCATCATTATGTCAGCAAACCCCAAAAGATCATGAAGACGAAGTCCTTGCTTAGGAAGCCAGACTTTAAATGGCTTGAGTAACCTAAAAGCAGAATGGCCAGCACCATTTATGGGAGCTCGGTATATTCCTCATGCTTTCAAGCATGCTAATGGGAATTCCCCCCAATATATCTTGCTCCTTCTTTAAATAATAAACTTTCCCATAATGCAAGCTCATCCTATTCTAAAGTATATATTTGGTGATTATTTTATATTAAAGATAGTGACAGTTCCTTTCCTTCCTTCCTCACTTTCTTTTTAAACTGTTTTAAAACCTTTTACATCATCTCAGAAACCAAAGATAATCTCTGAAGTTTGGGGAATTTGAAGTGAGCTCCCAGAAGCCAGATGGAATTCATATAATAACCAAATACTATCTTTCTGATGAATGATAAAACTCTATATTTGGAGATGACAAAAGTTTCTTAAATCTCCTTTTAAATATGTTGATACAGTTTACCTACCAGGAGGAAATATTATACTTGACTTTGTGAGACCAGCCATGAAGGCTGGGGCAAGCCCCTTTTGTAATAAATGGTTTTTGCTCTGAAGTGTTCAGGTGTGGGTAAGAGCTCTAAAATTCAGGAAATCCAATAGAGGCTTTGCCATAGAAGATTAGAAAGGGTAAAAGGCTATAAGAAAACTAAGGTTATCAAGTAATCAGACCTCAAAGACTTAAAAAGTCACAGCTTCCTGTCTGCTAATCAGCTTGTTTTCTGTTCACTCTAAATGTTAAAATTCTTCCTCTTGTTATCTTTAAAAAATTTACAAATGTGACACACCTCTCCTTTCCAGGATCCCCCATTAAAGTCAATGGGAAGAACTTCCTGTTCACCCTGAAGGAGGAAATGTTTGTGGGACAAGTCACAGCCAGGTAAGAAATCACCTTCTTTGCTTTAGTCTTATACGTTTCCTCTTTTCCTCTAGTCTCTGAGTGGGTCCTCAATTCCAGGGAAGTAAAATAAAAACCCTGCTAAGGAAAGAGCTACTTCGTGATGAGTAAGTATAAATTCTTCATGAATATGTGCTCTTTATGAATAAGTATTCTACTCGCCTACGGATCTTTTTCCAAGTCTCTGCTTGTTTCTGAAGGTTTAGAGGAAGTACAGATTTCTCTTTTTGAGGGTATACAAAGTTATTGGCAAGACTACTCTGGACATGGCCTTCCTGTTGAAACTGAGTGGGAAACAACCTGCTCAACGGCAGAGGTACACGATGAAAGCTCAGAGCCCCAGTGAGCCCAGAGACTGACATTTCTTCTGGGGGACTGAGCATAAAGGGGAAGAGCCCAGGTTCTATGTTTTGTCTCTACATTTCTAAGACAAATTTGGCAATTTTATACTTTTTAAAAAGCTACGTTTTACATATAAGCAATATAATTTGTATAATTTTTTAAGATTCCACATATAAGTGATATCATGTGGAATTTTTTTAAATGATGCAAATGAACTTATTTACAAAACAGAAACATACTGACAAACATAGAGAACAAATTTATGGTTACCAGAGGGGCCAGGGGTCGGGGAGGGACAAATTAGGATTTGGAGATTAAAGTATATACTACTATGCATATAATAGATAACCAACAAGGACCTACTGTATAGCACAGGGAACTATAGTCAATATCTTGTAATAGCCTATAATGGAAAAGAATTTTAAAAAATTGATTCAGTCATATATGTATATGTGTATGTATATGTGTATATATATACATATATACTTTGTTGTATACCTGAAACTAATACAACACTGTAAAGGAAACAAAAAACAGTATCATTTATATATAAAAAAGATTAAACAAAAACTGACTTCTTATATTACTTAATGTTGTCGGTTAGCCTCTCAACCCAACATTCAGTTCAGTTCGGTTCAGTTCATTTCAGTCGCTCAGTCGTGTTCGACTCTTTGCAGCCCCATGGACTGCAGCACGCCAGGCTTCCCTGTCCATCACCAACTCCTGGAGTTTACTCAAACTCATGTCCATCGAGTTGGTGATGCCATCCAACCATCTCATCCTCTGTCGTCCCCTTTTCCTCCTGCCTTCAATCTTTCCCAGCATCAGGGTCTTTTCAAATGAGTCAGTTCTTCGAATCAGATCGCCAAAATATTGAAGTTTCAGCTTCAGCACCAGTCTTTCCAATGAATTTTCAGGACTAATTTCCTTTAGGATGGACTGGTTGGATCTCCTTGCACTCCAAGGGACTCTCAAGAACCTTCTCCAACACCACAGTTCAAAAGCATCAATTCTTCTGTGCTCAGCTTTCTTCATAGTCCAACTCTCACATCCATACATGACTACTGGAAAAACTATAGCTTTGACTAGACGGAGCTTTGTTGGCAAAGTAATGTCTCTGCTTTCTAACATGCTATCTAAGTTGGTCATAGTTTTTCTTCCAAGGAGCAAGCGTCTTTTAATTTCATGTTTGCAGTCACCATCTAGCAGTGATTTTGGAGCCCAAAGTCTATCACTGTTTCCACTGTTTTCCCATCTATTTGCCATGAAGTGATGGGACTGGATGCCATGATCTTAGTTTTCTGAATGTTGAGCTTTAAGCCAACTTTTTCACTCTTCTCTTTCACTTTCATCAAGAGACTCTTTAGTTCTTCACTTTCTGCCGTAAGAGTGGTGTCATCTGCATATCTGAGGTTATTGATATTTCTCCCAGCAATCTTGATTCCAGCTTGTGCTTCATCCAGCCCAGCGTTTCTCATGATATACCCTGCATATAAGTTAAATAAGCAGCCCCAGCTAACTCAACTTCCTTCTGTTAACTTGTACCCCTTCTTGTTTTATGGTATTCTATTATAGCTACCCATGTGCAAGCTTAAAGCTAATATATTATAGGTGTTTCCTTTTTTCTCCATTCCTTCATTCAGTCCCCGAGTTGAGAATGCTCCACCTTCTAAATATCTCGGCAGTCTGTGCCCTGTTGTCCACCTACACTGCTCAGGCCTTAGCAGTTCTCACTTGTTTACAATAGTCTTTCCATTGATCTCGTAGTCTACAGCACTATCACTCCCTAAGCCTTTGCCCACCCTACATTCCACACTGCATAGTAGATGATCTGTATAAAATCTTCCTAAAACGTAAATCACATCTACTTTCTGCCTTCTCAGCCCCAAACAAAGTCTTTCCTTGACTCTCCATTGACTCAACAGCAATCTTAACAGTACCAATCATCTTAAAAGTAGTCTCAGTGAGAAAAGGAACTTGTGCTACAATGCTTCCATCATTGAGTTGGGTTTGCTACAAACAAAAAAAACCAAATAAACAAAATGGTCTATTGAACCAACTAATGTCTTAGTGATACAGGTAACATGTGCCAGCCCAAGCTTTTTACGTTAACGCAAATCTACAAGACATTTCTTTGGATCATGAGCTCGACCAAAAAGACTCATGAACATGAGTTTGAGTTTTACTAGAGTGATGAGTGCAAACACCTACCTGAGCATGAGACACCACCATATTCATGATTGGACCCCTGATTAAATCTCCAGGACCCCTTGACTCAACAGTCCAGTACCAACTGAAACCAGTTCCCAGTCTCTGCCCCACCCCCTGTTCCCCATCCCCACCATCCCCCCCCAATCTTGGCCTTCTTACTTATTCTGCTCTCCAAGGCCCTTCCTTTATGGAATGTCCTTCCACATCACCAGCTGATCCTTTAAAACTCATACAATCAACATCATCTTTGTAAAAGCTGCTTTGAATTTCACTGGAGAGAATTACTCTGCCCTCAGTTCTGTCACTTAATCATAACTAACTTCTGGTTTTTTGCAGGTGTTATACTGTTAAGAAATTTCTGTTTTGTTTTGTTTTTTTGTTTGTTTGTTTGTTTCCTTAGAGTAGGAGCTCCCCCGGGCAGGATATGACTCTTTTGTTCATTTTGGGATCACTAGTGCTTAG
The DNA here is from genome assembly GCF_023091745.1 of Budorcas taxicolor. Classification (NCBI taxonomy): domain Eukaryota; kingdom Metazoa; phylum Chordata; class Mammalia; order Artiodactyla; family Bovidae; genus Budorcas; species Budorcas taxicolor. Next base: position 46,646,068 of record NC_068923.1, on the reverse strand, counting down.
CACCGCAGGCAATATAAAGTAGATGCTCAAAAAACCAAGGCACTGAATCAAAGATGGAAAAACTGTGCAAATGGAAAAGTCCTAAAATTGACTGAAACACTTCTGCATTCAGACACCGTGCTAGATACTTTACATGTTTTCTTTCCTTTTAATCCTTTCAACAATCCTCTCCTTGGGATTAGTATTGGGTTGGCCAATCCCATAGCATTTGTCTCCTTTCACAGAGGTGAAATTTGAGATTGAAAATCTGAAAGATCTTGCTGCTGGTCACATAACCATGTAATGGCAAAACCAAGCCTCACAGCCAGATCAAATCCTAGTTTGTGTCCCTCCTACCACAGTCAAGTATGCCTCTGAAGAACACTGAGATTATGTGGCTGATCTTTGTAACTAAATTAGGTATAGCATAGAATTTTAGTGTTGACAGCTCACTTTTAAATTTAGGGGGGAAAGCAAGTAGAATCCAGTCTTATTTTCAAATTTAATTATGGCTTAGAATTCTTGGAAGCCACAAAGAATTTTAAATCGAAATGTCATTTAAAGGGACTCTTAAAAAAAAAAACAAAACACTGAATTTTACAATGTTTTCCATGTTTGTTGAATAAATAATGAATAAATAGATCTATTGCATTCTGAAATTTGATATGAAACTTTCCACTTAATCTATTTTGGGTATGATACTATCAAGTAATGACACTGAACACTGGATAGTTACAACAAATATAAGAGATGATTATATATATTTAATTAAACATATACATACATAGTATCTTCAATTCTTTTACATATATACACACACACACTGATACACACACATTATATGTGGTTTTCATAGCTGTTTATATAAAGTAATCAAGCTCAGAGAATTAATCATAGCACTTAACGACACTAAAAGGGCTTCCCCAGTGGCTAAGCAGTAAAGAATCCACCTGTGATGCAGAAGATGCAAGAGACACGGATTCGATCCCTGGATCAGGAAGATCCCCTGGAGGAGGGCATGACAACCCACTCCAGTATTCTTGCCTGGAGAATCTCATGGACAGAGGAGCCTGGAGGGTTACAGTTCACAGGGTCTCAAAAGTGTCAGACACGATTGAAGTGACTAGCATACACATGACTTAAAACTGCTTTCTACAATTTATACTTCTTAGTTTCCTTACTTGAATAAAGACAGTAATTTTCTACATCTCATAGTGAACCAACTTATAATCATGGTTTCATAAAAGCAAATTGAACAACTACCCAAGATAGAACTTTGTGTTCTCGGCTTATTCAATTAGCAAATCATACTTCTTAAAAGCTCAGAAACTGTATCTTTCTTCTAGAGTTTTAAATTCACTTTTTGTTGAAAGACAATTTCCCAAAACGTTGAGCATCATCCCTGAGAACAGAACTAACTCAGCATCCTTTATAAACACGTAGTCGAACAACAGAGCTTTGGGTTTTGCTAGTGCTTAAGAAGTTCATTCTCTGTAATATTTAGATCTTTCAGCTATACAGTGAAAAACTTAGTAAGAATTCACCTGTCCACTCTAGTGACAGTGTTTTGCAAGGTTTAAACACGCCAGTACAAGTTTCAAGACTACACGGAAAAATGAGATTTCTCATAGTGTGAAAAGAAACTTCCCACAACTGAATTTGCCTGAAAGCAGAGAAACTTAAGCCCAAAGTTGCAACATTATTTCTGGATACCTAACAAGCAAGGTGAATAACCAGGGTTCCTTTGTAGGGTGAGATGTGTGTGTCGAGTCCAGTCAGCTACCACCAGGACCAGGACATGGGGAAACGAGGGGGACAATTTTGTGAATAAATGAATGAGCAACAGAAACCTCTTTTCCTCCTACAATTTTTAAGAGGGACCCAATTTGGGTGGAAGACTTTGGCCAGAAACACATTTCCAATCAGGGTAGTATCTGAGCGCGGGGGGATCTACTCTCGGGAATAAATAAGATGAAATGGACAAGGGCAGTGAGGAAACTTTGGTTCCTTCCTTATGAAAGAAAAAGCAGAGCATCATACTTACAAAAGCCGCCTTCCAAGTCCTCTCTAGAGAACCAGCTCTGGGAACTGGGAGAACGCACGGGAGCGGAGATAAGGCGGCGGCAGCGGGGCTTCCTTCCTCCTCCCGGGGGCGAGAGTCATTGTTTCTTATCTCCCCGACCTCCGGGGGCGCCGGGGGCCGGGAAGGGCCGGCCTCTGACCCCCTCTGCCCTCCCTCCTGGCCTCCGCGCCTCGGGTCCGGGTTTCCTATTAGCCGCTCCAGTCGCCCGGCCTGACACGGGCCGGGGGAGGCAAGAGGGCCGGTCTGCGAAGCGCTTGAGAGAGGCAGAGGGTTATGTGAGTCCGCGTATCATCACACACCCCCCCATAGAACCAAGGCTGCCAGACAAACAAAAGGCAGTGCCAAGAAGGGGAGGAGCAGAGGCAGAAGTTACGCTGGGGGTGAATTTCGGGACACTGCTGAACTGGCTGGGAAAAAAAAGGCAACTCAATACGTGCATGCAAACCTCGGCAAACAAACTGAGCTGCAGCTGGCCGGCCGGCCGGCCACGCGGGAAGGCTCCTCGGAGGGAGGGAGGGAGTGGGTCGGGGGTTGGCAGGGCTCTCAGGCTGCGGTCCTCCCCACCCCCTCCCCCCAACCCCAGGCACCCGACACAGTAGCCGCCCGCCCGTGGTGCAATGGAGTGGATGAGGAAGATGTGGTATTTGGAGAGGCCGGCGTTCCAGAGACCGAGTGCTTAGTAAACACGGATGTTTCTTAGACTCTCACCAGGTGCTTCTGCTGCTTCGCTTTCGTTCTGGTCTCTCGTTTTGCTAATGAGAGTTTGCAGGGAGTTCCAGGGGTCAGGGCCCTACCCTGTATATCCATCCTCTATTTTAAATCTCCGTGGGTCTCTGTTCTTTTCTTTGTGGGAGCCAAAACCCCCCAGCCAAAGGGTTCTTTAGGCCAGAGCTGGGGCTGAGAAAGTTTTCACTTCATCCTCTCTGCTACCCTCCCTCCCCCATGCTGCTACCCTCGGGTTTTCTTTAGATGATTCTTTTCCTGCCCTGTTTCTGGCTCTGCTGCCCAACCCCTGAGGAACTTCCTCCTCCAGGCCTTCACGCCTTCCAGTGTCACTGATTTCTCTCTTCCCAGCCCAATGGCCTTCACCTACTCCAGCTCCTGAGACTATGAATCATATTCTAAAGATGGCCTTTCCGGTTCTTCCTGGCCCAGCCCCAGCCTGCCTTACATCCTCCACCTCAGCCTGAAATGTCATCCCTCCCATTTCCTTCAAAGCACAGTTCAAATCCCATCTTCCCCCCCCAAATTCTCCCAATTTCCCTTCTTTTCTTCTTGATTTGGCTTCTCTGCTGTAATTCTTCACGTACATCTGGCTTCCTAAGTCTGGGATCTGGTGTGATTCTCGGAGGTGGCCCAGGACAGGCACTTCATTGAGTGTTTTGACTGAATGTAGCTGACAGCCAACCCGATGTCATCTGGGCCATCAGTCTTGGAGTGGAGGGGCCCCAGGTAACCTCCAGGTGTTCCGATGAAAGCCTTCGTTGATGGACTGTTGAAATTGCGCAGTGGGCCAGGGGCGGTTGTGATAACTTTTACTTTGGGATATGTTTGGAAATTTTTATAAATTAAAAACAAAAAGAAAACAATATTAACACATATATATGGAATCTAGAAAAATGGTACTGATGAACCAAGATGGTTCTTGGGACATTCCCGTTAGTTACTGCACGGCAGGAATAGTCAGAAATAGAGAATAGGCTTATGGACGCGCAGCTGGAAGGAGAGAGTGGGACAAATTGAGAGAGTAACTTTGAAATATTTACATTACCATGTGTAAAGTAGATAGCTAAAGGGAAGTTTCTGTGTAGTGCAGGGAGCTCAGCCTGGTGATCCGCTACAGCCTAGAGGGGTGGAATGGGGTGGGAGGGAGGTTCAAAAGGGAGGGGACATATGTATGCCGTGCTGTGCTAAGTCTCTTTAGTCGTGTCTGGCTCTGTGCAGCCCCGTGGACTAGAGCCCACCAGGTTCCTCTGTCCATGGGATTTTCGAGGCAAGAATGCTGGCGTGGATTGCCATGTCCTCCTCCAGGGGATCTTCCCAACCCAGGGATTGAACCTGTGTCTCTTATGTCTCTTGGAGTAGCAGGTGGGTTCTTTACCTCTAGCGCCACCTGGGAAGCCTGGACATATGTATATCTATGGCTAATTCATGTTGATATATGATAAAAACCAACACAACATTGTTAAGCAATTATCCTCCAATTAATAATAAATTTTAAAAATTAGAAAGCTTTGTAAAATTTGGAGAGGAACGTCTGACCTGTCACATTCCTTAGGATGTGTGCTCGTGAGGGCACCAGGAATGCTGGTATCTACTGAGCTCCTGCTATTGCTCATCAGGAGACCTCCGGAGTGTAGATGACTTCCTAGAAGGCCAGGAAAGTTCCTGAAGGGTGAGATTTGTCAGAAATCACAGACTTCTTGGATGTATTTTATGAGAGAACTCCTCCACTGTGGAAAGAATGCAGACTATCACAACAGCAGCTCAATGTGAAAACAATAGCTCTCTGCTGATGTGTTTTATGATATGGAGTGAAGTACACAGAATGTGAGCTGTCAGGTGTTGAATTTCTGTGGCTTAGCATTCAAACGTTCTTGGTGACATTCCCTTGTTAGCCTTCGGTGAAAGCAGTAAGCTGTCAGTGCCGTCTGTGGTGGCTGGATGTACAGTGGTGTCATTTTAGAGACTTGCGGGGGGGGGTGGGGGGGCGGTGTCAATGGGCTCTCACGGGCATGCAGAATGTTCAGTGAATTAGAAGAACTTTCCCGCCTCCACTAATTTAGAACAATAAAAAACCGATTCAGGTTCTAAAGAGAAATTTTGGCCTTCAGTTCTTGAGGTATGGGCTTCAGGAAGGACTGAGATCTCATTACAATTTCGTAGTTCAAGAGCTCCCCTCTTTTTGTTCTGCTCAAGTCAGAGCCGCCATCTTTGTTTTCACTACCATGTATGAGTCTTGACTGGGCGTCAGGCACTTTAATGTGCCTTATGTTCTTTAGGTGCATTCTAACGTAGTGATTGATCTAGTGTAACACTTGATCTAGTTTAACTTCCTCATTACAAAGGTGCAGAACTTGAGGTCTAGAGAAATTAAATGCCTTGCCCCAGATTTTTTTTTTTTGATGTGGACCATTTAAAAAATCTTTATTGAATTTGTTACAACATTGTTTCTTATCTCCTGAAGCAGGGATCAAACTCCCAGCCCTTGCATGAGAAGGTGAAGTCTTAACATTGAACTGCCAGGGAAGTCCCTTGCCTAAGATTTTAAACAGGCCCAGCATTAACTTCCCACATGGTGCAGTGGCAAAGAATTCACCTGCAGGAGATGTGGGTTTGATCCCTGGGTTGGGAAGATCCCCTGGAGAAGGAAATAGCAACCCACTCCAGTATTCTTGCCTGGAGAATCCCATGGACAGAGGAGCCTGGCAGGCTACAGTCCACAGGGTAACAAAGAGTTGGACATGGCTAAGCATACCCACCCACACACATACACACATACTCCATTAAACTTCAGAGGTCCAAACTCTGCCTGGAACCTCAGGTCTCCCTGAGTCCATTATCTCCTCAGCAGTTAAATTGCAGGGAAATAAGAGAACACAGACATACTCTTCACTTTGGTTCACCTGTCTTTTTTGCTGGAAGTAGAAACTGGTCAACATTCACCTCGTGGCAAATGAAAATCAAGTGAGGAATAAATATGTAATTTGTCTGAATGATGCAGGGCATGCCTTCTCCTTTCATTTAAATCAAAGCGAGTAGCAGAGAATACTTCTGCATGAATCATCGAGCTACTTATATAGCCTTGGCCTGAGAGCACTCTTGCTAGAAAACTGCTTATGCCCCAAGGTTATCAATCCAGTCAAGGTGACTTTTTTCACAGGAGATACAATAATTATGGCAAAGACTTCTCTCTTAGAGGGGTCGGTATAGCCCAGGGGACGTAACCATCCCATATGTCGACATAGCTTGTATGAACCACTGGCTTGGAAGGGCTAAGATTTCACATGCTGCCCTGACATCTTTGAGCCTCATGGGGCCCCCAAAGGCTGTGTGTTCCCCTACTTTTACCTGATATGCTCCCCACCATTTGGGAAAGACTCTCTCACTGGCTAGTTCCCCTACAGCTGGACAGCAGCAGTCTACCTATTCTGCATCCTGCTGGGTTTACTTCCCTGCCTGCCCAGTCATTGAAACCAGCCAATCACATCCTTCCCTGGGATCCTGGGTACCTCTCACTCTCAGGTTACTACAGAGCCTGCTCCTTATAGGCTCTTCTTCTTCCCTCTGTTCCTAAATGTAGCCTCTGTGTTGCCCCATGTGACCCAGAGTATCCACTCCCCCCTGGACTCTTAGTATATGTGACTAATGAATTACTTTTGATCTCCTGTGTCCCGAGTCAGACGTCCTGTGTTTGGTCATCTGAGAACCCTAGGACAGGACTCCCTCCCTCCCCCATGGGGTGAAGAGGAGGTGAACAAAACAATGACCAGACATTCATGCTAATACTAAATGGAATTCTCATAGAACTATTGCCAAATATCATATCCTTTGGCGTTTCACTAAGCGAAGCATCAGGCTACTGGCAAATAGATATGGATTTGAACTGAAATTAGCTGAAACTGACCTTTATTAATTTCAAGGTCCCTGAGCTTTCCCTTGTGCTCTTTTTAATTTTTATTATTCTCACCTGGAGATTTTTGCAAGAAACAGCATTGTTCTCTTTCCTGAGGTAGCTTAACTATAGTCCTGCCCAAAGGCAAAGAAATCAAAAGATGACCCTTTCATTCCTGTCATTTAAATCTTTACTAACTGCATTCTTTCAGGACAGTGTAGCAGAAAGAATTTTTCTCATCTCCAAAGACAAGAGATTATAATAAGCAGATGTTTTTAATATTTTTTTTTTTTTACCATTTGAAGCATCCCAATATTAATGTATTTTCAAATTCTCAGCCCAAGAAACAGTCTTCATGTAATTTCTTTCCCTATTCATGAGATTTACAATAGGAAGGTCATGTTTGTACTAGATTTTGACTTGAAATAAATCTTTTCTCCTGGCATTTCTATAGAATCCAAGCACTTCATTATTTAGTCTTTTCCAAATATTAAATGCTTGTCATTCTTGAAGAACGAGCTAATCTTCCCTTTGTGGGTGGAGAAACTGAGATGTGGAAGTGCAATCATTGCCAGAACACAGATCATCCTAAAGTTTGTGGCTACCCATTGAAATGCTATCCTCTGCACATCTTAGACATGAAATAAAATTGTAAATTGTCTCATAAGCAGCAAGTATGACATCCTCCAACTATTAGAAAGTATTTGTTAAAAGCTCATTTGCATTTTGCCTAATGTGAGAAATTTTATGGAGTAAATATATATTCAAGCCCCACCACCAACCTCAACACAGGCTCTGGTCGATCAGTTCACTGCCCCTCTTTCTAGACTGTGCCTCATACAGATCAAAATATATTCTGAGTTCAGCTGGACAAGGCTTCGTTTAAACCACATCTGGTGCTCATCAAACCTCTATTTTAAGAGTGGGGAATTCTTTTTCAGAGATAGATTCTGTCTGGAAGGTCTATGGCAGCAAACAGTCCTCATTAAATTTCACAACATTTTACCAACGTCTATACAGTACCCGCTTTTCCAGATTACGGAATCCAGACAAAAACCCTGACCCCCCACTTCAAAGAATTCCTCACTTGACTAATTCTAAAGAGTAAATTGATTTTCTCATCATTTGTTGTGTTTGACAATAGAAAGGCTGATGCAGCAACATTGCTAAAATGACAGCTCCTTTCTATCCGAGGGGAAGGAATTCGTGTTAATATTCTTAATGACTGGCATCTTTATGAGAATGTGAAATCGTTTATCCTCAGCAATAACCTGCCTAGGATTAAAAAGTACTTGGTACTTAGAACGGAAGTCATCTGTCAGGAGAAATTATTTAGACGGATGCAAATGAACTGAATGAATTGGCTTCCTAATTATGGTGTGTATAGTCAAGTTTGTTAAAATCGGTTTGAGTTGAAGCATTTGGAGAGGATCTTTCAAGAAGTGATCTGACATTCTGCTGGAGGAAAAGACAATACGTTTGTCTGATAAACTCCTTTCACATTTCCTAAGCATTTCTGGAAATGATTTAAGAAGGAAGGGCATGTAAATTGAAGGAAAATGCATTAAGTACACTTTATCTCTTGCTAATTTGTAACAATAGTAATAATGCCTCACAGAAAACACCTAACAGCAAACAGCGTGTTCATCGCAATGCCCTAGATTCTACCTAATAATAATTCTATCTAATAATAACCAATATTATTTTCCATGGGGGTTTGTTTCAGCCTTCTTGGGGCTGACTTGGGAGTGAGCCCACAGGAACAAGTCTATGCCAGCCCTTAACAAACGATGTAGAGACCAGTCTGTATTCTGTAAGAGTTGTTCCCCTCTTAATGGGCATGGTTTTGCACACCAGTTAGCAAGTTTTTACTTGAATCTCAGTCTTCTCTTCCTCACCACCTTGACAGCAAACTTCCATTTAGCTTTTTACAAAAGAAGCCTAGTAAATTGTGGGAAGAAGCACTTTACTAGCATTGGCAATTAAATTAGTCTGGAGAAAATGTGTAAACTGCAGGCAAATGCAAATTCCTTCCATGTAATTAATGATGGGGTTTTACCATTTAGCATTTATGCAGAACTTTCTTTTGAGAGTTAGCACTGACTTTTGAAGACAAAATGACTTGGGTCCAAATCCTAGCTCTACAGGTGTGTAATTTTTTTTTTAAAGTCTAGTTCTTCTAAGTAGAATGACTAGTACAGATATAACTAAGTTTATAGCAGTGTCCAGCATGTCGTCGGTACTCAGTTATCATTCAGATTCTCCTTTTTCTGGCTATTTTAGGGCATTCATGTCCTAATCACTAGTTTAGTATTATTTGCCCTGAGTGAGTAAAAAAATATTCCTTTTTTCAGTGAGTACATATTGAGCGGTGACCCTGGCAACAGCTCTGTATTTAAATATAAATATTAAATGATATTGGAGAAGGAAATGGTAACCCACTCCAGCATTCTTGCCTGGGAAATCCCATGTACAGAGAAGCCTGGTGGGCTACAGTCCATGGGGTTGCAAAAGAGTCTGACATGACTTCCCAACTAAACAACAACATTAAATAATACAAAGAGATAACAGGAAGGATCTTTTAAAAAAGAGAATGATTGATAATTATTAATAATAATCCGAGTGTTATAGTTGCGACTTCAGCCCCGGGAGCAAAGTTATTCAGAGCATCAGATAAATTCAAGCTGTTAGGGCTGGTGTCAGAAATCCAAAGAAAGCTTTTGCTAGAAAATAGTAGATTAGAGAGACATAGAAAAAAAGAACCCAGGGAACACGATCCAAGAAATTCAACGGGACCAAATCCAGTTTGCTCCCTCCAGTCTTTTGTGTGTGTGTGTGTGTGTGTGAGAGAGAGAGAGAGAGAGAAAGTAGAGGGGAAAAAAAGACCCTGATGCTGGGAAGGTTGAAGGCAGAAAGAGAACAAGACGTCAGAGGATTAGATGGTTGGATGGCATCACCAATTCAATGGACATATGAACTTGGGCAAACTCTGGGAGATGGTGAGGGACAGGGAGGCTTGGCATGCTGCAGTCCATGGGATCACAAAGAGGCAGACACAACTTGGTGACTGAACAAGAGGGAAAAACGGCAAATGCAAAAGCATATGCCAAAGAGCAGGGACTGGGCAAAGCACAGAGTGGGAAGAGATGAAGAGGTACGGAGGTGAAGGAGATGAGGGAAGTGGAGGCGTGGGTGTCCTACAGTCATGCAGTCTTTGAGAGATGCTTGTGGAGGATGTGTTGAGCTGGAGACAAGAAAAACTCTCATTCTGCAGAATCTACAAGTACCCATGTCTGGGACTGGCAGGTGTATTAGTAAGAACCAGAGGTCAAGAGCCCGAGGTGAGGGTGATGGACAGCAAGAGAAGTGATAATGGGCAGAGCCTGAAAGGAGTTGCTTTGCTGCCGTAAACCGGTGCCAAGTGGAGAAACCCGAGACCGACGTGATTGACTTACCTGAATGCACTTTTTACCCTGAAATTCACTAACATTGTAGTCAAGTTAAGCTGTGCACTTAAAGTGTCTGTGCACTGGGCGGGATAAGACAAAGGTCATAGTGCCAAGGCAGGAAAGATGTAGGGGAATGTGGTCTAGATCTTAGCTCACCTAACTATTCATCTTTGAGGAAAGACAGATACAAGTGAATATCAGAAACTTTGGAGCCATCCACAAAAGGGATGGCTGCAATCGTGGGTAGGAAGAAAGGAGGTGGAAAAGTGTACTCTTTGTATCCTGCCACTTACCTGGACTTCACGTCTTCCCTGACTGATCCTTTTCTGCATCATTGCTCAGCTGGCGTCTGCGAGGGAATCTTACATAGTAAGTCACCTGTGTTCACTTTTTATCCTGACTGGTTGTAGCAAAGGGAAAAATCATGGACTCCCACCAGCGGTGAGACTGAGCATTATTTTTGTCATAGAAACAGGAGATTATCAAAAAAAGGTTATTTGGACAGTCCAAAACTGTCAGATTATTGACAGAGCAGTTCAGGTTTCCAAGAACTTAAAAATATTAAAATATGTTAATGGCTTAAAAATATTCTTAAGTGAAATTTGTTCGCTTCTTTATCATTTTTTTTTTCTGGCTTTGAAACTATGTGTTTTGCAGCAAAGCTGAGACTTGGAAAATTGAAAGTGAAAGTGAAAGTTAAGTCGCTCAGTCGTGTCCGACTCTTTGTGACCCCATAGACTGTAGCCTACCAGGCTCCTCTGTCCATGGGATTTTCCAGGCAATAGTACTGGAGTGGATTGCCATTTCCTTCTTCAGGGGATCTTCCCAATCCAGGGCTCGAACCCGGGTCTCCCGTATGGTAGACAGATGCTTTACTGTCTGAGCCACCAGGGAAGTCAATTGAACTGATTCATAAATCCTGTATTTAAGTACTTGGGGTTCCCTGGTGGCTTAGTGGTAAAGAATCCGCCTGTCAATTCAGGAGACACAGGTTTGATCCCTGGGTTGGGAAGATCCCCTGGAGAAGGAAATGGCAACCCTCTCCAGTATTCTTGCCTGGCAACTCCCATAGACAGAGGAGCCTGGCAAGCTATAGTCCATGGGGTTGCAAAAGAGTCAGAGGACAACTTAGTGACTAAACAACAACAACTATTTAAATATTTAGATCATGACATCTTGAAAGCTTTTTAAGAGAGAACTCCAAACATCCTTTACATTTAGCAAACACTCACTGGATGTTTAATATATGCCAGAGACTGCTGCCAGTGCAAATAGGATATGGTACCTGCTTTTTCAAACATGTGCTTTTCCATACAAACTGTGTTCCTGGAAAGAATTCTCTCAATTGCAGAATTTAAAGATCATTGAATATATGAAAAAGAACTTGGCTGAAATATCAACTGAGCTTAAAGGAAAAAGGGAAAATGTGGAATAGGACAATGTAATTAACAGGTCCTGCCTTAGCCCTGATAGTTCTGCATATCAGTCAAGTTAGACTCTCAGACATGTTGCCTTGTTTGTATGATGGGGACTATGAGAATTACATGTCATAGAGATATGGCAAAATTAAATTAGATAATATATATACAAAGCACTTCCTTGCACATAGCAGGTAGGTACTCAATATACTTAGCTGTTATGTATAATAGTAAGTAAAACATAGGCATCTTTTTCAGTCATTCGGTTTTGTTTTTTAAGTGACTGTTATTTTTGTCTATTACTAAAACCTGAGACCTGGAAGTTTTAGATATGATCATTAAGGGTATGAAGGGGCACTGGACTGTCAAGAGGATTCACTGGAATGAGTACTCTTCTGAAGTTTTCAGACTTGTGCATCTGTCTCCAGAATATGGCTGCCAGTTAGTTTCACAGTCTGTTCCTTGATCTGTAACATGGGTCCAATAATGCCTGTGCTATCTACTTTATTCAAAAAGTTATGAGGATCGAATAAAATAGGGTGATAAAAATGACTTGAAATGGGTAATATGATATATAAACATACGTTATAGGTAAATAAGAATTATGAGTTTTCCTTGAGCTATGGCACTGATGACTGATTGGCAAAAAGTGTAATTGTGGTTTATAAATATTTTAAGTGGAAGTTACTGTTCATTTTATACAGAAATAGAGTGTAGATTTAGAGGAAGTGTGGAAAAATAAGAATACTTGGATTCTAATCAGATTGCCGGGAGAAATATCAATAACCTCAGATATGCAGATGATACCACCCTTATGGCAGAAAGTGAAGAGGAACTCAAAAGCCTCTTGATGAAAGTGAAAGAGGAGAGTGAAAAAGTTGGCTTAAAGCTCAACATTCAGAAAATGAAGATCATGGCATCTGGTCCCATCACTTCATGGGAAATAGATGGGGAAACAGTGGAAACAGTGTCAGAATTTATTTTTGGGGGCTCCAAAATCACTGCAGGTGGTGATAGTAGCCATGAAATTAAAAGACGCTTACTCCTTGGAAGGAAAGTTATGACCAACCTAGACAGCATATTAAAAAGTAGAGACATTACTTTGCCAACAACGGTCCCTCTAGTGAAGGCTATGGTTTTTCCAGTGTTCATGTATAGATGTGAAAGTTGGACTGTGAAGAAAGCTGAGTGCCAAAGAATTGATGTTTTTGAACTGTGGTGTTGGAGAAGACTCTTGAGAGTCCCTTGGACTGCAAGGAGATCCAACCAGTCCATCCTAAAGGAGATCAGTCCTGGGTGTTCTTTGGAAGGACTGATGCTAAAACTGAAACTCCAATACTTTGGCCACCTCATGCAAAGAGTTGACTCATTTGAAAAGACCCTGATGCTGGGAAAGATTGAAGGCAGGAGGAGAAGGGGACGACAGAGGATGAGATGGTTGGATGGCCTCACCGACTCCATGGACATGAATTTGAGTAAACTCCGGGAGTTGGTGATGGACGGGAGGCCTGGCGTGCTGCAGTCCATGGGGCACAAAGAGTCGGACATGACTGAGTGACTGAACTGAACTGCCCCAATCCTTTCATCAATTGTTGCTCATTTTCTCTTTCTATGGGCTTCCCTGGTAGCTCAGAGGTTAAAACGTCTGCCTGCAATGCGGGAGACCTGGGTTAGATCCCTGGGTTGGGAAGATTCCCCTGGAGAAGGAAATGGCAACCCACTCCAGTATTCTTGCCTGGAGAATCCCATGGACAGAGGAGCCTGGTGGGCTACCATCCACGGGGTCACAGAGTTGGACACGACTGAGTGACTTCACTTTCACTTTCACTGTTTGTTTTCCTTGAGTTCAGTGAAAGTTGCTTGCCTCATGGTCTTATAACCCTAAATATCTTTCATTGTGTATTATCCAAGAATGCAACTTCATTCTTATTCTTTAAAAGGGGCATAGGTACTTAGCTGGGTGATGTGTTCCTCAAGGTTTTCAAGATCAAATGAATAGTTTGAATGCACTTTAGAAAGTATAGATTGTTATACAAAGTTAAAAGTTTCATAAGTGGGAAAAGTCAAATTTCATAAAACATTAGAGGACTAAGCAAGGAAGGACAAAAAGAAGTCCATTTTCTCTGTGTATAAGAAGCTAAAGATTGAGTAATCTTTGGAATCTCTGATGGGTCGGGGAAATGAGAAAGATGTTCTTCAGTTACACTACTGAAAAAGTTTGTATCCTTTGTCTGTGTAGTTTTTCTTCTTTAACAGCTTGCCATTTTATGTGGTCTTTTTGGTGGAGATTATGAGCATGTTTGAGAAAACAGTTATAATGACTTAAGGGCAACCGCTGCTCAGCGGCAGAACAAAAGAGCTGTAAAGAGTTTGGAAAGAGCTCAGCTTTATTTCTTCTGACCCTCCCTTCAAGTAGTGAAAATGACCTGTTTTATTTTCATTATGAACAACGGCTGAGATACAAATAATAAATAGGAAAGCATGTTTTACAGAAGTGGTCAATGTATAGGCTTATTTCAAAGAAGAAAGTATTCTTATGGACCAAAGATATAATTTTTCATAGAATTCTTTTTCAGCACTTGCTGTAATTAAAACTTAGCTATATGACAAACAGGTAATTATTCTGCCAAATTAACTCTACATTCACAACAAAATTCTCCCTTTTACCAGCAGATGTAATATTGGTAAGCCTGATTTCTCTATAGTTCTAACCAGGTTTTCAATCACACTGTCAGTGAATTGAAATATAGCTGATAACAATCTGAATCCACATACTCTTTTTCCTGTGACATATTCCTTGCATTGCTCTGAAAATCAGTGACTTTTTAAGTAACAAATAGAAATATAGGATATGTTTTTAAAACAAAGCTATTTTTTCCAAAAAAATCAAAACCACAATTTAAAATTCTAAGTTAATCTTTTTTTGGAATTATTAAATTATTATTCTTGATAGTGCAAGATGAAAAATGTAAATTAATGATTTTGAAAGACATTTATAATCCAATAATGACTCATTTTACTTCCTATACAAATAAATCTGTTTTAGACATAAATTATGTAAGTACATACTGGTTTTTACACTCACATAATTTAGAAAGCTCTGAAGAATATGGCTCTTATACTTCTCTTGGGAAAATTCCAGAACCTGAGGACGTATGTCCAATGTTTATTTCTCAGTGAGGTGACGTCAGGGCATCTCAACTCCAGGAATTAAACCAAGGTCTCCTGCATTGCAGGCAGATTCTTTACCCTCTGAGCCATCAGGGAAGCCCATGGAAGGCAACAGGTTTCCCTAATGTATTACATATGTAATAATACATGTATTTGGAATCACTGGAAGCATGAAGCAGTGAAGTAGGTGTTAGAAGACATGAGTTCCAATGTGGATTGCTCCACTCGCTAGCTCTCTAGACTCCTCTCTCAGATGCTGTTTTCTGGTGTGCAGAAATGATGTATTTGCTTTGCTAATCCAAAGACTGCAAGTTCCAGTGATTTGACTCAAGGGAAAATGTTTTGAGGGTGATGGTTAATATTATTATCATCACTTGGGTAGCATTCTGTTGGCAAAGGTTAAAAGGTGCCTTTACAAACAAGGCTCTTTATAACAAAACTTCGAACTTTCAGATCAGCGCTTGGGTATTTCTGGAAGAATGGATTTTCCACAAAGAATGCACCTAAACAGTAAATGCTTCTTCTGGTATTTGTTCCAGCCCTGAGACTTCGCTGCAGTCCCTGATTATTCATCATGGAACTAGTAAGAGGGGCCGTGGGAGAGTTGGCTTCATACCCTCATGTTTTCCTCAGTTCTAGAGGACATCTGACACATAAATCCAGTTAGTCCTGGTAGAACTTTACTGCCTTATACGTTTTGATAAAGCCTGGCCTAGAACTATCTGGGAAATGTGGGTTTTAGGATTTTTTTAGGCAGGCTTTATTTTCCTCAGGTGGTGCTGCTGCTGTTGCTAAGTCGCTTCAGTTGTGTCTGACTCTTTGCAACCCCATAGACAGCAGCCTACCAGGCTCTCCTATCCCTGGGATTCTCCAGGCAAGAACACTGGAGTGGGTTGCCATTTCCTTCTCCAATGTATGAAAGTGAAAAGTGAAAGTGAAGTCGCTGAGTCGTGTCCAACTCTTAGCGACCCCATGGACTGCAGCCCACCAGGCTCCTCTGCCCATGGGATTTTCCAGGCAAGAGTACTGGAGTGGGGTGCCATTGCCTTCTCCGCTGGTGGTGCTAGTGGTAAAGAATCCGTCTGCCAATGCAGGAGATACAAGGGATGCCAGTTTGATCCCAGGGTCGGGAAGATCCCCTGGAGAAGGAAATGGCAACCCACTCCAGTATTCCTGCCTAGAGAACTGCATGGACAGAAAAGCCTGGCAAGCTACAGTCCATGGTGTCCGAAAGAGTTGGACATGATTGAGCATAAACACTTTCATACTTTTTTTCAGTTTCCTCGGATGTAAAATGGGGATTTTTACCTAGATGATCTCTGAGGTATACCTCTTAGAGTCTGTGCTTCTATGATATTTTCCACGCCTTTCTTGGAAAATCTAGCCTTAATTCTGATTATTTCAGAAAACTACAAGAAATAAGATTCAGCAGATCCAATAGAAAGTGTGATAATTTCCTCTTTCTTCTAAGTGATTTAAAACCTCTCATCTCACTGGCAAATTGTCCTACAGTTGAGAATGTGATTTCAAGCCAATGAATTTTTATAGTCAAATCCAACTACAGCAACAGAAAAATATGATTTACTGTGGGGTTTTCAGGGCACTGTAATTTATGATATGCAGCATATAGTGGATACTTTCATCCAGGTGGGATGGGTCTGTCTGTCTGGCACTGTCCCTAAAATTCTGGTCTAGACATAATTTTACATGCCCTTAAAAGTGGAACTGTCACAATCTCCTCAGTTCACCTCTCAAGAGAAATTAATTGATAGCATAGACTCCTGAGTGGCTGGCATGTGAGTGACACCCAGCTCTGCTATTTCACATCTAATCAAGGAGGATGGGAATTCTAGTTGTCCTATTGTCTATTTAAATCTGTTTCTGTATGGAATTCAGCTGGCCCAAATGCTGCACTGAGAGAGTGATGTGCAAAAGATGGAAAAAAATTAAGCCAGAAAACTGGTGCATGAGATAGTGCTTTCCACAGTGTCAAAAGAATTGCCTGGTGTGGTTGTGGATTTACTTTTGATTAGTTTCCTCAAATTTCTCAGTGACTAAAATGCAGCTTTCTATCCCAATTATCCTTGACCAATCTGGTTATGAATATGTAATGAAGACCTACGGCCTATATCAGATATACCGTCTTGAAGCTATGCTTGATAGAGGCAGAGGTTTAAAACTCAACTTCTACCTTCATGTTTCTGATAATAAAGAGGGGATCAATATTAAAAATCTATGAAGAATAGTAATAAATGCAAAAGTGTACCTAATCAAGAGCTAAAATTAGATGGCAACATGTTAAGTGGTAAGAGATCACCTATGAGAAGGGACTTATTAATAGTCGGTATAGCGAACAAAAGAAAGTTCCATGTAAGTAATGGGGTAATTTTTCTTCAAGGATGGGTGAGATGTGAACATCACAACTGTGATGGGAGGACAGCCTGAGCCCAGAAAACCCTATGAGCAAATCCTTAGCAGTAAAAGTAAGTGATGGAAATTTAGGAGATGCTGAACCAACTTAGTAAAGAACAGAAAGTACATCAGGGAAGGGATATGGTTCAAGTTGAAAACACGGAGGTCCTTAAAGGCTCGTGTTTTATTTATTAATAAGCTGGATGCTATAGAAAATTGGCTATTTTAGAATAATGGAAGAGCATGATGAAAGTGATGCTAGAAGATTAGTTTAATAGTGATATATAAAATGAGATGGTGCAAAACTGGATGGTGCAAGAGATGGTGCAAAACTGGATTAAAGTCCTTCCCTGTTCCTCCCACCATGCTTTTTAATTTCAAAGGAGAATATCTGATTTATTTAGACTGGTCTTAGGGAAAGAGCAGAGCTTGTCAGTTAAGGAGAATAATTTAACCTAGATGGAGGGAACAGTAGAATAAAGGTTAAGAGGTAGTGGGAAGCATGCTCCTGAAAGGTTAATTAATTTGCTCAATATCTCATTATTAATGGTAACCAAGCTCTAGAATCCAGGTTGCCAATGTTTTCCCACTGTACCATTCTGCTTCTTTTTCCTAGCTATAACACAACTGCCACCGTTCAGCAAATTTTGTCATTGCTAGTGACATTTTAATCTATTACTTGCCCAGCATGAAATAAGCTTTACCTGAAGCCAATGAGGCAGTCCAGTGGGGTTTTCTAAATTTCTAAAGGGGTCAGAATAGTGGCAGAAGCAATTAGAAGAGTACTTCCAATTCCACTTCTGAGATGAAGGCAGTGGGTGCCCAGAAGGGTGGCTCAATGGATTTCTGGTTTTATCTACTTTTTATTAAAAGCTGGGTTTTTTTGGCCATGCCATGGGGCATTTGGGATCTCAGTTCCCTGACCAGGGATTGAATCCACAGGCCCTACATAAGAAACACAGAATCTTAACCAGTGGGCCACCAGGGAAGTCCTTGGATCTCCAATTTTAGAGCAAAACAACTAATGAGAATAACAACTGCTACACATGAAGTGTTTCATAAGCTTATTTCCTCTCTGTTTTCTGTCCTTATTTTTGTGTCAAAAAAACATGACTCTAAAACAGGGTATGTTTGACTGGTATTTTTCCCCCTTCCTCTCCACTTATTCATTTTTCTTTTCTTACAAGGACTATGCTTTTCCTCGTCAAGAAGTCTTTGTACCTCTGAGACAGGTCAATAAGTTGAACATGTAGGAATAGAGTCCTGAATTGAAATTTGAGTTTAGACAGTCTGGATAAAGGAGTTTTAGAATATCAGCCTATACTCTATACCTTCATCTCCACATATGCAGGCTCATGAGCCTGTTGACCTAAGTGGACGCCAGCAGAAAAGACCTAGTGTTAAACTTCACAGTTAAACCCAACTTTTGTGCTTGCTGCAGATGACATTTATTGCTGTAACGATGGAATGAGCGTATTCTGTCTTTTTCCCTTGGTTCCTTGCACTGGATGTCTTGAGAATGACCAAGTCAGTCGTTAGCCATTAATAGCTTCCGAGTATAAACTCATGCCAATTTGACCCCCATGGGTGGCAACCCTCACTGAGAACTAGATTTACTGGTGTGGATACTTAGGCTGGCATTTCTCCTATAGGAACCAGGGAACATGGTTCAGCAAGCTCAGTTGAGTAAAATAAAACGGGCCAAAGTCTTCATTAAAAATTTGAACAGAACCCAAGTCTCTTTTGAGGAACCAAAATGCTGTCAGGTCTCCCCAGGTCAATATTATTCCCACAAATTTCTAGCAATTTAAATCCCAGATCTAGCAGACTCAAGCAGTGTATTCTTTCAATCATGCTGCCCTGCTCCCCCCCACATCTGATGCAAGAGTGTGAAACGGCAAATATAATCTTCTACCTCTAATAAAATTATAGCTAATCCTGAAAAGTATTCATTGATTTAGTATCAAGAATGGCTCTCCTGTTTTTGCAGAGAAGCTTAAAATGAAATTTGACAAACTAAAGAGTAGAACAAGGAGAGATAGAAAGAAAAGCAGGAGGTCAGGAAAATCTTTCTCAAAGCTTTAAATTAAGAATGATTTGCCATTGTAGTGAGTGAAAAAGGGAGTGTCTATATCACTTGTAAAATAAGTCATTCACACATTCTTTAAAAGGGTGTCAACCAAGTTAGAAGCTGAACGTTTATGAGCAGAAGCAACTTAAATATTTCATCTCTTCTTGCCTCTTTACTCTTTAAATTATAAGTCCCTCTCCACTAACATTTTCTTAGCTGAAAGAAGAGAATTATAGATATTGTGCACGAGTAGTTTGTTGTTCTGACTTGGAAATCCCTTACTTCCCTAAAGTTTAAAAACACTAGGAGAGTTATTGAGCCAATTATTTTCTGAATTTGAGAAAAGATCCTTTTCATCTAAGGAGGAATATGTCATAAAAAACATCACAGTGGTATATTCTGTCTTATGTCCACGGATGATCAGAAAGTTCAATTTTATCAGTTCAAAATTATATTATTAAACATTTAGATGCACATGTTGGAGTAGGGAATGGCAGCCCACTCCAGCATTCTTGCCTGGAAAATTCCATGAATAGAGAAGCATGGCAGGCTATAGTCCATGGGGTCACAGAGAGTCGGACACTACTGAGCACACAGCCCATGTATTTACCTGTGTTGCATTATAAAGTTATCCCAGCCATAGCCTGGGATATGTATAGTGTTACAAATGAAATTCTACTTCCAGCATCCTTATTTTCCTTAAGGGATGTCACCACTCCCTGATTTCCTGGGCTTCATGCCTGTGTCTTCTTTGTCACTGTCTTTCCTTTGTCTTTTATTTGACTAATTACCAAGCTTTTCACAATGTTTCTTACACCCATCCTTTCCTGTCAGTGTTACTGATGAGAACAGCAACTCATTTTTCATTTTCTTTTTTGGACTCCCAGTTGAGTGTTCCCCCTGCACTCATCTCTTTCTCTCTCCCCATTCCTGAAAAATCTACTGCTTAAACATCCTAAGACATCTATTTCAAAAATAGATACAACCTCACTAGCTGAAGTCCTGATGTGTCATGACACTCTGGAATCTGGCCTAATTCAGCTGACATGATGTGCTTAAAATAGAAAAGGGGGGACGTCCCTGGTGGTCCAGTGGCTAAGACTCCAAGCTCCTAGTGCAGGTGGCACAGGTTTGATCCCTGGTTGAGAACTAAGACCCTGAATGCCACACAGCACAGCCAAAAAAAAAAAAAAAAGACAAATAAAAAAGGGTACAAAGTAGAGGCAACCAAGGACTGTATTCTACCTCCTCCTTCTCTCTCATCTTTTTCTCTCTCTTCCTCCATCACTTTTTTCCTTCCTCTTCCTTCGCCTCTGCCGAATACCTCCCTTTATCATATATTCCCAAACTGCATCTGTGCACATCCTCTGACTCCGAAATACTATGTCTTGGCTTGCAAATAACATGCACAATTTAACTCCAAGCCTTAACTCAGGCGGTTCCTCCTGCCATCTTGGAAAAAGCATCCAACTCTTTGAATTCTTACTAAGTTCTAGGTGCTGTGTACAATATCTTACTTTTATTATCTCACTGAAACTTCTACACTTTGTGATCATCATATCTCCATTTGACAGAGAAGAAAACTGAGGGAAAAAAAGGGTAAATGAATTGTCTCCATACTTTGCAAAGAATGGAGGTGAATCACTGCTCTGATTCATCTGCTTAATGACGTGGAGAAAAGTCTTGCCTGGCTCGGGTTCCAGCTCCTCCAGTAGGGGGCTCTGTGGACATCCTTTTTATTTAATTAGTAGTAATAATTGATACTTGACCACAAAATTCTTTGCATTACTACTAAAACAATTTGGGGAGGGGGGAGCATGTCTTCCACTCACAGCTAAACTGGATATTCCTAAAGGGAAGGAATAGTATCTATGTTATTTTGTAATCCTCTGAGCACTAGGATAAAAGTATATACACAAGAAGTTGTTGAGTACACATGCTCTGTTGCTCAGTCGCATCTGACTCTTTGCAACCCCATGGACTGTACCCCACCAGGCTCCTCTGTCCATGGGATTTCCCAGGCAAGAATACTGGAGTGAGTTGCCATTTCCTGCTCCAGGGGATCTTCCCAATCCAGGGATCGAACCCTGGTCTCCTGCATCTCCTGCATTGGCAGGAGGATTCTTTACCACTGCACCACGAATTAGCACATTGATGTAGCTTTTAGTCTGTTCTTTTCGTTTTATTTAGAAGTTACCTATGGCTGTTTCTTAGGATAACGGATCAACTGCCAAAAAGTAGTTTAAGCTGTTTGATATTGAGTCTGTCCCTCAAGTCTCTTTTACTAAATATAGATACCATATATGACATGAATGGGATAACACATGTGAAACCTTTGGAAATAAAAAAGTATTATACACCCCTGGCTTTTATTCATTTGCTGTATCCAGATCTTGCCAGTGTGAAAGCTCTCAAGAGAAAGGAAGGAGCACATGACTTTAGAGGCCTTTTTGGGGGGAAGATGCACTTCTCGCAGATGAAAGTTAAAAGCTGAAGTGTCCAGAATTTATGGATGCAACACCAAGCACATCTGTGTACTAGGATATTCTACTCAGGGGAAGACTGATTACTGGCAGGTGAAGGTTAAGGAGGAAGCTTGAAACTGGCAGGAAGTCTATTCAGAGGACATGTTATGTTATAGAAAGGTGATTTTGATGCTAAGCCAAATTAGTAATAAGAGTTTGAGGCTAATAACCACAGGTGTACACTTATGTTAACTTACCAAGAAATGCACAGTCTTGTATCCATTTCATCTGTTATCATCATGACCCTGGTAGAGCTAATATCTCATAACAGTCTGATCTTCAGTTTTAAGTTAATATAGCAGGTGTTGCCTATGAGTTATAACACCACACCACAAAACTGGTCAATAAACAGAACCCCCTGAAATTCAGATTTTTATTTTGTCTGTTAAGAATGTGCTCTTATTAGTCAGAAGAATGAAGAGATGCTTAGATTGGTGTATTTGGAGGCTCTATCAAGGAAATGACTACAGGAGAATTTTCCCGAGTTCTTGAAATAAATTTGTTTCAGGCTGATTATGTATTCCATGAAGTGGAAAAGCTGCATATATTAGTAGCTCTATTTGCAGATGAGAAAAAGCAGAACAAAGTAATAACAAAAACTAGTTCAAGGTTTCAGTTCATTGTAGCAATAGACCTTCTTTCTAGCAACCACAGTTTGTAGCTGAGCTGAAGATTTGGACTATGCCAACACCAGAACAACAAACGAAGTGAAATGAAATGAAATGAAAAGATGCTTGCTCCTTGGATAGAGAGCTGTGACAAACCTAGACAGCATATTAAAAAGCAGAGACATCACTTTGCTGACCAAGGTCTGTATAGTCAAAGCTCTGGTTTTTCTAGTAGTGATATACGGATGTGAGAGTTGGACCATAAAGAAGGCTGGGCACTGAAGAACTGATGCTTTCAAACTGTGGTGCTAGAGAAGACTCTCGGGTGTCCCTTGGACAGCAAGGCAATCAAATCAGTCAATCCTAAAGGAAATCAACCCTGTATATTCATTGGAAAAACTGAAGCTAAAGCAGAAACTCCAATATATCTACCCAATGCGAAAAGCTGACTCATTGGAAAAGACCCTGATGCTGGGAAAGATTAAAAGCAAAAGGAGAAGGGGCGGCAGAGGATGAGATGATTAGATAGCATCACTGACTCAATGGATACGAATTTGAGCAAACTTCAGGAGATAGTGAAGAACAGGGGAAACTGGCTGCTGCAGTCCGTGGGGTCACAAAGAATCGGACATGACTTAGCGGCTGAACAACAACAGAACAGAAATGAAGACTGAGGAGAGTAAAAAAACTGAAGAGAATAAAACAAAAGCAAAAATATATGAAGGCAGATGAATGTGTACCTCAGAGTCAATTGCTTTGGAAGAGAAAATTCAATTATTGTACTTTTATAACATAATTGTATATGAGATAAAAACAAACCCCCTTCTTACTATGGTTCTTCTCTTACACAAGTGTCCAGTCTTGCTCATGAGTTTATCAGCCAAATAAACTTTTGAATCTTTATTTTATGTTCAACCAGAGCCAATGGGGCTCTTAACTTGTTGCCAAATGCTGTGCCCACTGTCAACCATCTAACTGTCTTGTGTGAAAATTTATCACTACCTGAAATTTGTAGATTAACTTGGATAGACACTACCTTCTCACACAGAAACACATTGTGTCTGCTCATTTTTTCGGCATAGCTATTCAATATTGATTTCACCCTCTCTAGTTAATTAACAGTGGCATGGCTCAGAGTTTCTTAGATCCACAATTTCAAATATGCAGAAATATTTCCTTACAGATCTGTGGTTGTGGAGTAAAAAGGAGATCACAGTATAAGAAAAGATTTGACTTTTGAAAGTCAAGTGTAGAGCTACATTTTTTTTAGTTAACAAAGGTTTACTGCACCGTTGTGCAGTAGTACATAGATCCCATATTTTGAGCATCTAGTGTATCTGCTCCAGCTGGAGATGAGGTTCAGCCAGGTAACTGTTAACGCTTCATTTTGAAAGTTGCATAGTTGTCTCTGCTGGTAAGAGAGAGACATCTCCAGAAATCCTGCCTTGCCCTTCATTTATAGGACTCCCATTTTCTTTCCTTTCCCTGGTCTGGGGCATGTGCAAACCAGATGATCAGGAGTACGAAGAATATTCTTTGATCTATCTCAAGATCCTGAAAACTGAATGACCAGGGTCCTAGGACATATAAGCTAGGTGGCATTTAGTGCTTTGTGAGATCATTTCTCAGTCGGTCCACTGTCCTTCTGGGGGAAGGGTACAGAGAGACGACTCAGTGTTTGATGGTGGGTGCAGAGTTTAGGAACAGGCCAGAACTAAAGCTGATTGCATTCAGCTTTTTGTTCAATTTGCTTTAAAGGTGAAGGACAGCAAAGGTCCAAGCACCTTGCTTTATCTAAATGGTATCTTGCTTTACCAATTACTTCTGGAAGCTTGACCTGACTCTCTACAATGTTTTGCCAAGTTATTATTTCTTTCCAAACAGTGAGGCAAGGGGAAGGAAGAGAAGCACATGACCCTTTGGTGAATTCAGCTCCCTGCTGGGGTCCACTGCCTAGGCCCTTTGTTCCCCTAGCCCTGCAGCCCAGCGTCTGCTCTTTATTATCCTTTAATGCAGGACCCAGGACTCCCTCCTCCCTCCAAAGGGTATTCAGCTGTCACCATTGTCCCTATGGGTCCATTAACTCAGTTGCTCCAAATCCCCTAAATGCTAAAAGCAGTTCTTCCTGCTCCCTGTTTCCTCCCCAACTTCCACCCCACTACCACCTTTGGTGGCAGAGAAAAAGGCTAAAAGAAGACACACTCTAAATAGACAGAATGAGTGACTGACATGACCAAGATGAACACAGTCGCGCATCCTAAACCTACATCTGCTTATGTATCTACCAACCTTCTTTCTCCCCTGTTTATTGCACATGCGCTGAGCTAGGAGCTTTGTAGGTTTCTTCACAACATTCCCAAAGAATGTATTCCTCTTCATTTTACAGAAGGAGCTGAACAGTTAAGTCATCTGTTCAAAGCCACACAGTTTGTGAGAAGTAGTACCTGAATTACAACACAAGTCTGTCTGAACCCAAAGACTGTTCTGCTTCCTAAATCGTATTTGAAATTTCACACCATAGCAAAATTTCCTGCCACTGTTATAGAAAACTGAAATAGGTTGGGGGGGCGGTTCAGATAATAGTCGAGCTTAATTTGGGGCAATCATTTCACAAGTGGCATCTTTCCTAAGCTGTATTTCCCAAATACAACCAATCAAGTTTTACCATTTTTTCCTTTTTCTTTTATGAATGGAGAGGAGGCTATCAGAGCCAACAAATGACTCTAAAGTGGGATAATTAGAAGAGTGCCTTGCATATCTGAGCGACCCTGTGAGCTAGTTGACACACAGCTTTTAATGAGACACAAAGTGGACCAGACTAGTTCCTGTCTTAGGATACTTCACCCTACCTGAGCAGTCAAGTGATAAAAAGGCAAGGGTAAAGAAACAAGGTAATTGTGTTAATGGTCAGCCCCAAGAGATGGGAAACCTCAGTGGGATATATGGTAGTCAGAGAAGGCTTCCTGGAGGAGGTGGAACTTAGAGAGGCTGAGGATGTCCTACACATAGGCTTATAAACATAGAACCAGAAGGAATACACATAATGATAAACTCTCATTTTGCCGACAATAAGATGGAAAACTGGAGTGGTTAGAGGTAAGAGAAGAGACCAGGAAGTGGGGGACATTGACGTGGCCACTTGAGTCACAGGGAAGGGTAGACTTCTGTTGCTGTAAGGATTTACAGTTGGAAGTGAAGTGAAGTGAAAGTCGCTCAGTCGTTTTCGACTCTTTGCGACCCCATGAACTGTAGCCTGCCAGGCTCCTCTGTCAGTGGAATTCTCTAGGCCAGAATACTGGAGTGGGTAGCCATTCCCTTCTCCAGGAGATCTTCCCAACCCGGGGATCGAGCCCAGGTCTCTTGCATTGCACGCAGATATTTTCCCATCTGAGCCACAGTTGGAAGGTTGGGCCAGCATGTCGTACTGAGAAATTCAAACTTCATCTTGTGGACAGTGACTCAAACTTTGCCTTTGGACAGTGACAATCCATCTGGTAAGTCACAGCTGAGAAATGTTTTGATGGAAGCCGTTTTTTTTGTTGTTTTTTTTTTTTGTTTTGTTTTGTTTTTTTCAAGGAAGCTCAACGACAACTGGTGGACAGGAGGGAAGTGGAGGCAAGAGGACCCGTTAAGAGGTTGTTGTAATGACCCATGTGTGAGGGGATCATTGCACTGGAGCAGTAGCTGTGGGCCAGATGTGAGTAATGCTTTACAGGAAGGACTCACGGGATTTGATGGCAGTTTGGCTGTAGGGATGAGAGGAATATTAGAGCAAAAAAAAAAAAATGCTAACAGACGAATAGCCTTCCTTCCCAGCATATTGAAATAGAGTTGAAAATATTTTAAATGAGAAACATATTTCAGGACAAACTTTTCCCATAAAATATCTTCTTTCAAATCTTTCTCCCCAGCGTGGATCTAACCTAAAGGAAAGGTAAATTTGCCACATCACTATAGACTTAATTTCATCCATGAGCCTCTTTTTCTTCAAAGTCAATAATGATGATTAAAAATAATCTATCTAGAGTCAGCTCCTTAAACATTTTAACTCCCTTAAATTTACTACATGTTCTCTGCACACACAAAAATATTGCATGGGGGAAAAAGAACCAGATGTCCCAACCTGACCCATTGGTTGGCCTCATCCACATGGCAACAGTTGGTAAAATCTCAGTATTCAGTATCAGAATTCCTGCTCTCTGGATTCCTAAAGAATAAACCATTTGAAATAAAAAACACAAAAGAACAAAGCCCCATATCCATTCCCATATGGGTATTTACTTAAGACAGGAAATGCAAAGTGTCATACATGCCACTATTACAATGGAAATGACCACAGCAATCTGCTTGAAGTCACATAAATTTCCTTAGGAGGAGAGCACAGAGAGAGCCCTTTTAGTTCTTTGATGAAGGCTCTCGCTCATCATCTACCACAAGTTCAGTGACTGCCTAGATTCATGGATTTTAGTTTTCCACAACACTGTCACAGTGGGTTTCGTAAGCTAATGGATCAAGCTTTCAGATCGCTTTTTGCCTCAGATTTGTCACCTTCCTGCGTGCCTGGGTCACAGGCTGCAGCCACAGGGCAAGTTGAGAGTCCCCACTTCACGCCCCCCAGGGATCTTCCACCTCTCTGGGAGAAACACCCTGTGCTCAAACACTTTCACAGCTGTTAGAACACTGATGGGAACTTCACGTGTGTTACCCACACAAGTGCTGTCAGGAAGAAACCAAGTGTCAAACAGAGGTATGTGGAAGTCACTGTCAATACGCTTCTGAATGTTTTCCATCTGGAACACTGGATTTCGATTTTGACAAGAAACAGGAATTGCCCTGCGGGCACTGTCTTGAAACAGATCTTTTGGTTCATTAAGTAACTTCATGTTACCTTAGCCTTGTTAGAGGGAGGAACATACAACTTTGCCTTCTCAAGGTGTGAATTTATTATTTCTCAACACTTCCTTTCTTGTTTCCATCCTGCCTAAATCCTGTGGACAACTGACTTTGGGCGGGGACAGGGAAATTCTCCCATTTTGCCCGAATCCTGAGCAGGCAGCTTGGTGGTCAGTCTATAGTATTAGCACCTTATGCTTGTTGCGGGTGGGCGGGGAGCGGGGGGGTGGGGGGCGTTCCGTGGCTAATCAGTGACTTGCCTTTGTTAGAGGCCATCAAACCATATCTCCCTGAGAAAGAGCTATCGGTGAGAAGGGCCTTGACTTTCTCCTGGAATATCTCTGTGATCGTGAAAAGTGGCATTGGTAGCCAGCGCTGTACCTGCTCCAGGCTGTGCCTGTTATCCTAATCCTGACCCCACTCCAGATATTAGTTTGCTTTTCTGTCTTTATTTTGTTAAACCCCAGTTCCATTGTAAAGCTAAAATGGAATGACTGGAATTCCAAAAGACTTCAGCTTATGAACTTAGTCCTCTGGGTTATGTAATATTGGGAATCGGATCTTACTCAGTCCTCATAACTGCCTGGTTATTTCTGAGGATGTTTCCTCACTGAAGAAGACTTTTGAAACAGTTTCAGAGAACACTCTGTTTAACAACTAGACACAGCGATCTCACATTCTTTTAATTTTTAAAAAGAGGATTAATAAACCATAATGGAAAAGAAAAATAAATAAATACAAAGAGGATTAAAAAATAAACTCTCTTGTTGCCAAAAATATATATGCAATGTGACTTGAAACATAATTTTTTCAAGCATCTTTCTGCATCCAAATACAGATATCACAGAGCATTAGCCATAAATCCTGTTATTCAACCTACAAAACAGCTCTTATTTCAGAATAGCTTATATACAGTATTATCCATAGAATCTCTCACCTGCCAACGGTGAGGACAGTGTTGGGTTTCTCTACTCAGTTTGAAAGTCCAATAGGAGCGGAATTCTTAAGCACCACAGGTATCTGAACACTGATGTGGGAAGGCAAGTCGGTTAGGGTGCAAAGGAAGTAACACATGGATTCACCTCGCTGGATCACTAACTTGAAAAATGGAAAAGAATTATTTTTTTTAATCCCTGTATAAAAACAGGGCATCAACTTGAAAGGCCTTTGTTAGACCACATCTTAAGCATCAGATCTAAGCCCCGCATTGCTCCATCCAGTTCAATTTAATTTTGGTGATGCTTTCAACAGTGGTTACATTAATGGCTACTCACATATACCGTGACAACTCATTTTGTATTATCAGATGACCATTCATTTCCAATGGCTAACTTGTAATTAAAACCTTTTTTTTTAGTTTGTTTATAACCAAGCTAGAAAACCTATTTACATTTAATTAACACTTCAGATAGCCTGATTAAAAACCCATAAATGTAGGGACTTTAACGATCCATTAGAGGTGCTTCTTTACTTTTCAGTGACTTGTAAAACTTTCACAAACAGATCTGCAAATGAATTACCTCCATCTGCTCCCCTGCAGCTGCAAAAGGGCCACGTTAAAAAACCATTTTCCTACTTCCTCCTTTTCTGCTTTTCTTCTAGCTCTAAGCATTTTGGTTTTAAAGCCGCTCTCAGCTGCTCTGAAGGCAGCCCCTCAAGGAGTTTCCAAGTTTAGAGTCCATCTCCAAATGGTTTTGAAAACACTTTGGTCCACCTCAAATCAGTGCAAAAAAAATTGGGGAAGAAAGCTTTTCCATCTCTGCCAGCAAATAGACTCTTCAAAGAACCTTGAGCCCTTGGGTGGTAAAATGCAACAGTTTAAAAGTGACTGGTAAATTTCGAAAGCTGAGAGACATGCTTTCTTGGACTTCTCCATCCCTTCTGAACAACGTCTAGCTCCTGTTTGGAATATGCAACGGGGATATGAAAGGGTGGGGGACAAGCAGGCTTCCAAAGACATTTTCTTAGCTACACCTCCGGGAGCAAGGCTTGAGGAGAGTTAGTTCTGTAAAGACAGCCAAGCACCAAGCTGTGTCAGCCGTGCAGCAGCCGCTTTGAGAGGAGGGCAACGACTGGGTTTGACAAGTGTGCTGTGCTAGCATTCCATTCAAAAGTATGTTGAGAGAGAGAGAGGCGCATTCAATGTCTTTTACTTTACCTGAAAACACTGCTTTTCTCGTGGCTGCGGAGAACGAATTCCTCCTCTTCTCCCCGGAGCAAAGGAGTTCTCTTGCCCGCAATTCTCCCTTGGAGAAGACCACACAGCTCCGGCAAGGCAGCCTTCCTACTCCTAATCCCCACTCGAATGTGATGACACACGCTAACCCCAACCATCTGGTGAAACACGTCTTCAAGCACTCAGCACAGTGGTGTGTCAAGGCGGGCTGCCCAATCCGATTGCTGGGGCTGGGTGTCTCTCAACGACTGGAGGCTGAGGGCAGGGCTGAAACTGGAGGTCTGAGAACTCCCAGTCAAGTAACCTGAGATTTTTCGAGAGAAAGAAACTGCTATAAAAAGAGAAGAAGTGGGAGGCGCTAAAGAGAAGGTGGAGGGGATGAATTATTCCGGAGGCCAGTTGTGCGGTACTTTTCACAACTCCTTGTGCGCCCCGCGGGGATGATGGGGACCCTCTGTAGGATGCACAGAAACGCCAAAAAAACACAAACTTTTCCTGCCAAGCTAGGGAGCGCAATCTTCTAAAGCAAGGTCCCGCCCCCCTCCCATCTCCTTCTCCGCCAGGAGATAAAAAATTCATCTTGACATACTGATAACGTGTTCATGTAGGAGTCGTTTACACTGAAATGTGACATCTACGTTTTGAAATCTAAACTCCTACCTTTCCTTGATGAGATCGCGGCTGCCTCCAACATTCCTGGGAGGAAGGGGGAAGGGGCGCAGCTAAGAGCAGAAACTTCTCTCTTCCCACAGACAGCTCTTCACCGTTTGCCACTGGCTGAACCTCAGAAACACTCAATGAAAATCATTTTCCTTTCTACTCGTGTAAATCAGAACGCGCGCCCATAGATAAAGGTGGCTTTTTTGAATCACTCGCCGCCTTCACAGACATCTCTTTGTGAAAAGCGCTGGGTACCAGGGGGCTGCACTCTGTCATTGATTATTTTTATTGATTATTTTTATTGGCTTCTAGTTAATTGCACATATAATGTCCATATAGCTCAAACAGCTCATTAACAATTTTGCTTTGAAATGTTTTCAATTTGGGGCCATTTCAGTACCTCCTCCTTCTGTTCTTCTGTGCATTTCTTTTCTTTTTGAGTTCTCTGAACTGTTTTATAGAACTAATTACTTTGATAGCAGTTTAAAGCAGAAAATGGCTATAGTTGTTACAATACTTTTAAAGAGCTATCTGGAGATAGTAATCGCTTAAAATCTTATACCAACTTAAAAAAATTCCATCAGACTTCTAAGGAATTTTGATAATCTGAAATACAAAATAGGAATTTGAAATATTAGCAACTCCCTGTCTGCGGAAGCCAACATTTAAAATATTGCACTTTTTGAATTTCTTTGAACTGAGAGAGGGATCACTGGGGGAAAAAAAGACCCTAAACCCATTTAAACTTGCTTAAAGTATGAAAGTCTAGACTACAAATACATATCTAATACAAAGAGAATTATTTCAATATGCAGCAAAATTGACTAACTTTTTTTCAGGACTTTTTGTGTGATATTATACTAATGTACTTAAAAATGACACCTGGTACAGTTTTCTGAAGCACAAGGTTAGAGAACTGTTATTTTTAGACAATGAATTTTTCCTGTAATTGGGCTGTAGGGAAGAAGGAAGAAAAAGACAACAAAAACAAACAAAAACCAATATTAGAAGTTGGAGTTCTGATTCATTGGCTCAGTTTCTTCCCAGAAGTGATTATGAGGTGTCCATTTCACCATATCCAAGAGATTCACTAAACCACTACTCCTAATCGGTTAAACCCAGATACATAATCAACACTGAAACTTTCAACAATGGCAAGTGGCCCCACCGGGCTAAAGCTTCCCTCCGGCACCATAAAATTTTTAATACTGCCAATTATTGCAAGGCAATTTTTTTCATTAAAAATTTTTTTTTCTCTTGGTTAATCCAACCAGACTCATGTCTGAAAATCTGGATTACTTCAACTGCGTAGATTTTGAAGACCCTGGAGACGTTATTAAGATAGTTTACCTTCTCTTAAACTGAACTGAGTTACAAAAGTAAAACCTAAGAAACTGTAAAGGTGTTGAATCACATGTTGTCCACCTTGGGCTGGTAACACACCTTCTGCGAGACATTTCCCCAATGAGCCTGGGCTCTGAGCCACACTATTGTAGAAAGAGCTTTTGAACTCTGAGTACTTCTCCTCTTCTCCATGGTCAATCTTTTCCTCAAGCCTCAGTCACTGCCTCTCTTTTATGGATAGCATCAGTTGTTATACTACTTAAAACTTGCTCTAAAATGAAAAATACCAGTGGAGCAACAGATCCTGCCCTTTGGCTATGATCTTAATTCTTGCCCTGTTCTGTGTCTGTAAACATTACCTTTCAAAAGGATTGTAAAAGGAGCCCACGACGACACATTTTGGGCTGGATGTTCTGAAATGCTTTTGTTAGGGAAAATCAACTCAAACAAAGGCCTGAAGCTGGTGCTGCAGGCTAAGATCCGAGCTCCCCTTGTCTCTGTAACCAGCTCCAGTGCTCAGCAGTGTCAGTTTAAAAGTTAAGAATTTTCCATTACCTCCTTTCCTTCCCCCTTGCCATCTGCAAACAGTTTATTTTTTAAGAGGGGGAAAAAAAAGTGAAATTGATTCTGTCTTGAAAGATCGAAACCTAAAATATGACACATTCTAAAAGATGATATTCGGCTTTTGAATGTCATGTTAATTCAGGGAGAGGTTGTATGCAGAGGGTATAGCGTCATCATAAGAGTGAAGCAGGGCCACTCCTAAAATGATAGACTAATTGTAGGTAACGATAATATTGAAAAATTGCCCCTCCTCTTCTGTTCCCACAGTTAAAATGTCCCTTTACTTATTAGCTCCAATTAGTTTCCATGGTAACCGACCAGCCCTTGTAAACCCGTACTCTGAGCTTCACTCATCTTTGTCTAGACTGAGCTCGCCACCCTTCTTCCTCCACATTTGGCAGTTCAGCTGAGTCTATATCTATATCCATATCTTTTGCACACATGTAACCGGCACCTAAGTGCCCACATCCACCTTATTACTAGTACAATAGTGGCCAAAGGAGAATGGAAGTGGCATTTAATCCCTGAGTACAACGCGTGCATCTGCTGCCACACTAATTTTTCCCTCTCTTGGTTATTGTTTCCTCCAGCCTTGTTCTATTATCATCTGTTTGCTGCTTGTAATTTCTTTTCAGGGAAGCCAATACAGTATAATAAAAACCTCATTAAACAGAAACACCTATCAGCCTTGGTGAAAGCCCTAAATGACTCCTTTTTGTCTAAAGAATCATTAAAGTAAAAAAGAAAAACCACTTGTTTGTCATGCTTGGAAAAAAGAGAACAAAATCAGCAGAAGGGTTTACCAAGCCAGAGGTCTAATATGAAGATTTAATGCACTTGAGACACCATGGTTCTTTTCCCCCTTGTGCTGTCCGTTGGCCGAGAATCCCACCTTGGGCTCAGTAAACAAATAATGAGGGAGGGTGAGTAAGTCTGCTACTCCAGAGCCTTGGTGGAGATGGGAGGACCAGGATCTGCAGCAGCCTGGTTGTCATAGGCTACACTGTATTCCGGGGCCACCGGCAGGTGATGCTGCTGGGGTCCCCAGATATTAGTGTGAGAAGCATCCCGTGGAAAGTGGGGGAGGACTTTCAGCAAAAGTTTGAAATTGTGAGAATTCAAGGGCTCTCATAACTTGTACTGACTTTACTTATTTGGACACAATTCTTATTTTATTCTACTTTTCTTTTAAATTGGGATATAGTTGCTCTTGGGGGGCTTCCCTGGTAGCTCAGCTGGTAAAGAATTTGCCTGCAGTGCAGGAGACTGGGATTCAATTCCTGGGTCCGAAAGATCCCCTGGAGAAGGGATAGGCTACCCACTCCAGTATTCATGGGCTTCCCTGGTGGCTCAGATGATAAAGAATCTGCCTGCAATGAGGGAGACCTGGGTTTGATTCCCTAGGTTGGGAAGATTCCCCTGGAGAAGGGCATGGCAACCCACTCCAGTATTCTTGTCTGGAGAATCCCATGGACAGAGGAGCCTGGTGGGCTGCAGTCCATTGGGTCACAAAGAGTTGGACACAACTGAGCAACTAAGCAGAACACATAGTTGCATTAAATGTGTTAGTTTCTGCTGTACAACAGAGTGAGTTAGCTAGATGTATACATATGTCCCCTCTTTCTTGGACCTCCCTCTCACTCAGCCCTCCATCCCATTTCTCTAGGTCATCACCGAGCTGAGCCCCATATGCTATGCAGCAGCTCCCCACTAGGTATCTATCTCACACATGGCAGTGTACAGACTTAATCCCAATCTCCCAAATCTTCAGCATCTCCCCAGTACGTCGGTGCTCTAGGTCTGTGTCTCTATTCCTGCCCTGCAAATAGGTTCATTTGTGCCATTTTTCTAGATTCCATATACATGTGCATCCAGCATGGCAGTGATTAAATACCACTTTAATCCATCATTTCCAACTCTTAATTAATCCCAGGGGAATTTTGACAGACATTATTTTCTCAGGACAATCCCACGCATGATTTTCTAACGCTTCATTTGGACCAGAGGTGAGATCTGATGACCATGACTGAAGTGACTTAGCGTGCACACACGTTGGTGCTTAGTTGCTCAGTTGTGTGTAACTCTTTGGGACTCCATGGACTGTAGCCCACTGGGCTCCTCTATCCATGGGATTCTCCAGGCAAGAATACTGGAGTTGGTAGCCTTTCCCTTCTCCAGGGGATCTTCCCAACCCAGGGATTGAACCAACATCTCCTGCATTGCAAGCAGATTCTTTGCTGTCTGAGCCACCAGGGAAGTCCTACTATTCTCTGGTATTCATGATATCATGTCATCATGAATATTAGACACCAAGTTCGACTTTTCAAGATACTGTCCTTATGGTTTGCAGTAGTTGCATGGGAAAAAAAAAAAGGAAACTCATCAGGGTCCTGTGTCTGCTATTTGAGCCTCATTAAAATGAGCTCAGTATAATATTAATATCAAGCTTGACATAGAAGCCCTGCCTTCTAGGAGACGGGAAGAGGATTGCTTACACAACCTTTAACATAGGAACCTTGGGAATCTAATATGTTTCAATGCTTCTCCTCATCTTGAAATTCTCCTAACTCATATAGCCCAGAGAATTACTGCAAAAACCTTGTGTGTGTGCTAAGTTGCTTTAGTTTTGTCCAACTCTTTGCAACCCTATCGACCATAAACCGCCAGGCTCAGCTGTCCTTGAGGTTTTCCAGGCAAGAATACTGGAGTAGGTTGCCATTTCCTTCTCCCCAGGATCTTCCTGACCCAGGGATGGAACCTGCTTCTCTGTGTCTCCTGAACTGGCAGATGGGTTCTTCTCCATTAGCATCACCTTGGAAGCTTGGTATTATATATATCCTGAGAGCTATAATGTGGAAATTTAAGGAAACTGATCCTCACAGAAAATTCTTAGCCCTGTTGACCTCTCTCATGTCTGAAATTCTTTGGATGGAGATTTATCCGGTTTAATAGGTGTAGTTTTAAAAACAAAAACCATCTGCCCTTAATTCTTCAGAGAAGAAATTTGCCAACTCATGATGAGGATATTGGACTTGGCATGGGAGGAAGATGTGGGAGGGATGGCAGGGAAGACAGAAAGAGGGGTGGGAAGACATCAAATAAAACCTGTGCCTAGAATTGACCTTTCACTAAACTAGGGAGTGAGATTCCTCTGTGCTGCATGAGTTAGTTGAACTATAGATCAATTAGGCTTCTGACCCTTGACTCTAAGATAACCACATTTATAGCACTGAGTCATCAGGAAATTTTTTTCTTAGGTTTCCAGACACCAGGAATCCAAAGTGAATTGGACATTGTATTTTCTGTATTATTTATATGAAGTTTAGAAATGTAAATTAATCTAAAGCTGAAGTTGGCAGTACACTTATTTTGTAAGCATCCAGGCAGCCCCCAACTTCTTCATATATACCTTTGGAAATGAATGTATTCTTCCATCTTCTTTCTTTCACTCTCACTTCTGAAGTGGCTTTTGGGGACCAAATTTGGCAGACTCCTGCTAGTGATAATGTTGTCTAGGAGAACATAAGGTTGGAGGAAAAATCCTAGCATATTTTTTAAAAAGTGAGACTATTATAACTTCATACATCCTTGTGGTATACATTAAGTGTGGTATATATTTATATTGGAAACTTTATGCTTGTAACCCACAAATACATAATGCAATATAATTGTGCCATTCATAACTGGGATTATAAGATATATCAAATATAGTAATTCTTTGTACACAACAGAGAGCACAGGCTGGAAACAAGACACACATTAAAGTTGAATGAAAGACATCTTTTTCCAATCCTTTCAGAGTACTTCTGGGTCTATAAATGTAATCAAATTTGGAGATACTATCAAAACTCTGAATTTGTGGATGCTCAGTGCAACCAAGGCCATATGCAGTCAAGGAAAAGGATATATGAGAAGAGTCAAGATGAGGAGGAAGGGTTAGGGAGTGGAGTCAGGATGCAGAAAAGGAAGGGGAAGGGAAGCAGGGAGAGAGAGACAGAGTTTGAAGACCACTAATTGGGCTTCCCTGGTAGTTCAGACAATAAAGAATTTGCCTGCAATGCGGGAGACCTGTTTTTGATCCCTGGGTTGGGAAGATCCCCTGGAGAAGGGAATGGCAGATTCCCAGGGAATTCTTGCCTGGAGAATCCCATGGACAGAGGAGGCTGGTGGAGCTCATGGGGTCAGAAAGAGTTGGATCCTACTAAGTGACTAATGCTTTCACTTTCAGAATTTAAGTGGATTGGCAAGAAGTCAGGTGTCATGGCTGTGGAGAGGTTAGGTGGAGTGTACACAGTTGTCATACAGAGGCTTGGGTTGGATCTAGGATTTCATGACAATTGAGAGGAAAAAAAAAATTCAGGCCAGGAGAACAGAAAACCATTGCAGAATCTGGAAAAAGTGTGTACATTTGCCTAATTAGTATATGACAGTTGCCAAACCAGAGACTTTCTTTTCTCTGCCTTGATAATAAACACTTTCCTTGAAGTAACAGATGAGGACTAAGACGACTGGGAATTTCTGTACAAACTGAAACAATGCTCCTAGAGCTTGTGATAAGAATAGCAAGCACTGTTCTCCAGTGAATCCGATAGAAGAGCTGGGAGCAAGATCCAAAATCAAGATGCTGCCATGTAGCCAGAACACATATACTGTCCTGTTGTCTGGCTGTACAGCTTCTATTTGTCCTGGAAGGTCCTGCTCAGGTGTCACTTCTGTGTATATTTTCTGCCTTCGTGGACAGAGACAGCCAGGCCTTCCTTTGTGCTCCTTTCCCACTTCATCCGTAACTCTGTGATCATACATAACAAGCCTTAACGTAAAGACCTGCAGGCATCGCTGTCTCCTTTGCTAAGATGGCGAACGGAAGATGGGTTTTACATTTCTGGCTTCTTGGTGTACAAGGCCGCAAATATCCACGAGACCTCCCTCCTACTTCCATGAAAATACCTGTGGGACCCTCTGAGGATCGTGAGATTAAAAGCGTGGCAGGCCTTGGACAGTTGTCTCACCTCTGCGATTGGCAGGAGTGGAGCTTGTGGAAGGCAGAACGCTGTGAACGATGTTGCTGCTTTAATAGTTTTTCAAATGTTACCCTATTAGGAGTATTTTGCTATTTAGGGGAGGCTGATATCAAAGAACTGGACACAACTGAGTTACTAAGCACACACGCATGCTGTCAGTCATAAAGGAAAGAAATCGAGCACTAATTTGGGAGGCAGATCATCTTAGTTCCATTTGGGCTCTGCTCCCCAGTTGTTGTTGTTTAGTTGCTCAGTAGTGCCTGTCTCTTTTTTGACCCTATGGACTGTAGCCCACCAGGCTCCTCAGTCCATGGGATTTCCCAGGGAAGAATACTGGAGTGGGTTCCCATTTCTTTCTCCAGGGGATCTTCCCAACCCAGGGGTCAAATTCTCATCTCCTGCATTGTGACTCAATGGTAAAGAATACACCTGTCAAGCAGGAGCAGATGAAGGTTTGATCCCAGGGTCAGGAAGATCCCCTGGAGAAGGAAATGGCAACCCATTCCAGTATTCTTGCCTGGGGAATCCATGGACAGAGGAGCCTGACAGGCTATAGTCTATGGGGTCGCAAAGGAGTCAGACACGACTTGGCGACTAAAACAAGAACAACCCCACTGACGGGTTGAGCAATTCCCGAAGCATCACAGTGCACTCTTGGGATGTGGTTCTCCCATCCATGAAATGAGAATGTTGAGAGGCTCTAAGTTCACTTTAAAGTCTTCTATTACCCCTGTGCTCCTCCAGGACCCTCCTCTAAACAGCCATATCCCATCGAATGTGGCTCCCCAATTCCCCCCAAACAATCCTAGGACACTTCACTTTGGGTCACATCCCATATTTCTCTTGTTCTGATGTTGCAGAACATCAGACCCACCAGGTCGGAGGAGGAAGGGTAGTAACTGCATTGTGCACTTCTTCAAACCCTAGTCGGAGCTGTGCTTGTGCAGTGCGAGTGTAAGGGCATCCACCCTTGTTTGGTCCCTTCATACAGTAGAATGGCCCTGCTGACAGTCTGGGGGAGGGACTACATGATTATCTTGAAGGGCATCCTATATTGCTTTCCTCATGACCTCAGGATCTAGAGGCTTGTGCTGGCTCACACATTGTTTACTGCCACTGATTTGATGACCTCCCCAAACCTTTCTGTGCAAATTTTCTGTGGAATCAGGCATGCTCCCTAAGCCACTGGGCAGGATGTGTTTGTAGAGACCTGCCTGGAGGTTACCAGAGGATTCAGGCAAGAGGTGTCGAAAAGCTGAATCTGGGGGGTTGGCAGAGGGGATGGAAGGGTGCAGGTGGATACAAAGACCATTTGAAGGAAAGGTCAACACAACTTACTGACTAATGGGAGATCCTGGATGAAGGAAAATACTGAGGGAAAGAAGACTGTAACCTTTCAGAGTCGTGACTCACTCACTTCTCCTGGGTTTTGGATTCTGTAAATTCAGAGGATTAGCCAAGAGGGTACAGGAGAAAAGCGGGAGGTGGAGGATGTAGTCAGGGTGGAATTATGAATATGTTAAGTATGCGATGATGGGGAGAGAGCTGGAAATATCTGTCCCTGAGCTCAGGAGAAAAGTGAGAACTAAAAATACAAACTCCTCCTGGATCCTCATATCTGGAAAATTGAAGCTTGGGAGGGAGAAAGGATATAAACCTCAGGTCTGTGCCCAGGGAATAAGTTTGAAAGAAGCACTTTTTTTTGACAGCAGAGAATTCTGAGAATTTTAAGATCTGATTATCAAATATTAAATATTGTGCAAAAATGAAGAAGATTGGGTTTCACAGTAAATAAACAATATTTTTGGGCTTCCCAGGTAGCTCAGTAGTAAAGAATCTGCCTGCCACTGTAGGAGCCACAGGAGACACGGGTTCAATCCATGGGTCAGGAAGATCCCCTGGAGGGGGAAATGGCAACCCAGTCAGTATTCTTGCCTGGAGAACTCCGTGAACAGAGGAGCCTGGAGGGCGACAGTCCATGGGGTTGCAAAGAGTCGGACATGACTGAGCAGTGGAGCACGCAAGTGCTATTTTTAAAAATATCCTTTTCTCTCATGGTCTCTTTTTCTTCATCTATTTGTTTTTTAAAAATATGTATTTTCTTTTTATTTATTTATTTGACTGAGCTAGGTTTTAGTTTCAACATGAAAACTCATTAGATGTGGGATCTAGTTCCCTGGGTAGGGATCAAACCCAGGGCCCCTGCATTAGGAGCACAGAGTCTTAGCCACTGGACCACCAGGGAAGTCCCATTCACCTCTTTGTTTTCATTTGTCCCCCAGCTTGAATCTTTTTTCCTTAAGCTTCTTCCGCTTCTTTAAATGT
Source organism: Budorcas taxicolor (assembly GCF_023091745.1). Lineage (NCBI taxonomy): Eukaryota > Metazoa > Chordata > Mammalia > Artiodactyla > Bovidae > Budorcas > Budorcas taxicolor. The sequence continues at coordinate 46,606,754 of NC_068923.1, read as the reverse complement.
TTATTTTAGCATACTAACCATAAAAAGGGCTATCCTGGTGGCTCAGTGGTAAAAAATCCACCTGCCAATGCAAGAGTTTGGTGTTAGATCCCTGGGTTGGGAAGATAACCTGGAAAAGGAAATGACAACCCACTCCAATATTCTTGCCTGGGAAATTCCATGGACAGAGGAGCCTGGTGGGCTACAGTCCATGCGGGCTACAGTCCATGGGGTCACAAAGAATTGTACTTGACTTAGCAACTGAGCCTGCATGCATGCATCCATTAAAAAAAAAATCACTTTAATCATCTTAAATTGTACAATTCAGTGACATTGACTATACTCATAATATTCTGCAGCCATCATCACCATCTAATTCTGGAATATTCTTATCACCCCAAAAGGTAATTCCACACCCATGAAGCAAACTATGTGAAGCAGTCACTCTGCATGGTTCCTTCTCCACGGCTTCTGGCAGTCACTAATTTGCTTTTTCTCTCTAAAGATTTGCCTATCCTGGATATTTCATATAAATGGAATCACATAGTATACGTGTTCTTTCATGTTTGTCTTATTTTACTTAAAATAATATTCTCATACTGCAGTCTATATCAGTACTATATTCCTGTTTATGGTCAACTAATATTACATTGTATGGCTATACCACATTTAAATTAGTCATAAATTGGTGGACCTTTAGATTGTTTCTACCTTTTGGTTATTATGCGTAATGCTGCTCTGAATGTTTGTGTACAAGTTTTTGTGTGAACATAAGTTTTTATTTCTCTTGAAAGTGGAATTGGGGAGTGGGTTGTATGGTAATTCTATGTATAATTTATTGAATGATCATCAAATTGATTTTCTGCAGTGTTTGTACCCTATTATATTCTTGCCAGCAATGTATGAGGGTTCTAGTTTCTCTCCGTTCTCACCAATGGTTGGTGTCTATCTACCTAACTACCTACCTTTCTATTTCACCATCCTAATCAGTGTGACGCAGTGTGTCATTGTAATTTAGATTTGCATTTCCTTGATAACTAATGATGTTGAGCAACTTTCCATGTATTTGTTGGACAATGGTCTATCTTCTTGGAAAAATGTCTATCCCTGTCCTTTTGTTCATTTAAAATCGGTTTCTTTTATTTTTGTTGATTTATGAGAGTTCTTTATATATTAAGATACTAGACAGGCTTCCCCTCAACCCCCATTTTAAACTGCATTCTGAAGGGCAAGTGGGAGTTATTTTGGTAAACAGTCATGGGAAGATCTTCCTAGGCAGAGAGCACAGTACACACCTGTTGTTTCAATCTGCTCAGGCTGCATGGACTGATACCATGGACTAGGCGGTTTAAACAACAACGTATTAAAACACAAATGTATTTTTGTATAATTTTGGAGGCTTGGAAGTTCAAGATCAGGGTCCTGGTGTGGTCAGTGCTGGTGAGTGCTGTCCTCCTACCTTCTAAAAAGCTTCCTTCTCTTTGTCTTTTCAGAGAGAGAGGGAGAAGAGGGAGAGGGAGAAAGAATGCTTTCTGTTATCTCCCCTTATAAAAGCACTAATCTCATCATGAAGTTTCCAACCTCAAGACTTCATTTGAACCTAATTATCTCCCAAAGACCCCCATTTCCAGATACCATCACATGGAGGTGGGGAGGTGTTTTGCCAGAAGTTTTACTTTCATTTTAGGTTTGAAGGATTTGTTAACAGAAGAAACCACTCATCATAGACAATGAACAAGTTCAGTATTTAATAGAGGATTATTTGACTTAATTTCAATATGTAGTCCTTAAAAGAAGAGAAATAGAAACAATAGAAAAGAGTAAGAGCACATACATCTTCAGATTGGACCGACCAACATCCAGATTAGACGGCGCTGAGAAGTCCCTTGTTAGCAGCAGTCTGGAGTCCCTACTGAGAAAATGCCCCAGGCGGTACGTCTAGCCCATGAGTAGGACTTGAAACTGCAGTTTTGGGGACCCCCACTTATGATCACAGGCTGCACACTGATATTGTTATCAGTTTGTGAGGAAAAATGCAGCTCTGGTTTTAATTTAACCTTTTTACAATGCTGTTTGTTTCACCTTGTAAGTCATAGGATTTTGTTAGGCCCCGGGGGGTTGGCGAGACCCTCATGGGCTCAAGAATTCCAAGACTCACTACCTTTTTTAATCTATGGTGCCACCTGATTTGCTGTGCTTCAAGGCAGGTATGGAATCGGGGCAGTGTCCAGGCAGGTCAGAGGCCTGCTCTTCAGAAGTTGACAGCTTCTGAAGCCTGAGCAAGACTTCCTCCATTTTAATTTCCCTTACAGGAGAAGTTTAGAGCTTCAACATATGAATCTTGGGGCACACAAACATTTGGTCTGTGTTACCCACAAAGGCTCCGGGAAAGGGTGTGATGAGTGACAGGCTGAGGGTACGTCTCTGCTGATGGATCACTGGGAGCCCTGAGGAAGCCGGTCCTCAGTGAGGCTAGTGCAGTGACAGGAGTCAGACCATGAAGACCAACCCTTCTCAATCCTAATGTGCTCAGCTATCACTTGGGAGCTTGTAAAAGCGCAGATTCTGATTTGGTAATTCTGGGAAGATTTGGAAATTCTGCATTTCAAAGTTCCCAGGTGATAGTGATGCAGAAGCAAGGACTTAAAAACCCCTCAAAGCCTGCTAAGGATAGTGATATTTTCTATGAGCAATGATAAGTTGTGCAATTTAAAAAGGAGAGTAAGAAGCTCAACTCTGAGTTTTTAAATGCTCACTCTTAGTTGCCCAGTGAAAAATATATTGGAATATGACAAAGAAATGGAGAAAGGGCTGTTGAATTAAACATAGTTAAGTAAATTAAGGACTGATTTCATACAACAGAAAATTCTACAAACATTAACAACAGTGGTTATGAAGACATTTCCATGACACGGAAAAATAGAATATGAAATTAAATAAAAAGGTAGAAATCAAAATTATGTATACAAGTCAGTTTCAGCCTTGTAAAACAATGTGTGTAAGAGGATGGAAATAGGCTCAGTTGTTAACAGGGCATTTTGAGAAGCTGAATGATGGCTGATTTTTTTCTTTTTTTTGTTTTCTTCTGTATCATTTTTTCTCACCCTGATATTTTATTTGTTTGCATTTCTTTCTAAACAAACAACCAGATATTACTGAAGTTATCGAAGACCCAGGCATTTATCTCTACAAATTTCGAATAAGCCTCCACAGAACTGCAGTTCTAATGTAGTAAATAGGAACGTGGGCAGAATTCATTTCCTGGCTCTTCTTAAGGTGCCATGCTGTTGCTGCTTGTCAATTTCACACATGCTATTTCTATCCATTCAGAGTTGACAGCTTGGATTTCCCCCTCCATTGTAATAGCTGTTCTCTCTTCTGGCTTCCCCAGGCTTGCATTTGGTAACCTTTGCCCTTTTATTTGGTACAAGCCAAAATGCCATCTTTGGACAACTAATGTACCAGAGAAAATGGTAGCAAGAAGCCACATAACCTACTGTTCTTTTCCTTTCAGCTTGTAAAGGTTATTATTAGGCCTCATTTTAGAGAATTTCAGATCCTTTCAAAGTATCATGGATTTAAATTTTTCTAACAAAAGCAAAGCTTTTGATGTTTGGGTTTAGAAAGCTGCCTAGCCTCTTTAGAGTTCAAATGTTCATACATTGGCACAATTGATCAAAGACTTCAAGATACAGAGAAAAGGCAATTTACCTATAGTTGTTTTGTATCCTCAGTGTTGTTATTATACTTTTTTTCTAAACCATCTCCTTGTTTGAAGATCTACTTTTTTACTAACATATATTGGCTTCACCTTGTTTTTGATCAGCTTGAGAAACCATCTGAAAAGAATTGAGAGTGACGTCACAAATCTACCATTAAGATTTCAACATAGGAACAGAGAAGAGGAGGAAAGAAATCCAGGAGTGGAAAAGCTTGATTTAACCTTTAAGCACAAATATCTAACAGGGTAGGAAGAGGCAGGAAAAAATGATAAACTGAAAGGATTATGCATGGGCATTAAAGAAGGGCAGTTGGTTTATCTTGAGGTTCAGCTTAGTTAATGTACTAGCACCCAGATTTTATATTTATTGTGGGAAAAAAGAGAAAAATGATCATCCAGGGGAAGTCCAAAAAACGATGCCAAAGTTAAAGGACTTTGTCCTGTTGGGTTTGGCTAAGTGTCTTGAAGCTAAACGTGGAAGACGACGGAAAAAGTCTTAGACTGGGGCTAAAGGTCATGAGCAAGGATAATAGAGCTGGGATTTGGAGGAATTCATACTCTACTGGAGAATTCCTAGACCACTCATGAAAATAACAGATTGCCTGGTCAGCAGGGAAAATGAAAATGAAAACCAAAGTTAAAATGCAGCCACCCCTAAAGAGTGATTGCTGCTGCTAAGTCACTTCAGTCGTATCCGACTCTGTGCAACCCCATAGATGGCAGCCCACCAGGCTCCCTCATTCCTGGGATTCTTCAGGCAAGAACACTGGAGTGGGTTGCCATTTCCTTCTCCAGTGCATGAAAGTGGAAAGTGAAAGGGAAGTCGCTCAGTCATGTCCGACCCTTAGCATGGACTGCAGCCTACCAGGCTCCCCCACCCATGGGATTTTCCAGGCAAGAGTACTGGAGTGGGGTGCCATTGCCTCCTCCGAAAGAGTGATTAGTAGGGGGAATTTCAAGCATATGAAAGGGTAAGAACCTCCCATTTTGATGGGGATGATCCTGAGATTACAGCTAATATAGGAAGTAACATCCTTGTATCTATCTCTAGAAACCGAACCCTTAGAACCTGACTCAGTTTGCTCTTAAGTCTATCAGCTCATCCTGGAGAGAAATGTATGTTTCTAGCTGACCAGAACAGCTGATCTCCTACTTATGGATATCAGCCAGAAGCTACAGAAGGTGAAGGATTCAGGAGATGATGGGTCTGGCAAGGTGGAAGGACTTTTCTTTGGAGCAATCAGGGAGCAGCAGCTCCAAAATCTTTTTCTGCTATATAAATCAACAGTCTGGCATTTTCCAAAATCATTCCCAAATAGAATGTATTTGTATATCTTTTAAATATCACTTTAAATATAAAGGTGATTTATATTTAAAACCTCCTTAAATGCTGTTTACTTTTAAAATCTCTGCAAAATATCTCTACACTATTAAATACAGTCATTTATTTAAAACATCATTTTGGAATTGTATGTTCTAATTTAGGTTTAGAATATATGGTCACTATACTAGTTCTTACACTTTTTTTGGCCATCAAACTTGCCCTCAAAGATCTTTGTCTAAAGTGGTTATTGTTACCCTTATCACCATAGAGGTTCCAACTATTCTATTGAAGGCATTTTAATTTAATATAATATCTGCTGTTATAATAGTATTTATTTACTCTTGTTGTTCTTTATTGAAATACAACATCCCTTAAATAAAACACTAATGGAATCTTATTTTTTAAAGTAAAAAAACAAACAAACAAGTGGTCACACCTATGGAAAAAACATTTAGAAAGAACACATAGAAACACATTCTACTATCTTTAATTTGATGTCAGAATTTTTTAAACACTCAGGAAAGGGAAAAAACATATCTTTCATGCCCTGTTCCTATACCATTAGAAGTTCATAGATAGATTGCTTCTGTCTTCTTATGAATCTTGTCAAGGCTTTACAGTAGTCTGTGGAATATTGAACGCAGTATTCCAGGAGCCCCTAACAATTAATTAAAGTTTGCATTTGCCTCTCTGGCTTTAGATGATGAACATTTCAAGTCTGTTGATAATTTTGGAGAAGCTTTGGAGAAGCATATATATGACTTTATTTAGAAGTGAAATGATTTCATATTTTTGCTTAAGTGCAACTATAAATGTACAGATAAGACATTCCCATTTCACAAATGTTCCATCCGTGATTGTTTAAAACTCATAACCTATGAAAACAGCAGTTGGGAGTAGGAGGACCCGGAAACAAGGCAGAGTAAGTTTTCCCTATTTGTATCAGTACAGCAGAATGCTTCAGAATTGAGTCTTATAGGGTGAGATGCTCCTGGCTTCAACCTTCTTCTCATTTCTATTACATTGTGTAAATTCTTATCTTTAAGTTTAATTCCCTCATTTCTAAAATGGGTTGCTTTTCAAATTAAATGTGGTAGCTCAAAAAGCACTGAGCTTGGTATGTAGTGGACAGTCAACCCTCCAAGAGTATTATCTTTGATTAACAGAGAGAATAGATGTCTTTTCTCAGTAAAATGAAGACAATCCTAGTCAATTCTCATTGAAAAGACCCTGATGCTGGGAACGATAGAAGGCAGGAGGAGAAGGAGACAACAGAGGAGGAAATGGTTGGATGGCATCATCAATTCAATGGACATGAGTCTGAGCAAACTCCAGGAGATGGTGGACAGGGAAGCCTGGTGTGCTGCAGTCCATGGGGTTGCAGAGAGTCAAACATGACTGAGTGACTGAACAACAAAGTCAATTCTAAACTTTTGTTTTAATAGAGTCCCTGGATGCTAACATGACACAGTTGATGCAAAAGGCATTGTCCTGAGAACCATAAAGCCCTGGGTCCTGCTTGGTCTTCAGCAATTGTTGAGCAAGCTATTTAACTTTACTAGGCTCTCCATTTCTCATATAAAGTTGTGATTCTCAGATGCTATGATATTAGGAGGTATTATCTTAGACTTGTTGCTGTTGTTCAGTCATATACATAATTTTGATTTCTGCCTTTTTATTTAGCGTTGCAAGTACACGTGCATAAGTACTCAGCTGTGTCCAACTCATTGCAACCCCATGGACAGTAGGCCACCAGGCTCCTCTGTCTGTGGGATTTCCCAGGCAAGAGTACCAGAGTTTTTTGCATTTCCTCTTCCAGAGTATCTTCCCAACCCAGGATTGAACTCGTGTCCCCTGCGGCTCCTGCAATGGCAGGTGGATTCTTCACCACTGAGTCACCTGGAAAGCACACTCACCATATTGAATTTTTTAGAAAACTGGCAAAATAAATCAAAACCCTACATAATCTCCCCTTTCAGACCTAGCTAAAATACCTCTGGGAAGCTTTCTGAGACACTTCTAGGCAGATCTATTCCTATCCTCTGATAGCTCTGTTTATGCAATTTTTCTACAGCAGCCAAGAACTTTTGGATTAACGTTCCCTTGAGGAATTGTGAGGTCCTTTAAGACAGAGATGCCTTAATATATATTGACTGAATAAATAAGTGGATGAATTCTACTAATTCTAATTTCTCTTTTATGAAAGAAAAGACTTCATGAATAATAAAAGGATTTGATAATGAAATAAACTTTGGAAATAAGCTTTGAAGATATGTCCATGCTCATTTAGGAATTCACAATTTTAAAATGTAATCTTATTTTCATGAAATTGATTTTTAGTTTCTTTTACTTTCAGCATCATTGTGTATACCTGTAGTTGAAAGACCCTTGCTGCTGCTGCTGCTGCTGCTAAATTGCTTCAGTCGTATCCGACTCTGTGCGACCCCATAGACGGCAGCCCACGAAGCTCCCCCATCCCTGGAATTCTCCAGGCAAGAACACTGGAGTGGGTTGCCATTTCCTTCTCCGATGCATGAAAGTGAAAAGTGAAAGTGAAGTCGCTCAGTCATGTCTGACTCTTAGCGACCCCATGGACTGCAGCCTACCAGGCTCTTCCGTCCATGGGATTTTCCAGGCAAGAGTATTGGAGTGGGTTGCCATTGCCTTCTCCGGAGAAAGAGCTTGAGGGTTGTACAAATTATATTATGAAGCATACCAACTCTCTGTCTTACCCTAGATTCCTCTTCCCGGAGACAAACACTTTATATTATCATGACAATGTAAATGTAGATGCTATCCCAGCAGAGCCCTGTACTGAGTAATTCTTACTTTATTTATCAGCATGCTTTGTTTTCTTTGAAGATAATTGCCTCTATTTTTTTTTTTTAAAAATTGACGCACATGCTATTCTATTGTTTTATATAGTTGTAAAAAAAAGTTAATTCTGACTAACATTTCAAATTTCAGTCCTCCTTGACTTGTGGCCAGGTCAGAGCCGCCATCTTGGGTCTCCCTCTTGATCCTTTTGCCATTCCTCATCTCTCTTCAGAGTGGGATCTCCTGTTTCCTGAATTCTATTTGCTCCTTTTTCTTGTTTATGACCTCAGTTTTCAGGAATGTATTTTTCAGCAGTCTTCAGGAAAATGGTTCAAGGAAGGTAAGATTTTTGAGACTTTGTCTGAAAGTGTCTTTATTAGCTCTCTCATTTGATCTGTAGTTTGGATGGGTTCGAAGTTTGGGGTAGGAAGTACTTTTTTTTCAAAGTTTGAAGGAATTGCTCCATTGCAATTTTTTGTTTGCTGCCCACAGAAATGCATTTTTCTCCTTTACTGATACATAATTGACAAATAAATTTCTAATAATGCATATGAAATGATGATTTGATATATGTTTATGTTGTGAACGGATTCTTGCCACTGAGTTAATTCATACATCCATTAACTAAATATTTATTTCTTTTTTCTTGATAATAACACTTAGGTTTTATCAGCAAATTTCAATTGTAGAATACAATATTATCTGAGAAAGACAAATATTGCACGATGTCACTTATATGTGGATCCTAAAAAAACTGAACTCACAGATGCAAAGAACAAAAAGGATGTTGCTAGAGGTGAGGGCTGGGAGTGGGAAAAATGGGTGAAGGTGGTCAAAAGAAACAAACTTCCAGTTATAAGATATTATACATAAATGCTGGGGATGTAATTTATGACATGGTAACTATCGACTTCAGAATGTTAATATTTGTTGTTGAAGATTTTTGCATTTATGTTTATTAGGGATATTGACCTATAATTTCTATTGTTTTGTAATATCCTTATCTGGTTTTGGTATCAAAGTATATTTGAAAGTACCTGATACCATTCCATGACAAAAATCCCTGCACAAATTTGCAGGCGGCTGCAACCGGCGCGCTGAGCACGGCGGAGAGGAGCTACGCCACATCTGAGGTCAGGGGCAGAAACCAGGAGGACCCCATGCCCGAAGGGCGGCGGCCAAGAGGAGTTACCCCACATCCAAGGTCAGGTGCAGCAGCCGGAAGGAGCCACGCCACATCCAAGGAGCAGTGGCTGCGCGGGTGCAGGAGGGCCTAGAAGAGCTATCCCACGAAGAAGGTCAGGAAGGGCGATGGTGAGGAGATACCCCTCATCCAAGGTAAGGAGCAGTGGCTGTGCTTTACTGGAGCAGCCATGAAGAGATACCCCACGTCCAAGCTAAGAGAAACCCAAGTAAGATGGTAGGTGTTGCAAGAGGGCATCAGAGGGCAGACACACTGAAACCATACTCACAGAAAACTAGTCAATATAATAACACTAGGACTACAGCCTTGTCTAACTTAATGAAACTAAGCCATGCCTACAGGGCAACCCAAGACGGGCAGGTCATGGTGGAGAGGTCTGACAGAATGTGGTCCACTGGAGAAGGGCATGGCAAACCACTTGAGTATTCTTGCCTTGAGAACCCCATGAACAGTATGAAAAGGCAAAATGATAGGATACTGAAAGAGGAACTCCCCAGGTCAGTAGGTGCCCAATATGCTACTGGAGATCAGTGGAGAAATAACTCCAGAAAGAGTGAAGGGATGGAGCCAAAGCAAAAACAATACCCAGCTGTGTATGTGACCGGTGATAGAAGCAAGGTCTGATGCTGTAAAGAGCAATATTGCATAGGAACCTGGAATGTCAGGTCCATGAATCAAGGCAAATTGGAAGTGGTCAAACAAGAGATGGCAAGAGTGAACGTTGACATTCTAGGAATCAGCGAACTACAAGGGACTGGAATGGGTGAATTTAACTCAGATGACCATATATATACTACTGCGGGCAGGAATCCCTCAGAAGAAATGGAATAACCATCATGGTCAACAAAAGAGTCCAAAATGCAGTATTTGGATGCAATCTCAAAAACGAAAGAATGATCTCTGTTCCTTTCCAAGGCAAACCATTCAATATTACGGTAATCCAAGTCTATGCCCCAGCCAGTAACGCAGAAGAAGCTGAAGTTGAATGGTTCTATGAAGACCTACAAGACCTTTTAGAACTAACACCCAAAAAAGATGTTCTTTTCATTATAGGGGACTGGAATGCAAAAGTAGGACGTCAAGAAACACCTGGAGTAACAGGCAAATTTGGCCTTGGAATGCGGAATGAAGCAGGGCAAAGACTAATAGTGTTTTGCCAAGAAAATGCACTGGTCATAGCAAACACCCTCTTCCAACAACACAAGAGAAGACTCTACACATGGACATCACCAGATGGTCAACACCGAAATCAGATTGATTATCTTCTTTGCAGCCAAAGATGGAGAAGCTCTATACAGTCAACAAAAACAAGACCAGGAGCTGACTGTGGCTCAGATCATGAACTCCTTATTACCAAATTCAGACTTAAATTGAAGAAAGTAGGGAAAACCACCAGACCATTCAGGTATGACCTAAATCAAATCCCTTATGATTATACAGTGGAAGTGAGAAATAGATTTAAGGGACTAGACCTGATAGATAGAGTACCTGAAAAACTATGGAATGAGGTTCGTGACATTGTACAGAAGCCAGGGATCAAGACCATCCCTATGGAAAAGAAATGCAAAAAAGCAAAATGGCTGTCTGGGGATGCCTTACAAATAGCTGTGAAAAGAAGAGAAGCGAAAAGCCAAGGAGAAAAGGAAAGATATAAGCATCTGAATGCAGAGTTCCAAAGAATAGCAAGAAGAGATAAGAAAGCCTTCATCAGCAATCAATGCAAAGAAATAGAGGAAAACAACAGAATGGGAAAGACTAGAGATCTCTTCAAGAAAATTAGAGATACCAAGGGAACATTTCATGCAAAGATGGGCTCGATAAAGGACAGAAATGGTATGGACCTAACAGAAGCAGAAGATATTAAGAAGAGGCAGCAAGAATACACAGAAGAACTGTACAAAAAAGATCTTCACAACCTGGATAATCACGATGGTGTGATCACTCATCTAGAGCCAGACATCCTGGAATGTGAAGTCAAGTGGGCCTTAGAAAGCATTACTATGAACAAAGCTAGTGGAGGTGATGGAATTCCAGTTGAGCTATTTCAAATCCTACAAGATGATGCTGTGAAAGTGCTGCACTCACTATGCCAGCAAATGTGGAAAACTCAGCAGTGGCCAGAGGACTGGAAAAGGTCAGTTTTCATTCCAATTCCAAAGAAAGGCAATGCCAAAGAATGTTCAAACTACTGCACAATTGCACTCATCTCACACGCTAGTAAAGTAATGCTCAAAATTCTCCAAGCCAGGCTTCAGCAATACGTGAAGCGTGAACTTCAAGATGTTCAAGCTGGTTTTAGAAAAGGCAGAGGAACCAGAGATCAAATTGCCAACATCTGCTGGATCATCAAAAAAGCAAGAGAGTTCCAGAAAAACATCTATTTCTGCTTTATTGACTATGCCAAAGCCTTTGACTGTGTGGATCACAAGAACCTATGGAAATTTCTGAGAGAGATGGGAATACCAGACCACCTGACCTGCCTCTTGAGAAACCTGTATGCAGGTCAGGAAGCAACACTTAGAACTGGACATGGAACAACAGACTGGTTCCAAATAGGAAAAGGAGTATGTCAAGGCTGTATATTGTCACCCTGCTTATTTAACTTCTATGCAGAGTACATCATGAGAAACGCTGGGCTGGAAGAAACACAAGCTGGAATCAAGATTGCCGGGAGAAATATCAATAACCTCAGATATCCATTGACACCACCCTATTGGCAGAAAGTGAAGAGGAACTAAAAAGCCTCTTGATGAAAGTGAAAGAGGAGAGTGAAAAAGTTGTCCTAAAGCTCAACATTCAGAAAATGAAGATCATGGCATCTGGTCCCATCACTTCATGGGAAATAGATGGGGAAACAGTGGAAACAGTGTCAGACTTTATTTTTTTGGGCTCCAAAATCACTGCAGATGGTGACTGCAGCCATGAAATTAAAAGACGCTTACTCCTTGGAAGAAAAGTTATGGCCAACCTAGATAGCATATTGAAAAGCAGAGACGTTACTTTGCCAACAAATGTCCGTCTAGTCAAGGCTGTGGTTTTTCCAGTAGTCATGGATGGATGTGAGAGTTGGACTGTGAAGGAGGTTGAGCACCAAAGATTTGATGCTTTTGAAGTGTGGTGTTGGAGAAGACTTTTGAGAGTCCCTTGGACTGCAAGGGGATCCAACCAGTCCATTCTGAAGGAGATCAGCCCTGGGATTTCTTTGGAAGGAATGATGCTAAAGCTGAAACTCCAGTACTTTGGCCACCTCATGCAAAGAGTTGACTCATTGGAAAAGACCCTGATCCTGGGAGGGATTGGGGGCAGGAGGAAAAGGGGATGACAGAGGATGAGATGGCTGGATGGCATCACTGACTCAATGGACATGAGTCTGAGTGAACTCCAGGAGATGGTGATGGACAGGGAGGCGTGGCGTGCTGCGATTCATGGGGTCGCAAACAGTCGGACACGACTGAGTGACTGAACTGAACTGAAGGTTGAATCAGAAAGAATGGAGGTGGTGGTGATGAAAATAGAAACTTACAAAATTAATAATTCTAATGTTAAAAGAGAAAGCCAAATAGTAAGAATGTGTGAAGAGCATGTTTAAATTAATAGACAGTTAGCATTTACTTAAGGACTTCCCTGGTGGCTCAAATGGTGAAGAATCTCCCTGAAATGTGGGAGACCTGGGTTTGTTCCCTTGGTCAGGAAGATCCCTTGGAGAAGGGGATGACAACCTACTCCCGTATTCTTGCCTGGAGGATTCCATGGACAGAGGAGCCTATCCATGGAATTTTATTTAATTTTTTCAAACTTTCTTGATATATAATCAACATTTACCATTGTGTAAGCTTAAGTTATACAACATTAATGGCTATGGGCTACAATCCACGGGTCGCAAAGAGTTGGATACAATTGAGTGACATTTTCACACTTTAACATTTACTTAGTAAAGTAATGCTCAAAATTCTCCAAGCCAGGCTTCAGCAATACGTGAAGCGTGAACTTCAAGATGTTCAAGCTGGTTTTAGAAAAGGCAGAGGAACCAGAGATCAAATTGCCAACATCTGCTGGATCATCAAAAAAGCAAGAGAGTTCCGGAAAAACATCTATTTCTGCTTTATTGACTATGCCAAAGTCTTTGACTGTGTGGATCACAATAAACTGTGGAAAGTTCTGAAAGAGATGGGAATACCAGACCACCTGACCTGCCTCTTGAGAAACCTGTATGCAGGTCAGGAAGCAACACTTAGAACTGGACATGGAACAACAAACTGGCTCCAAATAGGAAAAGGAGTACATCAAGGCTGTATATTGTCACCCTGATTATTTAACTTCTATGCAGAGTACATCATAAGAAACGCTGGGCTGGAAGAAGCACAAGCTAGAATCAAGATTGTAATACCAATAAGCTCAGATATGCAGATGACACCACCCTTATGGCAGAAAGTGAAGAGGAACTCAAAAGCCTCTTGATGAAAGTGAAAGAGGAGAGTGAAAAAGTTGTCTTAAAGCTCAACATTCAGAAAACGAAGATCATGGCATCTGGTCCCATGACTTCATGGGAAAGAGATGGGGAAGCATTGGAACCAGTGTCAGACTTTATTTTGGGGGGCTCCAAAATCACTGCAGATGGTGATTGCAGCCATGAAATTAAAAGACACTGACTCCTTGGAAGAAAAGTTATGACCAACCTAGACAGCATGTTGAAAAGCAGAGACATTACTTTGCCAACAAGGTCTGTCTAGTCAAGGCTATGGTTTTTCCAGTAGTCATGTATGGAAGTGAGAGTTGGACTGTGAAGAAAGTTGAGTGCCGAAGAATTGATGCTTTTGAAGTGTGGTGTTGGAGAAGACTCTTGAGAGTCCCATGGACTGCAAGCAGATCCAGCCAGTTCATTCTAAAGGAGATCAGTCCTGGGTGTTCATTGGAAGGACTGATGCTAAAGCTGAAACTCCAATACTTTGGCCACCTCATGCGAAGAGGTGACTCATTGGAAAAACCCTGATGCTGGGAGGGATTGGGAGCAGGAGGAGAAGGGGATGACAGAGGATGAGATGGCTGGATGGCATCACCGACTCGATGATTGGAGTTTGAGTGAACTCTGGAAGTTGTTGATGGACAGGGAGGCCTGGCATGCTGCAATTCAAGTGAACTGAATATTTATTTAATATTTAACATGTAGTTAATATTTATTGTGCATTCTATACTCTTCTAAGAATAGCACATTTGACAACTTTGTTGTTTAGTTAAGTCATGTCTGACTCTTTACGCAACCCCATGGACTACAACCCACCAGGCTCCTCTGCACATTTGTTAACTTATGTAATCCTTAAAACACTTGATGAGAGAAGTGCTAATATTATTTCTAATTTATAAATGAAGAAACTGAGACAGAAAGTTAATAAAGTATCTTACCTATGTTCATAGTTAAGTTGCAGCTCTGAGGTTAGAAATGGGCCCCAAAAGGAAAACAAAACCAAGGCTAGTGATGAGCAGTTTTATTTCTACTGCAAATAACACCAACAATTATGCTGAAGATTTTTGTTTGCCCTGTATCTTTCAAATTTTCCCTTCTTTTTTTTTTTCATGCTTTCTTGAGATATAATTAACATGTAACTTTGTGTAAGCTTAAGGTATACAACATTCATTTCATTTCAGTTGCTCAGTCGTGTCCGACTCTTTGCGACCCCATGAATCGCAGCACGCCACGCCTCCCTGTCCATCACCAACTCAGGGAGTTCAGTCAAACTCACGTCCATTGAGTTGGTGATGCCATCCAGCCATCTCATCCTCTGTCGTCCCCTTCTCCTCCTGCCCCCAACCCCTCCCAGCATCAGAGTCTTTTCCAATGAGTCAACTCTTCGCATGAAGTGGAGTTTCAGCTTTAGCATCAGTCCTTCCAAAGAACACCTAGGACTGATCTCCTTTAGGATGGACTGGTTGGATCTCGTTGAAGTCCATGGGACTCTGAACAGTCTTCTCCAACACCACAGTTCAAAATCATTCTTTCAGCAGTCAGCTTTCTTCACAGTCCAACTCTCACATCCATACATGACTACTGGAAAAACCATAGCCTTGACTAGATGGACCTTTGTTGGCAAAGTAATGTCTCTGCTTTTCAATATGCTATCTAGGTTGGCCATAACTTTCCTTCCAAGGAGTCAGTGTCTTTTAATTTCATGGCTGCAGTCACCATCTGCAGTGATTTTGGAGCCCAAAAAAATAAAGTCTGACACTGTTTCCACTGTTTCCCCATCTATTTGCCATGAAGTCATGGTACCAGATGACATGATCTTCGTTTTCTGAATGTTGAGCTTTAAGACAACTTTTTTGCTCTCCTCTTTCACTTTCATCAAGAGGCTTTTGAGTTCCTCTTCACTTTCTGCCATAAGGGTGGTGTCATCTGCATATCTGAGGTTATTGATATTTCTCCAGGCAATCTTGATTCCAGCTTGTGTTTCTTCCAGCCCAGCGTTTCTCATGATGTACTCTGCATAGAAGTTATATAAGCAGGGTGACAATATACAGCCTTGACTATTAATGGCTATTAATATCACAAAAAGAGAACACCAGATGTCTGCCTTTGAGGGAAATATGCAACCCTACTTATGAAGCATCCTAGCCAAAAATTCAGATTGTGGGATTGTGACCAACAATCTGCCTTCCCCCCGGCCCACCGCACCCCCACCCCAAAGATAAGTTACAGAGACAGAGAGAGGGGAAGGAAGAGAGCAGGGAAGCTATAAATTAAGAGAGATGTAAGGGAGATAGTGGAGGACAGAAGAGCCTGGTGTGTTTTAGTCCATGCGGTCACAAAAAGTCACACATGACTTAGTGACTGAACAGCAGCAATAACAAAGGATGTATTGATGTATTGCAATATTTGGATCTTATTTGGATCCTAATTCAAAGAAAGAAATTAATAAATGAGAACAGGAATGAATTAATGTGAAAAGAGTGGAAATTTGGATAATGATTGAATATTAATTTTTGAGATTGTTTAGAATTATTATGTTCACGTTCAAAATTTTTCATTATTTAGAGACACATCTTAGACATTAACAAATTTTAAATTTATATTATTTATTTTTTATTTTTGGTTGTGCTTTGTTGTAGCACACGGGCTCAGTAGTAATGGTGCACAGGCTAAGTTGCCCTGACGCATGTGGGATCTTCTTGGATCAGGAATCGAACCTGTGTCCCCTGTATTGACAGACAGATTCTTAACCACTGAACCATTAGGGAAATCCCCACCTTAGACATTTATGGATGAATCTATATTATGTTTAATTTGATCCAAAATTATAGAGTAAGGAAAGTGAGATAAAAAAATATTAAACCTAATTTGCTTATTGTTTAAGCTGGGAGATTAGTCCATGGGTATTCATTATACTAATCTGTCTGCTTCTGTGTATGTTTTAACTTTGTATAACAAAAGTTAAAAAATGTATAACTAAAACCTCATATGAATTTCTATGATGTATTTTCAAAAAATGAAAAGACCAATTCACAAAATATATATAATTATTTTTCATTAAAAGCATCGCCCCAAACCTCTGTAAACATACTCATATAAAATAAATGAATTTAGCAGCATGAATGGATATGTCCAGGGTGTTACATTGGTTAAGTCAGTGGGATAAGATGGTGGTAGGTAGATGAGGTGGGGGAAGGGAGTGTACAGGAAATGATTGTTTTTGCATGCCTGCATATTTATTGGGCTTTCCAAGTGGCTCAGTGGTAAAGGATCTGCCTACCAATGTAGGACATGTGGGTTTGATCCCTGGGTCAGGAAGATCCCCTGGAGAAGGAAATGGCATCCCACTCCAGTATTCTTGCTTGGGAAATCCCATGGACAGAGGAGCCTGGCAGGCTACAGTCCATAGAGTCACAATAAGTCAGAAAGGACTTAGCAACCAAACAACAGCAGCATATTTATTATATTATTTTAGTTGGCTACAACAATCGTATACTACCATTACCATCTGACAAATATCAAGTAAAGAACTTTTTAAGAAGAGAAAGATTACATATATAAAGAGCATAGCTCCTCTTTTTAAATCTTTTAAATGAATAATTTATATATTTATTAAACAATTCATTGCTTTTTAAAAATTAAAACCCCTATATTTCTTTCAAGTGAGATTTTCTAGAACAATGAAACATCAGCAATCTGAATTTAAAGAGTGAAATGAACAGAAAGACATAACACATATATATGTATGTATGTTTTTTAACATATGTAAATATATATGATAAAGCTATGCCACTAAAGAAGAAATACAGAAAAGTGCATTTAAAAAAGTTCCAAGTAAAAATCAGCAATGAATTTAGCAACAGGCACTCAGTGTCATTGATTCTCAAGTCTTTCCTTTTAAAAAGTCACTTTAATGCGTACAAAGCCCACCATTTTCATTTTCTCTGGTATATCCACATGGTTGATGGAATGCTGATTAGGAAAATTTCCCTTTTTCTTTCATTTTCTTTTATCACCAAACACCCTGAAAGTGATAAGAGAGCAGTATATCCATAAACATGGGCCTCTCTCATCATCCTTAAGTTATTTCTATTTTATCTGTGTGTGTGTGTGTTTTAAAACTCCTCTTACAAAAGAACAATAGAGGCACCTAAATTTCTGTCTTAGTCCTGAATGCATCTCAGTGCTGTGGAAACATTTCATTTTCCAGAGATTTCAGGGTCTGTATAGTCCCTGCTGTTATAGTCTCTATTAAAAGAAAAAGAAAGGAGAAAAGAACAGAAGAAAGAAAAAGAAGAAACTCTACAGGACAAGAACATTAAACCCCAAGGGTGGTTCATTTCAATTTTGAAGTCTTTCTTCACTACTCTGGGGACACTATGTCAATGTCTTAATAAGGGAAGTAAACCAGTTTATATGCCTCAGAGCATGTGTGTTCAAACCAGAAAATTAGCCTGAAGGGGGAGAAAGCCAGCCTGCCTTGGACCAATGCAGCCACATAGTAAGGGGGCTTTTCTGGGGGGTGGGGGAGACCAAATGACACAGTCTGCAGGGGGCAGGCTTTATGTTGTCACATATTAGGGCTGGAAGGAAATTTTTGAAGAAACATTAGTTTTACTCCCTTACTCCTAAATCTTGAAGTTATTTCATACATATGTTGGAAATAACTCTATCCAAATAACATTAAATTATATATTTATGATGTTGAAGTAATTTTGTATCCTGAAAATCAAAATACTCTATCAGGATTATATTTCAATTTTGATATCATGAAATATTTCTATATATAAATTCATAAGTTATATAATATGATGCAACGATGACTTGATTCCATTTGTATTTTGATAAACATAAAAGCAAATGGAAAACTGAGAGCTATCATTTTATTTGAATTTTTCAATATCCTATAAGTAATATTTAATGATAGTGAATGTGTATTACCCTTTCTTGCTTTATATTGTTTAGGCTTCAGGGTTCTCAGTTGCAACTTGTGAAAACAAAGCAAAAGTGTGAAAATAAAATAGAAAGATTTATCCAAATATTTTAAAGTATATATTTCCTATAAAAATCTCTTTTTTCCTGTTTCTTTTTGC
The DNA here is from genome assembly GCF_023091745.1 of Budorcas taxicolor. Taxonomy (NCBI): domain Eukaryota; kingdom Metazoa; phylum Chordata; class Mammalia; order Artiodactyla; family Bovidae; genus Budorcas; species Budorcas taxicolor. The sequence continues at coordinate 46,588,154 of NC_068923.1, read as the reverse complement.
TACAAAATCTGCCTTATCCCATTATAGGTTATAATTGTAGGGCTCAATAATTAGTGACAATTTCTCTAAAAAATATCAATTTACATATCTTTGGATCAACAGAAGATCTTCAACAGTCAAGTTCAGATACAATTTTGAAACCAGTTTTATAAATTTTAATGAAAATCAACTTAGATTTATTAGCCTGCATTCTTTCAGTAGCAAGTGATAGAAACAAATCCAAACTGACATTAGTATGAAAAGGAAGAACATTTGTTTCTTTTCATAACTATGAAGTCCATAGGTTCATATATTGACTTCCTGTATTACAGGCTGTAGAAACTTTCTTTCTCCCACTTTTTCTTTTCTTTTGTTATGTGTACTTGTTTTAATCTTAGACTTTTCCCAGTGATGGCAGAAAAGGCCATCAGCAACTCTGGTTTCATGTGTTAAAATTTTAGCAATCTCAAAAGAAAGCCTCTTTGCCTGCATTTCCAGCCACTTCTTTTGATTTGTGTGATTTAGAACATATGACAATCCCTGAATCAATCACCATGTCCAGAGAAATGGAATATTCTCATTGGCCAACATGTGTTCATCTGAGCATGTGCTCACCTCTGAAGCTGGGACATAGGCCCAGCTCCATGTGAACCATGAAGACTGGGATAGAGGAGAGAAAAATTCTAATACATTTTGGCCTTCCAAAGTTGAAATCATACCCCCCAATATGACTGTATTTGGAGATGGAGCATATAAAGAAATAATTAAAGTTAAGTAGGGTTATAAAGTGGGGCCCTAATCTGGTAGGATTAGTGCTCTTCTAAGAAGAGACATCTTACATGCTAGTAAAGTAATGCTCAAAATTCTCCAAGCCAGGCTTCAGCAATACGTGAACTGTGAACTTCCAGATGTTCAAGCTGGTTTTAGAAAAGGCAGAGGAACCAGAGATCAAATTGCCAACATCTGCTGGATCATCGAAAAAGCAAGAGAGTTCCAGAAAAACATCTACATCTGCTTTATTGACTATGCCAAAGCCTGTGACTGTGTGGATCACAATAAACTGTGGAAAGTTCTAAAAGAGATGGGAATACCAGAGCACCTGACCTGCCTCTTGAGAAACCTGTATGCAGGTCAGGAAGCAACACTTAGAACTGGACATGGAACAACAGACTGGTTCCAAATAGGAAAAGGAGTACGTCAAAGCTGAATTTTGTCACCCTGCTTATTTAACTTCTATGCAGAGTATATCATGAGAAACACTGGATGGGAAGAAGCACAGGCTGGAATCAAGATTGTCAGGAGAAATATCAATAACCTCAGATATGCAGATGACATCACCCTTATGGCAGAAAGTGAAGAGGAACTAAAAAGCCTCTTGATGAAAGTGAAAGAGGAGAGTGAAAAAGTTGGCTTAAAGCTCACCATTCAGAAAACAAAGATCATGGCATCTGGTCCCATCACTTCATGGGAAATAGATGGGGAAACAGTGGAAACAGTGTCAGATTTTATCTTTTTGGGCTCCAAAATGACTGCAGATGGTGATTGCAGCCATGCAATTAAAAGATGCCTACTCCTTGGAAGAAAAGTTATGACCAACCTAGGTAGCATATTGAAAAGCAGAGACATTACTTTGCCAACAAATGTCCGTCTAGTCAAGGCTATGGTTTTTCTAGTAGTCATGTATGGATGCGATAGTTAGACTGTGAGGAAAGCTGAGCGCCGAAGAATTGATACTTTTGAACTGTGGTGTTGGAGAAGACTCTTGAGAGTCCCTTGGACTGCAAGGGGATCCAACCAGTCCATTCTGAAGGAGATCAACCCTGGGTGTTTTTTGGAAGGAATGATGCTGAAGCTGAAACTCCAATACTTTGGCCACCGCATGTGAAGAGCTGACTCATTGGAAAAGACTCTGATGCTGGGAGGGATTGGGGACAGGAGGAAAAGGGGATGACAGAGGATGAGATGGCTGGATGGCATCACCAACTTGATGGATGTGAGTTTGAGTGAACTCCGGGATTGGTGCTGGACAGGGAGGCCTGGCGTGCTGCGATTCATGGGTCACAAAGAGTTGGACACGACTGAGCGACTGAACTGAACTGAACTGAAGAAGAGACATCTGAGAGTCCTGACAACTCTTTCTTTCTCTCCACCATGAGAGGACATGGTAGGAAGGTAGCTATTTGCAACCTGGAAGAGAACCTCCCTTGTGGTGCAGTGTTAAAGAATCCACCTGCTAATGCATGAGACACAGGTTTGATTCTTGGGTTGGGTAGATCCCCTGGAATAGAAAATGGCGACCCACTCCAGTATTCTTGCCTGGGAAATTCCTTGGGCAGAGGAGCCTGGTGGGCTACCATCCATGAGCTTGCAAAGAGACAGAACTGAGTGTGTGCGCATGTGCACACACACACACACACACACACACACACACACACACACACAAAAGCATAGAGAAACTCAGTAGAAATTGACCTGCTGGTGTCCTGATCTTGGACTTTCAGCCTCCAGACTGTGAGAAATAAATTTCTCTTATTTAACCATACAGTCTATGGTATTTTGTTATGGCAGCCTGAGCAGACAGACACAAAGCACTTTATACATTTTTTGAAACCTCTATGGGTTTTATACAGAACAACACATGGAGACAGCCTTAAGGTAAACTATGGACTTTAATTACAAGGTGTTGACACTGATTCATCGATTGTAAGACATATACCACATTAATGCAAGACCTTAATAATATGGACACCACGTATGTGGCCAGCATGGATATGGGGATGCTCTGCTTAATCTTTCTGTAAACCCCAACTGCTCTAAAACTTGCCTATTAAGAAAGCAAGTTAAAATTTTAAATTAGCATAAGAAAGGAAGAATGAATACCTTCCCTGCTTACCTCACCTCCTAGATGTATTGTGAATCTAAACTGAAATCATGCGTGTAAAGTAATTGCAAAAGATACAGGGGTTTTTCACACAATCTGAACATGTTACTGAAATAGTTGAATTGCTTAAATCAAAGCAATATCGATGAGGAGAAGGCAACCCAACTCTGGCATGAGCTGAATGGCATCTGATCAGGATACTAGGATGGAAAAGAGGAGAATGCAATGGCTGAAGTAGAAATGAGTGTTAGTCACTCAGTCATGTCGGACTCTTTGTGACCCCATAGACTGTAGCCCACCAGGCTCCTCTGTCCATGGGGTTCTCCAGGCAAGAATACTGGAGTGGATTGCCATTCCCTTCTCCAGGGGATCTTCCTGATCCAGGGATTGAACCTGGGTCTCCCATACTGCAGGTAGATTCTTTACTATCTGAGCTAACAGGGAAACCCTGAAGTAGAGATAAATAAATATGAATGAAGGTGTAGCATATGACCTGCATAAAATAATCTGTTTATATAAACAGAATTGTCTATATTTGAGACCTGTTTATAAAGATAATAATGTATTTAACAGTGAATGTTAGAATAAGGGGAAAGATTGAAGGCAGGAGGAGAAGGGGACAACAGAGGATGAGATGGTTGGATGGCATCACCGACTCCATGGACATGAGTTTGAGTAAACTCTGGGAGCTGGCGATGCACAGGCAGGCCTGATGTGCTGCAGACCATGGCGTCGTGGAGTCGGGCACAGCTTAGTGACTGAGCTGAGTTAGGACAAGTAGACTAAACTATAGGTTATCTTATTAAGTGAAAAACTATCATTTTAGTAGAATAGTTCTGATTGCATATAGACAAAGCTGGGTGAACTATCCAAAATTCAATAATTTTTGGATATTTGTAAGACTGATATGGTTAAAAGTTATGAAAGAACACTTGAGGTCTTCTGTGCCCTGGCCTTTTGGTGGTTGCCTCTTTTCCAGTCACCTCAAAGCTGTCAAAGGGCATATAAAGAAGGGGACTGGAGGAGCAGGGTTGGAAACCTAAGAATCTGGATTCCTCCTCACAAAGGTGGATCAAACTACTGCTAATTAATGCACACTTGGTCTATTGCAAATAATCAAGCTAAGCCCCCAGTAGGTCATCATATTCTAGCAGAAGATAGATTATATGAGATCTGTTCTATTTGGAGGAATTGTATTCAATGAAATAAGTGCTTATTTTTGACATGCACTTGTTTTTTGTGCTTGCTGTACTTTTGACTTTAAAATCATTGCTTATCTTATTCCCTGTCTTGGTGAGTAAGACACCAAATGAGTAAGGTGCTTTGGTGAATCATTTAACATGGATTCTGAACAAGAAATGTATTTTACAGAGAAAAAAAAAAACCCAAACAAACATGGAATGTGTAGCAGAGGAAAGGATTTATAAAATTATAAAGTGTCAGCTATAAATCCTCATTACTATTTGAAAATATGAAGCTACAGTGTTACATTTTCTTCCTTGGTTTAGTATAGGTATGTGTGAATGTGTGTGTGTGTGTTTCACTCACTTTCCTTTCTACTTTATATGGGGTTGAATGTGAGCTGCTTTACTTGGTTTCCAGGTAGTGAGTGAAATGGGGTAATAGAAATAGAATGGAAGTGAGTTGAAATTTGAAAGAGATTTTTTTTTGATGTTAACTTTTGATCTTTTAAAATCTTCTCTAAAGAAATAGTTGTTCCCTCATAAATTTGAAGAAAAATTAATTAATTAGTTCTGTTTATGGAAGCAAAATATGAATAGCTCATATATCTTTTTTAGATGCATTCTGCATACAACTGCATAACTAGACATTTCTATACTCCTGTGTTTTTTCATTTTGAAATCAATTTCAAGTCCAAGCTTGTTAATAGAAAAGTATTTGCAAAGTTATACTTTCATTGAATTGGGATGTGAACCATAGCTCACAATGAAAGTGTGCCTTTAGCTCAGGTTTAAATGGTATGTTTCTTTTTTTTTTTTTTTTTATAGTTTCCTTCTGAGGTATTTCTTACGCAAGAGCTTGACCAATGGTGTGTTTCAGGTCTCAATAATTGAGGGAAATTAAAGAACAATGGTCTTCATAATCACTTACCATTTAAGCCATAATTTTTGTTTGTTTTGCCAAATGAAGTCTCTCAGTCATGTCCGACTCTTTGAGACCCCATGGACTATAGCCTACTATGCTCCTCCATCCATGGGATTTTCCAGGCAAGAGTACTGAAGTGGCCATTTCCTTCTCCAGAGGCTCTTCCTGACCCAGGGATCAAACCCAGGTCTCCCACGCTGTAGGCAGACGCTTTACTGTCTGAGCCACCAGGACTGAATAATTAAATCTACCAGGACTACCAAAGAGTCCTGAGTACATATTTGAGGCACAAACAATGTAATTATTGATAGGGAGCACTGCAATTTTTTCCTATTCACTTGCCAATTTTAGAAAGTCTCCATACTTGGTATTTTTCTCTGAGATAGTTATCTTTTATAAATGTTAACTTAGTGATTAGAAAGCACACTTCGTATACAAACTATAACAGTTTGATGATCATTACATTTATTGTGAATAGCAATAAATCGCATAAATTGTAATGAACTTTAAGATCTCAAATACAATGATTAATTGTTGACTTTTTGCCCTCTTCAACTAATTTTTTTCATGTAGTCCCTTCTTCATGGAAATGTATTTTTAGCTGTATAATATGGATCATGCATCAAATTAACAGACATTTTATCTATAGTTTAAGTATGCAATAAGATTCTACTTGTTGAACATTAAATAACTTATAAGGTTGCTATTATTTGATTTCTGTTTTTTCTTTTAAAACTTTTATTTATTAATGAACTAGACTTTGAAAATAAAAGCAATGCATACTCTTAAGAAAAAGAAATTCCAATTGTATGTACATGTATATATATACATATGCATACATACATACGTATATATATATGTTCAGTTCAGTTCAGTCACTCAGTTGTGTCCGACTCTTTGCGACCCCATGAATCGCAGCACCCCAGGCCTCCCTGTCATCACCAACTCCCGGCGTTCACTCAAACTCACGTCCATCGAGTCGGTGTTGCCATCCAGCCATCTCATCCTCTGTCGTCCCCTTTTCCTCCTGCCCCCAATCCCTCCCAGCATCAGAGCCTTTTCCAATGAGTCAACTCTTCACATGAGGTGGCCAAAGTATTGGAGTTTCAGCTTCAGCATCATTCCTTCCAAAGAACACCCAGGGCTGATCTCCTTCAGAATGAACTGGTTGGATCTCCTTGCAGTCCAAGGGACTCCCAAGAGTCTTCTCCAACACCACACTTCAAAAGGATCAAATCTTTGGGGCTCAGCCTTCTTCACAGTCCAACTCTCACATCCATACATGACCACTGGAAAAACCACAGCCTTGACTAGACGGACCTTTGTTGGCAAAGTAATGTCTCTGCTTTTCAATATGCTATCTAGGTTGGCCGTAACTCTTCTTCCAAGGAGTAAGCGTCTTTTAATTTCATGGCTGCAGTCACCATCTGCAGTGATTTTGGATCCCCCAAAATATATATGTATATGTATGCTAAAAGTGAAAAGTCTTTTTGCCCAAATTTCTATCCCTCACTTAACAGATAAGTACATTTATAGTTTCTTGTATATCTTCCTGGAGATTGGGATATGTTACAGAAACATACATAGGACTTCTGCTTATGGCAGTTGCAAACTAGGTAGTTTGGACAAACTCTCCCATTCTGAAGAGCTACAGAAGCTACAAATTTTGAAAATCTTCTGTAAAGGCACTGGAGAGCTACCAAAATGGTGAGGGCTTATGCAGTCCAGACTTGAGAGAAGGGATTCTGAAGAGTTGAACGTGGCATTTGAGGCTACTTTAGTCCCTAGAAATGCCATTAATTCTGAAAGTATGCTTCAGTAGATAGATGGGTGAAATGATGAAAACTGGAGTTCAGGTTCCACTAAGGAGAAGTAACCCACTCAAGCTTCTGACTAGGATTCAAAATGACTATGTTCCATAAATAACAATAAATGGAACTAATACAGCCCCCTACAGTGGGGAGACCCAGCCTTGAATCATCTCAATTCTTGATTGGATAGATGATCTGGGATTGCTAGTGATTCTAGCAGACCTGTCTACCTGAAGCAAATTATCATTTCAGGAAGATTCTGTTTTCCAGAGTCTCATATTATTGCTATAATTTTTCATCTATAATCTCCTGCATTAAAAAAAGGCATACAAAGAGAGAAGATCATGTGACTAAAATCCACAAGAAGGAACAGATAGTAGAAACAGATTCACAGGAGATCCAGATAATGTGCATATCAGAAACGAAGTTTAAAATATCTATGTTTATGTTTGGGCTTTCCTGATGTCTCAGATAGTAAAGAATCTGTCTGCAATGCAGAAGACCCAGGTTCAATCCCTGGGTCAGGAAGATCCCCTGAAGAAAGAAGTGGCTACCCACTTCAATATTCTTGCCTGGAAAATTCCAGTCCATGGGATCTCAAAGAGTGGGACACGACTAAGCAACTAACACTTTATTTTCACTTCATGTTTATCTTTAAGAAACTACATAATGAGATTGAAACTTTGGCATAGACTTGAAAGCTATAAGAAAGAAACAAGCAGAACGTCTAGAAGTAAGAAATACAATAAAAAATAGAGAACTAAATCAGTAGACTTCACAGCAGATTAAACAAAGACTAAAGGAGAATAGTTCATCAGGCACTCTGCCTGTCAGATCTAGTCCCTTAAATCTATTTCTCACTTCCACTGTATAATCATAAGGGATTTGATTTAGATCATACTTGAATGGGCGAGTGGTTTTCCCCACTTTCTTCAAATTGAAGTCTGAAGTTGGCAATAAGGAGTTCATGATCTGAGCCACAGTCAGCTCCTGGTCTAGTTTTTGGTGATTACATAGAGCTTCTCCATCTTTGGCTGCAAAGAATATAATCAATCTGATTTTGGTGTTGGCCATCTGGTGATGTCCATGTGTAGAGTCTTCTCTTGTGTTGTTGGAAGAGGGTGTTTGCTATGACCAGTGTGTTCTCTTGTCAAAATTCTATTAGCATTTGACCTGCTTTGTTTTGTACTCCAAGGCCAAATTTGCCTGTTACTCCAGGTGTTTCTTGACGTCCTACTTTTGCACTCCAGTCCCGTATAATGAAAATAACATCTCTTTTGGGTGTTAGTTCTAAAAGGTCTTGTAAGTCTTCATAGAACTGTTAAACTTCAGCTTATTCAGCATTATTGGTCGGGGCATAGACTTGGATTACCGTGATACTAAATGGTTTGCCTTGGAAATGAACAGAGATCATTCTTTTGTTTTTGAGATTGCATCCAAGTACTGCATTTTGGACTCCTTTGTTGACTATGAGGGCTACTCCATTTTTTCTAACGGATTCCTGCCCACAGTAGTAGATAGAATGGTCATTTGAGTTAAATTCACCCATTCCAGTCCATTTTAGTTTGCTGATTCTTAGAATGTCGATGTTCACTCTTGCCATCTCCTGTTTGACCACTTCCAATTTGCCGTGATTCATGGACCTAACATTCCAGGTTCCTATGTAATATTGCTCTTTACAGCATCAGACCTTGCTTCTATCACCAGTCACATACACAACTGGGTGTTGTTTTTGCTTTGTCTCCATGCCTTCATTCTTTCTGGAGTAATTTCTCCACTGATCTCCAGTAGCATATTGGGCACTTACTGATCTGGGGAGTTCCTCTTTCAGTCTCCTATCTTTTTGCCTTTTCATACTGTTCATGGGGTTCTCAAGGCAAGAATACTCAAGTGGTTTGCCATGCCCTTCTCCAGTGGACCACATTCTGTCAGAACTCTCCACCATGACCCATCTGTCTTGGGTGGCCCCACATGGCATGGCTTAGTTTCACTGAGTTAGACTAGTCTGTGGTCCATGTGATCAGGTTGGCTAGTTTTCTGTGATTGTGGTTTCAGTCTGTCTGCGCTCTGATGCTCTCTCTCAGCGCCTACCATCTTACTGGGGTTTCTCCTACCTTGGACGTAGGATATCTCTTCATGGCTGCTTCAGCAAAGCGCAGCTGCTGCTCCTTACTTTGGACGTGGAGTATCTCCTCTTGGCTGCCGCTCCTGACCTTGGATGTGGGGTATCTCCTCTCGGCTGCTCCAGCACCGTGCAGCCGCCCCTTGCCACTCCAGCGACAAATAACTGTGAAAAGAAGAGAAGTGAAAAGCAAAGGAGAAAAGGAAAGATATACCCATTTGAATGCAGAGTTCCAAAGAAGAGCAAGGAGAGACAAGAAAGCCTTCCTCAGGGATCAGTGCAAAGAAATAGAGGAAAACAACAGAATGGGAAAGACTAGATATCTCTTCAAGAAAATTAGAGATAGCAAGGGAATATTTCATGCAAAGATGGGCTCAATAAAGGACAGAAATGGTATGGACCTAACAGAAGCAGAAGATATTAAGAAGAGGTGGCAAGAATGCACAGAAGAACTATACAAAAAGGATCTTCACGACCCAGATAATCATGAAGGTGTGATCACTCACTTAGAGACAGACTTCCTGGAATGTGAAGTCAAGTGGGTCTTAGAAAGCATCACTACGAACAAAGCTAGTGGAGGTGATGGAATTCCATTTGAGCTATTTCAAATCCTACAAGATGATGCTGTGAAAGTGCTATACTCAATATGCCAGCAAATTTGGAAAACTCAGCAGTGGCCAGAGGACTGGAAAAGGTCAGTTTTCATCCCAATCTCAAAGAAAGGCAATGCCAAAGAATGTTCAAACTATCACACAATTGCACTCATCTCACATGCTAGTAAAGTAATGCTCAAAATTCTCCAAGCCAGGGTTCAACAGTACGTGAATCATGAACTTCCAGATGTTCAAGTTGGTTTTAGAAAAGGCAGAGGAACCAGAGATTAAATTGCCAACATCCACTGGATCATCTGAAAAGAAAAAGAGTTCTAGAAAAACATCTATTTCTGCTTTATTGACTACGCCAAAGCCCTTGTGTGGAGCACAAGAAACTGTGGAAAATTCTTCAAGTAAATACCAGATACCAGACCACCTGACCTGCCTCTTGAGAAATCTGTATGCAGGTCAGGAAACAAGAGTTAGAACTGGGCATGGAATAACACACTTGTTCCAAATAGGGAAAAGAGTACGTCAAGGCTGTATATTGTCACCCTGCTTTTTTAAACTTCTTTGCAGAGTACAGCATGAGAAACGCTGGGCTGGTTGAAGCACAAGCTGGAATCAAGATTGCCAGGAGAAATATCAATAACGTCAGGTATGTAGATGACACCACACTTGCACAATTGCACTCATCTCACAGGCTAGCAAAGTAATGCTCAAAATTCCCCAAGCCAGACTTCAACAATATGTGAACTGTGCTGCAGTCCATGGGGTCACAAAGAGTCTGACACTTCTGAGTGACTGAACTGAACTGAGTGGAGGATAAATGAACTGCAAGATAGATCAGAAGAAAATATACAAATATCCACATTATAAAGAATGAAAATACCTAAAACAGCAGAAGACACATTAAAATATAGTGAAAATGTCTGACTCTAGAAAGGTGAGAAACAATGTTTGAAAAGACAATTGCTTGAACTTTCTCAAATTATTTGTATATATGATATATAATTAATCTTTTTTGGCAATGAGGTCAGACTATACACTCTGTTCTGCACCTTAATTTTTTTTACTTAAATGTATGTGTGGATCTCATTCTTAGGTGAAATATAGAACTACCTCATTTATTAGATGGGGAAACAATGGAAACTGTCAGACTATTTTTTTGGGCTCCAAAATCACTGCAGATGGTGATTGCAGCCATGAAATTAAAAGACGCTTACTCCTTAGAAGAAAGTTGTGACCAAGCTAGATCACATATTCAAAAGCAGAGACATTACTTTGCCAACAAAGATCCATCTAGTCAAGGTTATGGTTTTTCCAGTGGTCATGTATGGATGTGAGAGTTGGACTGTGAAGAAAGTTGAGTGCCGAAGAATTGATGCTTTTGAAGTGTGGTGTTGGAGAAGACTCTTGAGAGTCCCTTGGACTGCAAGGCGATCCAACCAGTCCATCCTAAAGGAGGTTAGTCCTGGGTGTTCGTTGGAAGGACTGATGCTGAAGCTGAAATTCCAATACTTTGGCCACCTCATGCGAAGAGTTGACTTATTGGAAAAGACTCTGATGCTGGGAGGGAATGGGAAAGGGAGGAGGAGAAGGGGACGACAGAGGATGAGATGGCTGGATGGCATCACTGACTCAAAGGACATGAGTTTGGGTGAACTCCGGGAGTTGGTGATGGACAGGGAGGCCTGGTGTGCTGTGATTCAAGGGTTGCAAAGAGTTGGACACGACTGAGTGACTGAACTGAACTGAACTGAGTATCCAGTTGTAAGTTAGAAATGGTTTCTTAAATTCTAGATATAGATGAGAAAATTGTTGTGATAGTTTTATTTAAAACCACTAACACTGTCAAATTCAGAACTCTGAGACATAGTTTTGCAGAAGGGCCCTTTCCCCTTTTGCACATCAAACAATGCCCAGGTTAAGGATTCATAGTAGAGCACAAGGAGGACCCAAGCTCTCTCTCTCTATGGATCTGTTCAAGCATAATTAGGACAGTGGAGGACTTAGAATTTAAGTTTTTAATCTCTGGCTTTGCACTTCGGGTTTTCTCTGCCTGCTCCTTCCCTGTCTAACAGTCTAAGAGGTAGATCATACTATCATTGAACATGACAATTTTGGAATTTTATTATGAATGGAACTTACCAGTCTTCTAACAAGTGAAGAAATGGAGGCCCAGAAAGATGAAATGTCTTGATCAGGATCACAGAGTGCGTCAGTGATAAAGGCAAAAAGAGAAAGGAGCAGCAGAGGATGAGATGGTTGGATGGCATCATCGACTCAATGGACATGCTGCTGCTGCTGCTAAGTTGCCTCAGTCATGTCCAACTCTGTGCGGCCCCATAGACATGAGTTTGAGAAAAATCCGGGAGATAGTGGAAGACAGAGGAGGCTGACGTGCTACAGTCCTTGGGGTCACAAAGAATTGGACACAACCTAGGGACTGAACAACAACAACAATAATAGGTTTTACGGCTAGAGGATCTCAGATTCTGATTCTAATTCACCTACTGAACAGCAAAAGATCTTGAATAAGTTATTTAATATTCTATAAATGCTACGTTCTCACTTTCCTCAACAATTAAATAGAATCAGAGAATATATTAATATTAATATTTCACAGGGTTGTTTTGAAGCTTCAGGAATAAATTTTTTGCTATAGTATCTGACAAAATGTTGAGCACTTAATAAATGATAAGTGTTATTATTATTATGATTATTCTTTTCATTAGGATACTTTTTGTTTAGAATAGAGAAAACCCCTATTCAAACTAGTTTTAAAATAGGAAATGCATCATCTTTTAAGAACTCCAGAAATTTAGTAGACACCGGTTATGCTGTGTCAGGATTCCACTCTGCTCCTCTGATGTTCTCTTGGTCCAACCTTTACTTTTATTTTATTATTTTTTTGTGAAGTATGTATTTGTTTATTTATTTAGCTGTGTCAGGTCTTAGTTGCAGCACACAGGATCTTTAGTTGAGTCAGGTGAACTCTTGGTTGTGGCATGTGAGGTCTAGTTCCCTAACCAGGAATTGAACCCAGGTCCCTTGCATTGGGACCACAGTGTTTAGCCACTGGACCACCAGGGAACTCCCAGCTTTGCTTATTACTTTGACCTCAGGATGGTTTCCCTCATGACTAGCGTGCCTGGGAGCCCAGGAGAAATAAGCCTCCTTTTTTTCACTTTAAGAAAGAAGGAGAGAAGAAGTTCTCGTTAGGGTATATAAGTCTTTTTTATTAGTCTAATATAGCTAAAATGATATACCCACTCTTCTTCCTGTGACAGTTATTATGGTAAATCCATGTGCATTAACTACCTTAAGTTCATGAGAATCTATTGTGGGATTTGGGAAAAGAATTGACTTTGCTTTAGCCAGTAAGGAAGAAAGAGAAAAAGAACAAAATTGGGAGACATAGGCAAAAATGAGGGTTGGAAACCAGTGATTTTACTATGTGGTAGGCACATAGTAGGTGCTCAGCAAACAATCATAATTTCTCCCCTATTCTTATTCTCCAAATTCTTATCATTCACTAGAGTGTGTTTCTCATTTTCTTGTCTTTTCTAAAACTACTATTAAAGAATTACTATTTATCACTATTTTTATATTAAAAATATCACATAGTCTCTAAAGGCAGTTCATTCACTTGTTCACTCATTTATTTGTTCATGTTTTGGCCTTCAACAAATAATGAACACCTGCTATGTACAAAATAAGAGCTGCAAAACTATTTCAAATTATGCCATTTGAATACATGTGTAGTTTCCCAGTAAGATTACACTGATGTGACTGTATTAATTTTTTAATGTAGAATGCATTCAGTATGATTTATATCATTGTATTATCATTTTTCATAATCACAGATCATATTCTAAGTAAAAATAATTTAAATTATCATTAAAGTTTTAGAGTAAATGTGTAGGAATGGAAAAGTGTCATTTTAAATAGACTAATATTTCAAATGAGTCCTTATTTATCTGATAAATTCATTTTATAAAACTTACATATTTTTTTGGTGAAGTTCTATGAAGACAATTGTGAGTTCAATGAAAGGTCTGGTGAAATTCTATAAACATCAGTAGTAATAGAGTGATGTTTCTTGGCTTCATTTTGGAACATAAGCCTTTATATCATTCTGAAATGGAAATTGACAAAGAAAGGAAAAGAGGAATGCATCTGATTTTATTAAAATTACTTCTTCTAGTGAATGTCAATGAAATAGTCTTCCTTTTCTCATTTTTACTGGAATTTCAGGAAGTCACATTGATTTGGCAATATTTGATCTCATCATATGTACATATTTTAAATATTAGCCCTTTTTGGTGACTTATTCATTTAGTGAGCTATAAAACTCTACTTTGTTAATCTTTGGTCAAAATTAGATCTGTGAAATGTGTTGCTAATATAATTCTGATGACTCTGAAGGTGAGTAAAAAGAATGGAAAAGAAAGTATTTAAGGTGATGGCTTGGGCTTTGTCAGGGAATTGTTGAGTTTTCTTTGGTATCTCCCATGTATATAAGAGGCATACATGTTAATAAACTTCTTTCCATTTTTTTAAAAAAAATAAAGGAAAAGTTGGAAAACATCAAATAATGATAGTTTACACTGATTTACCAATGACTGGCTGTTTTGTGTGTAAACATAAGCAGCCACTAATGTGATAGTTTGAAACACGCACACACACACATACACACACACACACACCATGAATGCTTTGTTGTGGGCTCACATCAACGGAAAGCCTGAGTCAGAAAAGTAATGAAGCACAATGGAAACAATAGCTCTACCCCCCAACCAGTACATCTGTATTACTGGACTTCAAAGCTCATTATAGATGTTGAGGTATTTGATCATCCCATCTCTATACGGTAAGGCTATAATTCCCAACCAGAAACTGAGGAAAAGGGATTAAGTGATTTGTACAGACTTCAGGGAGCCACGCTAAATCCCGGAGATTTTGTAACAAGGAAAGAATTTTCTTTGCATACTTTCCTTGAAAGTGATCTAGGACTTAATTAAAATTATACACATTTTGAAATACATGAAATTCTAAATGTCAGTCGAGGCTGACCTTGACCTTGGTGGCTTGAATATATGCAGCATAAATCAATTGTATGGGTTATTTCTGAAAGGTTTTCAAGATTTCCCAGATGTTTCCTCCCTTAAAAATCTAAGGAGTTATTTTCATTTACTAATGTGTATAGGCAGACTAGATCTGGTAGATAGAGTGCCCGATGAACTATGGACAGAGGTTTGTGACATTGTACAAGAGACAGGGATCAAGACCATTCCCATGAAAAAGAAATGCAAGAAAGCAAAATGTCTGTCTGAGGAGGCCTTACAAATAGCTATGAAAAATGAGAAGTGAAAAGCGAAGGAGAAAAAGAAAGATACAAGCATCTGAATGCAGAGTTCCAAAGAATAGCAAGAGATAAGAAAGCCTTCCTCAGTGATCAATGCAAAGAAATAGAGGAAAACAACAGAATGGGAAAGACTAGATATCTCTTCAAGAAAATTAGAGACACCAAGGGAACATTTCATGCAAAGATGGGCTCGATAAAGGACAGAAATGGTATGGACCTAACAGAAGCAGGAGATATTAAGAAGAGGTGGCAAGAATACACAGAAGAACTATACAAAAAAGATCTTCATGACCCAGATAATCACGATGGTGTGATCACTCATCTAGAGCCAGACATCCTGGAATGTGAAGTCAAGTGGGCCTTAGAAAGCATCACTATAAACAAAGCTAGTGGAGGAGATTAAATTCCAGTTGAGCTATTTCAAATCCTACAAGATGATGCTGTGAAAGTGCTGCACTCAATATGCCACCAAATTTGGAAAACTCAGCAGTAGCCACAGGCCTGAAAAAGGTCAGTTTTCATTCCAATCCCAAAGAAAGACAATGCCAAAGAATGCTCAAAGTGTGGCACAATTGCACTCATCTTACACTCTAGTAAAGCAATGCTAAAAATTCTCCAAGCCAAGCTCCAGCAATACATGAACAGTGAACTTCCAGATGTTCAAGCTGGTTTTAGAAAGGGCAGAGGAACCAGAGATCAAATTGCCAACATCCAGTGGACCATCAAAAAAGCAAGAGAGTTCCAGAAAAACATCTACATCTGCTTTGTTAACTATGCCAAAGCCTTTGACTGTGTGGATCACAATAAACTGTGGAAAATTCTGAAAGAGATGGGAATACCAGACCACCTGACCTGCCTCTTGAGAAACCTGTATGCAGTTCAGGAAGCAACACTTAGAACTGGACATGGAACAACAGACTGGTTCCAAATAGGAAAAGGAGTACGTCAAGGCTGTATATTGTCACCCTGCTTATTTAACGTCTATGCAGAGTATATCATGAGAAACGCTGGGCTGGAAGAAGCACAGGCTGGAATCAAGATTGCTGGGAGGAATATCAATAACCTCAGATATGCAGATGACACCACCCTTATGGCAGGAAGTAAAGAGGAACTAAAAAGCCTCTTGATGAAAGTGAAAGAGGAGAGTGAAAAAGTTGGCTTAAAGCTCACCATTCAGAAAACGAAGATCATGGCATCTGGTCCCATCACTTCATGGGAAATAGATGGGGAAACAGTGGAAACAGTGTCAGACTTTATTTTTTTGGGCTCCAAAATCACTGCAGATGGTGACTGCAGCCATGAAATTAAAAGACGCTTACTCCTTGGAAGAAAAGTTATGGCCAACCTAGGTAGCATATTGAAAAGCAGAGACATTACTTTGCCAACAAATGTCCGTCTAGTCAAGGCTATGGTTTTTCCAGTGATCATGTATGCATGTGAGAGTTGGACTGTGAAGAAAGTTGAGTGCCGAAGAATTGATGCTTTTGAACTGTGGTGTTGGAGAAGACTCTTGAGAGTCCCTTGGACTGCAAGGGGATCCAACCAGTCCATTCTGAAGGAAATCAGCCCTGGGATTTCTTTGGAGGGAAATATGCTAAAGTTGAAACTCCAGTACTTTGGCCACCTCATGTGAAGAGTTGACTCATTGGAAAAGATTCTGACGCTGGGAGGGACTGGGGGCAGGAGGAGAAGGGGATGACAGAGGATGAGATGGCTGGATGGCATCACCGACTCGATGAACGTGAGTCTGAATGAACTCTGGGAACTGGTGATGGACAGGGAGGCCTGGCGTGCTGCAATTCATGGCTCGCAAAGAGTCGGAGACGACTGAGCGACTGAACTGAACTGATAGTCAGTTAATTGGGAAAACCTGTAAATGTCATTTTCACTGATTGCCTGAGTATGGGTGTACATATATGCTTGTATTAAAATATTATACAAGATAAAACAAACTGTATTAGGAAAATGATAAGATAAGGTTATGTTCCAAGCAGGTGTGCCTGTTCTCTCAATGATATATCTCCTATGTGTTCTTGAATTCTTTTTTTTTTTTGTTCTTGAATTCTTTAGGAAATAGTTAAAGTAGATTAAAATAGTTCCCCCCCCAAAAAAATAGTTTCCCAACTTTGTTGATTAATGAATTCCTATTGTAATATACAATCTCACAGACCTCTTTTATGAATTTTTGTAATCATTTTACCATTTTATGAAGTGATTTATAAAGAAACTATTCATATAAAAATTATACCTTCACATTATTAAAATTATTTGTTTAAAGTTTATTTAATAGACTATTTAATACTATTCATAAAAAGAGGTAAATTTCAAAATTTCTCCATTTATTGAGTGACCCATGCTATTTAATGTAAATATAAAAGAAAAAGAATGAATTGTTAACAAACCATATGACATAATAAAAAACTCTGCACAATCACCCCAATATACTATTCATCAGACCCATATAATTTTCAAGAAGATTAATATATGCAAGTGTGGTATTTGTAAGCACAAATTATATATTGTGCACATGTGTCATTTTTATTACAATAAATGTAAAGTCAATTTAGACATATTAATCACTGTATTTACTCTTTTTAATCCTGCTTCTAAAGTACTAGAGGCAATTTGATGTAAAAAAAAAATTGCTTAGATGGATGCATTGTAAGAGTCTGATGAATACTATATTGGGGTGACTGTGCAGAGTTTTTATTATTTTTATGGTTTTCATTAATGTTCTATATTTGAACACAGGTTCCTTATGGTTCTTATATTTATTCAGTAGTCCATTATGGGCATAAATTGAACTATATATACCATGGATCAAGACAATAAAAACTTGCATCAATATCAGAAGTTCCTTGGTAGCTGGTGGCACACAGGTGGGTGGAAAATCAAAAGAGAGACTAAAACATAAGCAGGTTTTAAAATTTCCCTTCACTAGTTCACTATGTATTCTCACTCAGTATGTTCTGGTACTGTTAAATTGTTCCCCCTTAAGGTAGAAATGATTTAAATATTTTTAATCTTGTTTCAGTCTTTTAAGAATATAAATCCCTTGAACTCATTTCCAAGCTCCAGTGTTTCTCACATCTTCATTTACAGTACACATCTAAATATTGGGAAGGTGATGAAAATGTACTGATCTTAGCTTGGTTATTCAGTATTTGGGCTACTTAAAGATAAAAGTTAATAGATAATTAATGAGAACATGTTATATAGCATAGGGAACTCTACTTAATGCTCCGTGGTGACCTGAAGGGAAAGGAAGTCCAAAACAGAGTGGATATATGTATATGTATGCCTGATTCAGTAGAAACTAACACAACATACTCCAATAAAAGCAACTATACTCCGATAAAAATTAATTTAAAAAGAAGGAATTGCAAAGAAACTAAAAGTTATGTTAAAACAATAAAAATCCATTGATATCTCAAAAGCTTAATGATGATGTAGAGGATAAGCTTGAGTCAAACAAAAAAGAGGAGAAAAGAAAAAAAAGACAATAGAAAATGAAAAATAAAAGTTAAATAGCAAAAACACACAGGAAAGCAGAATCAAACCCTGGTTAGATTACATTAGCTGTATCCAATATGATGTACTGTGGGCTTCTGCTCCGTGACATTTAATAGCATTGTTCATCATTAATGTTATTGATGAGCTTAGGTAATCAGTACCAATCTCTGTATTGCAAGTTTCAAGAGGGACGGAAAATTATCTGCTAAAAACTATTACTCTTGAGAGGGAGGTGGGAGGGGGGTTCATGTTTGGGAACACGTGTAAGAATTAAAGATTTTAAAATTGAAAAAATAAAAAACTAAAAAAAAACCAAAACGATTACTCTTGAGACTCAGCATGGACTCTGACACATAATAGGTGTTCAAATAAGTATATGTTGAAGGAGGAAGAAAGGGGAGAAAAAAGAACAGAAGGAAAGGAAGGAGAAAATAACAAACAAGAGGAAGAAAATAATGAATTATTAGAAGAAGGGCTAATGAGACCAATGTTCAATTAATTTATATGATTCAGCAAACATTTGTTCGATGTCTTTATGTAGAAATGCAAGGGGAAATGAGGATAGGATGGGGATTGACCCACACTGGTGGGTGTAGTGAGAAGGTAAGTCAGGAAGTGGAGAATAAGATCCCATAGCCCACGCCCTAAGCCAGTGTATGGTCTGCTGCCTACCCTGCTCTCTCTTTCCAACTTATTTTTTCTCTGTTTTTTTCCCATCACAGTAGATGTCACCACTTCATCCAAGTGTAGAAAATGCTTTTTGAGAAATCAACAGTACAGGGGTGGTGAGAGACAGGGCAGTAACTTGGTGGAGATGTGGGAACATGAGAGGTTTGAGAGGGACTTTATTGCCACTTGGAAAGAGTGTTATTTTATCTGAACTTTATTCTAATATTATCAGATAAAACCAAAAGTAGTCATTGCAATTTCAGGGTCTGGGTTTGGAATGTAGGGCTAGTGTTCGGTAGAAGTTGATTCAGACAAGTGTGTTGGCTATTTGATATGTTTATTGATTCATCTATGTACTCATTCAGAAGCAATTCTTTAATAGCTCTGTTCAAAGCACTAACTTAAGATGCTAAATTTCAATGATTATATTAATATAAGCACTAAAATGGATAATATAATAAATATACTAATGGAATTTTTTTTGCATGATCCAGAAATAAATTACAGTGTGTGCCTACATACATGTTCAGTTGTGTCTGACTCTTTGCAACCCCATGGATTGTAGCCCACCAGGCCCCTCTGTTTATGCAGTTCTCCAGGTAAGAATGCTGAAGTAGGTTGCCGTTTCCTACTCCAGGGAATCTTCCCAACCCAGGGATTGAACTCATGTCTCCTGCTCTCCTGCATTGGTAGGCGAGTTCTTCACCACTGAGCCACCAGGGAAGTAGAGATTATAGTAATGAAACTAAATTTAAAAATACATGCTTCTCAGAGATACTGTCAGAGGTTAGAATCTGGTCTTTGGTCTCAAGAAAATTATAAAGTAGGAGAGAGATATGAAATATACGCAAAATTCAAAAGTATCTTGAAATGTAAGTCCTATAAAAGGTGTATCAAAAAGTGATTTGACAGCTTAGTCATTCACTGATAATTTGAGAGACAGAGGGTACCCACTCCTTCTAATTTATAATTTTCTTGAGACTAAAGATCAGTTCCTAACCTCTGATTCTATCCCTGAGAAGTATTGGTAAAGAATTGGCCTGCAATGTGGGAGACTGAGGTTTGAATCCTGGGTTGGGAAGACACCCTGAAGAAGGGCATGGCAACGCACTCTAGTATTATTGCCTGGAGAATCTCATGGACAGAGGAGCCTGGTGGGCTACAGTCCACAGGATTGCAAAGAGTCAGACACAATAAAAGCGATTTAGCATACATTATGGCACAGTACCATTTCAGTGGAAGGGGGAATTCCCGGCCCCACTATAACTGGGTCAGGTCCGTCTGTTGCTGGAGGCATCTGCTAATGGGCTGCATCTTTTCCATCACCTGTGCTTCTCCCATGGAGACATGGAACCCATCTTTCAAGGGCACAGAAACCCAAGAACAGGTGGGAGGTCAGACACATCTCTTGCCGTGCAGCAATGAATTGTCCAGCAAGCCTCTTGTTTCCTGAAATGCTAAGATGAGAAGCAAACAAAAGGTCAGGTTCTAAGGCTTAATGAGCATCCAGGTGGGAGCATAACCAGATCCCTGTTACAGGCATTTCAGCCTCTATCAGAGATTCCCTTCAGTGCTCTGCCTCCCTCTGAGGAAAGACAATCTCATCTCATGAACTTTGCAGTTCCGTAAGGCTGATGACTCAGATGATAATTTTTTCTGTCCTAGTTCTTTCTTTAGATTGGCTGGGGTGGGGGTGGAGGAGTAGGAGGGGTGGGGTAGTGATGTTTGATCTTGGTGGGGTGGATTTCACCACTTTTTAGTAAAGGTGGTATTGGGGGAGCTTGTCTGGACTCAGTTGTAGTGGTTCTGATTCAAACGCTGGTATTCTTTTCATATTTTTTCCTTATAGGTTATTAAAAAATCTTGAGTATAGTTCCCTGTGCTATACAGTAGGTCCTTGCTGGTTATCTATTTTATATATAGTAGAGTATATATGTTAATTGTGAACTCCCAATTAATCCTTTCCCTCTTTCCCCTTTGGCAACCATAAATTTGTTTTCTATGTCCACGGGTCTATTTCTGTTCTGTATATAAGTTCATTTGTATCATTTTTTAAGAATCCATGTAAAAGCAATATCATATGATATTCATTTTTCCTTATGTGGCTTACTTCACTTGTTATGATAATCTTTTGGTTCATCCATGTTGCTGAAAATGACATTATTTCACTTTTTTTATGTCTGAGAAGTATGTCTGTATATATATATATGTGTGTGTGTGTGTGTGTCTTTATTCATTCATCTGTCAATGGACACTTAGGTTGCTTCCATGTCTTGGTTATTTTAAGTAATGCAGCTATGAACATTGGAGTGCATGCATCTTTTCAAATTTTCTATTTGAAATTTGTAATTTGTTTATCTTAGAAAGGGAATAACTAGATTTTTAAAACTAGAACTTAGTTGAGACTTTTCCTTTTAAATGGTTTATAATAATTACAGGGATTAATATATTTGTTCTTCGTTTTATAGTCACGTGGGAAATTACCCTTGTGTGACAAAACCTTGAAATATATGAACCAGGCATATTCAGACTATCTCAATGGTCATGGGACAGAGAAGCTCACAGGCCAAATTGAAATGCTCAAATTATGCTCAAATTAAAATCATTTAAGAATGCACAGGAGAAGTAAGGAGAAAAAGAAGGGAAGATTAATACAAAACAAGATGCAAGCAGGATGGAAGGGCCATTGCCTGATTTCTTCTCTTTTCTCTCAGACTCATAAGTCTTCCTGGCTGATGGTGTGGTTCTGAAGAAGACCAGCAACTCAAACATCCTGGGAGATGTTGAAGGACAGGGAAGCCTGGCATGCTGCAGTCCATGTGGTCACAAAGAGTTGGACTGAGCGACTGAACAGCAATAACAGGGTCAACACTCACTTGCTGTATCCTAGGGAAGCTGGGAAATATGCCCGGTCCTTGCTGTGATTTGCCAGTTAGCCTCGGAAACTCTAGGTTTTACCTGAATTTCTTGAACTAAGCACATATAGGGCCAGAATGAGACCATGACGGGTGTTACCAATAGGTGACCAACTTATAGACGGCAGGGCTATCAGCATAGAGGTGACATGATCTATAATTATTCTGTAGTCTTTCCATTCCTTTCTATCTATAAGTAATATTCTTGTCTGTTCCATAATACGTTCCATTAATTTTATGTACCTTTAATTTGTCTGGAGCTTCCCTGATGCCTGGTGGCTCAAATGGTAAAGAATCTGTTTGCAGTGCAGGAGACCCGTGTTTGATTCCTGGGTCAGGAAGAACCCCTGGAGAAGGGAACAGCAATCCACTCCAGTACTCCTGCCTGGAAAATCCCATGGACAGAGGAGCCTGATGGGCTCCAGTCCATGGAGTCAGAAAGGATCTTAGAAGTTACTAACTTACTTTACATATAATAAATCTTGTGTACGCTGCTCATGTCTCTCAAGCTTCCTGCTTACTCATTATAGACAACTACTACACCCTGTAAATTTCATCTATGTCTCATAAACTGCTTGCTTAATGTCTGTGCTTCATCCTTCTAACAGTTTTATTTATCCTGTTTATTTTGTTTTCTATGGCAAAGTTGAATATTCAGAAGGTGGTAGAGATATCTACAATACCAAAGTCTCAAGTTATAAGTTCATTCTAATTTTTTGGCCACCAAAAATAGAGATAAAATTTAAGATTTTATAAAACAAGTTCTGTATCTTATTATTACAGATTTTTTAGAAAAATAAAAAATCTTAGGAATCTGAAGAACTCATTGAATTCTCAGAAAAAATGTAAAAATCACAAGGACATCAAGTTAAGGTGAAAAGTACCATTTTATTATTCTGTTTTTCACAAATGAGGTACTGGATGGGTGCTTCCAGGGTGGAGAGAGGAGTGGGTATGGTTTAATTATGCTTCCGGGTCTGATCGTTCAGAGAGAAAATACACTGTGACATCATTATGACTAAGAAAATTGTAAGTCACACACAGCAAAGAGGTTAAGAGAGGTTAAACTGAAGAGTTCCCACTTCACCCTGTCCTTTTAAAGACCAGCTCACTCAAATCCACAACCACAGTATTTGTTTTTGAATACTTGATTCGTACAACTGAATATCTTTAACTTCTATATACCTGAAATATGACCAAAAACTTCTGGGAATTCTTTCCATATTGTTAACATTCTTAACCAGTGAACATGTCCACAACAAAAAAAAGGAAAATAAGCTTAGCCTCTGAAATGTTTCCCTGCTTTTCAGTGTTTGGTGTCCCCCACCTCTGGCATTCCCCAGATGATAGCAAGCAGCAAAAATCAAGCCTCGTGGTGTGACAGATGGCACATACTACTTTCAAAAAGTAGTTAAGGGTAATTGTCCAGTTATGAAGGAGGGAGTTGTGGGTAGCAGAAGGAGCCAAAATTGCTCAGCCTAAGGAAATGACGTTGAGTGTAAGATTCAGCTGGCCTGGTTTGCTGCTGTTTGTCTGGTTACAGAATCTCGTGCCAGGCACTTAGATGCACTAGGGTAGCTGTTTGTGCTGTTATTAAACAACCCTTGAGAAAGTGAATAGATTCAATGTTATTATCTCGAGTTTGGTTCCCAATGAGAGAAAAAGGGAGTAAAAGAATGTGAGAAAAGAGCAACTATGTCCAAAAGGCATATATTAGGAAACCACTTTCACAGACTAACCTATGGTTTCATGTCACTGAATACTGCTGTTGTTGTGAAGTCATTAAGTCGTGTCCGCTCTTTTGTCAGGCTCCTCTGTCCATGGGATTCTCCAAGCAAGGACACTGGAGTGGGTTGCCATGTCCTTCTCCAGTGGATCTTCCTGACCCAGGGATCAAACTCGTGTATCCTGCACTGGCAGGTGGATTTTTGACCTGTGAGCCACTAGGGAAGCCTCTTTAAATATTGCATGCAATCAATGTTAACACTAGAGCAAATCACACTGGACTGCCAGAGCCAAAGCATTTCCGCTTAGAGGTGACACTCATATTGCTCTGTGAAAGGAAGATGCAAAAATCAGCACACTTACAAAGGCTGTGATTTTGGATCTAGAGCCAGAGGTATGACAAACATATGTTCATGGATATTAGAATTTAAAAAACATATTGCTTTGTTTGCTGAAAATGACCAGGGCAAAAATAATAAAAGCATGTATTAAAATAAATTGGAACTTGCTACTCTGGCCTGGTGACCTGATATTTGCAAATGTACCACATTTTTAATTTCAAAAAGAAAAAAGAAAAGTGCTTTGGGAAACTTTTGTAATAACTCTCAACTTTAGAGTAACAGGTGTACAAAAACACCTGAATATCAGAATTATAGTAGATATTTGTATTTGTGTTTGTTCAGTCTCCAAGTCATGCCAGACTCTTTGTGAGACACAATGTCTGAGAGTATACTCACAATTAAGGTATTAGGTTCAATAATAGGTGTTTTTGCAAGTTACATATAAATCCTAGTGGAATTCCTAATAATCTGGTGGTGTATGGAAAATTCATGCATGCGTGCATGCATGCTAGTTTGCCAAATCATGTTTGACTGTTTGTGACCCCATGGACTGTAATCCACCAGACTCCTCTGTCCATGAGATTTCCCAGGCAAGAACCCTGGAGTGGGATGCCATTTCCTTCTCCAGGGCATAAGCCAGTCTTAACAGAGACAGAGCCTAGGAGGTTGGAGAGCTAAGGACAGTTAATTCCAAGAGGTCACCAGTGCTGGATCTGAACCTGATGTTGGTTACTTGGTGTTTATATTCCAGTTGGCCACAGAACTCTGTTTTATTTATTTCCCTCAGCAAAATGTTGAGACCAACGTCTCACATATGGAAACATTTCCATATGGCAAGCAAGAATGAGATTTCAAAAATAATGTCATGTGGAATATGCAATTCCAACGGAGAGTACTAGATAATATTTCATATAGCAAAAATAATAGTCAGTGAAGTTTGCATTGCTTTTCTTTTCCTCCTCAAACCCATTTCTTTAAAAAGTGCCTTCTGAATCCATTTGACATAATGAGGTCCTTTTAAAAATATTGATCCTTCTCCTTCACAATCTTGGTCTACTCTAAAAAATGTTAAGAAGTGTTAGATTCCATAAAGTTTGATAGCATGAGCCTCTATCAAAAAAAGAAAAAGGAATTCTAGAAATAACTTTTATACCATCTGATAAAGTTTATTTTAAATTTTGATATAATAAATGTATTTTTAGCAAACCAATTTCTATATACGTAAGGTAGCAGAGTTATCTTAAATCTAGAAAATCTGATTGACTATTTGCATGATTTTAGTATTCTTTTATTCTTTCACCTTTTCAAGGAAGAACAAAAAAATAGAAAAGAATTTTTTCCCCTTCATGGCTTCAAAATTTCCAGAAATGTTAAATCTCTCTTTAAGATGTCACTGATGTAGTTTGCAGTTATCTATAAGAGTTGGAATTTTCCTGCAATGAGGAAAACTTGGCAGGCTTTTGAGATTCTGGATGAAAAGATTTATATTCACTTGTAGGAGAGGATTGTGTTCATTTTATAATTGTTTCAATTATTTAATTTTTAAACATTCAATTCCAAACTGCTTTCTTTTACAGCATTCAATCTTGGCAGATAGTCCCTTCGATTAACATCACCAAGTGGCCCCTATTGCTTACACAATATTCCTTTGAAACTCTTGTGTTCAGCCTTTAATAACTGTGTTGCATAGCAATGAAAACCATTGTTCAGCTAAAACACTTTGGCCCTCATATCACTAATGGGGGAAATAAAAGCTCCATCCTGTTTTTAATTAGTGTTTGGCGATATAGCACATGACTATAAAAATGCTTATTTTATTGAATCATATAAAATTTGTGCCACATTTGTGAATGCAAGCACAGTGCCATGCTGTAGTAGGTACATGGAAGTAAAATATGACTTCTTAAGTCTATGTCTGTGAAAATGAGGGGAATTAGACAAAGAGAAATTGAGAACTTGCTCAATGAATACAAACAGAATAGAAAAAAAATCAAGTGGACCACATATGGAGTTATGGTTTTTTTTTTAAAAAAAGAGTATCAAGAGGACAATATTTTGCATTAACCCTCCAACTCTCCACTGTGAAACAGCCCATAGGGTGGTTTTTAGAGATTTGTGGCAAATAGGTACAATCTCACAAACTACAGGCTACATCATTTCAAAATCAAAGTCTCTCCAGAAAGAAAGATATAATCAGCCCCTCTCCATGGGATACCATTTTCAGTAATAAAGGGAAAATAATCAGTGAAGCAACCAGTTAGTTGAAATGAAATAGGGAGGGAATAATTATCAGTTCGTAATCGCTGCGACCATTACCCTCGACTCCAGGCTCCTCTTGTGCGGGGCTCCTGCACCTGGCACTCATGCTCACAGGCAGCTGACATGACACAGAGGCCAGGCCCTAATGGCCTGCTGCCCAGTCCTCCACGCCGGTCGCCATCAATGGCTGCAGATGTCAGTGAAGAACGATCACTCTGAGGTAGCCTCCTTCAGTCATAATCCCGGAGTCCTTGTAGCAGCCAGCGGCTTGAGCTCTTTCAACATAAAGGACAGGCTTGAATGAAGGGTCTTGGGATATCTTTGATAAGCCGGGTTCTTAGATGTTCTAAGCAGATTGTGAAAATGATTTACGACAAAAGGCCAGGTTAATTTATAAAGAATTTTTTTAAAAAAACAACAAAAACATTAAATTTATGTTATGCGGCTTCTGATAGTTTCTATAAATTGATAAGCAGGTCTGAAGTTGATTTTTGAATTTTCAATACATATGCACAAGCTGGCTAGACTATCACTGGTTCTTACTAAGTTATTTAAAAGGAAAACCAAAAGAGGGCTTTAAATCAGGTGCATTCAATAAAACTCTATTTGAGTTGGCACAGAGGCAGTTGTGTATGTTTTCTAGTGGAGCTAGTGATGCAAGTTTATCACCATATTACCAAAATGCTATTTTGCTTCCATAAAAGCTCCATTATAATTTCTACCAAGGATCATTACAGTATATGCATAGTTGATGAATTAACTTGCTGTTAAGAGGCAAGTAATACAGCCATTAGATTTACTGTATTTTAATAGTGATTTATGCTTGTTGATTAGCCATGACTTTTCAGGAGGAGGAAAGGGAGTTCAAAGAAGGCTCCTTAGGGCAGGATAAGTGCTCCATTTAAACTAATAGATTAAACATGTTTATTACCATTATCAATATTGTCCAGCCGAGACAAGAAACAATTCTCAATGAAGAAGGCAATTAACATACCGTTTTAAGGGCCAAATGATTGTTCTCTCTTTAGGATTCTAACGGAAAGGAAATACTTTCTTCATCGTTCATGGAATGTTTCTGAAATTTGGTTTAAGCTGGAATCATTGACTCTTTAAAAATTTTGTTTATTTATTTGGCCGTGTCAGGTCTTAGTTGTGGCACACGAGATCTTTGTTGCAGCATGAAGGCTTCTCTCTGGTTGTGGTGCACGGGCTCAGTGGTTGCTCCATTGCAAGTGGAAATCTTAGTTCTCCATCCAGTGATCAAACCCATGTCGCCCGGCATTGGAAGGCAGATTCTTAACCACTGGATCACCAGGGAAGTCCCTTATTGATTGTTTGTTGTAGGCCTTTAGGCCCTTTCATGCTATTTGTCTTCCTCTGGAGAAACACTTGTCCTCCCTGGAATTTGTTAATGTTATTTGGGTTGGCCACTAGGAGCTGGCAAGAGGCAAAGTGGACTGCATGAAATGTGACTATTCAAAGGAAGGCATCATGCTTTCCTTAGCATACACTCCAAACCCTGGACCAACAAAATAACATATACAATGAGCTGGGCTCTAGGCATAGCTCAGATCATTCTTTTTTTTTTTTTTGATGTGGACCATTTTTAAAGAATTCACTGAATTTGTTACAATATTGCTTTTGTTTTATGCTTTGGTTTTTGGTTGCAAGGCATGCAGGATCTCAGCTCCCTAACCAGGGATTGAACCTGCACCCCCTGCATTGGAAGGCGGTCTTAACCACTGGACCACCAGGAAAGTCCCACTCAGATCATTCTTATTCAATATAAGATGAATTCTGTACTCTAGAGTATACATGTTCACGTTCTGGCGAGACTAGTTTATCTAAGTCCAATGTCTTCCTAACAGAATAGGATAGCTGAGACCCACAGGATGTTAATTCTGTAGAGTAAATACTATTTTTAATGCCAACAACTTCCCTCTTCTGACACTTTTTTGGGAGACAGTGGCTATGGTATTCTCTTCTGGCATCTCTGAGAGGGTATGCAAGCACTGCATCCCCAGATATACACTCCTCATGTCTATTTCTGAGATAATGGAATAAAGCTAGGTCTAAAAATTGTGTTCATTATTTGGGAAAGATTGTTATGAGGTTTTAATTAGAAGTTATGTGCATTGAGAGATTTATGGCTGTGAATTCCCCATACACATGGTTTTCATTATATTGGCAGTGAACCAATAACTTTTATGTGATTCCTGTCGCCCACCCCTCCCTCTGCCCTCTGTGAAACTGAAATCATATTAGAGGTCACCCAGGTTTTTGAAAGAAAAGTGGACATTTATAGAGTATCTTGAAACAGGAATCCTTCTGTTTAAGAAATAAACCAGAAATATCATAGAAAAAGATGAGCTAAATTATTCTTTGTCACATAAGTGTGGGAAAATAAACACTGTCTGAAACTTGGGCTTGTTCTAACAATAGTACTTTTTCTTTAGGAAATGAATATTTTATAGGAAAAAATAGCTTAATCAACTCAGCGTTGGGTTGATGGTCAAAGATTGATTAATAAGCCCCAGTTATTTCTCCATCATATTATATTTCATCACATCAAAAATCTGTGCAAAAACATAGCTATTGTCCTCTATAACACACACACACACATGCCCCATTTGGATTGCTGCTTTATAACATGGCCTAGGTTATGAAATAACTCATGTTTTCCCTTGGTGAAAATTATGACTATTATGTATTGTTAAGCAATCTTCATATTAGAAGCTGTAATTCTAAAATCTCCTTTAGTTCCCTTGGGTGGGCGTCTGAATCTATTACCCTCAAAACCAGAAGTAAGAGCTGGGTAGAAGTGACACTTGAATTTTTTGGACAGAAGGACCCTTTCAACATGGAGAATGTTTTCTATATTTCCATATTATAGTTATTATACTTTTAGTAGCCACTGATTGAGAAAATAAAATTTGCTAAAATAATATGAATGAATTCAGTAGTGCATCAGATAAACTGATAATTATAATAGGTCCAACCAGTCCATCCTAAAGGAAATCAGTCCCGAATGTTCATTGGAAGAACTGATGCTGAAGCTGAAACTCCAATACTTGGGCCACCTGATGCGAAGAACGGACTCACTTGAAAAGACCCTGATGCTGGGAAAGATTGAAGGTGGGAGGAGAAGGGGATGACAGAGGATGAGGTGGTTGGATGGCATCACTGACTAAATGGAGATGAGTTTGAGTAAACTCTGGGAGTTGGTGATGGACAGGGAGGCCTGGCATGGTGCAGTCCATGGGGTCACAAAGAGTTGCACACCACTGAGCAACTGAACTGAACTAAACTGTATATATATATATATATATACATATATATACAGGTTTGCTTACAGGTGGTGCTAGTGGTAAAGAACCCACCTGCCAGTGCAGGAGACATCAGAAACTCTGGTTTGATCCCTGGGCTGGGAATATACCCTGGAGAAGGAAATGGCAACCCACTCCAGTATTCTTGCCTGGGAAATCTATGGACAGAAGAGCCTGGTGAGTTACAGTCTAAGAGTTCGCAGAGTTGGATAAGACTGAGCAACTGAGCATGCAAACATCACAGTATGGCAGTAGTCAGCCAATGCTCAGTCTTTCCTGGGCTGGTGATCTCCTAAATGAGTGGTCTGAGTATTTCGGTGTTTTTTTTCCTGATAGCTACCTTCCTTTCAGCTCTTTTGCTACTGATTAGTGCACTCTGAATGGAGACATACAGAAGCCAAAATGAAACTCAAACCACTGCCGCTCATTGAATACCATCCCCACCAAAATGATCAAAGAAAGTAAAAGATTATAAGGTCTAGTAAAAATAAACTCCCCCCCCAATTACCTATGGACTTGAGTCATCCATGCTGCTTATTTTAGCTGTGGACACAAATAAATGCTGCTGCTGCTGCTGCTGCTAAGTCGCTTCAGTCATGTCTGACTCTGTGCGACCCCATAGACGGCAGCCCACCAGGCTCCCCTGTCCTTGGAATTCTCCAGGCAAGAACACTGGAGTGGGTTGCCATTGCCTTCTCTGACAAATAAATGAGTCATCTGTAAAAGATGTAAATTTGCAATTCATGTCTTTTATGTTGTGGTGTTGTTCAGTCGCTTAGTTGTGTCTGACTCTGCGACTCCATGGACTGCAACACGCCAGGCTTCCCTGTCCTTCACTATCTCTGGGAACTTGCTCAAACTCATGTCCATTGAGTTGGTGATGCCATCCAACCATCTCATCCTCTATCACCCCCTTCTCCTCTTGCCCGCAATCTTTCCCAGTAGCCACATATGTTACGTAGGATTTCTCATTTTAGATACTCCAACCTCTTTCCAGACCCTCTTCAGCTAGGATTCTGGATGTCATTCAGATTTACCAGTCAGTTGCTCAGATGTCCTCAAGTTGGAAGCAAGCAGCACCTATATTTCCACTGTTTCTGCTATTTTCTCTAAGATGACCCTAATGGCATCAACTGTGTTTGTTTCCTTTTTGGCAGCTTCGTGACTATAGAGATAGTGGTGTGGGCCTACAGATTTCCCGTTTTTCAATTGGCTTCTTGATCATAGGGGCCAGCTTCTCCCTTTGTGGCATAATTCTGTGGAGTATCTATCTATCTAGACCTATGTTTCTTTGACCTTTCCAGCAATTCCATAAGTCGTTGAAAAACCATTGATCAGTCTTTCAATAAGCTGTTAGTAAACTAGCTAGAATAGATTCTGAAACAGACTGAAACAGGTGGGATGTTTGGCTGGCTGATGTAAGGAAATAAACTTCTTATAGTGTTCTGAATATATAGTAATATTAACATAGGATTATATTTGGTGTTCAGAAAATGGATTTTAATGTTAGCTTCTAGATAATATTAGCCTCCACATCATTTTATAGAGGCTCATGGTCATTTAGAATCTGTGATGGGGTTGACTCCAAGGACTAGTTCTTCTCCAGAGTGAAAAAACCTGACTTGTTTTCAGGTAACACTGTGGCCTGCAATTTCTGGTCCCCCTTGGAGCTAGACATGGATGTGTGACTAAGTGCCATATATTTACAGATATAAATGGAAGTTGTTTTGTGTGTCCTCTGGGAAATAATTTTTAAAAATAGCTTTCTTGCAGTTACCCGAAAGTATAGAGCCAACTGGATGTGCTAACAGATTTGTTATTGGGTGTGAGAAATGGATAAGAACCAAGAAAATTACATGGATTTGGGTCGGGGCTACTACAGGGATAGATATGTTATCAACTGAAATGGGGAAGGCTGTGGATGGAGGTTTGGAGAAACATCAGTTCAGTTTTGAACATGTTGAGTTAGAGATGTATATTTGAGATCCAGGTGGAGATAGCAAGTAGGCAATTTGATAAATAAGCCTGGAGTTCAAGGGAGAGTTTTGGGCTGGGTGCTGGGGTATTTTTGAGAGTCTTTAGCATTTAGATGCTAGTTAAACCAAAGAAACTGAGTGAGATCATTATGAGACTGAGTGTAAACAGTGAAGAACTAGCAGAGAGTCCTGGGAATTACAACATTAGAGGCAGGGAGGAGAAACTAACTAAGGAGACCCATAGTGGAGAAAATAATGACCTTGGAGGAAAGCCCAGAGAATATGGTGTCCTGAAAGCCAACTAGAGAGAGAAAGAAGGAGTGATGATCTGGGTCAGATGTTGCTGAGGCTGCCTAAGATGAATACTGAGCTTCGGCCATTGGATTTACCAATGCCAAGGTGAGAGGTGATATGACAAGACCAATTTAGGCAGGATGGTGGGGATAAAATCCTGGTCAGAGTGAGCTTACATTACACAGACCCCAACTTTGCTTCATGGGTTTTCTACTGACTTGTGTCTATCTGAAATGTGGGAGCTTAGAGAGAGGGTACAGATGAACCTTTTTTCAGGGCAGGAATAGAGACGCAGACATTGGGACTGGACACATGGACACAGTGCGGGAGAAGGGGAGGGTGGGATGAACTGGGAGATTAGGATTGACATATATACACACTGGCTACCATGTGTAAAATAGAGAGCTAGTGAGGGCCTGCTGGCTAGCACAGGGAGCTCAGCTCAGCGCTCTACGATGGCCTAGAGGGGTGGGATTTTTTTTAGGGAGGTAGTGGGAGGAAGATTCAAGAGGGAGGGGATATTATGTATATATATATAGTTGATTCACTTTGTTAAACAGCAGAAACTAACACAACACTGTAAATCAATTATACTCCAATAAAAAAGAAAATTAAGATGGAAGAAAGATAGTGTGGGAAGACTTCATAGGCCAGTAATGCCTGTGTTCCCCTTTTGTGTGTGTTTGCATTATATTTATCTGTTATGGTTGTTACTGTATGAAAATCTGCTATTGCACAGGACACTCTGTTTCACAGCATTTACCTTTCTATTTTGTCCAATTCAACCCTACTAGATAACCACTTTATCTATTTCCATTTAAAATGAAGAATCTAGGATGCAAAGCCTTGTCTAAGCTCATACAGCTCACAAGGGGCAGAGCTAACATTTGAGCCCAGGGAGTTTGTCTCCTGAAACCCAATATGCTAAATTCCATTCTCGGAGACATCTCTGACATGAATATGATACATTCCCAGTGACCAGAGGAGAGCGGAAGTTAGTAGGGATATAGCAGTAAACAGATAGCGACAATAAGAAATTTCAGCTGGAGCATCTGAATCAGCCTTGGGTGTTCTAACTAGTCTTCCTCTAGAAGGAGGAGATGACCTGGGTCCTGAAGAACAAGTAACAATTAGTCAAAGAGGGCACCATGAAGGAAGTACCTTCCAGTAGGAGCAGTCAACAATGGAAAGCCCAGGTATATCAGAGGATAGGGCACATTCAACAAAGGTCTTATTAGCAAAGATCTCATACACTCTTTTAAAGATTCTAGATTTTATCTTGAGAGAAATGGAGAAGCATTAAAGTATTTAAGTAGGAGAATGATGTGTTCAGATTTGTAGAGCAGAAAGATCACCCTGAACCGCTTTTGGGTAGAATACTGTAGTTTACTGCAGCCCAATGTTTTGCCTACAACTAGACTTAGCAGCAGCAGCAGAGGAATCAAACATACAAAAAAGAGTTTCGAAGATAACAGAGAGATGAAGAAGCAGCAAGTAATGGATGGGTTGGTATTTCTGAGGGAGGGGTCCCTCTGCAATTGGATGGTGATGCCAGGCATTTTCTTTCTGGAAAACTTTTGCTAGTTCTAGGTCATGTAGGAGTATGCTACTGAGAGAAAGGGGAGGCATTTCAGCTTTTGCCATTCTTATCGGGTGGATATGATAGACTGGAAATTTTAAGTCCCAAATGCGTGGGGATATATATAAGAGGCTCAGAAACTTGGCAAGTAGCTTCCAAAAGATAGAGTGAAATCTTCCCTAATCTGGTGGAGCTTAAGAAATGAAGCCAAGCTCATAGGCGTGGGCTGGCCTCAAACACGTACGATGCTCTTCCTTTAACAAATATGCCTGATTCTGAAGCTGTGGGAATAGAAAGGTACAGAGCCATGATGTTTAAAGATGGTGGGAGGGAGGGGGTGCTGCAGGGCACGTGATTAGCATATACACAATTCTCAGATTGGTTGACATTAAGGCAAAATTTTGAGCATCACCAATCTTGTGGTTTGTCTACATACCTGCAGCCAGCAGTTTTCATCTGGTGGGGGTCTGCTCCCTGTAAAAACAATTTAGGAATGTGGGTCAGACCTTTATCTGTATCTCTCAGGGAACTGGGCCTTCAGGGACTCTGCTACATGTGTGGCTGGTTTATAAGCTAAATTGTTACCAGTTTCCCAGCCCAACAGCTATTTGTTTCTACATCTTCATGTTTCCTAATCACTAACTCTTGATCCAGCCTTTGGAAACTCAAGGGAGGCCTGGGAGATTAAAGCAAAAGCTGTTGACTTCAAAGGACAGGGAACAGAGCTTG
Organism: Budorcas taxicolor; assembly: GCF_023091745.1. Classification (NCBI taxonomy): domain Eukaryota; kingdom Metazoa; phylum Chordata; class Mammalia; order Artiodactyla; family Bovidae; genus Budorcas; species Budorcas taxicolor. The sequence goes on along the minus strand of NC_068923.1, from coordinate 46,553,965 downwards.
TATACAAGTTCAGTTATCTGGAGAAGATGTCAGGGCTTTGCTCCAAAATCCCAAAGCTCTGAGCTGTGATCCACCCATAGGGGCTTGTCAACACCACCCCGTAGCATTCCTATCTGCTGCTGACACTCCCTGCCCCACGGGTCTCCTGAACCACATGACCCAAAGGGTGAGGTGGCTGGAACAGCAGCCTGGACCCATTGCAGAGCCCTCTCTTAGTCTGGGCCCCACTCAAAACTAGCAGCTTTGGGGTCACTCACCAGTGGGTCAGAGCAACACACTGAATGAGGAAAATGTTACCCCTCAAATCCCAAGAGACCCCATGGGTTTTGCGCCTCTTCCTTGATTGTAGGACAGGCCAGATACAAAACCTGATCTTTCACTGTGAAAGGACTGTTTTGGGAATTCCCTGGTGGTCCAGGGGTTAAGACTCCACTTTGTAATGCAGGGGATGTGGGTTTGATCCCTGGTCAGGGAACTGAGATCCCCCACGCTACAGAGCAACTAAGCGTACTTGCCACAACTAAGACTTGATATAGCCAAATAAACAAATAAAACTTTTTTTTTTAAGGGCTCTCTTGACAAATCCCGTACCATTGGACCCCTAGAAGTTTCACAGAGGTAGACATCCTCTGAATTTTAGTTAGATTTATTTTCACCCTCTGACACATGGATGTGTCTTACCAGCAAGCATAGAGTAGTTGTTACTTCTCACTCACTGGGTCCAACCAGCACCGTGTCATCAATACAAGGAAGCAGCATGGTGCCTTGTGGAGGGGAGTGGTGATTGACAGCCCTGTGATCTGTTGATGTAAGGCAGGAGAGCTGGTATACCCCTGAAATAGGGCAGTGAAGATGTATTTCTTGTTAGCTGAGAGCAAACTGCTTCTGGTGGGTCTTTTCCACAAATATGGGGAAAAGGGTCTGCATCTTTCAAATGTCTACCATCCCTTCAGGGATACAGAATTGCTCTTGATTTACTATTTTTGTAAGTATAAGCAGTTCTAATGGTTTCCACTCAGCATTTGCCACTATAATAGCCCTGACTCCACAGGTCAGGGAACCCATGTGGGGATTCTGTTAGCAGCTAAGTATGTCAGCTCCAATTCTACTTTCCGGAGCAGGGAAATAACCACGGGATGGGTAGGGTCCCACTGGGCACACTGTGAGAAGGACTTGAGTGAAAACTCCATTGGTCATCTTGACCTCCAGAAGCTCATATTCTGATTGAAGAACCACTGTCTCCTGGTATAAGTGTAGTTCAGAGCTAGTACCTAGTAGTCCAATAAAGGTCTGATTATTTTCACTTTCCCAAAGTACCCTGGCAAGAGGCTATAGGTTTCTTTGGGGAAGGCTAGAAGAATGATTAATACATTTTGGGTAATAAGGGGCTCTGGGTCTGTAAACTGGCTCAAGTCTGGGGATTGGCTGAGGAGCTGTTGACTCTTTGATTGGGATTGTGTTAAATCCATAGATTGATGTGGGAAAACTGACATCTGGATAATACTGAATCTTCCGACCCATGACCATGAAATATCTTTCAATTTAGTTAGTTCTTCTTTGATTTTTTTAATCAAAGTTTTATTGTTTTCTTCATTTCGATTTGTACATATTTTGTTAAATTTATACTTAAATGTTTCATTTTGGGGGACTAATGTGTTCGTGTTTGTAATTTCAAATTCTACTTGTTTATTGCTGATTGCTAGCAAAGAAATATACTTTTCAATATTAACTTTGTATCTTGAAACCTTACTGTAATCACTTATTAGTTCCAGGAGATTCAGTTGATTCTTTTGGCTGTTTCTACATAGGCAATCATATCAACTATGGGCAAAAACTTTATTTTTTCTTTCCCAATCTGTGTACCTTTTATTTCCTTTTCTTATCTTATTTTCTTAGCTTGAATTTCCAGTATGATGTTGAGAGGTAGAGAGGACCTCCTTGCTTTGTTCTGATCTTAATGGAAAAGCTTTGAGTTTCTCAGTGGAAACCTTTTAAATGAAAGAATATTAACTGCAACTGAGATATTTATAAAACCTTATCTGAGATGTGTCAAGATTTCCCAGTGACCTTAGAGGATGTTTCAATCCCCGCTTCCCAGGTGGAGCTAGTGGTAAAGAACCTGTCTGTCAATGCAGAAGACATAAGAAACATGGATTTGATCCCTGGGTTGGGAAGATCCCCTGGAGAGGGAATGGTAACCCACTCCAGTATTCTTTCTTGGAGAACCCCATGGACAGAGAAGCTTGGAAGGCTACGGTCCATAGGGTTGCAAATAGTCAGACACGGCTAAAGCAACTTAGCATGCGCACATAAGTTACTCTGCATAAAAAATTACCAATCCTTGGCGCTTCATCCCCTTAATTTTTAAGGACTGAAATGGAAAGCAGAGAACAATGCCATTTGACTTCCTAAGGAAATATAAAAATTTCTCTTCTTTACCATTGTGAAAAATTATAAAATAAACATATTAAAACTGATACCTCTCTGGGTAATTAGGAAGCAGGCACCTGTGTCTTAGCAAAGTCAATGTCAAATGTGAACACACTGTCATCAGCCACAGAAATACCTCAAAACTGGGGCTGCCCAGAGTTAGGAATGCTTCTTGTCACAACTGTTAAAAATTAACATTTTAAATTTAAAATTAATAGGAGCAAGGGTGATGAAACTTTCTTATACATCACCATTCAAAAGACCTTTTTGTTTTCTTGGCTGATTCATGATATTTTCCTAAGAAGAGAGCAGTAGTAGGGGAGATTTAATGAGAAGAAGACTTGTCTGTTCTGGTAAAGTCCCATTTACAAAGGATAAAAATTAACGTTGGAATAAAGTGAAGCCATTCAGGGAGTTGAGTGCAAGCCACAATGGCCAGAAAACTATCAACTGGTTACACAATGCAGCTGGAAGGGAGCTCTGGGTTCAGTTTACACAGATTTGCTACTCAATAGTGCTGCTCTAAGATATGATAACTCTACTTATGATAAATATTTAGCTATTTTAGCTATTAATCTTATAAACACTGTAAGTTCTTAATTTGAGCATGTGTTGTGTCGCTCTTATTCTTAGCAAGCAATCTTGGTTCATATAAAGGCTTTTGAAAATCTAAGCACATATGTAGATTTCCACAATAAATAAGAGCTTCCCAGGTGACTCAGTGGTAAAGAATCTGCCTGCAATGCAGGAGACACAGGAGATGTAGGTTTGATCCCTGGGTTGGGAAGATCCCCTGGAGGGAAATGGCACCCGACTTCAGTATTCTTGCCTGGAGAATCCCATGGACAGAGAAGCCTGGCGGGCTATAGTGTGTGGGATTGCAAAGAACTGGATGCGACTGAGCACGCACATGCAGTTAGGACTTCTGTAATTGTCAGTTTTAATGGAAACCACAGAAAGAGACTTGAAATATGTGAAAGATCTGTTAAGTAACTTACATTTTTGAAGCACTGTGCAAAGGATTATAAGAGAAACAGTAAAAAGTATAATAAAGTAAGCTTGCTATATATTTGATGTGATAAGCCACAAACATGGACCAACACATAAGCATTTATTACACAAACATTTCAATGCAAAGGGATCTCATAAGGCAATGCATTGTTTATTATTCATCAATTAAATTGCTTAATAAATAATTACCAGAGGAGTTCAAAGATGAAGGTGGTCAGCAAGTTTTTGACAGTGGAGGAACAACCTGGTGTTGAAGGATAGGTAACATTTGGGTAGACAGGATAATAAGATGATGACGGTAGATGATGCAAATAGCTTTAACTTTGGAATCAGAAAACTCTGGATTTTCTATTCATTTTCAGAGTTCATCTCTTCTATAAAATCTTGAAAATTTAAAAAAAAATTTTTCACATTCCGTTTCATTAATTACAAAATATTGGCCATATTCTCCATGTTGTGTGATACATCCTTGCAGCCTGTCTTACACCCAACAGTTTGTACCTCCAACTCCTCAACCCCTGTATTGTTGCCCCTTCCCCTTCTCCCCACTGGTAGCCACTAGTTTGTTCCTGAATCTGTGAGTCTGCTCGATGAAGTCTTTATTAACATCTCGCTCCCTCCTACTCCCACCAGGTGTAAAGGACTCCCCCACCAGTCTCCTAGCGGTCTCACCAGCCATTGTCTGTGCATCAGCTACAACACCTTTTCGCATTTTCAAAACCCTGTCATTCTGCTGCTTCTTTGCTCTGTCACCTTGAGCAAGTAAACAGACCTTTCAGTCTTAGTTTCTTTATCGTAAAATAGAGATTCTTACCACTGGGGGTTGTTTGGAAAGTTACATAGAATGGTGTGTAAAAAGTAACTAAGACAGTATAAAGTCCGTACAAAATCTCCACATATGTTATATTTCTGTCCTTTGATATGGAGAGGGAAAGACAGCAGCGTGTGTTGGGGCAAGCAAGAGGAACAGACACACTAGGTCTCTGTGGAGGTCCATGAGGGTAAGTGGAAGTTCGTACCCATATGGTACATTTCTAATTCCTAAAATCAGTGCCTTTCTTTTTTTACTCCCTTTAGACTAATCAACATCAAAAAAAGAAAAGGAAAGTTACACCAAATGGGCTCAAATCAGCCTTCAAAAAAATTCCTATTCAATTTCTTAGCAGATTAAACCAAAAGTAAAAGAAAAATTATTACCACTCTTTTCTGTGTAAAGTCGACAACTGACTTTTTTGAAGTTAAAAGAACCAGATATTCATTTTTTCTTTACTGTAAGTTTTACCATTTGTAAATGTAATCTTGAAAAAAGAAAATAAAATGCAATAGTTTGGGAATCTGAAAACATTGGGGAAAACAATTTTTTTATGTTTAGAAGAGTATCCAAAAATGTTTAATTTTTTACTAATTTTGATCATCTTACTTCAAACCACTTAAATTTCATGTTTAGCTTCATTGAATTCTGTGTGAAAATTTTGTTTCTGGCCAGGGATGCTCATGAATGAAAAATAGTTACTAGATACATTTATAGGTATGAAAACCATAAAGTAGCATAAGGAATGCTCTGTTCAGGTCTGGTCAATGTAGACATTGTAAAGAGGGAATAAGCAGTGAGCAACTGAAATTTCAATTGCTCGGAGCCCACAGACATCCTGTAGGCAGGAAAACATCAGTTGATATCTGTTCAGAAGCCACTGTATACTTGAAACTTCACTTGTTATGTTCACTATCCAAAAAAAAAAAGAGCAGGGAAAAAGAAAAGAAGAAGCATATTGCCTTTTTTCCATGCTGAAAGCTCAAATAGTTCATGCTGTCAGATTGCAAAGATGGTGGGTATGAACTCTTGAGGAGAAGCTGTGATTTAAAGGATCTAAAATGAGCACACTGACACAGTTAGGCCATCTCTAAGTCTCTTAACCATTTTCTTTGGGTGAAAATCCATCCTTTTTCTCAAAGACCACACCGTGGTGATACACTTTGACCTACAGTGATTAAATACATGTGCTTATACACAAACCGGACAAAGAAGTTTTTCTTTCATCTTCCATGAAACCTTCCAGCAATGAAATAAAAAGTAGTCACTAAAAAAAAAAACCCCACAAAAAACAAAACCAGAACTTCATTAAGACCTATTGTTCCCTCTTGGAGAGTCTAAGAGCCTAAGCCAAAGGCCCTTGCCTTTTTTATTTCCCTAAAAAGGATTGCAGTCAAGATCCTAACTTTGCAACGGGTTTAATCTGTAATCTCCATGGTATGGAGAAAGGGAGAGATTTGATTTGTTGTTAATTATAAGAGCATATTCACAAGTGGTACATGTCACCCAATATTTCTAGTGGGTTTAAAACATCCACATGAAAATTCACTTAGAGAACTCCCAGTTTTTGCCTAAAAGTATACACATCAATAAACTTAAAAAAAAAATCATTTTCTTGTGGGATTGCTACACCCTTGAAGCAGCTCAAGTCTGACTCTTTGCAACCTCATGGACGTCAAAAAAAAAAAAAAAAAAAAAAAAAAAGGCCTCTCCCAGGCTGCTGTGTCCATGGAATTCTCCAGTCAAGAATACCTGAGTAGGTTGCCGTTTCCTTCTCCAGGGGAACTTCCTGACCCAGAGATTGAACCTGGGTCTCCCGCATTGCTGGCAAACCTCCTATTTATAATAAATATCACAGAGAGGCAGTATATGGCTTAATGAATATGGTCAACAATATTGTAATAACTTTGTGTTGAGACAGATGGTTATTAGGCTTATCATGGTAATCATTTCATAATGTATGCAAATACTGAATCACTATGCAGTACACTGGAAACTAACATAATATTGTACAGAAACTATATTTCAATTAAAAAAATTTTAAAACTAAATATATATGGGTCACAGAATTTATAGAAGCGTGAAAACTGGCATCTGAAAAATGCTTCTCCCCTTATCTCTTTACAGCTTTAATAAGCCACTAAATGTTAATAAAATATGGTTATCTCAAAATATACTTTTCAAAAGACATATTCTGTGTCAGTTAAAGCATTGAGCCCATGAGCACGTTAGAGAGATTTATCTAAGTTTTATAGTTAAAAGAAAAAAGGCCATTCTTATCAGTTCTGCACCTGTAATGAGAAAGGCCTTTGTTCTGCAAAAAGCCACAGTCTGAGGCACAGAGATGGTTTACAGCCAAGGATGCTGTGGGTCCAGCCACGTTTGCTGGCTGCCAGGTGCCCAAAACCTCCATGTGGCAATAGCAGGATAGACTCTTGCCCTCTGTGGGAATTCCAGGAGGAGTGAAACCTACCTCAAGTAGGTTTAGGAAAAAACAGTTTTTTTAAAAAAACAAAAACAAAAACAAATCACAACCAGATTAATACAGAAAACACAAAGGAGAAAAGTCACAGGCTCTGGCTCATTTCCCTGAGGTAACAGAGGGGAAATTTCTGAGGAGATCAGGTTTCGTTTTTGTGTAATTATATACCTCATTGAATTTAATTATTTTGTAGTTAAATTCCTAAAAGACAAATATCTCTCCAGTTATCTACCTTCTTTTGCTTTCTGGTGTAATCAATTTTTCTGAATGGTTTGCATGAGAAAGTGGGTTTTTGGTAATGTTTGAAATGAGAGCTCTTTTTGCAAAGAGTTTTCACTGTCTATTCTTTAGCTAAGCTCATTTTACATGAAAAATTAATAACTGGCTAAGGCTCTTTATTTGAAAACCACGAGTCCTTATTCTCATGTCATCCAACTTTCCAAGGCTACTGTGAAAACTTTTCAAGATCTGATCATTAGGCCATTTGAAGGGTCAGCTCCTGCCTGGGCCTCCCCACTGGGCTGGCTGCATACTGGAAAGGAGATGAGGTTTTGAAAGATTTATCTCAGAGGCCGGAGATTCCAACCCAATGTCAGACATTCTGTAACTTTTCTCCGTGTGGGTTTGACAACGTCGTCTGTCTAAATTAGGTCCAGAGTAGATTGTTGCCAAGTGTGGTCATGGGAAGAAGGTTGGTGGAGAGACCTGCTTTCTCTCTAAGTCTTGCTCTGCTGTTAATTTGTTACTTGACTCATACTGTCATTCAGTATTTATTCAACCTTTGTGAAGGCTGACTGGTGGTATATGGTTGGTTTTCTTCTTCAGTGTCGGGAAGAAGTGTAGCATAGTACTTTGAAGGTCTCTGGACCCAGATAGCCCCAGTTTTGTGACTAATGTGTCCCTGTGCATTTGCTTTCTTTCTCCAGGCCTCAGTTTCCTTATTTATAAAAGGGAGATAATTTATATTTCACATATTTGATTGGGATGCAGAAGAGACACTTCCCAGGTGATGCTAGTGGTAAAGAACCTGCCTGCCAATGCAGGAGACATAAGAGACATGGATTTGATCCCTGGGTAGGGAAGATCCCCTGGAGGAGGTTATGGCAACCCACTCCAGTTTTCTTGCCTGGAGAATCCCATGGACAGAGGAGCCTGGTGGGCTACAGTCCTTGGGGTCTCAAAGTGTTGGACACGACTGTAGCGACTTAGTGCGTGCAGCTATGCACAGAAGAGACACTGAAGGCAAAGTGCCTGCAAAAACACCTGGCCATCTGTAAGTGTCCTTCACATAGCAGCTGTTACTGTCACACTGAAAAGGAGAAGCTGGTAGGGGCAGTGGATTCTCACTGAAACGAGAATCAGAAGCTCTGAGTTGAGTCCTTGGTTAACCACTTGGCCTTGGGCAAGAAAAGTAAACTTTTTCAGCTGGAGGCCATATCTGAGCAGAGAAGACAAGGAGGCCTTGCTGGTCTCAGGGTCATTTAGAGGATTAAAATGAACGAATGTGAAAGCATTGCCTTTAGTCTCTCTCCACTCCCCATCTCTCAGTACCTAAAAGGAATGTTGCACAACACACTTTTGGTCTCACTTAACATTAGTCAAGGGCTTTCAGTTTCCTCCAGAGTTAAGTCCGTGGCATTTATGAGCATGGCATTCTAAGCTGGGCTCCCCAGTCTTTCTTCAGCTACAGTCGCCGTCCCATTCCACATTTCCGTCGTCTCTATCAATAATCTCTAACCACATGGAACAAAAGCCCGTTTCCTCGACCACACTTTGCCTTTGTACAGACTATTCCTTCTACTTAAATACTGTATGTTAACACATATATGTGGAATCTAGAGAAGTGGTATAGAGATCTTATTTGCAAACCAGAAATAGAGATACAGACATAGAAACAAAAATATGGACGCCAAAGAGGGAAAGAGGGGGTGGTTGGATGGATTGGGATTGATATTTATACACTATTAATTCTATGTATAAAGTAGATAACTAATGAGAGCATAGTATATAGTACAGGGAACTCTACTCAGTGCTCTGTGGTGATCTAAATGGGAAGGAAATCCAAAACATAGGGGGTATGTGTATACATACAGCTGATTCACTTTGCTGTACAGTAGAAACTAGCATAACATTGTAAAGCAACTATACTCCAATAAAAAATTTAAAAAATAGAATAAGCATCTTATATGTAATGAAAAAAATGTAAAATATTGTAATTACAATTGGTGATGGACAGGGAAGCCTGATGTGCTGCAGTCTATGGGGTTGCAAAGAGTCGGACATGACTGAGCGGCCAAACTGAACTGATAAAATAAATGTATTTGCTATTAAAAATGATGCCTTCACTCTGGAACAAATAAATGGCCTTCGTTTTTTATCAACACATCTATTTTCTTAAGAATAAGGCAGTGTTTTATTCACCTTTGCATCCCAAGAGGCTGGGACAATGCCTGACATGTCTTTGGCATTCAATAAATTATTTTTAAACAAAGAAAAGAAGGAAAGAAAATGTTAAAGCCATTATTTTTTAATTCATGTTTACTGTAACAGGCAAACCCATAATTTTTTAAGTTAAAAAAGGAAAAGACCATAGGCATTTGGAACACATTGCTCCGAAGAGTCAGTCTGAGTTGAGCTGGCACTCCAGGCAAGAGGGATCTCTCAGCTACTTTCAACAATTGTAATTTCAATATTTCTTGGTATTAAAACAACAAAGAGGCCAACCTTTCCTTTCTTCGAGTTCACGTCAATAATACAGAGTTCTTCCTAAGGAACAGTAATTAACTAATTCAAAAATGTTATCCATATAATGATTTGATTTGGTTTGAGTCTTCATAGAAAAATGAAAACTGGTCTGTATAGGAATTAAAAACAAATCCTAGTCAGGTGTCCTAAAATTTCAACATATATGACTAAAAAGTAATTACTAACTCAAGGCAGAAAAAAAGATATGGCAGGAGGGGAGGAAAATGAATAGATATAAGAGAAAAAAAAAAGACTTGGGAGCTTTGAAACTCTCAGTACAGAGGGCAATTCTATCTAGGACGATTTCTTGACTTCATGAAATATCACTAAGTTTGGGGGTAAGTTTGCTTTCGAACTCTGTCTAGTTCCCTTTCTTATCTTTTCAACATCCAAGTATCTAAGTGTTTTTGGTGTTGGTCTCTTCACACTACCTTGGTCTCAACTAGTCTGTGAGCCTGTGAAGTGACTCAGGGCTCTAATTTTTCCTTCTTTCTGCATTACAACCCCATGGCCTTTCAGAAGCTCTCAGCTAAAGCAAATCCACTCTAGGGTGCAGCCCTCCTTGGGGGTTTCACATTTGAAAAGAGGTCAGCAAGGTAACCAAAATGCATTTCTAAGGAATAGAATTTCAAGAGCTCTGAGAAAGAGAAGTATAAAATCTGATGTTTCTGGAGGAAGTCAGTGTTAGCCTTGGAAGTCATCTCAGTTCCTCATCATTCAGTCAGTTCTCAGCCAGGGGTTGTGGCTGTTGGTTTTTCTATCACTTGAAATGGAAGGGTCTGGAGAAAATAGTGCTGCTGAGGCAAGAGCTGGTAGCAGATGATTACATATACATGATAAAAAATGGGATCACACCAGTGAAGGCTGTGTCATTGAAACTTACTTAGTGTTGGCATCTAAGCTTTTCATCTACAGTTGTAAATAATGTTCCCTGAAGTCCATTTTTGTTTGTTTTTAATTTATTTTTTTATTGAAGAATAATTACCTTACAGAATTTTGTTGTTTTCTGTCAAACCTCAATAGGAATCAGCCATAGGTATACATATATCCCCTCCCTTTTGAACTTCCCTCCCGTCTCCCTCCCCATCCCACCCCTCTAGGTTGATACAGAGCCCCTGTTTGAGTTTCCTGAGCTATACAGCAAATTCCTGTATGTTTCCATGTCATTCTTTCCATACATCTCACCTTCCCCTCCCTTCTCCCCATGTCCACAAGTCTATTTTCTATGTCTGTTTATCTGTTGCTGCCCTGTAAATAAGTTCTTCAGTACCATTTTTCTAGATTCTGTATATATGTGTTAGAATATGATATTTATCTTTCTTTCTGACTCACTTCACTCTGTATAATAGCTTCTAGGTTCATCGCCTCATCAGAACTGACTCAAATGCATTCTTTTTTATGGCTGAGTGATATTCCATTGTGTATATGTACCACAACTTCTTTATCCATTCATCTGTTGATGGACATCTAGGTTGCTGCCTTGTTCTAGCTGTTGTAAATAGTGTTGCAATGAACAATGGGATACATGTGTTTTTCAATTTTGGTTTCCTCAGGGTATATGCCTAGGAGTGGGATTGCTGGGTTATATGGTGGTCTCATTCCTAGTCTTTTAAGGAATCTCCATACTGTCTTTCCGTAGTGGCTCTATCAATTTACATTCCCAACAACAGTGCGAAAGTGTTCCCTTTTTGCCACATCCCCTCCAGCATTTATTGTTTGTAGACTTTCTGATGATGGCCATTCTGATTGGTGTGAGGTGATATCTCATAGTTTTGATTTGCATTTCTTTAATAATGAGTGATGCTGAACATCTTTTCATGTGTTTGTTAGCCATCTGCATGTCTTCTTGGGAGAAATGTTTGTTTAGGTCTTTCCCCCACTTTTTGATTAGGTTGTTTGTTTTTCTGGCATTGAGTTGTATGAGCTGCTTATATATTTTGGAAATTGATCCTTTGTCAGTTACTTCATTTGCTATTATTTTCTCCCATTCTGAGGGTTGTCTTTTCACCTTGCTTATAGTTTCCTTTGCTATGGAAAAGCTTTTAAATTTAATCAGGTCCCACTTGTTTATTTTTGTTTTTATTTCTGTTACTCTAGGAGGTGGGTCATAGAGGATCTTGCTTTGATTTATGTCATCAAGTGTTCTGCCTACTTTTTCCTCTAAGGGTTTTATAGTTTCTGGTCTTATGTTTAGGTCTTTAATCTATTTTGAGTTTATCTTTGTGTGTGGTGTTAGGAAGTGTTCTACTTTCATTCTTTTACATATAGCTGTCCAGTTTTCCCAGCACCATTTATTGAAGAGGCTGTCTTTGCCCCATTGTATATTCTTGCCTCCTTTGTCAAAAATAAGGTATCATAGGTGCATGGCTTTATTTCTGAGCTTTCTATCTTGTTCCATTGGTCTATATTTCTGTTTTTGTGCCACTACCATACTCTCTTGATGACTGTAGCTTTGTAGTATAATCTGAAGTCAGAAAGGTTGATTCCTCCAATTTCATGCTTCTTTCTTAAGACTGCTTTGGCTATTCGGGGTCATTTATGTTTCCATATGAATTGTGAAATTTTTTATTCTAGTTCTGTGAAAAATGCCATTGGTAGTTTGATAGGGATTGCGTTTAATCTGTAGATTGAGTTTGGTAGTATAGTCATTTTCACAATATTGATTCTTCCCACCCAGGAACATGGAATATCTCTCCATCTTTTTATGTCATCTTTGATTTCTTTCATTAGTGTCTTATAATTTTCTGTGTACCGTTCTTTTGTCTCTTTAGGTAAGTTTATTCCTAGAAATTTAATTATATTTGTTGCAATGGTGAATGGGATTGATTCCTTACTTTCTCTTTCTGATTTTTCATTGTTAGTACATAGAAATGCAAGTGATTTCTGTGTATTGATTTTGTATTCTGTGACTTTGCTAAATTCATTGATTAGCTGTAGTAATTTTCTGATACTATCTTTAGGATTTTCTATGTACAGTATCATGTCATCTTAAACAGTGAGAGCTTTACTTCTTCTTTTCTGATCTGGATTCCTTTTACTTCTTTTTCTTCTCTGGTTGCTGTAGCTAGGACTTCCAAAACTATGTTGAATAATAGTGGTGAAAGTGGACACCCTTGTCTTATTCCTGATCTCAGGGGGAATTCTTTCAGTTTTTCACCATTGAGAATAATATTTGCTGTAAGGTTATCATATATGGCCTTTACAATGTTGAGGTAGGTTCCTTCTATGCCCATTTTTTGAAGAGTTTTAATCATAAATTGGTGCTGAATTTTGTCGAAGGCTTTTTCTGCATCTATTGAGATTATCATATGGTTTTTATCTTTCAATTTGTTAATATGGTGTTTCACATTGATTGATTTGTGCATATTGAAGAAATCTTGCATCCCTGGAATAAACCCAACTTGATCATGGTGTATGAGCTTTTTGATGTGTTGCTGAATTCTGGTTTTGGTATCAGGGTGATGGTAGTCTCATAGAATGAGTTTGGAAGTGTTCCTTCCTCTGCAATTTTTTGAAAGAATTTTAGAAGGATAGGCATTAGCTCTTCTCTAAATGTTTGATAGAATTCTCCTGTGAAGCCATCTGGTCCTGGGCTTTTGTTTCTTGGGAGATTTTTGATCACAGCTTCAATTTCAGTGCTTGCATTGGGGTTGTTCATAATTTCTATTTCTTCCTGGTTCTGCCTTGGAAGATTGAACTTTTCTAAGAATCTGTCCATTTCTTCTAGGTTATCCATTTTATTGCCATATAGTTGTTCATAATAGTCTCTTATAATCCTTTGTATTTTTGCATTGTCTGTTGTAACCTCTCCTTTTTTATTTCTGATTTTGTTGATTTGATTATTCTCTTTTTTTCTTGCTGCTGCTGCTGCTGCTAAGTCTGGCTAAAGTTTTGTGAATTTTATCTTCTCAAAGAACCAGTTTTTAGTTTATTTTAATCTTTACTATTGTTTCTTTCATTTCTTTTTCATTTATTTCTGCTTGGATCTTTATGATTTCTTTCCTTCTACTAATTTTGGGTTTTTTTTTGTTCTTTTTCCAGTTGTTCTAGGTATAGAGTTAGCTTGTCTATTTGATGTTTTTCTTGCATCTTGAGGTAGGATTGTATTGCTATAAACATCTCTCTCAGAACTGCTTTTGCTGCATCCCGTAGGTTTTGAGTTGCTGTGTTTTCATTGCCATTTGTTTCTAGAAACTTTTTTACTCCCTTTTGATTTCTTCAGTAACCTGTTGGTTATTAAGAAACATGCTGTTTAATCTCCATGTGTTTTTATTTCTTACAGTTTTTTTTCTTCTTGTAATTGATACCTAGTCTCATAGTGTTGTGGTTGGAGAAGGTGCTTGATATGATTTTAATTTTCTTAAATTTGCTGAAGTTTGATTTGTGACCCAAGATGTGGTCTACCTTGAGAGTGTTCCATGTACACTTGAGAAGAAGTTGTATTCTTTTGCATTTGGATGGAATGTCCTGAAGATATCAATGAGATCCATCTCATCTAATGTATCATTTAAGACTTGTGTTTCCTTTTAATTTTCTCTTTTGATGATCTGTCCATTGGTGTGAGTGGGGTGTTAAAGTCTCCTACTATTATTGTGTTACTGTCATTTTCTCCTCTTATGGCTGTTAGTATTTGTCTTATGTATTGAGGTGCTGCTATGTTGGGTGCATAGATGTTTACAATTGTTATGTCTCCCTCTTGGATTGATCCCTTGATCATAATGTAGTGTCCTTCCTTATCTCTTGTAATATTCTTTATTTTAAGGTCTATTTTGTCTGATATGAAGATTGCTACTCCAGCTTTCTTTTGCTTCCCATTTGCATGGAATATATTTTTCCGTCCTCTCACTTTCAGCCTATATGTGTCTTTAGGTCTGAAGTGGGTTCTTTGTAGACAGTATATATATGGGTCTTGTTTTTGTATCCATTCAGCCAGTCTGTGTCTTTTGGTTGGAGCGTTTAATCCATTTACATTTAAAGTAATTATAGACATATATGTTCCTATTGCCATTTTCTTAATTGTTTGGGGTTGATTTTCTAGATCTTTTTTCTTCTTTTGTATTTCTTGACTGTACAACTCCCTTTAACATTTGTCGTAAAGCTGGTTTGGTGGTACTGAATTCTCTTAACTTTTGCTTATCTGAAAAGCTTTTTATTTCTCTGTCAGGTTTGAATGAGATCCTTGCTGGGTACAATAATCTTGGTTGTAGATTTTTCACTTTCAGTACTTTAAATATATCTTGCCATTCCCTTCTGGCCTGCAGAGTTTCTGCCGAAAGATCAGCTGTTAAGCATATGGAGTTTCCCTTATATGTTACTTGTTGCTTCTCCCTTGCTGTTTTTAGTATTCTTTCTTTGTGTTTAGTCTTTGCTAGTTTGATTAGTATGTGTCTTGGCATGTTTCTCCTTGGGTTTATCTTGTACGGCACTCTTTGTACCTCTTGGACTTGATTGACAATTTCTTTTTCCATGTTGGGAAAATTTTCAACTGTAATCTCTTCAAAAATTTTCTCATACCCTTTCTTTTTCTCTTCTTCTTCTGGGACCCCTATAATTTGAATGTTGGTGTGTTTGATATGGTCCCAGAGGTCTCTGAGACTATCCTCAGTTCTCTTCATTCTTTTTACTTTATTCGGCTCTTCGGAAGTTATTTCCACCATTTTAACTTTCAGCTCACTGATTCTTCTGCTTCAGATATTCTGCTATTGATTCCTTCTAGAGTATTTTTAATTTCAGTAATTGTGTTGTTTGTCTCTGCATGTTTATTCTTTAATTCTCCTAGGTCTTTGTTAATTGATTCTTGCATTTTCTCCATTTTGTTTTTAAGGTTTTTGATCATCTTTGCTATCATTATTCTGAATTCTTTTTCAGGTAGTTTGCCTATTTCCTCTTCATTTATTTGGATTTCTATGTTTCTAATTTGTTCCTTCATTTGTGTAGTATTTCTCTGCCTTTTCATTATCATTATTTTTAACTTATTGTGTTTGAGGTCTCCTTTTCCCAGGCTTCAAAGTTGAATTCTTTCTTCCTTTTGATTTCTGCCCTCCTAAGGTTGGTCTAGTGGTTTGTCTAAGCTTCTTATAGGGTGAGATTTGTGCCAATTTTTTTTGTTTGTTTGTTTGTTTTTCCTCTGATGGGCAAGTCTGAGTGAGGTAATAATTCTGTCTGCTGATGATTTGGCTTGTATTTTTGTTTTGTTTGTTGTTTAGATGAGGCTTCCTGCACAGGGTGCTACTGGTGGTTGGGTGATGCCGGGGCTTGTATTCAAGTGGTTTCCTTTGTGTGAGTTCTCACTATTTGATACTCCCTAGGGTTAGTTCTCTGGTAGTCTAGGGTCTTGGAGTGAGTACTCCCACTCCAAAGGCTGGGGCTTGATCTCTGTTGTTGGTAGCAGGGATGAGGATGGAGTGATGGTGGGAGGAGAGAGGAAAGACCACAGAGCCACCAGTTCTGGGCTTTTTGCAGTAAACTCTGAAGTCCATTTTTAAGGCTGTCAATACACTGCTCAATGGCTCAGTCTTGTCTGACTCTGTGAACCCGTAGACTATAGCCTGCCAGGCTCCTCTGTCCATGGAATTTTCCAGGCAAGGATACTGGAGTGGGTTTCCATTTCCTTCTCCAGGAAATCTTTCCGACCCAGGGATCGAAACCCCATTGCTTGTGTTTCCTGCATTGATAGGCACCTTCTTTACCACTAGTGCCACCTGGTAAGTCATAGTTTAGAAATACACAGTTTAGAAATTTACTGTTAAAGTTTTAATGAAAATTCAAGTTTAATGAAAACAAAGCCACTGAGCAGTCAGGTTCTGATTGTTACTCTGAAGCAGAGGACATAAGCAGGGGAATGGTCCTATGTTCTCATTGAGCCCTTAGTTTTTATTTTATCTGGCATGTAAACTATGCCTTCTTAAATGCCAAGCAAGTGTCTTAAAGAGGAAGGCAAACTCACTGTAAAAAGACCTCAACATGTTGACTAGGATAAAATCCTGGAATCTTGTGTTGGGAGGCAATTTAAAGATCATCCTCCCTTTGACTTTTACAAGTTAAAGAAATGGGAGAATAGGGTGAAGTTCATAATTTTGTCTTGGAATCCATGAAACCTCATTTATTCTGTGTCACAGTCCTCTTTGCATGATGTTAGGCAAGTCGCTTATATTTTCTGTAAAGGGTGGTAAACTGGTAGTTAAAGATTCAGTCTAAACCTATGTTTTGCTTTTTTCCTACAGCATTTCCTCCTAAAAATCTGGATATTCAGTTTCTCTTGGACAAAAAAGTGGGGCAAGAAAGAAGGTGACGGTGAGTTGCTTTGGGGTTTGCATTTTCTATGACACTTGTCCAGAGCTGAGTGGGATCGTCTCTCTAAGTTTTGTGCTGTCTTGGTTGCCACTCTCCTCTCCACTCTCTACTCTTTTCCTGGCCCACTCCTTTCATTTATTATCTGTATCTGGAAGGCACTGAGATCTCTGAACTAGACATCATGTGTCAATATTACTATCTGTAAAATGGGCAGCACAGAGGGTGATGCTAGGAAAAAATGTCCAAATTTAGTTGATGATGGAAATAATTTGGCATCTCAAAAAAAATACAAATTCCTGGGCTCAAACTGTGTAGATTCTGACTCAGTGGATATGGAATAGGGGGTGGGGGTGGGGTGTCTCTGATTTTTTCTTATTTTTTCAAAGTTCTGCAATTTATGCCTGCAATTAGCTAGGGTTTTAGAATCCTGACTTAAATATCTCTAAAATTCTATCAATCCAACTCACCCCAGAATTCTTAGTTTGATAAGTCTTTTTCAGGTCAATGGACTTCAATGCACTTAAAGCTCCAGTGTAATTATTAAATCCAATTAGCCACTGAGTTAAATTATTTTCAATCAGCCTTAGGCTATTTACCATAACATCCCCCAACCTGAAATCTGAATAGGAACAAAAGGACCTGGGCAATGAATACCACTCATTGGTCACTGCCACAGGAAAGTGACTTATTCACACAGCAGGTAAAAATTCCCACAGCCTGCTCACGCTTCTGAGAATATACATATTAAAAAAGAGAGAGAGAGAAGAGAGGAAATTCTTATCAATGCACCATTTGAGTGTAACTAACAGAAAGGGATATTCAGGATTAAGGGCATTCTGATAACAGGCACATTTTGCAGGGGCCCTTTTAACTTGTGTTTGGGATCGTTTCTTAGAGACTGGAAAATAAAATACAGGAAGGATTTAAATTTGATGTAGTGGGGGTCTTTAAAAATTTGGCACAAGCCTTTTTGTTCTTTCAGCTTACCCTTCAAGGTATCACACAGTGTGAGAGAATGCAGGCTCTGGGTTCAGACTGCCTAATATCAGCAAACTGTGGACTGATGTCTGTAGACAAGAGGCTTGGGAGCTGAGTGGTTTCTATGGAGATGGGAATTAGTGAGGAAGTGCTTTCCTTTTGATTATTCTCCATCTTAATAGGGACAATTGCAACCATTTATCTTTTTCTGAAGGAATAAGGACATCTCTGGGAACAATAGCAAGGCTTGAGTGAGACTGTTCCATGTTAACTATCTTAAAATATCAACTCCCTGCATCTTTCAATAATAAATCATGAGGTCTTGGATGGTGGCCTTTGCCCAAGAAGTATGACTTTAGTTTTATCTGATAACAAATCAGGAGTCCTGCATGAGTTTGGTACGTTTTATATTTTATATATTAGTATGTTATTTGAAAGCTGAGATGTATACTCAATATTTGTAATGATAATAGCTTGAATTCATATTTAGTCTCTGTACAATACAGACTATTTTCACTTATACCTGAAAAGTAAGAGATATGAACCATCATTTCTATTTTTCAGATGGAGAAACTAAATCATAAACAATGGAAATGATGTTTTTCATTATCTGTGGAAAATGAGTGTGGGGATATAGATAATGTTTCTGGAATTGAAATTTAATGACTTTCCTTTTCACATTCCCATGAAAATTTTTTCTCCTCTTATTCTTTACTAATACATAACTGTTGTTATTGTTGTTTAGTTGCTAAGCTGTGCTCTTTTGCAACCTGAAGGACTGTAGCCCACCAAGCTCCTTCTGTCCACAGGATTTCCCAGGCAAGAATACTGGAGTAGGTTGCCATTTCCCTTTCCAGGGGATCTTCCTGACCCAAGGATTGAACCCACATCTCCTGCATTGGCAGGCAGATTCTTTACCACTGAGCCACCAGGGAAGCCCAGAACTCTGAGGAGAATTTTTAAAAAATCTTCTTGGTAAAATCAAGTTGTTTATTTGGGGATTTGTGGTGAGCTTGGAGGTTCTTGGAAGTGGAGAGTCAGTCATATACAATGAACCCAAAAATGTTGTCCCAGGAAGAAGTCATGGGCTGTGACCTCGTCCGAAGCTGACCCCTTGTTAGGAAGACTGGAGCACAAACAGGCTGATACAACTGTCCACTGCTGCATCTGGGCCTGGGCTTACTTCAGTAGACTTGAAGTCAATGAGAATAAGAATAGTGAAGATGCTTCTCTGGGAAAAGGTGATAAGAATCAAAGTGAAGGAAATTGGTAGGAAGTATGGGAAATGGCAATCCACTCCAGTGTTCTTACCTGGAGAATCCCAGGGATGGGGAGGCCTGGTGGGCTGCCGTCTATGGGGTCGCACGGAGTTGGACACGACTGAAATGACTTAGCAGCAGCAGCAGCATGGGAATCTATCAATGACGGACTAATATATATATGAATAATTTTCAAAATTTTGAGGCAACAAAATTAAAATGTTTCTCTGTTAAGTTCCTTTGGGCGGCCTGTCCCTAAATATGTTTTCAGAATTTCCTTAAAGAAATAGAAGCTGAATTATTACCTAAGACTGTCAGCATCAGGACATGGAGGTGTGATGCATTTAGACAGTAAACTTCAGTTTTTGACATTACATAATCAGATCAAGTGGTGCTGGCCTCATGGAAATTAAAGAGAGGGGGATTATATTTAGCTTATTTTCAGACTAGGCTTAGTGGGCATCACAGACAAAGATATTAATTTTTCAGATGAAAAGTAGACTGTTAACCATGCACAAAAGATCATTTGTGCTACCCAAATCTATGCTAATCTCCATTCCAAATCCCTTAGCAACTGTTACTTGGTTGGAAAGGTTTAATTTTCATGAAAGGAAGAAAACTTTTGGAACATGTTACAGTGAAATGTAGTTTTGGAGCACTGAGTTGTTATTAAAGATATTAAAAATTACATAGTGATAAAATGATTATTTAACATGAGTTTGGATTATTCTTGAAATGTAGCAAAATCTTCCTAAATTTGCTACTCAAATTAGATGCTTTAATTCCTGCATTGTCATACAACACAGTAAGTAATACAAATAGAAAATGTAGAACAGCATGTGAATTGGAAATAAAAAAGGCTTCCCACAGTTTTCAAGTAGATATTCATTCATTCATCATCTTACTCAACAAATGGTACATGAGTATCTCTCATATACTAGAGTCTAGACATGTAGAGGAGACAGATCTAGTGCCTGGGCTAAGAGCATCTATAATCTAGTGGGAATGTGAATTTATAAACTGATAAATATTTGAATATAATCACTTTTGTGGTGGAGTCACGAGGAATTTTATTTACACAGTTAAAAACTTCAGTGTGGAAAAATAGAAAATTTCTGGGAAAAAAATAAAATGTACTATTATTAAATCAATAAGAAACAAACCATATTGTATCAGCAGTTAAAAATATAGTAAAAACAATAAGAAAAACAAATAAAGGGGAAAAAAGCATTTTGGGGTTGCTTGTCCAAGATTCAGGTCACTTATAGGCACATTTGCCAAACATTTCAGGAACAGATAATTTGTATATTTTGCAGCATATTAAAAAAGTATTTATTTTATACATATACATATTTGTCTTTTATTATATATTCATTAGTGATTAAATAAAGCAAATAAGCAAAGAAGAAATGTTTCTCATTTTTTTTAATGAGGGTAATGTAAATTTGATAACAAAACCAGACAGGAACAGAACAAGAAGGAAAATTATGATCCATTACATTAATGAAATAGATGTTCGTATTAGATTCATATGTATGTGTATGGATGTGTATTGAGTATGTGTGTATAATATTATAATGCTTCATACTCAAGTTTAACTTAGGAATATAAAAGAGGCTTAAAATGAAAAAATTTATTGAAATAATTCTTTACATTAAATATTTGATGACACTAAACACTTGGATTATTTCAATAGATACAGAAAAAATCTTCTGATAAACCTCTGCTTTCTTTCATTATAAAAATTCTACACAAAATAAAAATAGAGTGTATTTCTTTTACTTGATAAAAAGAATTCATCAAAATTCTATAGCATGTAGCATACTTAGTGGTGAGAAAAAAATTTCCTTTGAAGTCAGGAACAAGAGCAAGAATTTTGCTCATCATCACACCTGAAGTACAATCTAGTTGTAGTAAAACCAGGGAAAAAAGGGATAAAGGTTGAAAAAGCAAAGCAACATTTCCAACATTTATACACTGCATGTATATATTTGTGTTTAAAACTCAGGAGATTTTAAGAGAATTCAAGAGACTCTTACTAGAACTAGTAAGCAAATTTGACAGATTCTGAATAAAATAGCAGTCTACAAAAATCAATTGTATTAACATGCCACAGCCACAAATAACCAGATAATATAATTTATAATGTTATATTTTATAATAGTAATAAAAACTCTGATGGGCCTAAGCATAAATCTAACAAAAGACATAGAGTGGTTTCAGCTGTTAGAAAAAGAAAAGCTGAACTAAATCATGAAGACATTTATTGTTTAGTGAAGAAAATGTTTGAAGATAGTTTGTTTTGGCAGCTTAATACATCAGTCCCGTCGTGGGACCTTTGCGCTGGTTTTCTTGGCCACGAGGGCTGGCTTCGGGGGCATATGAGCTGTAAAGTCACTTGAGCCTCCACACTCAGGGGTTCTGTGCTTGGTTTAGTGCTCTGCTGTTCTGTTTGGAAAGTCTTGATAATTATATATATATATATATATATATAATTGTATCAAATCTAAACTTATTTATTTTGCAAAATATAAGTAAGCCAGATTTTTTTCTTTTTTCTTTTTTTAAATTTTACTTTACAGTACTGTATTGGTTTTACCATACATCAACATGAATCCACCACGGCTGTACACATGTTCCCAATCCTGAACCCCCCTCCCACCTCGCTCCCCATACCATCTCTCTGGGTCATCCCAGTGCACCAGCCCCAAGCATCCTGTATCCTGCATCGAACCTAGACTGGCGATTCATTTCTTATATGATATTATACATGTTTCAATGCCATTCTCCCAAATCATCCCACCCTCTCCCTCTCCCACAGAGTCCAAAAGACTGTTCTATACATCTGTATGTGAGACAGCAAAAGAGACACAGATAATTTTATATTTGAATTTGTGTTTAGTAAATGACATCCAGTGGGACATATGTGTAAGCAGAGGAGATACGTGGAAACTGTGTTTCATTCCTTGTATCATCTCTGTGATACCCTGTGAGCACAGAATTTCTGTTGAACTAGGGGTGGCACAGTTGGTAAAGAATCTGCCTGCAATGCAGGAGACACAAGAGACTTGGGTCTGATTCCTGGATTGGGAAGATCCCCTGGTGAAGGAAATGGCAAACCACCTCAGAATTGTTGCCCGGAGAATTTCATGGACAGAGGAGCATGGGGTGGTAAAGAGTTGGACATGACTGAATATGAGCACACATTTCCAGGATGCATGGGAATTCAGTGAGATTTAAAGTAATGTTGATTAGGCGTGTTCCATCTGACAAAGACAGGGAGATAACAGCCCAGAGAGGGTAATTTTCCATTCAAACCAGAACTTGCTTCAGATACAGATGGAGGCAATGGCATTCTGAGAGACACAGACAACCAAGGGTCCCTATTGTATCTTCCCTTACTTACATCACTTCCCTATATATTAGACATTTCATTTATAACAAAAATGATGACAAGAGAAAAGGGAAAGATAGGGCAACTCATGTACTTTTTCCTTTCAGTCTTTCCTCGCATGCATGCTCAGTCTGTCCACCTCTTTGCAACCCCATGGACTGTAGCCCACCAGGCTTTTCTGTCCATGGATTTTCCAGGCAAGAATACTGGAGTGGGTTGCTATTTGTTCCTTCAGTGGATCTTCCCAACCCAGGGATCAAATGAGCCTCCTGCATTGGCAAGCAGATTCTTTACCATTGACCCACTTTTAGTTCAGTTCAGTTCAGTTCAGTTCAGTTCAGTTGCTCAGTCATGTCCGACTCTTTGCGACCCCATGAATTGCAGCACCCCAGGCCTCCCTGTCCATCACCAGCTCCCGGAGTTCACTCAAACTCACATCCATCGAGTCGGTGATGCCATCGAGCCATCTCATCCTCTGTCGTCCCCTTCTCCTCCTGCCCCCAATCCCTCCCAGCATCAGAGGCTTTTCCAATGAGCCAACTCTTCATATGAGGTGCCCAAAGTACTGGAGTTTCAGCTTCAGCATCATTCCTTCCAAAAAACACCCAGGGCAGATCTCCTTCAGAATAGACTGGTTGGATCTCCTTGCAGTCCAAGGGACTTTCAAGAGTCTTCTCCAACACACTTCAAAAGCATCAAATCTTTGGTGCTCAGCCTTCTTCACAGTCCAACTCTCACATCCATACATAACTACTGGAAAAACCATAGCCTTGACTAGATGGACCTTAGTCGGCAAAGTAATGTCTCTGCTTTTCAATATGCTGTCTAGGTTGGTCATAACTTTTCTTTCAAGGAGTAAATGTCTTTTAATTTCATGGCTGCAATCACCATCTGCAGTGATTTTGGAGCCCCCAAAAATAAAGTCTGCCACTGTTTCCACTGTCTCCCCATCTTTTTCCCATGAAGTGATGGGACCGGATGCCATGATCTTCGTTTTCTGAATGTTGAGCTTTAAGCCAACTTTTTCACTCTCCTCTTTCACTTTCATCAAGAGGCTTTTTAGTTCTTCTTCACTTTCTGCCATAAGGGTGGTGTCATCTGCATATCTGAGGTTATTGATATTTCTCCCGGCAATCTTGATTCTAGCTTGTGCTTCTTTCAGCCCAGTGTTTCTCATGATGTACTCTGCATTGACCCACCTTACTTATCTGTAAATCCAAGGTAGAGAATGTTGGTTGAATGTGTGCAATTAGAGACATGAAATAAAGACAACTGAGTTAGTCTTGTACAGCATTTCTACTGTTCTGGTAAGAATGAAATACATATCTTGTCCAAGCTATGAACTATAAATTATTTAATTTGGGGATTCTACAAATGAGTTGAATGTTCTTATATTTGCATTTCAAACTGACATTGCATGATATAGAGAAAATGGTAAAATTCATGCTAACCATTTGAGGTTTTAATCTTTCTTTACTGAGAACTCTATTAAACTGCAAATAAAAATTACCATGGCCAATCAAGAGAAAGACGTGGAAGAAAGGGAAAAGCTTTATATTTTAGTACCTTTAATAGTAATTTATCCCTGCTTTTTAGACAAGGGGCCCCACATTATTATTTTTGTACTAGACCCTGCAAATTATATAGCTGGCTCTGTCTGTTGTCTTTGGCTTATCTCTTGCCCTTCCCCACCCCCTGTAATAGTTGCCCCATATTTGCAAGATCACTCTCAGAGATCCAGGCATCCAGTCTACAATGGAGTCAGAAAAAAGGTGGAAGAGCTGGTGACAGCAAACTCTTCTTTTATGGTCATTGCCTTTATTGGGAATTTAAAAGTCTTTTCAGAAAAGTTTAGGCCCCATGGATACTTAAAGTTGCAAAAATAATGAAACAGTAAGCATCTGGAAAATAGACCCAGCCAAGGCAATGTCTGGCTACAAATACTGTCCAAGTTGAGGTTGGTAGGCTTTTCTATAAAAAGCCTAGGTGGCCATCTGGTCAGGCTCTTATTTATTTATTTATTATAATCAGAGGGCAGTTGCTTTACAATGTTGTGTTGGTTTCTGCCCTGCAGCAACTTGAGTCAGCCATAAGTATATATATATATATATATATATCCCCTCCTTCTTGAGCCTCCTTCCTTTCCCACCCCCCATCCCACCTCTAGGTCATCACAGAGCACTGGGCTGGGCTCCCCATGTTATGTAGCAGCTTCCCACTAGCTATCTGTTTTACACATGGTAGTGCATATATCGTGAAGAGTCAGACAGGACTGAGCGACTTCACTTTCACTTTTCACTTTCATGCATTGGAGAAGGGAATGGCAACTCACTCCAGTGTTCTTGCCTGGAGAATGCCAGGGACGGGGGAGCCTAATGGGCTGCCGTCTATGGGGTCACAGAGAGTCGGACATGATTGAAGCAACTTAGCAGCAGCAGCAGCAGTGCATATATCAGGTTTCTGTGGTGGCCCAGGTGGTAAAGACTCTGCCTGGAATACAGGAGACCCAGGTTCTATCCCTGGGTAGGGAAGATCCCTTGGAGAAGGGAATGGCAACCCACTCCAGTATTCTTGCCTGGAGAGTTCTATGGACAGAGGAGTCTGGTGGTCTATACTCCACGGGGTCTCAAAGAGTGACCCCGTGGAGTGACCAGCACTTAGTGGGTATATGTCAGTGCTACTCTCTCACTTCGTCTCACCCTCTCCTCCCCACACCGTGTCCACAAGTCCTTTCTCTACGTCTGCATCTCTATTCCTGCCTGCAGATAGGTTCATCAGTACCATTTTTCTAGATTCTGTATATATGTATATGTATGTATTAATATACAATATTTGTTTTTCTCTTTTTGGTCAGACTCTTGATGCAAGAGTTTGCTGCTGTAGTGTAAACATAGATATAGACAACATGCAAATGAATGGGCATGGCTGTGTTCCAAGAAAAACTCTTTACAAAAACAGGAAGTGGACAGATCTGACCAATGGGCTATAATTTGCTTACTCTTACATAGACTCTTATGTAGATAGGGAGACAATGGAAATAGTAATAGACTTTATTTTCTTGGGCTCCCCAAATCATTGCAGATTGTGACTGCAGCCATGAAATTAAAAGATGCTTGCTTCTTGGATGAAAAGCTATGACCAACCTAGACAGTGTATTTAAAAGCAGAGACATTACTTTGCTGACAAAGGTCTGTTTAGTCAAAGCTATGGTTTTTCCAGTAGTCATGTATGTATGTAAGAGTTAGACCATAAAGAAGGCTGAACATTGTAGAACTGATGCTTTTGAACAGTGGTGTTAGAGAAGACTCTTGAGACTCTTGGACTATAAGGAGATCAAACCAGTTGATACTAAAGGAAATCAACCTCAAATATTCATTGGAAGGACTGATGCTGAAGCTGAAGCTCCAATACTTTGGCTACCTGATGCCAAGAACTGACTCACTGGAAAGAACTCTGATGCTGGGAAAGATTGAAGGCAGGAGGAGAAGGGGACAACAGAGGATGAGATGGTTGGAGGCATCACTGATTCAATGGACATGAGTTTGAGCAAGCTCTGCGAGATGGTGAAGGATAGGGAAGCCTGGCATGCTGCAGTCCATGGGGCTGCAAAGAGTCAGACATGACTGAACAACAACATAGGGCTTTATTTTGCTTTGGTTACTAAGTCATGGACCATGGGGTGATGACAGTAAGTAGGTGCCATTTATTGAATGTTTACCATTTATCACCTGAGGCTAGGCTTGTTGCCATCTCTAAAAATATTTATATTTTGTTATCAAGGAAGATAAAGAAGTTTGTTGGGAAGACAAGAAGCATAATCTGCTACAATATAAACAAGACTTGATTCAAAGTTACAAATGCATAGACAGAAACATTTAATATTATAAAGATTCACTTTTCCCCAAATTTATCCATTAATATCCTGTAACTCCCATTAAAATTCCCAGAGATTTTTTTATGGACTGTGCCAGTTGACCTTTAAAATTCAAATGGAAAAAAACAAAGGATTAAGAATAGCCTATACAGTTTTGAAAATTGATAATAGAAACACTGGCTCAATGGACGTGAATTTGGGAAAACTGGGAGATAGTGAGGAACAGGGAGGCCTGGCGTGCTGCAGTCCATGGGGTCTCAAAGAGTGGGACACAACTTAGTGACTGAACAGCAACCACAAATAGAAACACAGGGGAATTTGGCCTACCAAATTTTGATACTTGTTATAAAGCTGAACTAATTAAGATAGTAGTATTGTCTCTGGATTAAGAAAACAGTCATCAGCAGAAAAGAGTGTTCAGGAACAGATATGTGCATATTTTGTGGAGGAAGCATTCAAATGGGGAAAGGATGGAGAATTCAATACATAATGCTGGGGAGAAAGAGTTATTTCCTCAGGAAAAAATCAGATTCTTATCTTACCCTAATCACAAAAATAAACTCCAGGTCACTCAAAGATATATGTAAAAAGGAAAATTTTAACGTTTTGAGTAGAAATTTAAAACTTGAAGTTAAAAAAAAGAGATTAAAAAAATAGGACAGAAAAGGAAGTATTTTGATTAATCTGTTTTCATTAACATGAAAAATTTTCATAAAATAAAAGGCATCAGAATCAAAGTAAAAAGACATTCCAGGGAGTAGTGGACATTATATAGCACAGAATGAAAAAATAGTTTGGTCTGGAATACATAAAAACAATTGGAGAAAGGCGGGTGAATATGAACCAGAAATTCTCAAAAGAAGGACCCTGAGAGGCCCACAAACATGTGAAATTGATTTTTGGTCTTGCTAGTATCAGGGAAATGGAAATTAAGCAAAAATCAAAGTTTATGTCATACCCATTAGATAGGCAGTCATTTAAAAAAAGTGACAGTTCAGGAATTGGCAAGCATGTGGAACAAAATTCTCAGCCACTGCTGGTGGGTTTATAAACTAGCACAACTAATGGTGATCATTTTGTAATGTATAGAAATATTGAACCACTGTGTTGTGCACCAGGAACTAAAGTAAGATTGTCGGTCAACTATATCTCAACAAACAGACAGATTCGTAGAGAAAGAGATCAGATTTGTGGTCACCAGAGGCAGGGGGAAGAGGGATGGGGAATTGGATGAAGGTGGTCAAAAGGTATACATTTACAGTTGTACAATAAATAAGTATTAATACCAGGGAAGTAACTAACAACATGATCAATACAGTGAACACTGCTGTATGTTATATATGAAAGTTATTAAGAGAGTAAATCCTCAGAGTTCTCATACAAGTTAAAAATACCTTTTTTCTTTTATTTTGTATCTATATGAGAAGATGAATCTTCACTTAAATTTCATCATGCAGTACACCTTATACTTATGTCAACTAATCTCAATACCACTAGAATAAAATAAAGATTAAAAAAATTAAAAAAACTAGCACAACTTCCCTAGAAGGAAAACTGATAAAGGATTGTAATGTTAAGGATGTACTTGGTAGTTACTGTATGTATACAGTAAGCACACACACACACACACACACATACACACAGGTAATGATTCTCTTGTTTGTCAGATCTAAACTCTCTTTTCATAACAAAATCACCCTCTTTTTAATTTCAGACAAAAGTCAGTATAATGCCATTATCTAAGTATAAAAGAGACATATCATTATAAAGTGTGTATTTCAATATATAGATGTTTGGGAATAATGAAGAAGTACATACCTGCATAGGGCTTCCCAGATGGCTTAGTGGTAAAGAGTTCGCCTATCAGTGCAGGAGATGCTGGTTCCTTCCCTGGGTAGGGAGGAACCTCTGGAGAAGGAAACGTCAACCCAGTTTAGTATTCTTGCCTGGAAAAATCCCATGGACAAAGGAGACTGATGTGCTGTAGTCTATGGGGTCACAAACAGTTGAATGTGATTTAGCAACTGAGCACATGTACACATACCTTCATAGCTTACGTGAATGGAACTTTGAAAAACACAGGCTGTTGTTTTAGCCACTCAAAAGTTAAGTTACTGTTGGTGATGTAATTTTCCAAAATGGCAAGTTTTCCCAAATTAATAAAGTTGTGAACAAAATATAATCTTCGCTCAATTTAGTTATATTGAACATCCAGAGTATGTGACAATAGTTTGTGTTTATATGTATAAAATGGAGTAAGGTTCTAGGCTTGGATTACTTACAAACAGGTTTTTCAATTACACAGAAGCCCTACTGTAGGATACAGGACAAGTCACTGTGCTTTTGATTTCAGCACAGGAAATGCCAGGAATGCCACCCGATCATTGTAACAGCCAAAGCCTCCCCCACAAAATGTTGAATTGTTTTCTAAGAGCTGATCCTGCCCCATTGGGAGCCACTGCTTGAGAAAGCCTCTTATGTGGGCACAGGAAGAAACGTGAAGGCATTTTCATTGCTACATTCTTTGTAATAGCAAATAATTGTAAACATCCATAGACACAACAATAATTTCTATATGTATGTATGTATCTATTTATCTATCATCTCTCTATCATCTATCTCTGGATGGGTGTGTGTATACTTTGGTATACTCATATAATGAAATTTCATATATTGAAATAATAAATTAGAGTTTCATTAGCAAAATGGATATAGCCCCAAAATACAATGTGGTAAGAAAAAACAGGTTGCAGAGTACTGCGAATAATATGACACCATTTAAACAGAGTTTTAAAACATGTATAACAATAGTTATTTAATGTATTTAATAGTTTTTTAATGTATCCTCTATATTGAGCAAAACCATAAAAAATGTGTATGAGAATTAGAAACATCTAATTCTCTGGGTAGTGGTTACATCTGGGGAGGGAGGAAGAGAAATGTGATGGGTGGATAAGCAGTGGAATTTAACTGCATTCTCTATTCTTAGCAAATAAAATGTTTAAAGAAAATACCGTAAAACATATCTCTATATTTGGCAATATACTAGTGCTCTTTTTCTCTATGATTTTTTGTTGGTGTGAACATCATTCATAATACCAATTTTAATTGTCCTTTGATGGTAGCCTTTGATGTTTTATAGGACATAACCATGTCTTGTTATTTCTTTGTGCATAGAACAATGTAGATTGTGAGTCCCTTTCAGACATTATTGCTTACTGAACTTCCAGCTTGAGAATGAGACAAATAGAGCACTAAGTATCTCACCACCTCCCATAACTTGGTAAGGTTTGGGACCATTTGATTGTCTTAAGCCGTATGAAGGCTCCTCAGGGGACTGCTACACTTGGGTGTTTAGTGGCTGGGACTGCACTCTTCTCTGGTTCCCTGACTATTGCTGGGATGGAAGCCTTGTCCTAAATCCAGCTTTTGTGGCCCAGCCCTGATGCTGCAGTGTCTGTTCCCTCTGCTCCTCACTGCATTACAGAAAACCAGACAGCTTTCCTGTCGTTGCATCATCATGACTGCCTCCACTAAGAAACCCTTCTGCCCCACCACTAAGGTGGGCCATCTTGTGCTCCAGCACCTGCCAGGATCAGGTCTGATTTGTCACACACCTCAGCCCTCTGCAGCAGGTCGTACTTTTGGAACCCCCTTGCTACCTTGTTAGTTCCTGAGTCTATTCCTATCATATTACATGACTAGGCTACCTGGACCCTCCTTGTTTATGTTCAGTATTACAACATTGTTATTAGATCACCCCCTTAAAATGTCTTAGTTTGAATGCTGAATTATATGATTACTCAATTCATAAATCTTGGCTTATGAAGCATCTTTACCAAGATACACTCAGTGTTCTCCAAAGTAGCTTCCAGTTAAAACAATAGCTGAAAACAAGGTTTCATTTGGGGAATGCAGAATGCTCGTTTGTTCTTTAGGTCTCCAAATAAACAGCATGCAGAAAAATCTAAATGTGGTATTATGGACACTGGAATTACAATGATCAGTGATGAGGAATGTTACACATACTATAATAGTGTTTTATAGTCAGGAAATAATTTTAAAATGTTATTTTATAAATTAGTATTAACTGCAGATTAATTATCATCATAGCAAATACTCACTTGCATTACAGTGTGATTTTTTTGTTGGAGTATAGTTGTGTTATAATGTTGTGTTATAATGTTGTGTTAGTTTCTGCTGTACAACAACATGAATCAGCTATATGTATACATATATCTCCTTCCTCTTGAACCTCACTCCCACTCACCCCTCTAGGCCATCATAGAGCACTGAGCTGAGCTGCCTGTGCTATGCAACAGCTTCCCACTAGCTATGCATTTTACACTTGGTATTCTAATGTTCATTGCAGCACTATTTATAACAGCCAGGTCATAGAAGCAACCTAAATGTCCATTGACAGATGAATGGATAAAGAAGGTGTGGTACATATATACAATGAAATATTACTCAGCCATAAAAAGGAATGAAATCGGGTCATTTGTCATGTTGTGGATGGACCTAGAGTCTGTCAGAAAATGTCATCTCTTTATAAAGGAGGAGAAGTTGCAGAATTAGTCGTTGACAATTCTGTTCTTCTAGCTCTTTGGGCTAAAAACTTGGAGTCATCCTTGACAGTTCTATTTCTCCCATACCTCAAATCTAATCATTAGAAAATGTATCAGATTATATCCCAAATCTGACCACACCTCACCATGGCCATCGGGCTGCCCTGGTGCAAGCTGCCATCATCTTTCTTTAGGGCTATTGCAGCAGCCTTCCCCTAGGAGTGCCCCTGCCTCAGCCTTTGGTCTCCTTGAGGTTTTGCTCCTGGGTGAATAAATCACAAGACTCCTTGCTGTGACTACTCCATTGGATTCTTACTTTAATCACAATTCAAAGAAATCTCAAATCTCATCCCTTCCTACTGTTCTCTAGCAAAACTGGCTTCCTTGTTCTTCCTCAAACACATGAAGCTCTTGCCTCGGACCCTTTGCTCTTGCTCCCTGTGAATACGTCCCTGCAGATGTCTGTGTGACCACTTCCTTACCTCCTTCCAGTCTCTTAGCAATTTTCACACCATCAGAATGGGTGTCCACGGTGACTCTACCCAAAGTAGCACCCCCTCCCATTGTTCCCTCTAACTCCCACCGCTGCTTAATTTTTTATAACACTTCCAACTCCTCACATGTTTGTTGTTGTTGTTTAGTCGCTTAGTCATGTCTGATGCTGTGACCCCATGGACTGTGGCTCGCTAGGCTCCTCTGTCCAAAGGATTTCCCAGGCAACAGTATTAGATGGGTTGCCATTTCCTTCTCCACCTGACATGTTACATTTTTTTGTATTTATGTCTTGTCCCATTAGACAGAGACATTACCTCTTATGGAGCTTCCCTTGTGGCTCAGACAGTAAAGAATCTGCCTGCAATGCACAAGACCCAGGTTTGATCCCTGGGTTGGGAGGATCCCCTGGAGTAGTGAATGACAACCTACTCCAGTATTCTTGCCTGGAGAATCCCATGGACAGAGGAGCCTGCTGGGCTGCAGTCCATGGGTTCACAAAGAGTCAGACACAACTGAGCGACTAACACTTAACCTCCCAAAGCAGAACGTAATAACATGATAGCAGTGAGTGAGGTTGGTGAGTTGAGTATAATCATGGTCGTGCCGTTGAGTCAGTGTCAGTGTCTCCCACATCTAATTTGTGTGTGTGTGTGTGTGTGTGTGTGTGCATATGCACACATGTGCAACCTTAAAAGGTAGTATGCAGCAGGTGCTTCACTTGACCCCAGAAAATCCATGACTCATTCTTGGTTTTGAAGTCACAGTACGGCAAGTGGATGTCTTGGCTCTGAAGGCAGATGGCTGATCTGCCCTTCCTGCCATGCACACTGAATACTCTTGGAAGCATAAAAACTGATGTAGAGTTCCAGCAATGCTGGAAACTAGGAATATCAAACAATGAATTGCCAGACACTGGGAAGAATTTCAGTAACCACAACAGAGATGGGGCTGGATTGACCACCATCAGAGTATGACCACCATACTTTGAAACTGCTGAAACAGAACAGCAGAGTCAAGCGGGAAAAGGTCAGGACACCCAGGTGTCCAGCTTGGAAGCTGACAGTCCATGTGTGCTTTTTGTTGATGAATTAAAAATGAGATATAAAAATGTGCATTTAAAAAATTAAGACCATTTCATTATAACCTGACTTACATTCAGTGCCATGCAGCATGTTGTTTTATTTTGTCTAGTATTTATAAGTATAGAAGATATAATGTGTAATATGTAATATTTTATGCATAAGCTGTAATATGGGCTTCTCTTAAAATCACTTTCAGATTGTATAGTTTTGATCTATACATTTTTATGAATGCATTTCAGCATACATATTTTTATCAGGTATGTTGGTATTTTTGTCAAAACCACATGGCAGTTCTAAGAAAGATGAGAAAAGATTGCCAGCCCTGGCATGTCTTGGGCCAATTCAGAGGTGAAACAAAGCAGAGACAACTACACAGTATCACATCGCAGTGCCTTCTGTGGGTGGCCGCATCTGTGTTTAAGGCCAGCTTCATGAGTATACAACCTGTACTGTTACATGGGACGTCTTGCTCAGAAGCTCTTGGTTTGCTCCTCTGCTGTTGCCATCTTGAAATTCTTAATACTTTAACATTTGAGATTTTACATTTAAACTTGTGTTTTATAAGAAACAATAGAGTGGAACTTCTATGGTGGTCCAGTCACTAAGACTGAACACTCCCAATGCAGGGAGCGTGGGTTCAATCCCTAGTCAGGGAATTAGATTCCACATGCTGCAACCAAGAGTTTGCATGCCACAACTATGCAAGATCCTTCATGCTGCAAGGAAGATCAAAGATCATGCATGCTGCAACTAAGAACCAGCATAGGCAATAAATAATTTAAAAAAATATATATATAAAGAAACAATGGAGCAAGCATGTGTGAAGAGGGGAGATTCATGTGGTATATCTGCTGTTTACTGCCATGTCATCCTTATACAAAATCACATCCTCATCCAAAATCACTGTGGATGGTGACTGCAGCCATGAAATTAAAAGATGCTTTCTCCTTGGGAAAAAAGCTGTGACAAACCTAGACAGTGTATTAAATAGCAGAGACATCACTTTACCAGCCAGGGTCTGTGTAGTCAAAGCTATGGCTTTTCCAGGAGTCATGTACAGATGTGAGAGTTGGACCATAGAGTAGGCTGAGTGCTGAGGAATTGATGCTTTCAAATTGTGGTGCTGGAGAAGACTCTTGAAAGTCCCTTGGACTGCAAGGAGATCAAACCAGTTGATCCTAAAGGAAAGCTGAAGCTGAAGCTCCAATGCTTTGGCTACCTAATGCCAAGAGTTGACTCATTCGAAAAGACCCTGATGCTGGAAAAGATTGAGGGCAGAAAGAGAAGAGAGCAAAAGAGGATGAGATGGTTGGATGGCATCATGAATTAATGGACAATGAATTTGAGGAAACTGGGAGACAGTGAAGGACAGGAAAGCCTGGTGTGCTGCAGTCCATGGGGTCACAAAGAGTTGGACACAGCTTAGCTACTGAACAACAGCAACAACATCCTCATACAGCCTTCTTCATGCGTCAGGAGCACAGAACTCCAGCGGGCTCAGTGTATAAAAGCTCAGTGAGACTCAAAGAGCACAAGTATGTTATGTTGAGTAAGTGGAGAAGACAGCAGCCCCAGAGGCCACACCCTCCACTGGAACTTGGTTTGACTTCAGAGAGAAGGCCATGCTGGTCTAAGAAGCATGAACATCTAGTGACCATGGTCATATCCCTTCTGACTGTTAATGGGCTGCACTGTGGCCCTTCCAAATTCATATGTTGAAGTCCTAATCCCCGGTACTGTAATACGTGACTATATTTGGAAATAGGTTCTTTGAAGAAAGAGATAATTAAGTTAGATGAAGTCATTAGAATGGGCCATCATCCAAAAACCTTATAAGAAGAGAACATTTAATGCAAACTGAAAAGACATAGGGAATACCATCTAAAGATAAAGAGAGAAAGCGCCTATGAGCCAAGAAAAGAGGACTGAGAAGTCAGCACAGCCATCTTGGTCTTGAACTTCTAGAACTGTGGAAAAAAAAGTATCAATTGCTTAAGCCACCTCATCTGCGGCACTTTGTTATGCTGGCCCTGGCAAATTGATATATTTACCATGTTACTTCCCTGTATTAGCCAGTCACTGATGTGAAAGTGATGACATCGATGAAAGGGGAAGATAAAGCAACCTGTAGTTCCTTTTCAAGTTCTTTTTAACTCATTGAGAAGTCAGAAGGAGAAAGCACTAGTTGAATGTGCATGAATCAAAGAGTGAAAGAAAACAGTTGAGTTACTTTTGTGCTGCACTTCCACTGTTTTGATATATATACACTATCATGTGCAAAATAGACAGCTAGTGGGAATCTGCTGTACAGCACGGGGAGCTCAGCTCAGTGCTGTGTGGTGCCCTGGAGTGGTGGGATGGGTGTGTGTGTGTGGGGTGGAGGAGGTCCAAGATGGAGGGGATATGTGTAAACAAACAGCCGATTCATTTCCTTGTAGAGCAGAAATTAACACAACATTGTAAAGCAACAATACCTTAATTAACACATACACAATAACATGCATATATTGTTCTGTTAATATTAAACATTCAATGATACACTAAATGTAAAAACACTTCCTTCAGTGTCTAGATAAAATTGATGATAACTAAAACTATTTTGGGCTTGGGTCTAGTCAATAAGAATTAATGTAAATAGAAAAAAAAATCTCCCTTAAAAGCAAATATATATCATGTTAAATATTGCAATATTAGGTATAAAGTCATATATTAATGAAGATTTGGAAGTTAATGGAAGGAGTAGGTTAAAGAAAAGGTCTAACATCTCTTCTTGTGTTGGCACTATCAGAGAAACTTTTCTCAAACTTGATTCAGATAAACAGCAAATCTTACCTCTTTAGCTTTGGATCCAAACCCTCTTGCCTTTCTAAGTATGTTAATTGATTTCCTTCTCTTTTAAGTCATCAATGGTGTTCTTTATACTGGATCATTCTCATCAGCATGTATATACATTCTAATGCCTCCATTTCAGAAAGCAGACACAAACTCAAGACGAACAAAGAAAGTCCTCTCTTGACCCAGCATCCCTTATCAGTATCCTTTGATGGCTTGTTTTCCTCTACTGGTGTTTAAAGTTTAAGGCATCTGGTCCTGAACCCTCTCATCTTCCCTCCTTTCCCCCTGCTCTCTTCCCCTCTCCTTTCTTCTCCTTTTGGTTTCCTCCTCTAGATGGTTTCAGATAGTACAAGGGCTTTGAATGACATCTAAAGCTGATGATTCCCAAGCTCTGTATCTACAGTGTGGGCTTCATCCCTGATATCTGACTGATAATGGGTAAGCCACTTGTGTGTCACATGGGCACAACATGTTCAGGGCAGAGCTCTGCCTTCCATCCCTGTCCTCATCTCCCCCTCTTCCTGTGCATGCGGGCTAAGTCTCTTAAGTTGTGTCTGACTCTGTGCGACGTTATGGACTATAGCCCTCCAGGCCATGGGATTCTCCAGGAAAGAATACTGGAGTGGCTTGCCATGCCCTCATCCAGGGGATCTTCCCAACCCAGGGATCAAATCCCTGTCTCTATGTCTCTTGCATTGGGAGGCGAGTTCTTTACCACAAGTGCCACATGGGAAGCCCACCCTCTCTCTTCCGGTGGCCTTCACAAAAACTAATGGCACCAGGCTACAGATCTAGCTTTCCTCTTTCTTTTCCCTCTCACTGGTTGTTTTGAAAATCCTTCCCTTTCTTTCCATTTTCACTGTCACCATTTTAATCAAAGCCACTATCATCCCTTAACTGAGAAACTGAAATTCTCAGCTCTGGTTTTCCTCTTCCACTCTTGCCTCTCCCCATCCCATGAATAACTTTTCAAAAGAGAAATTAGATTGTGTCATCTTTACCTAAAACACTTTGGTGCCTTCCTGTCCTCTACGGAGGTGGTGGTGGTTTAGTCACTAAGTCGTGTCTGACTCTCTTACAACCCCATGGACTGTAGCCTGCCAGGCTCCTCTGTCCATGGAATTTCCCAGGCCCT
Source organism: Budorcas taxicolor (assembly GCF_023091745.1). NCBI lineage: Eukaryota > Metazoa > Chordata > Mammalia > Artiodactyla > Bovidae > Budorcas > Budorcas taxicolor. The sequence continues at coordinate 46,517,573 of NC_068923.1, read as the reverse complement.
GGGAGTGGGTTGCCATTCTCTTCTCCAGGGGATCTTCCCAACCCAGGGATCAAATCCAGGGTCTCTTGTATTGCAGGTAAATTTTTCAACCGGGCATTAAAATATAAAAGAGAGAGATAGAGTTAATTTTCACCTGGAGTCTCTTGAAAATTGAGAAAGAGGTTACTCCTTGGGCACTTGAATGGTCAAAATAAACACTCTTGCTTTAATTCTTTATTTTTTCTTTTTGGGTAGTTGGTTTCCTAAAGGATAAAAAATAATGATGAAGGGAGCAGATATTATGCAAGTTGTCTCCAGAGAACATATTATGTGCAAATCATTTTAGGAGCAAGAAGGAAAACTGGATAACCCACCCCCTCAAGCTCACATGTGACCCATGGACCAGCTGGAACTCTATTTGAAGAGTTCTTCAGAGGAAAATCACATAGCTCCTCTTGTAACTCAGGGGGATTCTATCCTAATGTGCTTTTCCTGCTTCAAAGTGTGAGTAAACATGTTTTAAATTTCTCCTAGGTACCATAAATTGCACTGCAGGGGACTTCTAGCAATAAAAGAGTCATGCTTAATTAGAGCAACACAGAACTGCTATTAGTTGTGGTTTCTTTGAAAAAAAAAAAAAAAGATAAAATAATTCACCTGTAATTAAAAAAAAATTGAAGTATAGTTTATTTAAAATGTTGTATTAGATTCAGATATACAGCAAAGTGATTCAGTTTATATATATATATATATATATATATATATATATATATATAATTTTTCAGATTATTTTCCATTATAGGGTATTACAAGATATTGAATATAGTTTCTCATGCTGTATAGTAGGACCATGTTGGTTATTTATTTTATATATAGTTGGGAGTTTTAAAAATTTTGTTTGAGTTGGTGGACACGATGTAGTCAGGGGAAATTCTTGAATGAAGAAGTGATGAAGTGGAAGGTTTTAAGGATAGTCATCTCTGAGAGAAAGAAAAACAGCTGAGTTTTTGTCATAAGCTAGGCTTGAAAATCTGAAAAGGGAAGGGAAATGACTGAGAACGGTGGTGGTGGTGGGGGGGGGGGGGGGAACCACCAAACCTGAACATTTTGGTTGAATTTGAGAGACCTTATGGAAAAATACTTGAAAAGACTTTATTACAGAATTATTTTGAAGTATGTGGGAAACCATTTTCAATTTCACTCTGATACTGTCTCTAACATAACGTTTTAAAGGTTATATTTTTGCTTCTCTTTGAAAATTAACTTGTATGATTCCCCAAATAGTATCACTTTTTTCTTTTTTTTTTTACTTGAATGAAAGATCCTTTAAATTCTATAGTGCTTCACAAATTTCAAGTTTCACACACAAGACTTCAGGAAAGTGAAGTCGCTAAGTCATGTCTGACTCTTTGCGACCCTGTGGACTGTAGCCTACCAGGCTCCTCCGTCCATGGGATTCTCCAGGCAAGAATACTGGAGTGGGTTGCCATTTCCCTCCTCCAGGGGATCTTCCCGATCCAGGGATCGAACCCGGGTCTCCCGCATTGGAGGCAGACACTTTAAGCTCTGAGCCACCAGGGAAGACTTAACAAGACTTCATATGGGCTAGGTGACATTAGACAGAGAAAGTGATATCACAAAAATGCTGCATGATATCACTTATATCTGAAATCTCAAATAATACAACAAACTACTGAATGCAACAACAGCAAAAAAAGCAGACTGACATATAGAGAACAAACCAGTGGTTACCAATGGGGAGAGGAGACACTGGTGGTTATTATGGGATTGTATGAAGTCTTGTCCCATAATAACTACCCGTGTCTCCTCTCCCCATTGGTAACCACTGGTTTGTTCTCTATATGTCAGTCTGCGTTTTTGCTGTTGTTGCATTCAGTAGTTTGTTGTATTATTTGAGATTTCAGATATAAGTGATATCATGCAGTATTTTTGTGATATCACTTTCTCTGTCTAACATCACGTAGCACAATACCCTCCATGTTCATTCATGTCGTTGCAAATGGCAGAATCTCATTCTTTTTATGACTAAATGATATTCAATTGTATATATATACACCATATCTTCATTATTCGTTCATCTGTTGATGGACACTTAGTTTGCCTCCTTACCTTGACAACTGTAAATAGTGCTGCTGCAAATATTGGGGTGCCTATATCTTTTTGAAATAGGGTTTTTGGTATTTTTTTGGATATACACCCAGGAATGGAGTTGTGGGTCATATGGTAGTTCTATTTTTAGATTTTTGAGAAACCTCTGTGCTGTTTTCCACAGTGGCTATACCAATTACATTCCCACCAACAGTGCATGAGGGTTCCCTTTTCACTACATCCTCGCCAACATTTGTTATTGGTGCACCTTTTGGTGATAGCCATTCCAACTGGTTTGAAGTGGTACCTCAAGTGGCTTTGATTTTCTTTTCCCAGATTAGTAGCAATATTGAGCATATTATCATGTGCCAGTTGGCCATCAAGCACCAGTTTTCAAGATCTCCAAATTATGAATTTAAACAATAAAATCAGTAGTAAATAGTGGTGAGGAAGAATGCTGATTAGGGAAGTATAATGGTGTTTTGAGTTTCCCACCTGCTGGGCTCCATATATTGGTATAGACCACTCATTAAAGTATGAAGCAGGTGCAAAAAGCATAAGAAATACAGGTTTGTAGTGCGTGAAAACACCCAGCCTTATCTAACCATCTTTGAAGAAAAGACTTGGAAACAGCATTGTTTGGCCAGCGTCAGATGCTATAGTGATGAAGAGAAGCCAACAATGGAAAAAGAAACAGAGCAATCAGAGAAAGACAGCAGAGTGAAAAAAAGATTGGATTTTGGGTTAATCCCGATTCTCCCCTTTTTTTGGGCAGTTCTCTCAGGTTATCATTAGGAAATTTTCTTCCAAGTCCACAGAATTGGACATGAGGAATTCTCATTCTCTTCAGTTCAGTTCAGTCTCTCAGTTATGTCCGACTTTTTGTGACCCCATGAATCTCAGCGCGCCAGGCCTCCCTGTCCATCACCAACTCCCAGAGTTCACTCAAACTCGCGTCCATCGAGTCGGTGATGCCATCCAGCCATCTCATCCTCTGTCGTCCCCTTCTCCTCCTGCCCCCAATCCCTCCCAGCTTCAGAGTCTTTTCCAATGAGCCAACTCTTCGCATGAGGTGGCCAAAGTATTGGAGTTTCAGCTTCAGCATCAGTCCTTATAATGAACACCCAGGACTGATCTCCTTTAGGATGGACTGGTTGGATCTCCTTGCAGTCCAAGGGACTCTCAAGAGTCTTCTCCAACACCACAGTTCAAAAGCATCAATTCTTCGGTGCTCAGCCTTCTTCACAGTCCAACTCTCAGATCCATACATGACCACTGGAAAAACCATAGCCTTGACTAGACAGATCTATGTTGGCAAAGTAATGTCTCTGCTTTTTAATATACTATCTAGGTTGGTCATAACTTTTCTTCCAAGGAGTAAGCGTCTTTTAATTTCATGGCTGCAGTCACCATCTGCAGTGATTTTGGAGCCCAAAGAACAAAGTCTGACACTCTTCCCACTGTTTCCCCACCTAATTCCCATGAAGTGATGGGACCAGATGCCATGATCTTTGTTTTCTGAATGTTGAGCTTTAGGCCAACTTTTGCACTCTCCTCTTTCACTTTCATCAAGAGGCTTTTGAGTTCCTCTTCACTTTCTGCCATAAGGGTGGTGTCATCTGCATATCTGAGGTTATTGATATTTCTCCCAGCCATCTTGATTCCAGCTTGTGCTTCTTCCAGTCCAGCATTTCTCATGATGTACTCTGCATAGAAGTTAAATAAGCAGGGTGACAATATACAGCCTTGACATACTCCTCTTCCTATTTGGAACCAGTCTGTTGCTCCATGTCCAGCTCTAACTGTTGCTTCCTGACCTGCATATAGGTTTCTCAAGAGGCAGGTCAGGTGGTCTGGTATTCCCATCTCTTTCAGAATTTTCCACAGTTTATTGTGATCCACAAAGTCAAAGGCTTTGGCATAGTCAATAAAGTAGAAATAGATGTTTTTCTGGAACTCTCCTGCTTTTTCGATGATCCAGCAGATGTTGGCAATTTGATCTCTGGCCCCTGCCTTTTCAAAAACCAGCTTGAATATCTGGAAATTCACGGTTCATGTATTACTGATGCCTGGCTTGGAGAATTTAAAGCATTATTTTACTAGCAGGTGAGATGAGTACAATTGTGCAGTAGTTTGAGCATTCTTTGGCATTGAAATGAAAACTGACCTTTTCCAGTCCTGTGGCCACTGCTGAGTTTTCCAAATTTGCTGGCATAGTGAGTGCAGCACTTTCACAGCAACATCTTTCAAGATTTGAAATAGCTCTACTGGAATTCCATCATCTCCACTAGCTTTGTTCATAGTGATGCTTTCTAAGGGCCACTTGACTTCACATTCCAGAATGTCTGGCTCTAGGTGAATGATCACACCATCATGATTATCTTGGTCATGAAGATCTTTTTTGTACAGTTCTCCTGTGTATTCTTATCACCTCTTCTTAATATCTTCTGCTTCTGTTAGGTCCATACCATTTCTGTCCCTTATCAAGCCCATCTTTGCATGAAATGTTCCCTTGGTGTCTCTAATTTTCTTGAAGAGATCTCTAGTCTTTCCCATTCTGTTGTTTTCCTCTATTTCTTTGCATTGATCACTGAGGAAGGCTTTCTTATCTCTCCTCGCTATTCTTTGGAATTCTGCATTCAGATGCTTATATCTTTCCTTTTCTCCTTCGCTTGTCACTTCTCTTCTTTTCACAGCTATTTGTAAGGCCTCCCCAGACAGCCATTTTGCTTTTTTGCATTTCTTTTCCATGGGGATGGTCTTGATCCCTGTCTTCTGTACAATGTCACGAACCTCCATCCATAGTTCATCAGGCACTCTATCTATCAGATCTAGACCCTTAAATCTATTTCTCACTTCTACTGTACAATCATAAGGAATTTGATTTAGGTCATACCTGAATGGTCTAGTGGTTTTCCCTACCTTCTTCAATTTCACTCTGAATTTGGCAATAAGGAGTTCATGATCTGAGCCACAGTCACCCCCCAATCTTGTTTTTGATGACTGTATAGAGCTTCTCCATCTTTGGCTGCAAAGAATATAATCAATCTGATTTCGGTGTTGACCATCTGGTGATGTCCATGTGTAGAGTCTTGTCTTGTGTTGTTGGAAGAGGGTGTTTGCTATGACCAGTGCATTCTCTTGGCAAAACTCTATTAGTCTTTGCCCTGCTTCATTCCATATTCCAAGGCCAAGTTTGCCTGTCATTCTCTTAGGGCATGAAGATTTGATGTTCCCAGTTAGAAAGTGTGGGAGAGTTTCAGTAATAAAATATTGGTTACAATTGTGAATACCAGGACTTCCCTCATGGTCCAGTGGTTGAAAATCTGCCTGCCAATGCAGAGTACACACGTTTGATCCCTGTTTGGGGAACTAAGATCCCACATGCTCTGGGGCAACTAAGTATGTGCCACAGCTCAAGAAAAGTCCACTGCCACAATGGAGACCCAGCACAGTCAAAAAATTTTTTTAATTTGTCAAATACAGAGATTCTATCCATCCACTCCCCACACTTCAAAATTAGAGTACCATAAAAAAAAAACCATTGATGATCATGTCACTAAAAGTAACTGCATAACAAATAATGTGGTGTACTCCAATAGAATTGAATGAAAGAACTAAGTTGTATAGTCTGGCAAATTTTTCTTCTGTCATTTGCTTCCCAGCTTTAAGGTGCCTAAATCTCAGGTGGGCAGACATAATATTCCAAGTGCAAAAATAAATAAGGAAGACATCTTTTCTGTATACAGAGTATGGTCCACTTGGAGATTTTGCAGAAGGTTGTAGGTGGGAGGCAGTTTGACACAACAGTACCTTTGAAAACTTAAAATAATATCTTTTGACTATAGAGGATTTTATTTTCTTATGAATGGATTTGATTTTGCTAGACTGTCTCTGTTTGCAGGAGTTTTCCATATCTAAGTGCTCTGGAATTTTTCCCTCTGTTTCAAAATGATATTGAAGGGCCTAGTGTGTAAACATGACATTGAATCTACCTACTACTTAACCCTAGGGCTCTAACACATCAATCCAATTCCCTTACCAAAGGAAAGAAATTCAAACCTACTTAACATTGGTGTTTGACAAAGAAATGAATTTTTTTCTCAGCGGAATGAAAAGAAAATCTTGTTAGCAGCCTATTTAACAATGTATTAATAAAGTTCTTAAGAGTCATTTTATTTTTAATCTTTCATGGAAGGTAATTTTTCAATTTAGTTCCTTTTTTATTTGTGAAGAGAAGTTTGACTTTGGTGTTTTTCTGTTTAGTGAAAGAATCTTGCTAATTAAAGCAGCTGGTTTCTTTAAAATTTTTAAATTTTAAATGGTTTTATTCATTTTTTATAGGAGACAAGAGTCCTAGTTTTGAGACAGTAAAAATTAAACTTATCAGATTCTCCTTTAAATCATTATTTGAAAAGTATAGCCTGAATCTGTATAAAATATTTCTTTTCTGTGGGAAAAAAATTTTAATTGAAGTATACTTGATTTACAAAGTTGTATTAGTTTCTAGTGTACATCAAAGTGATTCAATTATACACACATGTATTATCTTCCATTCTGATTTGTTACAGGATATTGAATATGATTCCCTGTGCTACACAGTAGTGAGCACTGTGTGCGCTCTCTACAGCTTTATTCATCTATTATATATATAGTAATTTGTAGCTGCTAATCCCAAACTCCTAATTTATCCCAACCCTTCTTTTAAGAAGGTTATTGTTATATACTTTGGAGTCAGAGATTCAAATCTGGGCCTCAGGAACTTTCAAGTTGCGTGACAGAGGGAAAGTTACTGAAATTCTCATGGTCCCATTTTTCCCGTGTACAAAATAAGAAAAATAGCATCTATCTCATCAGCTTGTTGAGAGAATATATGTATGCAACTGGCATAAAAAGTACCTCTTTGGTGATACTCTCATGATATTGTTATTATTAATACTATTTATATAAGCAGAAAATTTATAAGGAGCATTATAAAATTCAGAAAGTGAAAACTCAAAACAATTTCTTCAAACTAAACTGAACATACACTAGACACAGTAGTTTGTTTGCTTTTTTTTTTCCTTATAAAATATCTGGAATGGTCACAGATGAATAAATGTTTCACATTTAAATTTATTATATTTGTCATTATATTCTTGTGAATTTCTAGAGAGCATTTGAAAAGATGTATCACATATCTTGGATAGAGAAACAAGTGTGGTTTCATAATTGGTTGGGAAATGTTTTAATAAGAAAATATTTAAGAATAAGTACCTATTCTTCTGTTTATTTATATACCTATTTATGTCTAGCCTCATTCTAAAAATAATGTGAGGTAGTCATTAGAAGATTAAAATTAGGCTAGTTAATAACCAATGGAAATAGAAATTAGATGTTGCTCCAGAAAAATTATATAGGGAAAATATATTATACATCAAAACAAGAAGAGTTCTAATTTACTTAGGATAAAGTATGTTGAATTACTCTATGGAAAAACAAAACTTAAAATCTGAAGAATATGTCTTACCAAAGTTCTCTTAGCTTTGTAGCTGTAAAGATTAATTTGAAACAAGACAGTTTTTCTGGGTACCAAGGAAATTCAGCAAAATACCTCCCTATAAAGTGCACAGTAGCAAAGACACTCTGATAAGTGAGATGGCAATATGATAAATATTTCTGAAAAACAAGTTTTTCTTACCAGATGAATAAAAACAGGTCTGACAAGAAGGCAAACTTAGTTGTATATTTAGTGAAGATTTGTGTCATCTTTAACTGTACCAAATGGTACTATGTTTTAAAAAACAAACAACCCACAAGGATTAAGGACCTTATTTGCCTTAAAAATGCTCGTGAGATTCTAGGCATATCCATCTAACGTACAGCCAGGCTTTGTACTCAAGCGTTCCAAATCTGTGGATTCAACCAACCATGGTGGGAAAATACTGGAAAAAAAATTCCAGAAAGTTCTGAGGAGCAGAATCTGAATTTGCCACATGCTGGCAACTAATTACATTGTATTTGCATTGTACCTATGGGACTTCTTTGGCTGTCCAGTGGTTAAGACTCACACTTCTGGCATGGTTCCATTCCTGGTGGGGGAACTAAGATCCCACATGCCACACAGTGCTGCCAAAAATAGTTTAAAAAAATTACACTTATGACTATATACATACATATCATTTGCATTATATCAGAAGTAATCTAGAGATAATTTAAAGTATAAAGGAGAATGGGCCAGGCTATATGCAAATGCTAGCCATTTTATATAAGGGACTTGAGCATCCTCAGATTCTGGTGACTGTGGGGGTCCTGGAACCACTTCTTCATGGATACAGAGAAATAACTATATGTGCTTTTGCAGAAGATGTTGTTGGAAGTTCTGTGGAATGCCAAGATGAAAAAAAAATCTATTCTAGAGTTGTTGGAAACAACAAAATAGGAACAATCAGTGTGGTAAGTGCTACAAAACTAAACCAGTTACAGGCAGCTGTCACACACACACACACACACACACACACACCCACGTGCATATATGTGCAATAAATAATATCAGGTCTGACTCTGATTTCCTTTGTGAATTTCACATCTTAATACTTTCAGTCAATTACTGTCTTACATATAGCTATTAATATTAGCAGAATAATTTGTGAGGAGAATGTTTTTAAATACAAAGCTAAACAATTAATTCTTCATGTGGTAACTACAGATGACTTTCTGGGAAAATTTCTTAGTATTTCCTAAGATTTTCTAGGTGGGATTCAGAGGGCAGGTTTTCTACTTTAGTTGAGTGCATTATTATTCAACCTAATTTGTTATTCCTCATCACTAAGCTAGTGGTTGTTGGGAAATTAAAATCATTTCAACTGTTTATGAATTACTTTAATATGCCAAGCACTATTCAGACCATTTTCACATTGTCCTAACCTAAGCCTACTCCACTGGTTTCTCAACTGTCTTCCACTGTCAAGTCAACTGGTAAACATCCTCCATAACCTATATCTCCAGCCCTGAAGATGTGCAGTGCACATTAAAATATTAAGTGCTTTTATAAATATTTACTTCAAAAACTTGTTTAGCTTGGGGTTTCTCAAGCTTAATAAAGAAACAGCTTTCAAAGAACAGCTATTAAAGTATTATTGGACTCTGAGCTTTTGTGGAATAGAATCCAGATTTTCTTGGAAAAGAAAATCAGTGCAAAAACAGCTGTGCTGCAAAGTCAAATATAAATGACCTTTGGCTAATGGGTCATTCTGTCACATGGGCACTTCTGCCCTTCATGGTTGCAGTCAATCAAATTTAAAGAAGCTCATTTCAGGAGAAACAGCACTGTAGCTTCAGACCAAGGAGTAAGTATCTGTATTACAGGAGGCTGGTAGAACCCTACCAAAGGAAAGTTCTTTGAGGGATTTTGTAAATGATGGAGAATGTCTATCCAGAAGGTGGTTTACTTATGCTTGCCTAGAGAATCCCATGGACAGAGAAGCCTGGCAGGCTACAGTCCACAAGCTACAGTCCAGAGTCAGATTCTGAAGCAACTTAGCATATGCCTGGTCTTGAGGGAGCAATTTAGAGTTCAAATGGGCAGTTTGGAGAGTGAGAGGGGCACTATTACTATTTGCACAGACCCAGGACTGCCCATAGGAACCTGCATAGGAAACTGGAATGTCAGGTCCATGAATCAGGCAAATTGGAAGTGGTCAAACAGGAGATGGCAAGAGTGAACGTCGACATTCTAGGACTCAGCAAACTAAAATGGACTGGAATGGGTGAATTTAACTCAGATAACCATTATATCCACTATTGCGGGCAGGAATCCCTCAGAAGAAATGGAGTAGCCATCATGGTCAACAAAAGAGTCCGAAATGCAGTACTTGGATGCAATCTCAAAAACGACAGAATGATCTCTCTTCATTTCCAAGGCAATCCATTCAATATCACAGTAATCCAAGTCTATGCCCCAAACAGTACTGCTGAAGAAGCTGAAGTTGAACGGTTCTATGAAGAACTACAAGACCTTTTAGAACTAACACCCAAAGAAGATGTCCTTTTCATTATAGGGGACTGGAATGCAAAAGTAGGAACTCAAGAAACACCTGGAGTAATGGGCAAATTTGGCCTTGGAATACCCAATGAAGCAGGGCAAAGACTAATAGAGTTTTGCCAAAAAACTGCACTGGTCACAGCAAACACCCTCTTCCAACAACACAAGAGAAGACTCTACACATGGACATCACCAGATGGTCAACACCGAAATCAGATTGATTATATTCTTTGCAGCCAAAGATGGAGAAGCTCTATACCATCAACCAAAACAAGACCAGGAGCTGACTGTGGCTCAGATCATGAACTCCTCATTGCCAAATTCAGACTTAAATTGAAGAAAGTAGGGAAAACCACTAGACCATTCAGGTATGACCTAAATCAAATTCCTTATGATTATACAGTAGAAGTGAGAAATAGATTTAAGGGACTAGATCTGATAGATAGAGTGCCTGATGAACTATGGATGGAGGTTCATGACATTGTACAGAAGACAAGGATCAAGACCATCCCCATGGAAAAGAAATGCAAAAAAGCAAAATGACTGTCTCAGGAGGCCTTTACAAATAGCTGTGAAAAGAAGAGAAGCAAAAATCAAAGGAGAAAAGGAAAGATATAAGCATCTGAATGCAGAGTTCCAAAGAACAGCAAGAAGAGATAAGAAAGCCTTCCTCAGTGATCAATGCACAGAAATAGAGGAAAACAACAGAATGGGAAAGACTAGAGATCTCTTCAAGAAAATTAAAGATACCAAGGGAACAATTTTCATGCAAAGATGGGCTCAATAAAGGACAGAAATGATATGGACCTAACAGAAGCAGAAGATATTAAGAAGAGGTGGCAAGAATACACAGAAGAACTGTACAAAAAAGATCTTCACAACCGAGATAATCAAGATGGTGTGATCACTCACCTAGAGTCAGACATTCTGGAATGTGAAGTCAAGTGGGCCTTAGAAAGCATCACTACGAACAAAGCTAGTGAAGGTGATGGAATTCCAGTTGAGCTATTTCAAATCCTGAAAGATGATGCTGTGAAAGTGCTGCACTCAATATGCCAGCAAATTTGGAAAACTCAGCAGTGGCCACAGGACTGGAAAAGGTCAGTTTTCATTCCAATCCCAAAGAAAGGCAATGCCAAAGAATGCTCAAACTACTGCACAATTGCACTCATCTCACACACTAGTAAAGTAATGCTCAAAATTCTCCAAGCCAGGCTTCAGCAATACGTGAACCATTAACTTCCAGATGTTCAAGCTGGTTTTAGAAAAGGCAGAGGAACCAGAGATCAAATTGCCAACATCCGCGGGATCATGGAAAAAGCAAGAGAGTTCCAGACAAACATCTGTTTCTGCTTTATTGACTATGCCAAATCTTTTGACTGTGTGGATCACAATAAACTGTGGAAAATTCTGAAAGAGATGGGAATACCAGACCACCTGACCTGCCTCTTGAGAAACCTGTATGCAGGTCAGGAAGCAACAGTTAGAACTGGACATGGAACAACAGACTGGTTCCAAATAGGAAAGGAGTATATCAAGTCTATATTTTCACCCTGCTTATTTAACTTCTATGCAGAGTACATCATGAGAAATGCTGGACTGGAAGAAGCACAAGCGGGAATCAAGATGGCTGGGAGAAATATCAATAACCTCAGATATGCAGATGACACCACCCTTATGGCAGAAAGTGAAGAGAAACTAGAAAGCCTCTTGATGAAAGTGAAAGAGAAGAGTGAAAAAGTTGACTGAAAACTCACCATTCAGAAAACGAAGATCATGGCATCTGGTCCCATCGCTTCATGGGAATTAGGTGGGGAAACAGTGGAAACACTGTCAGACTTTATTTTTGGGGGGCTCCAAAACACTGCAGATGGTGATTGCAGCCATGAAATTAAAAGACGCTTACTCCTTGAAAGAAAAGTTATGACCAACCTAGATAGCATATTGAAAAGCAGAGACATTACTTTGCCAACATAGATCTGTCTAGTCAAGGCTATGGTTTTTCCAGTGGTCACGTATGGATGTGAGAGTTGGACTGTGAAGAAGGCTGAGCACCAAAGAATTGATGCTTTTGAACTGTGGTGTTGGAGAAGACTCTTGAGAGTCCCTTGGACTGCCAGGAGATCCAACCAGTCCATTCTGAAGGAGATCAGCTCTGGAATTTCTTAAGAGGGAATGATGCTAAAACTGAAACTCCAGTACTTTGGCTACCTCATGCGAAGAGTTGACTCATTGGAAAAGCCTATGATGCTGGGAGGGATTGGGGGCAGGAGGAGGAGGGGACGACAGAGGATGAGATGGTGGATGGCATCACTGACTCGATGGACGTGAGTCTGAGTGAACTCCAGGAGTTGGTGATGGACAGGGAGGCCTGGCGTGCTGCGATTCATGGGTTTGTAAACAGTTGGACATGACTGAGCGACTGAACTGAACTGAGGACTGCCCAATGCAAGCATAGCCGCACTCCTCTATGTACATTGGGCTACATAGAAGGAACACCACTTTCCTAGTCCCCTCAGGCAATTAGAAGGTTCAAGAGTGCTCCTGTTCTTTAGTTCCTTAAGTGTATTAATGAAAGAAAAGTCAAGGAATAAACTATGAAAGGAACATTTACAACTGCATGCCTCTTCCCAGTTCACTAAAATTTATATTTTCCACAGAGATTTCTTTGATACAGTGACAACATTTTATTTTTTATTTTTTTTTAAAGGAACTTATTTTTATTTATTTATTTATTTATTTAAATTTTAAAATCTTTAATTCTTACATGCGTTCCCAAACATGAACCCCCCTCCCACCTCCCTCCCCATAACATCTCTCTGGGTCATCCCCATGCACCAGCCCCAAGCATGCTGTATCCTGCGTCAGACATAGACTGGCGATTCGATTCTTACATGATAGTATACATGTTAGAATGCCATTCTCCCAAACCATCCCGCCCTCTCCCTCTGAGTCCAAAAGTCCGTTATACACATCTGTGTCTTTTTTGCTGCAGTGACAACATTTTAGATGAAGAATGTGGCATGAGAACAGGGAAGTGAAAAGATGAACAACTAATGGAATAATAAAGCAAAAGTTTTTTTAAAAAAAACTAATGGATGTATAGTTTATTTTCAATGCTGTACTAATTTATGCTCTACAGCAAAGTGATTCAGTTATACACATATACAACTAACGACCAAGCACATACATTCTTTTAAAATATTCTTTTCCTTGATGGATTCTCCCAGGATACTGAATGAGAGTTCCTTGTGCTATACATCAGGACTTTGTTGTTTGTCCATTCTATAAATAACAGTTTGCATGTGTTAATCCCAAACTTCCAATCTACCCCCCTCACACTGCCCCCGTTCCTCCTTGGCAACCACAAGTCTGTTCTCTATGCCTGTGATCCTGTTTCTGTTTCATAGATAAGTTCATTTGTAAAAAAGAGAAGTTTTAAAGTTGATTTAAAAATGGAAAATAACACCAGGAGCCAAAGCTCCCAGGAGCTCCCAAATTAAAGGATGACTTGGGTTTTTTTTACATATGGTATCACAATATGGCAGAAAGTGTGCAAACTGGGAAACCCAGAAACTAGGCTTGAATTCTATTAGTTGCGCTGCTTTAGCCAAATCACTTCTTCAAGTCTCTCTTTTCTTTTCTGTGAAATAGAACCTTGATACCTCAGAGAGTTGTTGTGAGGACTGAATAAAGCAATGTAGGTGGAAATGCTTTGTGGATCACATGGGTGCAACATCAGTACCTGCAATTTTATCTAATATTTTACACTAAGTAATGAGATGACCACCCCTGAGGATTCCCTAGAGGTCCCTCTAGATTATTTATTTTTATAAGCCAAGCAAGAAGGTTGAGAGTTAGTATTCCACCAAGTTCCCATTTCTGTTCCTGGTTATCACCAGACAGAAACTTTTTTAAAAGTTTTCTGTGCTTAGGAATTTGAAGCAATCTCTAAAAGCTAGGCTATAACAGGGAAGCCAAACAAAGAATTTTTCCTGGGGGCAGACCACTTAACTGGTAAATTGGTTGTGTGTACAGAAGAGCCACAGTCTAGATGGCGAACATAGTATTTTCATTCCAGATGAGAGCTCCATTCAGAGGACTCCGTGTGCTCCTGTTAGAAGACACTCTACTCCCCATGACATTAATGGGCCAATTCCTTGCCAAAATTGTGTGGCTCCGTGTGCAGAGTAAACCAGAGATTGTCTTCAATGACTGCCTTAAATAACTTGAAAAAGCTACATACAGGAAAATATAAAGCAGTATTTAATATTTGAGTTTAAATTAACTGATTTTAAACATGTTGGCTTTTTCTCTAACATATGCATTTAATGGATAGAGTCTCCCCTACACCACAGCTCCCCTGCTTTCCATTCCACCCACATCTTCCTCACCAAGACAAAGACGCTTTGCCTTGACCTCATTTATTTTTATCATTTTCCACTTTTGTGATTTTCTAGATCCTGGGAGATATTCTATAGCTCATATTTGTCATTTTCCTGTTTGATTTGCATTTCAATCCAGAATGAGAGTGAGTGTGAAGAGTGAGGATGAAGACTTATTTCCTAAAACTTCTTTTTATGACTCTGGAAGGAAGGAACTGAGTTGTAGTGGTTGTAAAACCGTATAAAAAAAAAAAAAAAAGAGTATGAGAGTCATTTTGGTTTGAGATACCGGTAAATACTGGGCTTCCCTGGGGGCTCATTGGTAGAGAATCTGTCTGCAATGCTGGAGACCCAGGTTTGTTATCTGGGTCAGATCCCCTCGAGAAGGGCATGGCAAATCACTCCAGTATTCTCACCTGGAGAGTCCCATGGACAGAGGAAACTGAGGCTACAGTCCTTAGGATCCCAGATTGTTGGACACGACTGAGCACACATGCACTGGTAAATACTATGACTTCCAAAGTGTAATTTAAAAAAAAAATTCAATGTTACCAAATGTGCAAATTCTGTACAATAGGCTATTTGCCGTTGTTGTGTAGAGTTGCTGCTGCTGCTGCTGCTAAGTCGCTTCCAGGATCCTCCATCCCTGGGATTCTCCAGGCAAGAATACTGGAGTGGGTTGCCATTTCCTTCTCCAATGCATGAAAGTGAAAAGTGAAAGCTAAGTCACTCAGTCGTGTCCGGCTCTTAGCAACCCCATGGACTGTAGCCTACCAGGCTCCTCTGTCCATGGGATTTTCCAGGCAAGAGTACTGGAGTGGGTTGCCATTTCCTTCTCCAGTTGTGTAGAGCTAGTTTTCCCAAAATGTTAGCAAAATCTCTTCTTTGCCTCAATTTTAGTTTCTACCAGCCTCTGGATCTGATTGCCCTCAGATCTCCACAAAGAAAAAAATTTTTGTCTTGCAAAGATCTTGGGATTACTTTTGTAATAAAAGAAGACCACAGAAAGGAAATCTCAAAGTAATTAAATTCTACTGATAAAAAGTGAGACATTGTGGAACTGGGATTCTGTAAAAAACTGGATTACTTCAGTCACATCACATCACATGGGTAAACATTTATTCTCGCTGCATGTAGTTTAGGTGTTTCAAGTTCCACACCAAAAGCATGTAGCATAGCATTTATGTTTAAGTTGTTGACGTTGTCCAATGCCGGGAAATGTACCTGGTCCCAAGTCCAGGGTTAGAGATTTGAAAATGAATGAGTCATAGTCTCTGTCTTCCAAGGATCAAAATCGAATTAAATAGTAACATGGGACTATAAACATGTGTTAAATGATTGCCATAGAAACTATATTTTAGAGAGGGGAATGCAAGAAACATCTAGTGACAGTCCAGCTTGTGTTACATTCTGCAGCGTGTCTTCTTACAAAACACGCCCAACTGCAATGTACATACGATGTGTATGTACTGTCCTTAATTCTTACTTGAGATACTTAAGACTCAAGGAGGTTCGATTTTCAGTTCAAGTTTTATAGCACACTCATAAATGACTTGGGCTTCCCTGGTGGCTCAGCTAGTAAAGAATCTGCCTGCAATGCGGGAGACCTGGGTTTGATCCCTGGGTTGGGAAGATACCCTGGAGAAGGGAAAAGCTACCCACTCCAGTATTTTGGCGTGGAGAATTCCATGGACTGTCTAGTCCATGGGGTCACAAAGAGTCGGACACGACTGAGTGACTGTCACTTTCAAGAATGACTTAGGTTCAAATAAGAAAATCCATAGTCTTTGGGGTGGGGGCGGAATGTTGGGCTTTCAGAAAACTTTTGAAGAAAATAAAAATACTGCTTACAGCCTTCAAAATTTTTAACCTGGTTCCAGACAGCAGAGGGCTTCCCTGGGAGCTCAGCTGGTAAAGAAGCCACCTGCAGTGCAGGAGACCCTGGTTTGATTCCTGGGTTAGAAAGACCCTCTGGAGAGGAGATAGGCTGCCCACTCCAGTGTTGCTACCCACTTTAGTGTTCTGGGGCTTCCCTGGTGGCTCAGATGGTAAAGAGTCTGCCTGCAATGTCGGAGACCTGGGTTCGATTCCTGGATTGGGAAAATCCCCTGGAGGAGAGCATGTCAACCCACACCAGTATTCTTGCCTGAAGAATCCCCATGGACAGAGGAGCCTGGTGGGCTACAGTCCATGGGGTAGCAAAGAACTGGACATGACTGAGCGACTAAGCATGGCACAGACAGCAGAATATTGTCCATGTAAATGCTTAAATAACTACATTTATAGTCAACAACTATGCTTACTTTTTGTGGGGATGGGGTGGGAAGCTTGCTTTAAAAATTCAAATCCAAAATTTTAACTCATATTTCCACACTACTTGATAAGGATTAGTTTGTCCTTTTGCATAGCAAGTATAATATTGAATGTGATAATACTGAAAAGCAGTTTTCACAAGTAACATAATTAGTAATATCCAAATACTTAAAGTTATAAGTCAAGTTGTTAAGCTGTTAAGTGTATTCTACCTTTCTACTTTGACAAATAGGACTTAACATAACAAAGTAAGCTGTGTGATGTTACATTATTAATATGAAATTTGGCAAAATACACTTATTTTGTCATGTTATAAATGATGACATTTATACTTGACTAAATAGTCTATTGATAGGCTAGTGGTTTCTGGCTAAGTGATCAAATAAAAGATACACAATTTATAAAGTATTAAAATTTAATCCATGATTTATTTTTTGAGCAAGATCACTGATTTATTTTAGTTTTTGCTCCAACTATGAAATTCCCTTATGCAAGAATCTATTACATTTATGTTTCAGAGAGGAAGAATTTGAGAAACTAATTAACTTGTCTTTTTTCTTTCCTAAAACTTTCTGCCTCTCAAATCTTGCCCGCATTCTAAAGTCAAGGTCTATCTCTGATGCCATCAGAAACCCAACACAGAAAACTTCATGGCATTTGGAAACAGTCATCTTTTGTTTAGCAGACAGAGGGCAAGAGATATGGCGATAACCTGGCTGTATTATTTTAGTCACAAGAGGGTATGGTCAGAGGCACAGCCACTGCTGGGCTGGAGCTAGCACATATGATTTGAGATAATCCATTCATGGCATCTTTCCCAGTTCTGAAATCGGTGGCATCACATTGGGAGTCTGAAACCTGCCGTGGTTGGAGAATTTACACCTTGGTGATCAGAGCATACTACAAATCAGGTTCCTCCTACCACCGTGAGCTGGTTCTCAAACATCTTACAGAACTGGTTATGTTTGCTCTGAACATTGGCTTGTGAGTGACAGAGGTGTGCATGTGCCCATTAATAAATTTATTTTGTGCCTAAGTTTGTGGTAGACAGGGTCCTCTAAAATACTCCCATTTCTCTCATTTGGGTCTAACGGCAGCTCTGATTTCCCTAGGTTGTTCTTTTTGAAGCTGACATTTTCTAAACCAAAAATAATTTTGAGAGATCTTGACTTTTTTCCTCCTCAAAGGAGACTACATTTTATCCATTTGATACTCACCTTATAACTAAATGAAGTTATAAAGTATTGAGTTGGGCACCACATTGTGAAACAAGTATCTCTTTTCTTAGTCCAAATTGACATAATGCTCTCAATCTGTTTCTTCTTTTTCATGGTTACTAGAGCAAATTTTATGTTATAAGCGTTGATCTAGTTAAGAAAATGAAACATTTCTGGATAAAAATACCTAAGGAAGTTGTGTATGTATGTGCCTGTGTATGTCGTTACTAAAGTGACACTAATTGTTTACCTCTTAGAAAGAGATTTAAACTTGAAAAAAATCTTGGTTAGTGAAAAGAAAGATATCAATAAAAAGATGGAACATTGTAAGAAAAATAGTTAAAAAGTGAAAAAGTTCACCATATAATTCTTATTCTAGATAACATAAAAAAGACAAAATATCTTGGGTTGCCAGGAATTCAGCATGGTAATTAAGAAGCTGATATATAAAGCAGAGAGGAATTCATGTAACTACCCAACACAAAGCAGATCTTCCAATGTAGAATTATTTCCATCTTGTTCTTTATATGATAAGTATGCTTAGACCAGAGCCCTGTCAACCCTTATAACATACTCAACTATTCATCCATTTCCCTCCAAGGCAAATAGATTAGTCATTCATACTTGGGCTTTATGAAAATGCTATCATGAAAATATCCTGCCATCTGTTGACTATCAAAGCCAGGTACTGTATCTTTTCCTCTTAGAATGAATTCAGCTCGGTTGATTAAATATGTTTAATATATTGTAGGGTTTACATTTATAAATTAATTTAGTTTCAGAATGCTTTTCTGTGCATATTTTTTGTTTATAAAAATAAGCTTGGATAAAATTGTGCTTTATATTTAAAAAATGGATATGAAGTGAGCATTTTCTCAGTTTTGAATTGGGGATTTGTTTTCATAGTTGAGCTGGAAGTTATTGCTATTCTATGAGAAACAGGGCAACCTAGGAGGAATACAGATGCTAAGAAACATAACAGAATGTGCATTTGTTCCTTGCTTTCTGGTGTAGAGGAATGCAAGAGACTATTTAGCTATAAGCTTAATAATGCGTATCTACCCAAGCTTTTTTTCCAATGCATATTTATTTAGGCATCCGTCTATGGGCTGAATTTTTGCCAGAAACTACTTGGGCTGGAGACCAGGGATTTTGGGAGGACTTTACGGTGGGCAGCATAGCACTGAGTTCCCATCAGAGCTCCCCAGATGGCACCCCTTTCACTCCCTTGCACTCATGCTCAGTCACTCAGTTGTGTCTTACACTTCGCAACTTACTTACATGAATGACTACATCTCTGAACCTTTCCTCACACACTTGCATTTCCCTGACTCTATTCATGAGCTACCTTTGCATTGCATAGATATTATTATGATGGCAGCTTTCCCTTGCACAACCCGTCCATTCTGAAGGAGATCAGTCCTGGGATATCTTTGGAAGGAATGATGCTGAAGCTGAAACTCCCGTACTTTGGCCACCTGATGTGAAGAGTTGACTCATTGGAAAAGACTCTGATGCTGGGAGGGATTGGGGGCAAGAGGAGAAGGGGACGACAGAGGATGAGGTGGCTGGATGGCATCACTGACTCGATGGACGTGAGTCTGAGTGAACTCCGGGAGTTGGTGATGGACAGGAGGCCGGGCGTGCTGTGATTCATGGGGTCGCAAAGAGTTGGACACGACTGAGTGACTGAACTGAACTGAACTGAACTGATAGTGATTATTGTTATTTTACTTATTTTTACTTTTTTCCTAATAGACTTCAGGATTCTTGAAATCACAATCTATGTAGTAGTTATTTTTGTATTTCTCTTCTCTAACCTAGTGCAGAGTATAGATAAGGTGATCAGTGAAGTTGTTGAAATCTTAAGTAAAGGCATTTGTCTTATTAAGGTGGTGAATGAGACTATTTTCTATTACCTGGCAATTTTCAGGATGGGTTAAACTCTCATGATTGCAGAGGGCACATAAGTAGAAAGAAATCACTCTGAATTAGTTGATGACAATATTCTTATAATAAAATACCATTCAGAAGCCTAGCTGATTGAAAAATAGTAGTTTCACTGTTATAAATAAACCAACATTTTGTACTGCATTTACTATTGGTGACTCCTGTCTACACAAACAATGGCTACAGAAAACATCAATTTTGTAAAAACTACAAAAAGATAATTGGAAAATCAAGGAAGAGTGGCCAAAAATCTAAAATTCCACCCTCCACATGGGACACTTTTAACCTAGAAGTTATCTAAGAGGGACTACACTTACATTTTGATAGATGTTAACGTGTTCCTATACCCAGAAGCAACAGCTTTGTGCATATGATGGCCCTTGTCTTCCCAGGTTTAGTTCTGTACTTTGCTTTGGTTTGCTTTCCTGCTCTTTCAAAAGGAAGACTGCTCTCAGCAGGATAATTTGATGCTGAGAAGCTGACAACACTAACTTGTCTTTCAGTGGAGTCCTATTCCATTAAAAGTAAACCAGGGCTTCATCCTTGTTACAGTTCTTCACATGGGCCACAGACCAGAGGTCCAACCCATACTCATCTTTAGTTTTAGTGAGACAATGTCATTGTAATTTATGGAAAGATTCAGAAAATTCTTTCTTCCCTGCTAAGTTTATTCTAACCGAATAAATCAACTTTTCATGTCATTAAACATCACTTTCTTGTGACAGATGAGAAACAGAAATCTAAAACCATTTAATAACTGACTCAGGATTGTAGAGAGGGAACTAATTTAATGTCGGTGCTCTCTCTACTACACCAAGTTGACTGGATTGTGTAAACTTTTATTTCCCTTTAAACACTGAGATCTTTTGAATTGTGATATTCTAGAAGACTCTGGAGAACCCCTTGGACTGCACTGAGAACAAATCATTCAATTCTAAAGGAAATCAACCTTGAATATTCATTGGAAGGACTGATGCTGAAGCTGAGGCTCCAATACTGTGGTCACCTGATGTGAAGAGCTGACTCATTGGAAAAGATGCTGATGCTGGGAAAGATTCAAGGCAGGAAGAGAAGGGGGTGACAGAGGATGAGATGGTTGGATGGCATGAGTTTGAGCAAACTCTGGGATATAATGAACGACAGGGAAGCCTGGCATGCTGCAGTTCATGGGGTCACAAAGAGCTGGACACAAATTAGCACCTGAACAGCAACGAACAACAAAACCAAAAGCAATGTCATTGGTGGCAAAGCAGACATTGGTGGTTTCTCCCAGTTTGGAAAATAAATGAGATCTGAGAACTCTTCACCTAGATGAGGACACAGCCAGCCCACGACTGGCAGGGGAAGCTTGGATCTGGATGGTGGAGGACCCCAGTCTTACTCTTGCTGCATTAAAGTCCGTTCAGCACCACAGCGCAGAGCCACCACTTAAAGGAACACACTGCCAGAAACGCCGGGCCCATGAATGCATTACAAAGGCTAAAAGTAGAAAATGTGCTTTTCCTATTGACTTGCTTGTATAAATAGCTTAGAGATGTTTTCCAAGTGCAAATCCCTAACACTTAAAAAATTTCACTTCACCCGGTGGGAAGAAAATACTCATTAAAGAACCACAAACCTCAGCTTCTTGGCAGGAATTTTCAGCTCATTACGTGGTAATTAATACTAATCTATATGCTAAAAAAGTTAAAAAAAAAACAAAACCTTTTTCCTTTGTTCCAATTTTTCTACTGCTGCACTGCCAGAAAAGTTAAAACAGAATCCTTCATTTTTTTTTTTAAAGAAGTTATATTGCAAATGAAAGTTTTCAGACTTTGGCTGAGGAGATCTTTACATTTTTAGGTTCCTGATGATAAAAGTTTGTTTCTTTAAATACTAACATTGCTACAGGACATTGCTACAACTCTAGGTACCACAACCAGTAGAAATAATGCAGGAATCTGAAAGCTCTTTAAACCCACTTTTCAGATATGGTTTTATCTGGATGAGATAACTCACTCACGTGATCTTACTAAGCTTATATTTCATATCTATCTTATATTCCAGATAAACATGGCTCATTATGGAATTTGAAAGCATGGTCTCTGATTATTATTCCAAACTAAACCATACAGAATAAAATGAGAGACACATGCCTGGCTTCTTAAAAGTGTGAAATACAGAATGTTTTTGCCTACGTTCCTGCCATTATATTTTTTGAAAAAAATGTAATAATTTGGAAGAGAGGAGAGGAGGGATATATTTTTCATGTGATCTCAGGAAATAATACTTGGTGGTGACTATGGTGATGAATAAGAGAATGATTAAGAAAGTAAACAAAACATGATAGGAGAAGGGCTGGTTGGGAAGGAAATAAGCATTAAGAACATACTATAAATAAGGTGCTAGATATGGGCATTGCATTTACTGTGAATTTGAATTGTGTAAATTTGAAATACCATGATACACATATTAGATTTCCAATTTAT
Source organism: Budorcas taxicolor (assembly GCF_023091745.1). Taxonomy (NCBI): domain Eukaryota; kingdom Metazoa; phylum Chordata; class Mammalia; order Artiodactyla; family Bovidae; genus Budorcas; species Budorcas taxicolor. Next base: position 46,495,129 of record NC_068923.1, on the reverse strand, counting down.
GCAAAGTTGAAATGATGCAAATTCTCCCAAATTAAAAATTATTTAAAATATTGTATACTTATAAAAGTTAAGGGTTGGGCAAATGTATTTATGCTATTGACACCTTGTCTGGGAATAAAAATATCTGTCATCCTTTGTCAAGATTACTTTGATTTGTGCTCTTCAGAAATCTCTTTCATGGATTATGAGGGCCATCCACTGAGGTTAGGGGATGCTAACTTGAACAGACATCAGTCAATGCTGCTGAAGTTCTGCCTGTCCAGTGAGGGAGGCAAAGAAGTATACAGATGAAAGAAATAAGATGAGATACGGAATGACTGAGGCACACACAGTATGTTTCCAGAGTCCAGAGAAAAGACACCTGACCCAATTTTGAAGTCAGGGAAGACATTCTAAAGCCACATGTCATCTGAGTTGATTCCTGTAGAAAAGTGCAATTTCTCCTGGAGAATGGTTAACTGGATATTGAGTGGACTATAGGAGGAAAAGCAAATTCAGATGGAGAGAACAATATATGTAAAGGTATGCAGGCAAAGAAACACTGTGGTTAGTCCAGAACACAATAAGCAATGAGTCTGGAGAGGTAATTGGCAGCTGTATTATCCAGGGCTATATGCTAAGGAATGTGGACAAAATACTCACTTCATGGGCTTTGAGTGTGACACAGCCCAATTTCTATTTTTTAGGGATCATTCTGAAAGCAATCTGCAAGATGATTGACAGGATGCTGAGCAGGGGCAACATAAGATATGATGAAGTACAAAACTAAGGCCATAGAGACAAGAAAGAAAAAAATGATTAAGCTGAGTGACCTCTATGCAAAAAATGAATACGTTTTGGCAATTGATTAGTTTGAGGATGGGGTAGAAACTCTCGGGGGTGAAGATAACTGTATGGAGATATGGATGTATATACTTGGATAGAATACACAGAACTTAGAGACTAACTGGATATGGGTGCTGCGGAGGAGGGAAGAGGGAAAGGTTATCCTACCCAGCAAATTTGGGGCTGGAATAGTGTCCAGTAAGGGCTTCCCTGATGGCTCAGAAGATAAAAAAATCCTTCTGCAATGCAGGAGACAGAGTTTGGTCCCTGGGTTGAGAAGATCCACTAGAAAAAGGAATGGCTACTCACTCTAGTATTCTTGCCTGGAGAATCCCATGGACAGAGAAGCCTGGTGGGCTACAGTCTATGGCGCTGCAAAGAGTCAGACACGACTGAGTGACTAAGCATGAGCACAAGTGAGCAGTAAAGGATTAACTCAGTGGATCTGAACTGTTCAAACTCTGTATATTCCAAACAGAAGTTTGGCTCTTGTTCACCTCCTGGGAGATAACCTCTAAACCCTTGGGATATCTTGACTGTTAAGAGTCTCTTTGTTTACCTGAGGCCTTGGGCCATGCTGGGTGATGAGAACTTGATCTATGGTAGGAACCTTGGGGCATGTAGGATCAGTCTGAGCTCTGGAAGGAATGGACATTAAGTAACTAAGACCAACCATGTGGGCAATCAGCATGCCTATGTGACCAATCTCCTACAAAAACCCTGGACAGGGAGGCTTGGGTGCCTCCCTGGAGGATAATAGTTTGTGTGTGTTGTCACACAGCGTCACTAAGAGAATTAAGTGCTGTCTGGGAGAATTCCCTGGTAAAGAACAACAGGAAGCTCGTTGCCTGGTCTCTCTTGGTGTCTGCTCTGTGTCTTTTACCTCTGAGGATTTTAATCCGTATCCTTTCACTACCATAAAGTATAACAGTAAAAGTAACTAACAGCTTTTCCGAGTTCTATGAGTCATTCTACAGAACTGCTGAAGCTAAAGGTGCTTTTGTGGACATCTGCAAGCATGAAATCAACTGAATAAACAATGGCATGACTTAAAGAGATAAGGAATACATGAGGGGAAAGAAATTTGAAAATGTAAATTCAGTTTTGAATATGTCAAGTTAAAGTGCTTGTTGAGTTAAAGACTGTATCCATGAAATTAAAAGATGCTTGCTCCTTGGAAAAAGAGCTATGACCAACCTAGATAGCATATTAAAAAGCAGAGACATTACTTTGCCAACAAAGGTCCCTCTAGTCAAACTATGGTTTTTCCAGTAGTCTTGTATGGATGTGAGAGTTGGACTATAAAGAAAGTTGAGTGCCGAAGAATTGATACTTTTGAACTGTGGTGCTGGAGAAGACTCTTGAGAGTTCCTTGGACTGCAAGGAGATCCAACCAGTCCATCCTAAAGAAGATCAGTCCTGAATATTCATTGGAAGGACTGATGCTGAATCTGAAACTCCAATATTTTGGCCACCTGATGCAAATAACTAACTCACTGGAGGACACCCTAATGCTGGGAAAGATTGAAGGTGGGAGGAGAAGGGGATGACAGAAGATGAGATGGTTGGATGGCATCACCAACTCAATCGACATGAGTTTGAGTAAACTCGGGGAGTTGGTGATGGACAGGAAAACCTGGCATGCTGCAGTCCATGGGGTCACAAAGAGTTGGACATGACTGAGCAACTGAACTGAACTGAAAGTGCTTGGGGAATATAGAGGTGGAAATGTCCAGTAAGAATTATGTATAAATGTGAATAGAGGAGAGAGGACTAAGTCAGAGCTAGGAACCTGGGAACCACAGCTAGAGGTGTTATTTAAATCTGTGGTTAAGAACAAGATTACTCTGGGAATTTCTTTTTTTAAAGGGAGTTAAAAGAATAATTTTGGGAAACTCTGACCTTTAAGGGAAAGAGAAGACACCATCTAAGAACCAGAAAGAAACTAAGAAATCAGTGGTATTTCAAAAGCCAACAGTAAAGAATATTCCAAGCAGAAGATTTGTCTTTTTGATATAACAATATGAAAAGTCACAGAAAGACCAAGTAATACCAGGAGTAAAGAGCATCATCTAGATTTTATTTTATTATGTTTTATTTTTAAGTATTCTTTTTTAAATATTCTTTTCCATTATGGTTTATCTCAGCAGATTAGATATAGTTCCCTGTGCTGTACAGTAGGACTTTGTTATTTATCCTTTCTAAAAGTAATAGCTTGCACCTACCAACCCTGAACTCCCCGTCCATTCCTCTCCTTGCCCTCTCTGCTTTGGTGACAACAATTCTGTTGTCTATGTCTGTGAGTCTGTTTCTGTTTTATAGATAGCTTCATTTGCGCCATATTTTAGATTCCATATATAAGTGTTATCATACTGTGTGTCTTTTTTTTTTTCCAACTTACTTCACTTAGTATAATAATCTCTAGTTGTGTCCATGTTGCTGCAAATGGCATTATTGTGGCCGAGTAGTATTCCATTATATTTTAAAATGGTGACATTGATACTGTACTTTACACTTGACAGATGAAGAAACAGATGCTCAAAAATCATATGGTGATTTAGCAAACGTCACATGGAAAGTGGCCAAGGGTAGCTTAGAATTTAGATCTGTGTGACAGGCTATACTGTTCCTGCTAAACCCTGCTACCGGCCAGTCTCATGAGAGACGGATATCTCTCTAGACCAGATCTGAGTCTCACTTATTCTTCCAGAGTCACTGCTTTCTGCATGAAGCATTCTCGAACCACACCAACCCTCTCTGCTCCCTCTGTCGCCTTCATTTCCAGTATTAGACACACTCCTGCACATCTCCTTAGGATGGAGGCTTGCTGCCTCCCACAGTGAGATTGTAAGTCGTCAAAGGCAGAGAATTACATTTCAAAGTATAGCTATACAAAGCTTTGAGTTATGGCATAAGATCTAACTTCCTATTCTTGTGATGTTGCTTCAGATATAAAAAGATGACTCTCACCCCAGGGGATGTATATTCTGTAGAAGAAATAAGAATCAGTCTGCAAAGGTTTTATCATGCATCCAAACCATAGATCAGGGTAACATTTTATTTTTTCCCTCTTTGCAGATGTAAGTAGGAATGTATAGCTAGACAACAAAACTGGTAAGGAAGTAAACAGGGAGTGAAGGCTCCACTTGCTTCCTCTGGAGGAGGAAGTGGAGCCTAAGGGGTGGTAAGGGGATTATACGAGGTTAACTTGAAGGAAGTTCATAGGACAATCAAGGTAGACACTGGACAAAATAATATATTAAAATTTAAAAAGATGGTTATAAAATTATAAAGGTTCTCTGTGAGATAAATAGAAAAATTTGTTCCTGGGAAATAAGTTATTTTTCCTTGTTAATGTTGTTTGTTGTTGCAAACCCTGAGTGTTTGTAGTCTGAGCTGGTGAAGTCCCTCTCATCCATAATGAAGACACTTGTTCAGAAGTGGTTTCTAGGACTGAAAATATTCCCTGTTCTTGCTGGCCCATACTTCCTCATTTCTCTAAGCTGAGTTTTAAAGTTCTGAATGCATCCAGAGAAAATGGGGAGGTGTTTTACTCTCAATATGTTTTTATTGTTGTTCAGTCGCTTTGAGACCCCATGAACTGCAGTGAACCAGGCTTCCCTGTCCTTCACTATCTCCTGGAGTTTGCTCAAACTCATGTCCATTGAGTCAGTGATGCCATCCACCATCTCAACCTCTCTTGCCCCCTTCTCCCTCCTGCCTTCAATCTTTCCCAGCATCAGAGACTTTTCAAATGAGTCAGTTCTTCACATCAGGTGGCCAGAGTATTGAAGTTTCAGCTTCAGCATCAGTCTTTCCATTGAATATTCAAAACTGATTTCCTTTAGGATGGACTGGTTGGATCTCCTTGCAGTCCAAGGGACTCTCAAGAGTCTTCTCCAACACCACAGTTCAAAAGCATCAATTCTTCAGCACTCAGCTTTCTTTATAGTCCAAGTCTCACATCCATACATGACTACTGGAAAAACCACGGCCTTGACTAGACGGACATTTGTTGGCAAAGTATGTCTTTGCTTTTTAATATGCTGTCTAGGTTGGTCATAACTTTTCTTCCAAGGAGTAAGTGTCTTTTGATTTCATGGCTGCAGTCACCATCTGTAGTGATTTTGGAGCCCCCCAAAATTAAGTCTGACACTGTTTCTACTGTTTCCGCATCTATTTCCCATGAAGTGATGGGACCAGATGGCATGATCTTCGTTTTCTGAATGTTGAGCTTTAAGCCAACTTTTTCACTCTCCTCTTTCACTTTCCTCAAGAGCCTCTTTAGTTCTTCTTTGCTTTCTGCCATAAGGGTGGTGTCATCTGCTTATCTGAGGTTATTGATATTTCTCCCGGCAATCTTGATTTCAGCTTGTGTTTCATCCAGCCCAGCGTTTCTCATGATGTACTCTGCATAGAAGTTAAATAAGCAGGGTGACAATATACAGCCTTGACGTACTCCTTTTCCTATTTGGAACCAGTCTGTTGTTCCATGTCCAGTTCTAACAGTTGTTTCCTGACCTGCATATAGGTTTCTCAAGAGGTAGGTCAGGTGGTCTGGTATTCCCATCTCTTTCAGAATTTTCCACAGTTTGTTGTGATCCACATAGTCAAAGGCTTTGGCATAGTCAATAAAGCAGAAATAGATGTTTTTCTGGAATTCTCTTGCTTTTTCGATAATTTAACAGATGTTGGCAATTTGATCTCTGGTTCCTCTGCCTTTTCTAAAACCAGCTTGACCATCTGGAAGTTCATGGTTCATGTATTGCTGAAGCCTGGCTTGGAGAATTTTGAGCATTACTTTACTAGCATGTGAGATGAGTCCAATTGTGTGGTAGTTTGAGCATTCTTTGGCATTGCCTTTCTTTGGGATTGGAATGAAAACTGACCTTTTCCAGTCCTGTGGCCACTGCTGAGTTTTCCACATTTGCTGGCATAGTGAGTGCAGCACTTTCACAGCATCATCTTTCAGGATTTGAAATAGCTCAACTGGAATGCCATCACCTCCACTAGCTTTGTTCATAGTGATGCTTCCTAAGGCCCACTTGATTTTGCATTCCAGGATGTCTGGCTCTAGGTGAGTGATCATACCATCGTGATTATCTGGGTCGTGAAGATCTTTTTTGTACAGTTCTTCTGTGTATTCTTATCACCTCTTCTTAATATCTTCTGCTTCTGTTAGATCCATGCCATTTCGGTCCTTTGTTGTGCCCATCTTTGCATGACTGTTCCCTTGGTATCTCTAATTTTCTTGTAGAGATCTCTAATCTTTCCCATTCTGTTTTTTTCCTCTGTTTCTTTGCAATGATCACTGAGGAAGGCTTTCTTATCTCTGCTTGCTATTCTTTGTAACTCTGCATTCAAATGGGTATATCTTTCTTTTTCTCCTTTGCTTTTCACTTCTCTTCTTTTCTCAGCTATCTGTAAGGTCTCCTCAGACAGCCATTTTGCTTTTTTGCATTTCTTTTTCTTGGGGACCAAAGGATTGTCCATGTCCTAATACTCTTTGAATGTAATCTTATATGGAAAAAGGATCTTCACAAGTATCAGTCAGTGAAGGATCTTGAGATGAGAACATCCTGGCCCTAAATTCAATGACCATGTCCTTAGAAGAAGGGTGAGGGGTGATACAGACAGAGGAGAAAGCCATACTGGATACTGGAAGGCAGATTTGAGAATAATTCAGGCACATGTCAAGGGACCCCTTGAGCCCCCAGAAGCTGGAAGAGGCAAAGCAGGACTGTTTGATAGAACCTTCAGAGGGATTATGACCTTGCCAACACCTTGATTTCATACTTCTGGTTTCCATGTGAGAGGATAAATTTCTGTTATTTTAAGCCGCCAAGCCTATGGTAATTTATTATAGCAACCATGGAAAACTAACACAGTAGGGTAACTGGGCAGGTCAGTTACCTTCTCTGTGTCATTTTATTCCTCATGTATATTACAAAGATAATATTAGTGCTCACCCCATAGGGTAATGAGGATAAATAAGTCAGTCGACTGCTTGGAATAATACTGCAGCATAGTAAGACCTGGTAAACATTTAGACTTGCATTATTAGTCCACACTGATCACCACTGTTAAGTTCAGTTTCCAAGGTTATGTGGACTCTTGAGGGCCTGAGTGTCTGCTTCTGCTATGCAAAGCATAAGCAAAAGGTGGTTTGTGGATGAAAGGCCCTGACACCCTGCACCCACCTTTTCTAGGTGCTCCCTGTAGCCTGCCTCTCTGAGTAGGTGGGGGTCTCTTCTGACAAGGCACAACTGCAGGCAGCAGGTTAGAGTTACAAAGCTGATATCTTGTTCCCTTATCCGCTGTAAAATCGTAGGGCTCATCTCTCTTTCCTGGGGCAAAAATATTAACATCCATGAGTTTTTCTTACTAACTCACTATAAAAAACATTTTAAATCAACACATTAACCAGTCCTCTATAAAACCTGGTGATATTTTTACTTCTCATAGAAAAGGGTGGTTTCTTTTTAATTTGTCTTGTGGTTGTGAATGGCTTATTTAAATTGTGACTTGACTGAAGGCAGTGGCTGTATCATGTATCTTTGTATCTCTTTGCTGTTTGTCTTGTACATGATAAGACAATCAGTATGCAATATGTGATTAGCTATGGAGTTATTGCTTCTCACGTGGCTCAGTGGTAAAGAATCCACCTACCAAGCAGGAGATGTGGGTTTAATCCCTGGGTCGGGAAGATCCCCTGCAGTAGGAAATGGCAACCCTCTCCAGTTTTCTTGCCAGGAAAATTCTGTGGACGGAGGAGCCTGGTGGGCCACAGTCCACAGGACTACAAAGAGTAGAACATGGCTTAGCAACTAAAGAACAACAAATAATGAAGTTATTATATTGCAATGCTCCTGGGCTGCAAGACCTAAAAAGTTTCAGAGCACTCAGAAAGAGACTGATTTTTCCCTGTAACTTGAAGCAGACACTACCATTACCACTAAAAAAGAAAATGTTTTAAAAGAATCTCTTCCTTTTTGGCCACTAAGTCATAGTTAATTTTGCAAGACTCTGACTTTTACACTTTCCAATGTTATTCCCTCTGCTCACAATGTTCCTCTCCTCCTTGGCTACTCGTTCAACCTTCACATCCCAATTCAAACATCACTTCCTCAATGAAGTCTTCTGGGATATTCCTACTGCTAATCCTCGTTCCCACCACTTTTGTGGCACTTGTCATGTGGAATTGTAATTATTGACTTGCATTTCCATCTTTTAGGCTGGGAGCTTCCAGAGGGTCCTCCACCATTTCCATCT